>NC_091662.1:34950000-36150000 GCF_042453785.1 Malus domestica | reverse complement strand
TGCTTCTTCAGCAACTCTGGGAGCTGGGTTGCCTGCATCATCATCTAAATGAAGAGGTCTAATCCATTGAAAAAGTTGGTTACCCTCCGTATCATCATCTTCACCAACAATATCAAACACATCTAGTGGGTCACCACGGTCGACATGATCGATTTCTGCTTCCTTATCTCGAATTTGAAGCTTCATGTTGTAGTAGCAATAAACTAATTTTTCCAAGCTACTGTGAGCCAACTTATTTCTTTGCTTTGTGTGTATGAGTGCAAATGTGCTCCAATTTCTTTCACAAGCAGATGAGGAAGCTGTTTGTGATAATACTTTTATTGCTAACTTTCTCACAGTTGGTGCATCGGTCCCATACATGATCCACCATTCAGCTACAATGAAAAATAATGTTGATAAGCCTAATAACTCCAACAAATTCTATTATAAACTTATAGTGAAATATGTTTATACTCACTAGGAGACATATTTGTTCGAGCAGCAACTGATGTTGGTTCTCCAAAAGTTCTTCTTGCATCTTTAAACCATGTTAGCTGAATACAATAAATTGTGTTAGTTTAATCCAACAAAGTAATTATTATAATTTAAGTAATTGTGTACCTCATTTCCAAATTGGCCAACTGCTGGTGATGCAGGGTCTAATTTAGAGTATACATTATGTACAGCACGTATAAGGTTACCATCATCTCCAACACCGGGTCTGTATTGGTATCGGGGATTCAAATAATATGCTGTTCAAAGAAACACATACTCTAATAAGAGAAATAATACTTATGCAACTAAATAAATGAATTGCAAATTATGACATAATTTATACCTGCTGCATGCAAATCGTGGTATAATGTTTTATACCATCGGTCTTCAATTATCTTGATGACCCACCTTGCACCATGTTTTCTTTCCAATTCATCCTTCACTACACGCATCAACTCATATACTGCCCCCATAGTAGGATACACTTCTGTGTCAACGATCCGTAAAACTTTGTAAAGAGGTTCAAACAATTGACACACATGTTCTGATTGAGTCCAAAAAGCATGATCAAGCACTATACTTTCCACCATACGACCTGTATTTGAGCGGCTCAAATTGTGGTTGGCCCAATCGTCACTAGTGAACAGTTACTTCAACCCTGCTTTCTTCTTGAGTGGGCTATCTAATGCAATATAGTTGGTGGCGAATCGAGTGGTAGCTGGACGAATAATTTCTCCTTTGCAAAAGTCACGCATCTTTGCCAACAACCAACTGTGATTGTAAATATAATTTGTGATCGTTCTAGCTCTTTTGACCACAGTAGCAACATTCTCTCTCTTCCCCATTGCCTCAAACATGAGATCAATACAATGTGCTGCACATGATGTCCAAAACACATTATGATGCTTCATTAACTTTTTTCCAGCTTTGACAAATGCAGAACCGTTGTCGGTCACGACTTGGACAACATTATGCTCTCCCACCTCCATGATTACATCCCTCAATAATTTGTAAATATACTTGTAATTCTTTATATGGTCTGAAGCATCAACAGACTTCAAAAAAATTGTCTTTCCCTTGGAGTATACCATGAAGTTGATGATAGACAATCTGGTCGGGCCGGTCCATCCGTCACACATGATTGTGCAACCATTAGTTTCCCACTTTGACCTCAACTTGTTAACATACTCGCCATTGTCTTTATACTCCATATCCAAATATTTGTTTCTTATCTCATAGGGAGTGGGAAGTTGTACTCCAACACCGGCCTGTTGACATCCCACTACCATATTTTTGAAATGATGTGATGATGCCTTCACAGCAGGGACATTTTCATAGATAAAGAACTTGCTAATTAGACGCCCCATTCCCTCCTTCACATTACCTCCCTTGAAATAACTCCAAACACTCTTTTGACGTGCGTTGGATGACTTATATAAACTTGGGGCTATTGGTGTTGGTTGTGATTCTCTAAGACTGCCTCCCCGTCTCATTTGTGCACCACCACTTGTCCCGGAACCTTGTCCCCTATTAGGAATTTTATGAAGGTGTTCTCTTTCCCATGCTGACTGTTTGGAGGCACGTAATGCTTGTTTCAAACTGCGTCGTTCTTCAGGTCCCATGTCATCATCACATTCGTCCTCATCGTCATCATCATCACTGTCAACCGCTTGGCCAATGACTTCTCCTCGTAGCCCAGCTCGAATATTTTCCATTCCTTGTGTTATCTTTTCATTCTGCTGTTTTTTATTTTTTAATAATGTGCTGATGAATGCCTTCACTTCTGGGGGGACATTATCGCATCGTTGGACATTTTTTGCTGGATCTAATCCACTAAGATGGTACTTAAGTCGTGTCACTCCACCACTCTTCATTACCCGACCACAATATTTGCAAATTGTGCCATGTTTGTTTACGTCTATTGGGTCTCCATGTTCCCAAGCTGGATCACGTTTAGTAGCTCCACTAGACATCTTAAACGTACCTACATTTATTTTTCATGAAAATTAGACAAATATTTTTTGGCCAAAAAATATAGTAGTGATGACGGTTATATAAGAGAACCTAAATAGTAAAGTTATTGTACAGAAGAATTAAATACGAAGTAAAGAAAATGATTGTAAAAATTTAAGTAATTAAAAAAATAATATGGATTAATAAAAACTAATATTAATGAATAATAATCCAATTTGATAAAAAAATAATCCTAATATAAAACATAGTGATGAATAATAATCCAATTTGATAATAATCCAATTTAATGAATAATCCAATTTGATAAAAAAATAATCCTAATATAAAACATAGTGATGAATAATAATCCAATTTGATAATAATCCAATTTAATAATAATCCAATTTAATGAATAGTCCAATTTGATAATAAGCCAATTTAATGAATAATCCAATTTAATGAATAATAATCCAATTTAACAATAATCCAATTTAATGAATAGTCCAATTTGATAATAAGCCAATTTAATGAATAGTCCAATTTGATAATAAGCCAATTTAATGAATAATCCAATTTAACAATAATCCAATTTAATAAATAGTCCAATTTGATAATAAGCCAATTTAATGAATAATCCAATTTAATTAATAATAATCCAATTTGATAATAATCTAATTTAATGAATAATAATCCAATTTGATAATAAAACCTAATATTAATAAAATAATAAATAACATTAAACATATTAAAATAATCCTAGGGAATAATTATACAACATTACTTAATTACTTAAAAAACTTAACATGTAATTGTTAACATTACTTAATTACTTACAAAAATTAACATGCAAGTATTAATTACTTAAAAAAATTAACATACGAGTCCATACAAATTTATTTGTTGTTGTATAAATTACAATAATATAAATATAAGTTTGTAAACTTACCTTAAATATGAAACCCTTTGTGTTCAAGCTTTGGAATAGATCTGGAATGGCTTTGAAAATGGTAAGGGAAATAAAATAATAAATAACATTAAACATATTAAAATAATCCTAGGGAATAATTATACAACATTACTTAATTACTTAAAAAAAATTAACATGTAATTGTTAACATTACTTAATTACTTACAAAAATTAACATGCAAGTATTAATTACTTAAAAAAATTAACATACGAGTCCATACAAATTTATTTGTTGTTGTATAAATTACAATAATATAAATATAAGTTTGTAAACTTACCTTAAATATGGAACCCTTTGTGTTCAAGCTTTGGAATGGATCTGGAATGACTTGGAAAATGGTAAGGGAAGAAGAAGAAACGAAAATGCTCTGAGGGAATGCCTCTGATACTCCACCTCTGATAAGGTTTTGCACATGCTCTGAGGGAATATAAGTATATAACAGAGAGTGGAACATGGTTTTGCATGTGAAAGCATATCACAGACTCACAGTGACACACAGTTTCATTATTAAAGTTCTATTATTCGTTGTCCATTGTCTGCAATTGTAAACAGTGATTGAAAAATTAGTGAGGTGAGTCAGATGGGGTCAATCAACCACAGAGGCACACACACAGACATGCTATATTATTCGTTGTCCATTGTCTGCAATTGTAAAAAGTGATTGAAAAATTCATGAGGTGAGTCAGATGGGGTCACTCAACCACAGAGGCACACACACACAGACATGCCATCACACACGCACACATATCTCACACGCATACGGCTCTCTCTCTCTCTCTCTCTCTCTCTCTCTCTCTCTCTCTCTCTCTCTCTCTCTCTCTCTCCTTCTCTCTTCTTCTCTGAGTCTGAGGCGCCGGACCTCTCTTCTCCCCCTTCTCCATTTGACCCACACACACACAGATCACCCCCTTCTCGATCCTTCTCTCTTCTTCTCTGAGGCCCTCGATCCTTCTCTCTTCTTCTCTGAGGCGCCTGACCTCTCTTCTCCCCCTTCTCCATTCGACCCACACACACACAGATCTCCCCCTTCTCGATCCTTCTCTCTTCTTCTCTGAGGCCCTCGATCCTTCTCTCTTCTTCTCTGAGGCCTGACCTCTCTTCTCCCCCTTCTCCATTCGACCCACGCACATACAGATCTCCCCCTTCTCCCACTCTCTCGATCCTTCGCTGCCGTTGATCGTGGCTCTGGCGAAGTCGGACTTGGCTCAGTCGTCTCTGGTGGTGCGCCGCTGATCAAGGAGTTGGCCCAGTCATCGATTTTTCAGGTGAGATTCCGTTGAAACCCTAAGCCCTAAACCGACATATGATATGTTGAATCGTTGATGCATGCGTGAAATTTGAAGCTTATATGTGAAATTGAAGTTAAAAATCGTGTTTTTGCAAGGTTTTTGGGACGAAATCGGCTCGGGAATAGGCACACCATCTCCAGCGTTCTTCTCCGGCGTTCGATATCGGAGTCTGATTGCACCGTTCAACAAAATATCTCGATATTTTGACGAAAACCCCACGGATACCTATTTAAATATCCATTCGCCGAAAAATCGATATTATCGGCGATATTTCGCCGATAATATCGATATTTAAATCCATGGTTGCAACACAATCATATACAATACCCTAATTGATGGATATGGTAAGGTTGAAATGTTTGGACTGATGGGGGAAACGTTGACAAATATGATTGAAAGTGGCAGCTGCCTTCCTCATGTTTTCACTTTCAATTCTTTTCTCAAAGCTTATGGGAAAAGTGGGCAGATAGACAAGATGGAGAAGTGGTATGATGAATTTTAACTGATGGGAATAAGGCCAGACCCTAAGACGTTTAATATCCTGATTAAATCATACGAGAAAGCAAGAATGTACGACATATGAGATCTGTTGTGGAATTTATGAAGAAATGGATTTTCACCCTATTTGATTGAGGTATTCGGTAAAGCTTGAAATATTGAGAAGAAGGACGAATACTTCCGAAGAATGAAGCATCAAGGAATGAAGCCTAACTCTATCACCTATTGTTCTCTTGTTAGTGCGTACAGCAAAGCTGGGAGTATAAGTAAAGTTGATTCCATTTTAAGGCAAGTAGAGACTTCGGATGTGCTGCTAGATACACCCTTTTTAACTGTACTATTATTGCTTACTGTCGGGCTGGTGACCTAAGAACGGTGAGTGAAATGTTTTGGGCAATGACAAAGGAAAAATGCGTGCCCGACCATATCACATTTGCTACCATGATCCCAGCCTACAATGAACATGAATGAGGCTGCCCAAGATTTGAAAAATAGGATGAATGGGGCTGCTCAGGTATTTTAAAATGACTTCCCCCTCTCTGTGACATTTTTCTGCTTTGCCTTTCTAATTTTGCGTTGAGTTACATATGAAGTTACTCCGTCTTTAGTCGATCATCACATGAGGTAAATGTTACAAAAATAAAGAAATTTACTTAGAGAGGTGGGGGAGTTCAAAGGGTTTTTATTGAAATTTGGGTGGTGTTGACTCAAGTATGTGTTTAGTTTCTTAGGGATTCCTCTATACTTAGGTATGTAATCTTTTTTACCTTTAATTAGAACTTAGCAACCGGACTTTAATTTACCTATGTGCTTGACAATGAGCAACTCTTTCATCCCATGAAAACCCTCGAACCTCAACTAATGTGATTCCAATTCTTAGTATGATGCCAAGAGACTTGACCAATGTGTTGACTAGTTTTCTTCTGAAAGGACTAACTTTATCTCTGCTTTTACCCTTTTACCATAGTTTAGTTTAATGAAATAATTCCTATATTAATTACAAAATGCACGTGGTAAACCATTGTATTTTTCAGGCACAAGGTTAATTGGATGCTCGTATGGCCAACTAAAGAATTTGGAGGTTATCGTGTTTTCTTCTTTTGCATCCTTTTCACGTGAAAATGTGTCATTCATCATTTATGTGAAAATATGTCATTTCAATTGAGGATATATGATAGAAGTTATGGGCAGTACAAGGAGTACCTCATCTTACTTATAAGCATATGCAATATCTCTCATCTTATCAAATACGAATGTAACAAAACAAGGAGGAAAATGAAATAGAGTTCGCTTTGAGGCATTGGTGTTGGCTTAATTACCATCGGAAATGTACAATATTTTCTTACACAGGCCCATTAGTTGTTTTGCATTTTAGTTAGATTCTTTGGGACTGTTTTTGAAATTCATGATTTCTAGGTGGTTGTGTTTGTATGTGATCCAGACTCTAGTGGACTGGACTTGTCGTTTGTACTTGTATCTGTAGCATTTTAAATTTAAATAAGAGAAATTTCTCGGAAGTGAGACTTATCTGTCACTTTAAGTTTATAGCATAATGTTTATAATGTTGACATAAAAATTAACATTAAACTATAAAATGACAGATTTCACAAAAAGCCCCCTTAGCATTTCTCTTTAATTAATATTTATTTTCCTCTTTTTTATTTTTGGTTATCTTCAAAACATGCTAGCTTTTCGAAGGCAATTTTCCTCTTCTTCGATATGGTGGCCTATAGCTGAAATAAGTTGGAACTAGTAAATTTCATGTCTGAAGACTTGTTTCTAAAATGTAGAATATACGCATATGCCACATAAGAATGAGTACTTGTTGTATACTTGGCGTAGCTAAGTTGGCTAGATAAGTTTTTTTCTTTCTACACCTAAGTAAGAATTCTCTTTCTTATAATTTAGATTAAATTAAAATGTCACTCGAATATAAAAAAAATTGAATACTTGGGGAGAAAAGAAAATGCTTCACAAGAACAATTGGATTCCATTATACAGAAATTCAAAGCTTAGAAGCTCCGATATCAGAATATATCAATGGTTGATTTTACTACCAGTGTGCTCGGATTGAGCTAAATCACATTGATTAACGTAGTGCCCCTGCGCTACTGTATATTCAAATCTTTTCACTTCCAAAAAACAAAAAGAGAATTTGGTCTTGAGGTTTTATCTCACCATTGTTGTGTAGTGTGAAGAACGCATGATTAGGCTTTTGAAGATTAGGCCTTTGTCTCTCACACACTTCTCGATATTTTCGAATGACAAATAGTAGGACAAGATAGGAATACAAGATACAGAACAATATTCAAAGGTGTTTAGCAAACGAACATTTCATTTACATTCTTTACTTGAACAAATAACTGTTGTGGCATATTTGAGAGACCTCCCTATCGATGTGCAAGGTTGATCTCTGTTGTATTTCTTCTTGATCATCTTTTCCTCAAGTAGTCCCGTGTTGGACCTTGCTTCAAAATCCTTGCGACAGGACTTGCTCTCATGGAGATCTTACTTGATCATCTTTGATTCAAGTTGTCCCTCCCTGCGTTTTCATCTTTGCGACTCGGAACTCTTTCGATTGCAAGTTCTGTTCACTCTTTGCAAGATAGGGCTTTCCTCCACTTCTTTGTGATGGTTTGATCTTTTGCACTCTCCTCGTGGTGTTCTCTTCTAATACTCACATTGTCCTCATGAAATTCAGACTAGAGTCCTAACTTGATTCCATTTCCGTTGCACAATCTATTGGTGTTTCCTGTTCTCTTCTCACACTCATCCACTCTTTCTGCTTTCAAGCAGCACATATAGAGAATATCTCACGGTGCTTTGTCTCTTTTAGATATTTTTGGAGTGTTGTCGTCTACAATTTTGTTCTACAAGCCACAACTAAGGAAAAGGCTAATATGGTCTGTTCATTTTTTTGAATTTTTACTACCAGGTATGAAGGAAGATTTGTCCAACAAATTGTTGAGGACATCGCTCGAAAACTGAAGAACACATACTTAACCGAACCCACATACCCCGTTGGAATAGATTCTCAGGTGCAAGAAATTGGTAGATGTTTGGATGTTGGAGGATCAGATAAAACGACGGTTGCCAATGCTATTTTCAACAATTATCAGGATAAGTTTGCAGGTAAAAGTTTTCTTGCTAATGTGAGAGAAGAGAAACTGGTTGATTCATAAAACACACTTCTTTATGATGTATTGAGATTGAGAAACGTTAAGGTTAGTAGAGTTGATGAAGGGACTGAGGATATAAAATGAAGACTTGGCAACCTAAGGGTATTTGTCATAGTTGATGATGTAGACAGCATGAAACAGTTAGAAGCATTAGCTATAAAACGTGACTCATTTGGCCCAGGTAGTAGAATTATTATAACCACAAGAGATAAACATTTGCTAAAGATAATAAATGCAGATAGGAGATATGATCGACCAGCAATGAATGAAGAAGAAGCTCTTGGCGTGCCTTTAGTATGAATTGTCCTATGGAAGGGTATTTTGAACTCGCAAGAGAAGTTGTTGAAAACTGTCAAGGTTTGCCACTAGCCCTTGAAGTTTTAGGTTCTTATCTAATAGGAAGAAGCACAAGTGAGTGGAAAAGTGCATTGGGTAAATTGAAAAGTTCACGGCCTTATTTGGAAATTCACAAAAATCTTAAGATAAGCTATGATGGGTCAACTGATGATGATGTGAAGGGTATATTCCTTGATATATCGTGTTTCTTTATTGGAATGAACAAGGATTATGTCATGAAAATACTGGATCAATATGATCATGATACAAAAATAAAAATTGGACTACTCCAGGATCAATACCTTGTAACTGTTGATAAAGAAGGCAATCTGATGATGCATGGTTTGATTCGAGACACTGGCAGAGAAATTGTACGTGCAAAATCTCCGAACATCCTTGGAAAACGTTGCAGATTATGGGATCATGAAGATGTCAAACGCATACTGACGACCAAATTGCATATCCCACATCATACAATAATATATAATGCATGAATTGCATGTGGGTTCAATGAACAGAGAGAACAAAAGAACTGATTTTGTTTACTGAATTATCTGAAAATTGCCTTAAGCAAACTCTGTCATAGATCTAGTGGTGTAGAAGTTCAAGTCTAAGCAAATAATCCTTGTCTTATTTTAGTTGCTTTTTGTTTGTAACAGGGAAGGGAAGAAATTGAGGGACTCACTTTAGATTTGTCAGAACGCCACAAGCCTAGCTTCAGCACAGAGGCATTTAGAGGGATGCAGGGACTGAGATTACTCAAACTCAAAGGCGTAAAGTTCACTGGATACTGCGAACACCTCTCCAAAGAGTTAAGATGGTTGTGTTGGACTGACTTTCCTATGGAGGTCATACATGGAGATTTCAATCAAACAAACCTAGTTGATACCGACCTGATACAAGTTTGGGAGGACTCCGACGTGGTACTATATTGAACTCAACCAAACTATTTATCAAATCTTTCCTCCACATTTTGTAAATACCAACATCATGCTTTCTCTCTTCTATTTGAATTTTGATATTCATTCTCTCTTGTCTGATAGTCACTTGAGAAGTTGAAGTTTCTTAATCTCGGTTACTGCAATGACCTGACCAGATTACCCGACTACTCAAAAATCCCAAATCTTGAGAGATTGATACTCAAAGGTTGCAAAAAGCTTCAGGAAATTCCAGCTTTACCAACAAATTTGGAAATCCTGGAAGCAGATGAGTGCATTACATTGAGGAAAAAGTACGACTTTCCAGAAATGTCAAGGATGGGAGAATTGCATCTGAAAGGGTGCACCAGTCTCACTGCTGATATTAAGGAAGCAATCCTAAAGGTCTCTCTCTATCTCTCTTTTTCTCGTGTACATACATGCTTGTTATCCTTTTTTTTACCTATCTTTCTCATGGTATAGGGATGGAGTGCGAGCGGAATTGGTGGCCTTTTTCTCCCTGGAAATGAAATTCCATCATGGTTTACGCCTGTCGATCCTCAGGGTGAAATAGTTGTGCCGCAAAGTTTTGGCTGTGATTTAAAAGCACTGACTGTGCATCATTTGTTCTTCAGATGACTCCCAATCTGGTGGCTCTCTTCGCATTCTTGTTGCAAATGTTAGTTTATAAGTGTATATGTTGAAATGTAATAAGAATTCAGTTTAAATGTCAGCCTTTGGATCATAGTCCAAGTGTGGAGCTAAGATGTAATCTTAGAGTAAGTGATAGTTTATGCCATGTGTCATTACCTTATAGGGTAAATGAATGAAGGGCTAGATTTAAATGATGTGATGAAGGAATATTCTATTCCTAATTGCTACATGTGCTCAGTGTTCATGTGAATGAAAGAAATCATCTCGGTTTTGCTTCTTCTTCAAGCTCTAGCTTTCTCTCTCTTAAACTCTTAATCTCTAGTATTCATAGATTGTTGATTTGAAGAAACTTACATACAAGATAACTGTCTGTATGCTAACATGGCCTTCGATCAATTGATACTGGGCGTTTGGATCTGTGAAGGGCATTATCCAGCAATTCGAAATTGAGCTCGAGTCGATTGTGATCTGAGTTTAACATGGCAGGATCGGGTAGTAGTGAGGTAAAAGGACCGATTTTCAATGGCGATAATTATGAGTTCTGGAGTATTAAGATGAAGACAATTTTCAAATCTCACGGGCTGTGGAATCTGGTTGAGAAAGGATTCGAAAATTTAGATTTGAAGGATGATGGTGAATCTGATGGAAAGAAGAAAGAAAAAGAGGGATCGAGTAGTATTGAGAAGATAACTCTAGCAGAGAGATTGATGAAAGATGCTAAAGCTCTGGTCTGATTCAAGGAGCCGTTTCAGACGAGATATTTCCCAAAATCTCTCGTGAAGAAACCTCAAAAGGCGCATGGAATATTCTACAGCAAGAGTACCATGGTGATAAACAGGTTAGAAGTGTTAAATTGCAAGGTCTTCGTAGAGAATTTGAATATACAAGAATGAGAGATGATGAATCACTTTCTGTTTATCTTACAAAATTATTTGATCTGATAAATCAAATGCGGAGTTATGGAGATGAGTTATCTCGAGAGAGAGTTGTTCAAAAGTTATTAATTAGTTTACCATCAGCTTATGACTCTATCTGTTCTATTATTGAGCATTCGAAGGATTTGGATGTGATTGAGGTACAAGAAGTAGTAGCCTCTTTGAAGAGTTTTGAGTTACGACTAGATAGACATTCTAAACACAAAATTGAGAAAGCATTTGCTAGTCTTAACGTGAATCCCAAACCAGCAAAATTCACTGGAAATCAAAGTGCAAAACACCATAAGAATTGGAAGGCAAAAGGGAAGAAGTGGGATAACAGACCCATATATGGTGCTAGAAATCCTTGTAAACATTGTGACAAGTTGCATTTTGGTGAGTGCCAATTCAAAGGTAAACCAAAGTGTTATAACTGTGATAAGTTTGGTCATCTTGCAAGGGAGTGCAACAACAAGAAACCAATGCAACAGCTCAATTATGCAAATAAGGTAGAATCTACACCCACCATGTTTTATGCTAGTAATCAAACTAATACTGGTGTAAAGGGTTGTGATGATGCATGGTATGTAGATAGTGGGTGTATTAATCATATGACTAGAAGGGAAGATCTACTTGTGGATATTGATAAGAATGTAACTGCAAAAGTTGAAATGGGTACTAGACAACTTGTTGATGTAACTGGTAAAGGAAGTCTTGTAGTTGAAACTAAAATAGGCAAGAGATATATCAAGGAGGTTATGCTTGTGCCTGGACTAAAAGAAAATTTGCTTAGTGTGGGTCAAATGATGGAAAGCAGTTATTACTTGGTATTTGGAGGTCACAAGGTGGAAATCTATGATGACAGCTCATATTCCAACATGGTTGCTAGAGTACCAATGAAGAGAAATCAAAGTTTTCCAATGAAATTACAGTCTGGAATACATATTGCTTTCAAGGCAAGTGTATGTTTCTCTACTGCTATGTGGCACAGAAGATTGGGACATTTAAACATGAGCAGTTTGAAATTGATGCAGGAACAAGAAATGGTAGTAGGGTTACCAGAAATCAAAGTAATTAAAGGAGTATGTGAAAGTTGTGTTCTTGGTAAACAATGTAGAGAAGCAATTCCAAGGGAAGCTACTACTAGAGCATCAATTCCTCAGAGCTTGTACATAATGACATTTGTGGCCCAATGCAGACAACTACAAAAGCAAGAAATAGATATTTTCTCACTTTCATAGATGACTGCACCAGGATGTGTTGGGTTTATTTTTTAAGGCATAAATCTGAAGTTCTCAATGTGTTTAAAAGATTCAAACCTACTATGGAGTTGCAGAGTGGATATAAGTTGAAGCAGCTTAGGAGTGATCGAGGAGGTGAATACACCTCAATGGAGTTTAACAAATTTGTTGAAGATGTAGGCATGGAAAGA
Organism: Malus domestica; assembly: GCF_042453785.1. Classification (NCBI taxonomy): domain Eukaryota; kingdom Viridiplantae; phylum Streptophyta; class Magnoliopsida; order Rosales; family Rosaceae; genus Malus; species Malus domestica. The sequence goes on along the minus strand of NC_091662.1, from coordinate 36,137,386 downwards.
CAACTTACCACTCCATACACACCACAGCAAAATGGTGTGGCAGAGCGAAAGAACAGAACCACTGTGGAAATGGCTAAGTGTCTCATGTTGGAGAAGGAGATTCCACTTGAATTTTGGGCTGAGGCAGTCAATACCTCAGTGTATATCCTGAATAGTTGTCCAACCAAAGCTTTAAATAAGAAAACACCTTTTGAAGCTTACAATGGGAGAAAACCAGGAATTAAGCATCTAAAGGTGTTTGGTTCATTGTGTTATGCTCATGTGCCAAGTCAACAGAGACAAAAATTAGATTTGGCAAGCAAGAGGTGTATTTTATTGGGGTATAGTAGTTGTGAGAAGGGATATAGGCTCTATAACATTGAATATGGAAAGGTGACTGTTTCCAGAGATGTTGTGCTTGATGAAGAGGCATGTTGGGATTGGAATGCACAGAAGGAAAGAAAGGTGAGTATCCAGATTACTGAGATGTCAGAAGGAGAACAAAGGTATGAAAGGAATGCTTGTGATTCTGAAACACAATGTGAAGCTAGTGAAGAGAATGTTGTGCTAAGCTCAGTTACTGAAATCTGTGATCAAGAAAGAATGACAGGTCCACAGGATATTGATCACACTCCTCTCAAGTACAGACGTATTGTAGAAATATATGAGAAGTGTAATCTGTGCATTATAGAACCAGAATGTTTTGAATAAGCTGCCAAGGATGAATCGTGGCAGAAGGCTATGGAAGATGAAATCTCTATGATTGAGAAGAATAATACTTGGGATCTTGTTGATAGACCATTTGATAAACCAATCATTGGAGTCAAATGGGTTTATAAAACAAAATTAAATCTGGATGGTTCTGTGCAGAAAAATAAAACAAGGTTAGTTGCAAAGGGTTATTCCCAGAAGCTTGGAATCGATTTTAATGAAACTTTTGCACCAGTGGCAAGACTTGACACTATGAGAACTTTGGTGGCCCTTGCTGCACAAAAAAGGTGGAAATTATTTCAGTTAGATGTAAAGACTGCATTTCTAAATGGAGTGTTGAATAAAGAAGTGTATGTGGATCAACCATCTGGTTTTGTCATACAAGGCAAGGAAGACAAAGTGTACAGGCTCAGAAAAGCTTTATATGGCTTGAAAGAAGCTCCAAGAGCTTGGTATGAAGAAATAAATTCCTATTTTGCAAATGCTGGATTCCACAGAAGTCCGAGTGAAGCTACACTATATATCAAGACATCTCACAGTGGCATTCTCATTATGTCACTATATGTAGATGATATTATCTACATAGGAAGTTCAAAGGAGATGATGGCTGAGTTCAAAAGTGAGATGATGACACAATATGAGATGACTGATCTAGGATTACTTCATCACTTCCTTGGTCTTGGAGTACTGCAGACAGACAATTACATTTTCTTGAATCAAAAGAAATATGCAAAGACTTTGCTTGAGAAATTTGGACTTAGGGATTGCAAGCCTGTTGCAACACCATTAGCTATGAATGAAAATCTTTCAAAAGTAAATGGAAGTGATCTGGCAAATGAGACTTTGTATAGGCAAATGGTGGGAAGTTTGCTATATTTGACAGCAACAAGGCCAGATATCATGTTTGCAGCAAGCTTATTGGCTAGGTTTATGCACAATCCTACCAAGAAGCATATGGGGACAACTAAGAGAGTTTTGAGATACATTCAAGGCACTGTGAACTATGGAGTTGTTTATGAGAAGGGAAAATGAGCAGTGTTAGTTGGTTATTGTGATAGTGATTGGAGTGGAATTGAAGATGACATGAGGAGCACATCTGGCTATGTATTTAATCTCGGTTCGGGTGTGTTCTCTTGGGCCTTAATCAAACAAAGCAGTGTTGCTCTTTCAACCGCAGAGGCAGAATACATCAGTGCAGTAGAAGCCACTGCACATGCCATTTGGCTAAGATTTGTACTCTCTGATTTTGGGGAAGAACAAGCAGAACCAACTCAGTTGTTATGTGATAATACTTCAGCAATTGCCATATCAAAGAATCTAGTTCATCATCACAAAACCAGACACATTAATCGAAAATTCCATTTCATCCGAGATGCACTTCAAGATGGTGAGATTGATCTGGTATACTGCAAGACTAAAGAACATGTTGCAAATATATTCACTAAAGCTTTGGCAAGGGATCGATTTGAATTTCTGAGAACAGCTTTGGGAGTGATTTCAACACATCACTTAGAAGGGAGTGTTAGTTTATAAGTGTATATGCTAAAATGTAATAAGAATTCAGTTTAAATGTCAGCCTTTGGATCATAGTCTAAGTATGCAGCTAAGATGTAATCTTAGTGACACATCCCGGCCCGGGTTCCACCACATCTCGAGCCCGCTCCACCACCGTAGCATGATATTGTCTGCTTTGGGCCCCGACTACGCCCTCACGGTTTTGTTTCTGGGAACTCACACGAGAACTTCCCAGTGGGTCACCCATCATGGGATTGCTCTCGTGCGCTACTCGCTTAACTTCGGAGTTCTGATGGAACCCGAAGTCAGTGAGCTCCCAAAAGGCCTCGTGCTAGGTAGATGCCATGTGTCATTACCTTATAGGGTAAATGAATGAAAAGCTAGATTTAAATGATGTGATGAAGGAATATTCTATTCCTAATTGCTACATGTGCTCAGTGTTCGTGTGAATGAAAGAAATCATCTCAGTTTTGCTTCTTCTTCAAGCTTTAGCTTTAGCTTTCTCTCTCTAAAATTCCCGCTTTCTCTCTCTTACACTCTTAATCTCCAGTATTCATAGATTGTTGATTTGAAGAAACTTACATACAAGATAACAGTCTGTATGCTAACAGCAAATTGTACCCAGAACACTGTATATCTCATCTCTCCAAAGCGTGCCACTGTAATAATAACTTCCAATGAAAATTATCTTTGGCTGGGACATTAGTCAAACAAAAAGCTCAATCTGAAAGGAGACAAGATATATGTTTGTGCACACTTTGTAGGACCAGCGACTACTGATGATATTCATCTCAGGGTGAAGAAAATAGGGATCAATCTGGAAAAGGAAAATTAATCAAGGAATATGCACTCGACTGTCAACCTATGCCATATTCAAGTGAGTGCAAAGAGGAAGGCAGTCATAAGGCAGGACACAGTGATGACTTGTTCCATGAGAATGAATCCCGCAAAAGACTAAGTTCTGATCCCAGCGTTGAAAGAAATGCAGAAGAAGAAACTGATAAAGCATGCAAGAAGGAAGAACAAGGTACATAAACTGAACTTGAGCCATTAGTCCTTTTTTGTTACTCATTTAATGTATTCTACATATTTCCCTTTCGTATGTAAGAAGTGAAAATATAAAATTTTTGATAAAATGTTGATGCCAAGCAAAAAGTAGGCTTATTTAATTTGGTTAAGTTCTTAGTTCTGAAGTGGTTGGGAACGAGGAAAGAAATCAACTGTCCTAAAATCTTAAAACTCAAAACCTCTTTTCGCTTGAAGTTCTCTCCAGTCGCTCACAAATATCCAAAACTAGCTTGTTGCATTTCTTGCACTGCATATTCTTGAATGTGTGTTTCTCCATCTTTGCCTTCTTCTTAATCTTGTCTACGTCAAATATATTGTTTTTAGTTGTCCCCGCACAACATGTGCGTTAGGCTAGTTGGCCAAGACAATGTGCACACACCTTGCACTAAGTTCAAGTCCCCCTCCCGGTGAATTAGAGTAGTTTGGAATATGGTAAAAATAAAAAACAAAACAATCTTCATCGCACAAAACTTTTGATAGTTCCAATTTGAAATCCTTATTGGATCCGCAACATTCTACTTCCACAATGAAGAAGCGTTGTTTTCCCTTTACTGTTTATTTTTCACCATAAGAGTGCCGTACATTATTAACGTGCATGTGTTGTTAAAACCTTGTCATAGAAAATCTCTGATGGCACAAGATCTGGTGAAGGAAAAAGTGTACAACATTTAAAGCGAACAAAGGAAGAGCAAAAGGAAATAATACATTGGAGGGGGACTTTGCGTTTGACCCTGTAGGGCACCATGCTCTGGAAGAACATCCCGGATCACATCAGGTGGTACTTCAAACTACTCAAAACAATCAACAACATATAAGGCACACATGGCCAGTCTGAGCAGTTGAATTCGCCTTGTGGCACAGGAGTGTATGTCACACCAGATATCTAGAAAAATGATAAATTTGGATAAATTTGTGTTCTCATGAACTGTTTAATTCGCAAGAGCGGTGGTGCAGGCTGGTAGTTTATTGAAACACAACGTTTAAGTCTTCTATTAATTTGGTTTATCTTTTTTTTGGTTGAATATCAACTTGGTTGGGTGTGTTTTGAATTTTGATCTTATGGTTTGTTTGCTTTATTGGCTCAAAGATGTATTTTGGAAATGCTGGTTCAAAGAAGTTTATAAATCATTTTTGAGTTGCAATTTGAAGCTAATTAGATAAAAAGTTTCAAATTGAACTAAAATGTTAACAAAACCAAACAGAGTGACCAACCTAACAAAGCACGTGAAAATAAGGTGATACGTACCATGAAAGTGATGAACAAAGTTGTTAACTTTTGAAACAGAGTCACCCATCTGCATTGGCCAACATGTGACCACTTAACTTCAGTTTACAAGACTCATTCTATTGTTTTTTTTTTTTTTTTATGTTCTTTCAAAATAAATGCTTAGCTCTAAACATAAGTGGTCATGTGTTGGTCAAAGTATATGGGTTACCCAAAATGTCCTTTAAATTATAATTCGTGTCTATCATATTTTAAAGCGAAACCTACTCTTCTATCCTATTAGACACACGTTTAGAAGTTTTAAGGACCAGTTTGCGTCTAACAAAATGAAAAAGACCAATTTGGAACAAAAAAAAATTGGGAGGACCAAAGTGAAAAAACCATAAAAATTGAGGCAGAAAATATAAAATCAACTCTTAAATTAAAAGAGAGACTTGCCCCTTTATATAACGGTCTAGTAGTATTCCACATTGACTTTACATTTCTATAATGTGTGGAGGAGTTCCTTCAAATTCTCTTAAAAAAAAAAAGAGTTTTTAGCCGACTTTGACTTTACTTTCCTATATTGTGTGTGGTGTTTGTAGATATATATCACAAGTCTGAAAGTATTCTTCATCTATGCAAACACAAAAACCTCTGCCAAGAAAAATAATCAATATTTAAGAGAAAAAAGAATGTAAATATTTTATAATTATTAAAGTCATATTTTAGGAAAGGTATTATATTCTTTATTTGTTTCCTTTTGTAACCAGGATTGTATGTAGTATTTATATTATGGAATACAGAGAAATCAAGCCGTAAATTTCAATTGACCATACCAGACCAGACCAAAACAAGTGCAGCAACACACAATTGTTTCGATGGATACCTCGACGTCCTCCTCATCCTCCTTAAAACGTTGGAAGTACGACGTGTACTTGAGCTTTCGAGGTCAAGACACATGCAAGAACTTCACGAGCCACCTCTACCAGGCTTTGACGAGGGCCGGACTAAGAACCTTTATAGACGATCACGCCCTAGAAAAAGGGAAAAGTCCGGGCATCTCACTGACTCGAGCAATCGAAGAGTCTAAAACCTCTATCATCATCTTCTCAAAGAGCTATGCGGAATCAAGATTGTGTCTTGACGAGCTTGCGGAGATCATGGAGTGCAGAAGAACACTGGGTCAAATTGTTGTTCCAGTGTTCTATGATGTCGATCCTTCAGATGTCAGGAAACAGACCGGTACTTTTGCAACAGCTTTTCTGAAGCACGAAATGCAGTTCGATGAGGTCAAAGAAAAGCTACAGCTATGGAGAGACGCTCTGACTGAAGCTGCAAATTTATCTGGTTTTGATGTTGGAAACGCCGATTGGTATATAAGTTACTTGCTTATTTCATTTTCTTATTTTGTCTGGCTTTTAAATTCCCAATCCAATTTTTTACATATTTAAAAACATTTACATGTAAAAACCGTATCAAGAAACAATAGAATGATGCTTGTTTGTTATTGTTGAACCAACACGTCCACATCTTAATGTTGCAGTTTTGTATAATAAATCTAACTTTTGCTTCATTTGGACTTTTGCAACCAGGGATGACGCAAAGTCTATCACGGAAATTGTCGCAAATATCATCAAAGTCTTGCGCCAGAGCACTGCAGTTGGAATACATTCTCGGGTGCAAGAAATCAGTAATTATTTAGATGTTGGAGGATCAGATGATGTTCGCATAATTGGAATTTGGGGTATGGGCGGACTGGGTAAAACGATGATTGCCAAAGCCATTTTCAACAAATATCAGGATACGTTCGAAGGTAAAAGTTTTCTTGCTAATGTGAGAGAAGAGAAACTGGTTGATTTGCAAAACACACTTCTTTCCGATGTAGTGAGATCGGGAATCATAAAGGTTTGTAGAGTTGATGAAGGGACCGAGGATATAAAAAGAAGACTTAGCAACCTAAGGGTACTTGTCATAGTTGATGATGTAGACAGCGTGAAACAGTTAGAAGCATTAGCTATAAAATTTTACTCATTTGGTCCAGGTAGTAGAATTATTATAACCACAAGAGACCAACATTTGCTAAAGATACTAAAAGCGAATAGGATATATCATCTACCAGCAATGAATAAAGAAGAAGCTCTTGAGCTCCTTTGTTGGCATGCCAACAATTATCCTAGTAAAGAATTTCTTCAAGTCCCAAGGGGTGTTGTTGATTACTGTGGAGGTTTGCCACTAGCACTTGAAGTTTTAGGTTCTTATCTATCTGGGACAAGCATAAGTGAATGGAAAGGTAAGTTGGAGAAATTTAAAAGTCATCATAGTATGGAAATTCTCAATAGACTTAAAATAAACTTTGACGAGCTAGCTGATGATGACCTGAAGGCTATATTCCTTGATGTATCATGTTTCTTTGCTGGAATGAACAAGGACTATGTCATGAAAATATTGGATGGCTGTGACTTATATCCAGAAATCGGAATCAGTGTCCTCCAAGAACGATGCCTTGTAACTACTAATGATGATTTCACGCTGGTGATGCATGATTTGCTTCGCGACATGGGAAGATATATTGTGCATGCGGAATCCCTTGATGACCCTGGAAAACGCAGTAGGTTATGGCATCACGACGATGTGATAGACGTTTTGAGGAACGAATTTGTAAGTACTTTCACAATCAAATTTTATGTCAAACGCATGCAGTTAATAAATATGCATATCACACACATCTAATAAATTGTATAAGTTGGATGTTTCAACAGTATACAAAACAATGAAAGACACCCACATATAATACAAGTTGAATGAAAAGCGAAACAGAGCATAGAAAGGAAAGTGTAGGAGACATAGAAGGAACCTAGTGCATTGAATTGTCTCAAATTAAATAACAGAATTGTGTATCATATATGTTCTGCTCTTCTTAGATACAAGAGGTAAAAAACCCTGTAGCAGATGCTTACTAAGATACCTAACAAATTTGGACACGGCACAACGGATGTCTGAGCACAAATTATGTCTTTAACTCAAAGGTACCACGGCAGGTCATAGGTTGTCTACGTCTCTTGTAATTCATACATCCAATGCATAGTTTTACTTCATGTTTATAAATCATCTTTCCACATGCAGATAGCCCTTTTCTTACTCAGTTTCCTTCCCCCCCCCCCCCCCCCTTCCTGTCTCTCGCTCTCTCTCAATAGGGAACTGAAGCAATTCAAGGACTCACTTTAGATTTGCAAGAGTCTGACGAGACTAGCTTCAGTACAGAAGCATTTAGAAACATGCATAGTCTGAGATTGCTCAAACTCAATTACGTCAAGCTCACTGGCAGTTACAACAATCTGCCCAATGAGTTAAGATGGTTGTGTTGGCATGGATTCCCCCTTGAGGTCATACCCGAAGATTTTGATCACCCAAACATAGTTGTTATTGACCTCAGCTATAGCAAACTCACACGAGTTTGGGAGGATTCCGATCTGGTATGTTATGACTAACCAATTATTAGTTCATTCCTCTAGGTTTTGTAAACATCATGCTTTCTGTCTTATATTTGAATTTGAATATTTTTCCTTTTATCTGACAGTTGCTTGAGAAGTTGAAGTTTCTTAATTTAAGTCATTCCCATAACCTAACACGATCACTGGACTTTTCAAAAACCCCAAATCTTGAGAGATTGATACTCAAAGATTGCAAAAACCTTCAGGCAATTCCAGCTTTACCTACAAATTTGGAAATCCTGGAAGCGGATGAGTGCATTGCATTGGAGAAAATGCCCGATTTTTCAGAAATGTCAAGGATGAGAGAATTGCATCTGAATCACTCCCCCATGTTGGTATATGGTCCAGCCCATGATCAATGTTCTAGATTATTCTAGTAAGCAAGAGAGATGGCTGGAGCATGCTAGACAATTCTAGCATGTTATTAAGTTGATGGAAGAAGCTAGAGAGTACTAGCTTCCTTGGTTGCAAATGGAAAGATCTAGAAGCCACACTTTTGTGGCTAGTCTAGATCTTTCTATGCTAGAGGTTTGAAGAATACACTAGAAACTAGTAGAATGCCAAACCCTCACCTATAAATATGGGTGTGATGTTGTAGTGAACCAACAAATCAAGAGAAGAGTGAGTAGCAAAGGATCAAGTCCAAAGCTAGAGTTCCACTCCAAGAGTGAGAGTGAGAGTGTTCCACTACACATTGTGTGAGTGAAGTTTAGAGTGATAGAAAGTGTGTGTTATACTTTCTTGTATCCATCAAGCCTTGTCTTTGGCTTGGTAAGACTACTCTTGTTGTATTCATCTTTTTCATATAGTGAAGATTGATCCTTGTTTGGTGGACGTAGGCATAAATTGCCGAACCACATAAATTCTTGGCGTCCATTTTCTACTTTACCTTGTGCATTCTCTATCTTGTAGTACCGACATTCCTAACAAGTGGTATCAGAGCCCGGTTGGCTCGTACTACGAGATGGAAGGAAGTGGCACTATGATCAAACTCACCAACTCCAATTGGGTAACATGGAAGCCAAGGATGGAGGACATTCTCTATTGCAAGGATTTGCATGAGCCAATTGAAGGAGATGCCGCTAAGCCCGAGAGCATGTCCGATGCCGAGTGGAAGAAGATGAATCGCAAGGCTATTGGCACAATTAGACAATGGGTGGATGATAGTGTTTTTCACCATGTGTCTAATGAAACCAATGCTCGCGAGTTTTGGACGAAGCTTGAGTCCTTGTTCGAGAAGAAGACCCCAGCCAAGAAAGCCTTCTTGATCAAAGAGCTCATCAATGTGAAGTACAAGGATGGTTTAAGTGTAGCAGAACACTTGAACAATTTCCAGAATATCATCAACCAGTTGGCTACTATGAAAATGACGATCGAGGACGAGCTACAAGCGCTCTTGTTACTTGGATCCTTGCCAGACAGTTGGGAGACCTTTGTGGTGAGTATAAGTAACTCTGCTTCTAATGGTGTTCTTACTCTTGATAATGTTAAAAATAGCATGCTCAATGAAGATACAAGGAGAAAGATTTCTGGCACAGATAGCAGCCAAGTATTTGTCACAGAGAACCGCGGAAGAAGCACGAGTAGAGGGCCTAGAGGTCATGGCAGGAGTCCTAGCCGATCCAAGTCAAGGTTCAGGGGTGCATGCCACCATTGTGGCAAAGAAGGCCATATGAAGAAAAATTGTCGAGTTTGGAAGAGAGAGCAAAGGGAAGGAAACAATCAGAAGAAAGATGATACTGGCAATACCACCGCTGTCATATGTGGTGATGTACCAGAAATATTGTCTGTTGGTGAATGTCTGCATATGGGCAACTCTGACAGAGACATTGAATGGATCTTTGATAATGGAGCTTCCTTCCATGCTACGTCCAAACGGGAGTTCTTCAGTACATACAAAGAAGGTGACTTTGGCATAGTGAAGATGGGGAATGAAAGCTATTCCAAAATTCTTGGAATTGGTGATATCTGCTTAAGAACTAATCTCGGCTGCCAATTGATGTTGAAAGATGTGAGACATATTCCTGATATACGTCTCAATCTGATATCCATCGGTACCCTTGATCGACAAGGATATTATCACCATATTGGCGAAGGAAAATTGAAGCTTACTAAAGGCTTAATGGTGGTAGCAAGAGCACGACTTTGTTGTACGTTGTACCGGTCAAATGCCAAGGTTTTGAAAGGTGAGTTGAATGCTGTGGAAGACTCATCTCTAGACTTGTGGCATAAGAGGCTAGGCCACATGAGCGAGAAAGGCCTACAAGTTTTGGCAAAGAAGTCTCATATTCCCTTTGCCAAAGGTACGTCGTTAAACTCTTGTGAGCATTGTTTATTCGGAAAACAAAGAAGAGTTAGTTTTTCTGTTCCATCTACAAAGAAAGGAAACTTGTTAGATCTTGTTTATTCAGATGTGTGTGGTCCCATGGAAGTCGAGTCACTTGGAAGAAATAAATATTTTGTTACTTATATTGATGATGCTTCACGAAGGGTGTGGGTGTATTTGTTGAAATCCAAAGACCAGGTGTTTCAGACATTCCAGGAGTTCCATGCCATGGTGGAGAGGGAAATTGGGAAACCTCTCAAGTGCCTTCGTAGCGACAACGGCGGCGAGTACACATCTCACCAGTTTAGAGAGTATTGTGTAAAACATGGCATACGTCATGAGAAGACAGTTCCTGGAACTCCACAACATAACGGTGTTGCTGAAAGAATGAACCGAACCATCATGGAGAAAGTCAGGTGTATGTTGAGGACTGCAAAGTTATCTAAGCAGTTCTGGGGTGAAGCTGTAAGGACAGCCTGCTATTTGATCAACCGATCTCCATCAGTACCATTAGGTCTTGATGTTCCAGAGAGAGTATGGACTGGTAATGATGTGTCTTACTCTCATCTGAAGGTGTTTGGTTGCAAAGCTTTTGTGCATGTGCCCAAAGAGCAGAGATCGAAGTTAGACTACAAAGCTACACCGTGCATCTTTCTTGGTTATGGCGGTGAAGATTTTGGTTACAGATTATGGGACCCATACCAGAAGAAGTTTATCCGAAGTAGAGACGTGGTCTTTTATGAAGATCAAACAATTGGGGATTCGGATAAAGAGGCACAACCAGATGGCGCAGTCAGAGGAGTTGATCCATTAGCTTCAGATGAAGAAAGTCACGATGACATCCCTGAAGCAACTGCCAATGAAGTGCCTGCAGAATCAGATAATGCTGATCAAGAGGAGCCTGATCAAGATGTGCCAGACCATGAGATTGCTGATCAGGGGGAGCCTAGTCAAGAAGAGCAGATTCAAGGAGAATCCAATCAGGGGGAGCCTCTAGCCCCGCAAGAGAATGAAGATCAGGTCAGAAGATCCATCAGAAGTCAAAGACCGTCTACCAAGTATTCTTCATCAGAGTATATCATGTTGACTAATTATGGAGAGCCCGAAACATATGAGGATGCCAGAGCTCATAACGACAGTGACAAATGGATGAAGGCAATGGAGTCGGAGATGGATTCCTTATCAAAGAATGATACCTATGAGCTGGTGGAGCTTCCAAAGGGCAGGAAAGCATTGAAAAACAAGTGGGTGTTCAAATTGAAAAGAGACGACAACATGACAAGGTACAAGGCTCGTTTGGTTGTCAAAGGTTTTGGTCAAAAGAAAGGAGTTGACTTTGATGAGATTTTCTCACTGGTGGTGAAGATGACTTCCATTCGAGTTATCCTTGGTATGGCAGCAAGCATGGATCTTGAGCTCGAGCAGTTAGATGTTAAAACTGCATTTCTCCACGGCAATTTAGAAGAGGAGATATACATGGAGCAACCCAAAGGCTTTGAAGTCAAAGGTAAAGAAAATTTGGTGTGCAAGCTCAAGAAAAGTTTATATGGTCTTAAGCAGGCTCCGAGACAGTGGAATAAGAAGTTCAACTCATTCATGGTGAGTAATGGGTACAAGAGAACTCATGCTGACTCTTGTGTCTATATCAAACAATTTTCTGGAGGTAAATTCATCATTTTGTTGCTTTATGTTGATGACATGTTGATTGTCGGTCAAGATGCTTTTATGATTAAAAAGCTCAAAGAAGAGTTATCTAAGTCCTTTGACATGAAGGACTTAGGGCCAGCCAAGCAGATTTTGGGCATGGAGATAATTCGTGACAGAAAATCCAAGAAGTTGTGGCTGTCACAAGAAAAGTATGTTGAACGGGTGCTTGAAAGGTTCAACATGAAAACAGCCAAATCGGTAAGCTCACCTTTAGCCAATCATATCAAGTTGAGCAAAGAGTCGTGTCCAAAAACATATGAAGAAAAGGAGAAAATGGCAGTTGTTCCCTACTCTTCAGCAGTAGGAAGTATCATGTATGCAATGGTGTGCACATGGCCAGATATTGCTTATGCAGTAGGTGTGGTGAGCAGGTTTCTCTCTAATCCAGGGAAAGACCATTGGGAAGCTGTTAAGTGGATTCTCAGATATTTGAAGGGGACTTCTAAGATGTGCTTGTGCTTTGGCGGTTCCAAACCAATCTTGGAAGGATTTACAGATGCTGACATGGGAGGTGACCTGGATGGTAGAAAATCTACGTCTGGGTACTTGTTTACTTTTGCAGGGGGAGCCGTGTCTTGGCAATCCAAGTTGCAAAAGTGTGTTGCTTTGTCTACAACCGAGGCTGAATACATAGCCGCTACAGAAGCATGCAAGGAGTTGTTGTGGCTGAAGCGGTTTCTCCAAGAGTTGGGTTTGAAGCAAAGTGATTATGGCGTTTATTGTGATAGTCAGAGTGCTCTGGATTTGAGCAAGAACACTGCATACCATTCACGCACCAAGCACATTGATATTCGTTATCACTGGATTAGAGATGCTATCGAGAACAAGATGCTACAGCTGAAGAAGATTCATACCGATAATAATTCTTCAGACATGTTGACAAAGGAGGTCACAAAATCAAAGTTGGAATTCTGCATTAAGGCTGCTGGGATGGACTCCAGGTAACTTGGAGTCATGATCGGAATTCCTCCCTCATGGACTGGAGGGGGAGATTGTTGGTATATGGTCCAGCCCATGATCAATGTTCTAGATTATTCTAGTAAGCAAGAGAGATGGCTGGAGCATGCTAGACAATTCTAGCATGTTATTAAGTTGATGGAAGAAGCTAGAGAGTACTAGCTTCCTTGGTTGCAAATGGAAAGATCTAGAAGCCACACTTTTGTGGCTAGTCTAGATCTTTCTATGCTAGAGGTTTGAAGAATACACTAGAAACTAGTAGAATGCCAAACCCTCACCTATAAATATGGGTGTGATGTTGTAGTGAACCAACAAATCAAGAGAAGAGTGAGTAGCAAAGAATCAAGTCCAAAGCTAGAGTTCCACTCCAAGAGTGAGAGTGAGAGTGTTCCACTACACATTGTGTGAGTGAAGTTTAGAGTGATAGAAAGTGTGTGTTATACTTTCTTGTATCCATCAAGCCTTGTCTTTGGCTTGGTAAGACTACTCTTGTTGTATTCATCTTTTTCATATAGTGAAGATTGATCCTTGTTTGGTGGACGTAGGCATAAATTGCCGAACCACATAAATTCTTGGCGTCCATTTTCTACTTTACCTTGTGCATTCTCTATCTTGTAGTACCGACATTCCTAACACCCCAAACTCTCTGAAATTCTAGGCTTGGATAAGGCGTTAAACTCCATGACAAGTATTCATATGGAAGGGTGCACCAATCTCACTGCTTCTTTTAAAGAAGTGATCCTACAGGTCCTCTCTCTCTCTCTCGCACACATTCATGCTTGTAATCCTTTTTTGTTCCTATCTTGTTCCATGGTATAGGGATGGAATGCGAGAGGAAATGGTGGCCTTTTTCTCCCTGGACATGAAATTCCATCATGGTTTACGCATGTCGACCCTCTGGGTGAAATAGCTGTGCCGCAAAGTTTTGGCTGTGATTTAAAAGCATTGACTGTGTGCATCATTTATTCTTCAGACGACTCCAAATCTGGTGGCTCTCTTTGCATTCGTGTTGCAAATTATACCCAGAACACTGTATTTCTCATCTCTCCAATGCGTGCCACTGTAATAACTTCCCATGAAAATTATCTTTGGCTGGGAAATTTGTCAAACAATAAGCTCAATGTGAAAGGCGGAGACAAGATAAATGTTGGTGCACACTTTGTAGGACCAGGGACTACTGATGATATTCATCTCAGGGTGAAGAAAATAGGGATAAATCTGGAAAAGGAAAATTTAATCAATGAATATGCGCTCAGCTGTCAATTTATGCCATATTCAAGTGAGTGCAAAGAGGACGGCAATCATAAGGCAGGACACGGTGATGACTCGTCCCATGAGAATCAATCCCTCAAAAGACTCAGGTTGGATCCCAGTGTTGAAAGAAATGCAGAAGAAGAAACTGATGAAATCATGCAAGAAGCAAGCAGCGTGGGCTAACCGAAGAAGAAAAACATTCAGAAACTGAACTCGAGCTATTAGTACTTTTGGTACTCATACTATACTACATATTTCCCTTTTGTATGTAAGAAATGAAAATATAAAAAATTTAGATTAATTTCAGTTTACTACCAAGTTTTTTGGTTTTCAACATTTAATACAAGATGTTTTTTTCATTCCAGAGTGATACATAAAATAATAATTTTGAGACATTTTTATACATTTATTAAATTTGCCGTTAATTGATGAAGTGGTGTTCACGTGATTAGACGCCTCGTGTCATAAGGGGTCCACATAAATATTAAAAAATTAAAAAAAAAATTCTGGGGAACCGCACGGCCAAAACCCATCATCCCTTCCCTTCTCTCCCGCGCCCACCCAACCCTCCCTTCTTTCCTCTGCGCCCACCCAACCCTCTTCGATCCCCCGCACATCCAACCTTCCCCCTTCCTCTTCGACTCTACTCTTCTCTCCCCTGATCCTTCCATACCCGACCCACCTTTCCCTCACCACAATACCCCAACCCCACCCATTTATCGGCCGGTGGTCAACAAAACCCAGATTTACGGCCGGAGAGTCACACCTACCTGATTTGAATGCGGTGAAGAACACAACCCAGCGGCCGGAGAAGACGGTGGTGGGGAGCACAAACCCAGCGGCCAAACCCATGTTTTAATCTTTTCAAATTTTCTTTCGATTTTTGCGTTGAATATGGCCTCTGTTCTGCCATCTGAAGATATACGAACTAAGAAAATCGATCAAACCCCTCAAGTTTTCGTATTTGAAATTCTTTCTGTGCATCTGATTAGAGTTTTACCTCATCGATGCCATTTTTCAAATTTTGAACTTGCATTTGACATTCCAAAGCAAACCTCACGACATTCTGCTTGAACTCCTTCATCTCAAATCCCTTAAACTCATAAAACCTCTTCTTCTCCTTCTCCAAATCCTCAAGCTCCTCCACCTCACTCTTCAAAACCCTAAAATTATCCTCAATTCAATTTCAATTTCAATTCCCAATCTAATTCGCTCCAATTCAACCTAGTTAATGAATCATGAATCAAGCAACCAAAAACTTAATCAATTGGGAAAGTAATACCTCAATTGATGTGAATAGGATTGATATTTCTCGTTGAGGCGATCGATCTCGGACCTGAGCGCCCAGATCCTGAAGCTTTGCGATGCCCAGGTGATGAGAACAGAAAAAAGTGGAAGAGAGAGAGGAGAGGAAGAAGGAAGGGATGGGTGGGTTGGCAAGGGTGTAGCGGCACAGATGGTAGACAGTGGAAAAACTCTCCTGATGGTGGAGATTAAAGGGGGAGCTTACAGAGAATCTCAATCCACTGTTTGGTTTCCAAGAAAAAAATCAGAAGAAAAGAGAAAACTTTGCAGCATTTCAACCACAACTGCATTCCCCCATCACAACTTCTCGCATGCATTCAGAAAATAAAGCCAAAAAGAACGAAGAAATTCGGTACGAATCGAAAGAAAACCGAGAGAGCGCAGAGAATTTCAGTTACCCTGATGAGGGCGGTGCGAGCTGCGCGTCCGGGCGTCGGCGACAATAGAGTTGAGAAACAAGAACAAGAACGCCGAGTGCAGAAGAAGACAGAACGAAATGGGCCTCCATTGTTATGATTTTCCCGGCGTTTCTTGGAGGAGAGAGAATTTTCTCGGTTACTCTTTTTAATTTTTTTAATATCCACTTGGCGTCTAGTTATTGTTCACATGAGCACCACATTACCAGTTAACGACTGACTTAATCATGTGGGTATCACGTCACCATGTATGAAATTATTCTAAAATTTTGATTTTAAGTATCATTCTGAAATTAAAAAAACTTGATGTACTAAATGTTAAAAAAACTGGTTTATGAAACTATTCCAAAATTTTGACTTCAGTTTCCATTCCCCAAATGCTTCACCGGAACAATTGGATATTATGCAGAAATTCAATGTTCAATCTCGACGGTTGGATAGTATCGCTTCCATGAAATTAGAAGTTAGGTAAAAAATTTTGTGAATAAAGAAAGTTATATTATGAAACGAGAAATAGTAAATAAAAGACTATAGACCTGACCCACACAATAAAAAAGTGCCAAGAAATTGAGCCGGCCAGCCAAAGGATGCAGAAAGCTCCTCCTCTTTTGTGGACTTGAAACAATGGGGAGTTGACTTTACTTTGGTACTTGAAAATCGTCAGAATTGCTGCTGCAGTAGCATGCCAAATTGCCAACTGATGAAGATGGCCTCCTCCTCCTCTTCGTCAAAATGTAGCAAGTACGACGTGTTCTTGAGCTTCAGAGGCGAAACGCGCAAGAGCTTGACGGACAACCTCTACTGCACATTGAAAGACCACAGATTCAACGTCTTTATCGACGAGAACGAATTGACCAGAGGCGAGATTATCACACCAGCACTGAAGCAAGCAGTCAAAGACTCTAGGCTTGCTGCTATCATCTTCTCAAGCGGGTATGCCGAGTCGAGATGGTGTCTTGATGAGCTGGTCGAGATCTTGGCCAGCAGAAGAACAATGGGGCAAATGGTTTTGCCAATTTTCTACAATATCGATCCTTCCGATGTCAGGCATCAGAGGGGTGCTTTTGCGGAAGCATTTCGGAGACATCAAGAGCGCTTCCCTAAAATGGTGCAGACCTGGAAAGATGCTCTTAATGAAGCTGCAGAGTTGGCCGGCGAGGATTTTAGTGTGACTGACGGGTAATTACTTACTTCCTTTTCCTTTTTAATCCCTTAGTTATACAATTCAGTTGCCAACATCTGTTTACAAAATGTCGATAAACTGTAAATTGATTTCACGTAAAAGCTCATAATCTTTGATTTTATGCATTTAAATGCAAAGCTTAAATGCTCCGATATCAGAATACATCAATGCTTGATCTTACTAACAGTGTTCTCGGATTGAGCTAAATCACATCGATTGACGTAGTGCACCTGCGTCACTATATATTCAAATCTTTTCACTCCCAGAAAAACAAAAAAAGAATTTGGTAATGATGTGTTGAGTTTTAGAATTTTAGATAAGTTGAGGTTTTATCACACTATTGCTGTATAGTGCGACGAATGCATGATTAGGCTTTTGAAGATTAGGCCTTCGTCTCTCTCACACACCTTTCGATATTTTCGAATGACAAATAGTAGGAGAGATAGAAATACAAGAAATAGAACAATATTCAAAGACGTTTAGCAAACAAACATTTCATTTACATTCTTTACTTGAACAAGTAACTGTTGTGGCATATTTGAGAGACCTCTCTATGTACAAGTTTGATCTCCGCTTGCCTTTTTCTTCTTGATCATCTTTTCCTCAAGTAGTCCAGTGTCGGATCTTACTTCAAAATCCTTGTGAGAGGACTTACTCTCATGGAGATCTTACTTTCTCATCTTTGATTCAAGTAGTCCCTCTCTGCGTTTTGATCTTTGTGACTCAGAACTGTTTCGGTTACAAGTTCTGATCACTCTTCGCAAGAGAGAGCTTTCCTCCGCTTATTTGTGATGGTTTCATCTTTTGCATGCTCTCCTTGTGGTGTTCTCTTCTAACACTCACTTAGTCCTCATTAAATTCAGAGGTTATGCTCCTTCACTAGAGTCCTAACTTCATTCCATTTTTGTTGCACAATCCATTGGTGTTTTATGTTCTCTTCTCACACTCATACACGCATTCTGCTTTCAATCAGCACAGATATAGAGACTTTAATCTCTCAGTGAATGTCTCTTTTAGATATTTTTGGAGAGTTGTCTTCTTCAATTTTGTTCTACAAGTCGCAACTAAAGATATTAGTCTTTTCTTTTATTTTGAATTTTAACTACCAGGTATAAAGGAAGGTTTGTCAGGAAAATTGTTGACGAGATCACTAGGAAACTGAAGAACACAAACTTAGCCGTAGCCCCAAACCCAGTTGGAATAGATTCTCGCGTGCAAGAAATTGGTAACCATTTGGATGTCGAAGGATCATATGATGTTCGCATAATCGGAATTTGGGGTATGGGCGGACTGGGTAAAACAACGGTTGCCAAAGCCATTTTCAACAAATATCAGGGTATGTTTCAATGTGCAAGTTTCATTCCTAATGTGAGAGAAGATAAGAAACTGGTTGATTCGCAAAACACACTTCTTTCTGATGTATTGAGATCGGGAAACATAAAGGTTAGTAGAGCTGATGAAGGGACCGAGGATATAAAAAGAAGACTTGGCAACCTAAAGGTACTTGTCATAATTGATGATGTAGACAGCGTGGACCAGTTAGATGCATTAGGTATAGAACGTGACTCGTTTGGTCCAAGAAGTAGAATTGTCATAACAACAAGAAATGAACATTTGCTAGAGGCACTAAAACCGGATAAGATATGTCATCTACCAGCAATGAATAAAGAAGAATCTCTTGAGCTCCTTAGTTGGCGTGCCTTTAGTAAGAATTATCCTAATGAAGAATATGTTCAAGTCTCAAGAGAAGTTGTTGAATATTGTGGTGGTTTGCCACTGGCACTTCAAGATTTAGGGACTTATCTTCGTGCAAAAAGCACAAGTGAATGGAAAAGTGCATTGGGTAAATGGAAAAGATCGCGGCCTTATCCGGCAGTTCACAAAAGGCTTAAGATAAGCTATGATGGGCTAACCGATGATGATGTGAAGTCTATGTTCCTTGATATATCCTGTTTCTTTATTGGAATGAACAAGGACTATGTCATGAAAATACTGGATCAACATGACTGTAATACAATTAGGGAACTGCATGACCAATGCCTTGTAACTGTTGATACAGAAGGCAATCTGATGATGCATGGTTTGATTCGTGACACTGGCAGAGAAATTGTACGTGAAAAATCCCCGGACATCCTTGGAAAGCGCTGTAGATTGTGGGATCACGAAGATGTAAAACGTGTATTGAGGACCAAAACTGTAAGTACATTTGCAATCAAATTGCATACTAAATGCATGTTCATATTAAAGGAGAATTTATATGCATATCCCACATCTAAGAAATTGCATGCTCTGAATGTGTTAAGAGTACAACATACATTATACAATGCATTGATTAGGTATCGGTTCAATGAATAGAGAAATAAGGGTAGACGAGGGAAAGTGTAATAGAGAACAAAGGTGTAATAGCCCTATAAAACAAAACTGAAGTCTAAGCAAACTCTGTTTCATGGATCTAGTGGTGCTGCAGCAGTTGAAGTTGAAGCAAATAGCCCTTGTGTTATTTTATCTTATTTTATTTCATAACAGGGAAGGGAAGAAGTTCAAGGACTCTCTTTAGATTTGTCAGAACGTCACAAGCCTAGCTTCAGTACTGAAGCATTTAGAGAGATGCACGGATTGAGATTACTCAAACTCAAAGGCGTACAGTTCACTGGACACTGCGAAGACCTTTCCGAACACCTTTCCAAAGAGTTAAGATGGTTGTGTTGGCTTGAGTTTCCTATGAAGGGCATACCCAGAGATTTTAATCAAACAAACCTAGTTGATATCGACCTGAGTCATAGCAACATACAAGTTTGGGAGGACTCCAACGTGGTACAGTATTAACTCAACCAAGCTATATATCAAATCTATCCTCCATATTTTGTAAATACCAACATCATGCTTTCTCTCTTCTATTTGAATTTTGATATTCATTATCTTTTGTCTGACAGACACTTGAGAAGTTGAAGTTTCTTAATCTTGGATACTGCAATTGCCTGATCAGATTACCCGACTTCTCAAAAATCCCAAATCTTGAGAGATTGATACTCAAAGATTGCAAAAACCTTCAGGCAATACCAGCTTTACCAAAAAATTTGGAAATCCTGGAAGCGGATGATTGCATTGCATTGGAGAAAATGCCCAACTTTTCAGAGATGTCAAGGATGAGAGAATTGCATCTGAATCACTCCCCCAAACTCTCTGACATTCTAGGCTTGGATAAGGCATTAAACTCCATGACAAGGATTCATATGGAAGGGTGCACCAATCTCACTGCTGCTTTTAAGGAAGCAATCCTACAGGTCCTCTCTCTCTCTCTCTCTCTCTCTCTCTCTCTCTCTCTCTCTCTCTCTCTCTCTCGTATACAAACATGCTTGTAATCCTCACCTATCTTTCTCCATGGTATAGGGATGGAGTGCGAGCGGAAATGGTGGCCTTTTTCTCCCTGGAAATGAAATTCCGTCATGGGTTACGCCTATCGACCCTCAGGGTAAAATAGTTGTGCCACAAAGTTTTGGTGATTTAAAAGCATTGACTGTGTGCATTATTTATTCTTCAGACGACTCCCAATCTGGTGGCTCTCTTTGCATTCATGTTGCAAATTGTACCCAGAACACCGAATTTCTCATCTCTCCTATGCGTGCCACTGTAATAACTTCCCATGAAAATTATCTTTGGCTGGGACATTTGTCAAACTATAAGCTTAATGTGAAAGGCGGAGACAAGATAAATGTTAGTGCACGCTTTGTAGGACCAGTGGCTACTGATGATATTCATCTCAGGGTGAAGAAGATAGGGATTAATCTGGAAAAGGAAAAATTAATCAATGAATATGCGCTCGAATGTCAATCTATGCCATATTCAAGTGAATGCAATGAGGACGGCAATCATAAGGCAGCATGGAGTGATGACTTGTCCCATGAGAATCAATCCCGCAAAAGACTGAGGTCTGATCCCAGTGTTGAAAGAAAAGCAGAAGAAGAAACTGATGAAATCATGCAAGAAGGAAGCAGCATGGGCTAGTAGCCTAATCGAAGAAGAAAAAGGTACATAAATTGAACTCGAGCCATTAGTCCTTTTGGTAGTCATAGACTGTATACTACATATTTCCCCTTTGTATGTAACAAGTGAACACGTAAAATTTTTAATAATGTTAATGCCAAGCAAAGATTAGGCTTATTTAATTTGACTAACTTCTTAGTCGTGAAGTGGTTAGGAACGAGGAAAGAAATCAACTGTCGCTCAAAACCTCTCTGCAAAAAGGAAATATTACATTGGAGGGGGATTTTGCGTCTGACCCCGTAGGCCACCATCCTGTAGAAGAACATCCTGGATCACATCAAGTGGTACTTCAAACTACTCAAAACAATCAACAACAGACAACGCATATTTAGCCAAGGTTTGAGCAGTTGAATTTGCCGTGTGGCTCACGAGTGTATATTGCACCAGGCATCTGGCAAAGGACAAATTTTGTGTGACCACTGATCTTCATGAACTGTTTAACTCGCAAGAGCTGTGGTGCAGGCTGCTACTTTTTGAAACTCAATTTTAGTCTTTATCAATTTTTGAAATTGGATCTTATAGAACCTTGAATTTAACATATCACCAGCAGATTATTGGTTTGTTGTGTCTTGAAGTTGGTTTGCTTTATTGGCTCAAAGAAATATTTTGGAGTAGCTGGTTCAAACAAGTTTTTAACTGGGTATGGGTTTTCTTATATATATTGAGAAGGAATTAGCTAACAATGTGTGTCAAATGAGATGCAAGAAAATATGATTAATTTATAGGTTATTAAGTGTTTTGCAAAACCAACTTAGCATTGAGACACATTTCACAGAAGTATACCATATTATTCAACGGAGCCAGTTTACAACTGATTCTTTTTTAGAAAATAATCAATTTACAGCTGGTTATTTGAAGGTCAAAACTTTAAATCTAATTTAAAAGAAATAAAAAATAAGAAAAGAAAAACAGCTTCTAATTGAATCAACTCATGGATTGTTAGGTGTTTTCGTATGTTGTTTCAAAATATGGTTAGCCCTACACATAAGTGGTCAGGTTTCGGTCAAAGTAAATGGGTTATCAAAATGCCTTCAAATTATAGTCGTTTGTCATTCTATCAAAGTAAACGTGTCTTCGTATCCCCATAATTTTGGTTTTCTGCTCGCTTTTCGGAAATTTTCAGCTTGTTGCACTAAATTCAAATTTGTTCCAAATTTATGCCTAATTCCTAACCCAAACAACTACTTAGATATCCTTCTTTTGTGCATCACACGAGAACTCTCCTCTACCCTCCCACTCCTCCGCCTACAAATCCTCCAATTGTCTGTTGAATGCTTGCTTTCGATTGAGAAGGCTATACTAGTCATTGTGTTTGCTACCCACCGCGAGAGCGAGTTGTCGCTCACTTTGATAAAGGTGTGCAAAACTGCTTTGCAGCTGATTTGGGTCTATGCGCCGCCTCCTTCTACTGTTCTGATGATGTTCTGTCTTTTTGCTTTGTTGGCATCGGAAGTCTTCCCTTTTTGGTCCTTGAATGGTGGATTCAGTTGCTGGCTGTGCTGCTTCTATCTTTTGTTGAGCTTTTTTCTTTAAGAAGAGAGAAGAACATGTGATCACCTACAAGAGTGGGTCGTCAAAAACACAAATAGATTTTCTTCTAATGAGGAAAGGGGATCGTATAACTTGTAAGGATTGCAAAGTTATACCAGGAGAGAGCGTGGCTAATCAACATCGCTTGTTGGTGATGGATGTACATATCAAAAGAGTAAGACAAAAGAACAAGACTTGGAAGTGCCCAAGGACTAGATGGTGGAATCTAAAAGAAGAAAAACAAGCCATTTTCAAAGAGAAGGTAATCACCCAATGTGTGTGGGATAGAGAGGGGGAAGCTAGCCAAATGTGGGATTCCATGGCTAGTTGTATCCGAAAAGTAGCAAAAGAGGTATTAGGAGAGTCCAAGGGCTTTGCCCCACACCAAAAGGAATCTTGGTGGTGGAATGAGGAGGTACAAACGAAGGTGAAGGCTAAGAAGGAATGTTGTAAAGCCTTATACAAGGAGATGACCGATGAAAATGGTGAAAGGTATAGAAAAGCGAAGCAAGAGGCGAAGAAAGCTGTCAGAGAAGCTAAGTTAGCGGCTTACGACGATATGTATAAACGACTAGATACCAAAGAAGGAGAGTTGGATATCTATAAACTATCTAGAGCAAGGGAAAAGAAGACAAGGGACCTAAACCAAGTGAGGTGCATCAAGGATGAGGATGGAAAGGTTCTTGCTACAGAGAACGCGGTTAAAGACAGATGGAGAGGTTATTTTCATAATCTTTTCAATGAAGGACATGAAATGAGTGCTTCTTTAGGGGAGTTGAGTAACTCAGAAGAGTGTAGAAACTACTCTTTTTATCGTCGAATCCGGAAGGAAGAAGTGGTTGTAGCTTTGAAGAAGATGAAGCATAAAAAAGCAATAGGCCCAGACGATATACCAATCGAAGTGTGGAAACTTTTGGGAGAGACAGGTATAACATGGCTCACTGACCTTTTCAATAGGATTTTGAAAACGAAGAAGATGCCAAATGAGTGGCGAACGAGCACTTTGGTGCCTATCTACAAGAATAAGGGCGACGTACAAAATTGCATGAACTATAGGGGTATTAAGCTAATGAGTCATACAATGAAGCTTTGGGAGAGAGTCATTGAGCATAGATTGAGGCAAGAGACACGGGTTTCGGACAACCAATTCGGGTTCATGTCAGGGCGCTCAACCATGGAGGCAATCTATCTCTTACGAAGATTGATGGAAAGATATAGAGATGGGAAAAAGGATTTACACATGGTCTTTATAGATTTGGAAAAAGCGTATGATAGGGTCCCAAGAGACATTCTTTGGAGGATTTTAGAGAAGAAAGGAGTACGAGTAGCATATATCCAAGCTATAAAGGATATGTATGAAGGAGCAAAGACTGCCGTAAGAACTCATGAAGGACAAACCGAAAGCTTTCCCATAACTGTAGGATTACATCAAGGCTCATCCTTAAGTCCTTACCTTTTTGCGTTGGTAATGGATGAGTTAACAGGACATATTCAAGATGATATTCCTTGGTGTATGCTTTTCGCAGACGATATAGTGTTGATAGATGAAACTCAGGAAGGGGTAAATGCAAAGCTTAACCTTTGGAGAGAAGTGTTGGAATCTAAAGGTCTTCGCCTAAGCCGATCAAAGACAGAATATATGGAGTGCAAGTTCAGTGCAAATGGAGGCCAAAACGAGTTAGGGGTGAGGATCGGAGATCAAGAAATACCAAAGAGCGACCGTTTTCGTTACCTAGGATCTATCTTGCAAAAGAACGGAGAATTAGATGGAGATCTCAACCATAGAATACAAGCTGGATGGATGAAGTGGAAGAGTGCATCCGGCGTGTTGTGTGACCGCCGTATGCCACTGAAGCTCAAGGGAAAATTTTATAGGACGACAATAAGGCCGGCGATGCTGTATGGCACAGAATGTTGGGCGGTGAAACATCAACACGTACACAAAATGGGTGTAGCGGAGATGAGGATGCTTCGTTGGATGTGTGGGCACACGAGAAAGGATAAGATTAGGAATGAGGATATCCGGGGTAAAGTAGGAGTAGCCGAAATTGAAGGAAAGATGAGAGAAAATCGGTTACGGTGGTTTGGACATGTGCAAAGAAGGCCTACTGACGCTCCGATTAGAAGATGCGACTATGGGACAGAGGTTCAGGGCCGAAGGGGTAGAGGAAGACCTAGGAAAACTTTGGAAGAGACTCTAAGAAAAGACTTAGAGTACTTGGATCTAACGAATGACATGACACAGGATCGAGCACAATGGCGTTCTAAGATTCATATAGCCGATCCCACTCAGTGATTTGGATTTTCCAAGTCTCCAACTGAGAAGTTTTCCTCACTCAGGAAATTAAGGGAACACTACCCCAACCTACATGCTCCACTCAGAAAGCTTCAACAAAAGAAAATTCAAAGAACTTAGCGAAGAAGGCTTTGGTGTATTTAACACAATACGTTGAAATGAAGGAAAGCTTATTTATTGATATCCCCGATAAGCTACAAATATGTACATATACATGAGTCAAAATAAACACACAAGAGGGAGCCTTCACAAAGGTTGCTTAGGAGAAGTCTCAGCAGTCGGTAGAGGCCCAGAAAGAGAAGGCACCGGAGGGGGATCATTTGGAGCCTCAGTACTGGACAGAACCCTAGAAGGAGGAGGCATCAGAGGTTGATCATTTGGAGCTTCATTACGCGGTACAGCCCTAGAAGACGAAGGCAATAAATGCCTTTGGAACAAACCCACAAATCTCTGATGATCAAGTAAAACCTGACCATCAGTTTCCTTCATCTGGTCAAGCTTCCTCTTCATGTTTGTAGCATAGTCATGTGCGAGCCGGTGCAACTTTTATTCTCATGCTTGAGCCCTCTAATCTCCTGTTTGAGACTCATCACTTCAGCCGCCAATGATTCAACTTGGCGGGTTCGAGCAAATAGGCGTTGGGCCATATTAGACACAGAACCTGCACACTGAACACTGAGAGCCAGCGAATCCTTAACAGCTAACTCATCAGACCGTTTGGAAAGTAGTCTGTTATCTTTGGGAGTGAGAAGGTTCCTGGCCACCACCGCAGCGGTCATATCATTCTTCATCACGGAATCCCCAACGGTAAGAGGACCAGTAGGGGAGACGAAGGATGGGCGCCATATGTTGTCTGGAGAAGGCGGGGCTGCCTCTTCAACAAGGTTCAAGTCAAAACGACGGTCGGAGGGGCCAGACATTTTCAAAGGTGTTGAAGAGAGAAGAGGTCGGACAAATCAAGATCTTAGAAGTGCAAGAATGAAGCTTCTACTGGTGGAGATTCAAGTGTGCTTTGGAACTTAATGCCAGCCCCTATAAAAATCTGCACTCGACGGAGCTTCAGAAATCGAAGAGGCGCCTGCTCAGAAATCGAAGAGGCGTTTGCTTTCTCAAAAGCTGAGCTGCTTAGAGATCACGAGGGTTGATCTCAGAAATCGAAGAGGCGTTTGCTTTCTCAAAAGTTGGGCTGCTCAAAGACCACGAAGGCCGATCTCAGAAATCGAAGAGGCGCTCGCTTTCTCAAAAGCTGGGCTCCCCAGAGATCACGAGGGCCGATCTCAAAAATCGAAGAGGCACCTACTTTTCCAGCCTTGTCAGCACATGTCACACGCACACTCAGCTTTGCGGAAATTATGGGCATTCTGTCGAAGACTTCTGGGGAAGTAGAAAACACATGAATCTTACTGTTCAATCACCCACTTCCCACACGCAACAATAGCTCATGGGTACCACAGATAACTTTGCCAAAGTTCTCTGCCAAAGTTGAGCACGTGAAGCTTGCAGCTCCCACTACATCGCTCTGACCAAGAAGGGTAAAAGAATAGCAAAGAAACAGCACTAACAAAGTTTAGACCCATAAATTTTGAAGGTCTAGCTACCATATTATTACCCACAAGGGTAAAGGAACAGTACCACTGCTGGATAATTGGAAAGTCCCTGTGTGTCAACCTCTGTGCTTCGTGGCAAGGTAGACTAGCAAACATGCCCAACCTTTACTCACATTCGAGAAAACACTCCCTATAAGATTGCTTGCTCCAAAATCGAAGAGGCACCGTCCTCCGAATCTCGAGAGCCAGACTCCCAACATGACTACTTTATTAAAAATCGAAGAGAGGGTAAAGGAACAGTACCATTGCTGGATAATTGGAAAGTCCCTGTGTGTCAACCTCTGTGCTTCGTGGCAAGGTAGACTAGCAAACATGCCCAACCTTTACTCACATTCGAGAAAACACTCCCAACAAGATTGCTTGCTCCAAAATCGAAGAGGCACCGCCTTCCGAATCTCGAGAGCCAGACTCCCAACATGATTACTTTCTCAAAAATCGAAGAGACACTGCTCCCCGAATCTTCGAGAGCCAGACCCCCAGCATGATTGCTTTCTCAAAAATCGATGAGGCATCGTTCTCCGAATCAATCGCAGAGGCGCTCGCTTTCTCAAAAACTGGGCTGCTCAGAGACCACGAGGGCCGATCTCAGAAATCGAAGAGGCACCTACTTTTCTAGCCTTGTCAGCACCTGTCACACACACACTCAGCTTTGCAGAAATTATGGGCATTCTGTCGAAGATTTCTGGTGAAGTAGAAAGCACATGAATCTTACTGTTCAATTACCCACTTCCCACACGCAACAATAGCTCATGGGTACCACAGATAACTTTGCCAAAGTTCTCTGCCAAAGTTGAGCACGTGAAGCTTGCAGCTCCCACTAAATCGCTCTGACCAAGAAGGGTAAAAGAATAGCAAAGAAACAGCACTAACAAAGTTTAGACCCATAAATTTTGAAGGTCTAGCTACCATATTATTACCCACAAGGGTAAAGGAACAGTACCACTGCTGGATAATTGGAAAGTCCCTGTGTGTCAACCTCTGTGCTTCGTGGCAAGGTAGACGAGCAAACATGCCCAACCTTTACTCACATTCGAGAAAACACTCCCAACAAGATTGCTTGCTCCAAAATCGAAGAGGCACCGTCCTCCGAATCTCGAGAGCCAGACTCCCAACATGACTACTTTCTCAAAATCGAAGAGAGGGTAAAGGAACAGTACCATTGCTGGATAATTGGAAAGTCCCTGTGTGTCAACCTTTGTGCTTCGTGGCAAGGTAGACTAGCAAACATGCCCAACCTTTACTCACATTCGAGACAACACTCCCAACAAGATTGCTTGCTCCAAAATCGAAGAGGCACCGCCATCCGAATCTTGAGAGCCAGACTCCCAACATGATTACTTCCTCAAAAATCGAAGAGACACTGCTCTCCGAATCTCGAGAGCCAGACCCCCAGCATGATTGCTTTCTCAAAAATCGAAGAGGCATCGTTCTCCGAATCTCGAGAGCCAGATACCACAGACCACTTTTTCAAAGTGCTCTGACAGAGTTAAAACATGTGAAACTGACAGCTCCCACTACCGTGCTATGACCAAGCAGGGTAAAAAAATAGCATTACTACTTGTTGTTAGGGAGACTCCTATATATGTCGACCTCCATACCCAACGGACAGGCAGACCTGCAAAAATGCTCAACCCTTCATCATATCTGAGAGGGCACTCCCAACGAAGCCTTTCGAAATATTCAGCTTTCTTTCCCCCCGATAATACCTCTGCAAACAAGCTATACTAGAGCAAGAATATCTCATATCATCAGGGTTAAAAGCAAGAGTATCCCATATCATGCTTTTTCCCTGTCTTTTCCTTTGGCCTTGTTTTTACTTGCAAGACAAGGAGAAAGAGAGCAATCAGTCAGCACTTGGAATCAAGCTTCCAGCCAGGAACTGACTGCCTGGAACCCCTTACCTGATTACTTACCTGGCATTGCTCTCGAGTACTCATCTTCAACATCTTATGTTTCCAGGGAAGATTCTGCATCTGCTTGAGGAACAGATAGGGCAAGTGCGAAGGATACAAGGAAGCATGTGGAGACAAGCGTAACAGCACACGTGCCGATACATCCATTACTCTGTCAAAAGCAAAAGTATCCCATATCAGCAGGGTGGAACGTACTCTAGATTTGATGGACTTGTTTTGACCCTCAAATTCTTCAGTCGGCCTTATACTCTGGAGGAAACCAGAAAACCCTCCAACTCAATTCAAGAATAAGCCTGTGGAAAGTTACTTCTTCAAAAGCAAAAGTATCTCATATCATCTCTTCTCATTTTTCTTCTCTTTATCCTTCATGCTGTTGCAAGATGGGGAGAAGGTGAACAATCAGTCGGAGCTCTGATTGCTTACCTTGTCTGTCACCTCTTTCAGCAGACCCCCTAGCTCGGCGACTTGGGGGACTCCTACTACATGGTTCGTATCGCGCTTGACCAAGCCTGAAACTACAAGTAAGCTTCAAGTGAAATTGATACATTACCTTGTGCATCTCCACCAGTTAAAGATACCACCCCTGGATGGAGGAAAAGTACTTCCAGAGAAGATGCCACATCTACCTATGAGATTATTAAGGCAAGTCAAGACGACACCACACTCCGATACTTAGAAGTTTCGTGATTACGAGATCATTCTCCCACAATATTTCCTAATGTCATTTGTACTAAATCATTCACTTGTACTCACTAAAGGAGAGCTTGAACCTATGTACTTGTGTAAACCCTTCACAATTAATGAGAACTCTTCTATTCCGTGGACGTAGCCAAGCTGGGTGAACCACGTACATCTTGTGTTTGCTTTCCTATCTCTATCCATTTATATACTTATCCACACTAATGACCGGAGCAATCTAGCGAAGATCACAAAAAGCGACCGTTTTCGCTACCTAGGATCTATCTTGCAAGAGAACGGAGAATTAGATGGAGATCTCAACCATAGAATAAAAGCTGGATGGATGAAGTGTAAGAGCGCATCCGGCGTGTTGTGTGACCGTCGTAGGCCACTGAAGCTCAAGGGAAAATTTTATAGGACGGCAATAAGGCCAGCGATGTTGTATGTCACAGAATGTTGGGCGGTGAAGCATCAACACGTACACAAAATGGGTGTAGCGGAGATGAGGATGCTTCGTGGGATGTGTGGGCACACGAGAAAGGATAAGATTGGGAATGAGGATATCCGAGGTAAAGTAGGAGTAGCCGAAATTGTAGGAAAGATGAGAGAAAATCGGCTCCGGTGATTTGGACATGTGCAAAGAAGGCCGACTGACGCTCCGGTTCGAAGATGTGACTACGGGACAGAGGTTCAGGGCCGAAGGGGTAGAGGAAGACCTAGGAAAACTTTGGAAGAGACTCTAAGAAAAGACTTAGAGTACTTGGATCTAACGGAGGACATGACACAAAACCGAGCGCAATGGCGTTCTAGGATTCATATAGCCGACCCCACTTAGTGGGAAAAGGCTTTGTTGTTGTTGTTGTTGTATTGTGCATCTTTGTAGTTGTTAGGTTAGAGATTGGCTTTGTTCATTTGGGGTTTGTTTGCATCTGTGGTTTTGTATTTTGGCCTTTGTGGTTTGTCGATGTTGACCGCGTATCGGCAGACCCAAATGGCAAATTGGTGAAATATATGACGGTAATTGGGTCATCATGTGCTTTGCATAGGACTATGTTTTCCTAGGCCTACTAGCATCTTTTATTTAATTTTATCACTCGTAACATTTGCTTCCATCAATGAATCTTATGTTTGACCAAAGAAAAGGACCAATTTGGGTCTAACAAAAGAAAAAGGACCAATTTGTAACCAAAAAATTTTGAAGGACCAAAGTGAAAAAATAATCATAAAATTTGAGGCCCTTAAACTAAAAAAATTGGAGTTTCATTGGACTTAAGCGGACTTTGACTTTACTTTACCTTGTGGTGTTTGTAGATCTCAAAATCCTTCATCTGTGCGAACTCAAAACCTCTGTGCCAAGTACCTGACAATTGCTCCAATGGATACCTCGACGTCC
Source organism: Malus domestica (assembly GCF_042453785.1). Taxonomy (NCBI): domain Eukaryota; kingdom Viridiplantae; phylum Streptophyta; class Magnoliopsida; order Rosales; family Rosaceae; genus Malus; species Malus domestica. The sequence continues at coordinate 36,106,806 of NC_091662.1, read as the reverse complement.
TCGTCTTCCTCCTTAAAACGTTGGAAGTACGACGTGTACTTGAGCTTTCGACGTGAAGACACACGCAAGAACTTCACGGACTACCTCTACCTCGCGTTGAAAGACGCCCAAGTCAACGTCTTTATGGACGATGACGAACTAAGAAGAGGGGAAAGTCTGAAAAACGACCTGATTCAGGGAATCGAAGGGTCTAAAATCGCTGTCATCGTCTTCTCAAGGTGGTATGCGGAGTCAAGTTGGTGTCTTGACGAGCTTGTGAAGATCATGGAGTGCAGAAGAACACTGGGTCAAATTGTTTTTCCAATATTCTATGATGTCGATCCTTCAGATGTCAGGAAACAGACCGGTACTTTTGCAACAGCATTTCTGAACCACGAACGGCGGCTGTATGAAGTCAAAGAAAAGTTACAGCTATGGAGAGACGCTCTTACTGAAGCTGCAAATTTGTCTGGTTTTGTTTTTGGAGACGCCGATGGGTAAATAGATTACTTTCTTATTTCCTTTTCTTTATTCCGTATGTTTTTAAATTCCCAATCCATTTTTAATATATATAAATGATGCTTTATTTCTTTGGTTCCTAAACAGAAGTTATTAATTGTCCACCCAATCTCAAGAAACAATAGAATGACAGTCAAAAGTACTTTTGCAGTAAATTTACAAGTATTTTTGAGTCATAGAATCGCTTTTCGAGCAAGAGCATGTTAGATGCTTTTCCAGGAACTTGGTTTTTTTGGTAAAATTGTTAACATGTGCTTAACGAAAGCACCTCTGTACATGAACATAATTGCTTACACATTCTTCCTATATATATCTCTATATCTATCACGTATGGTTGGATATCAAGCTAATTAGAGCACTCTTCAACAGTTTTGGTAAATTTTTTACATTTAGCATATGAACGAGTCCTTTACAGAGTCTCTTGGGTGAGTCTTTTAGATTTGGCTCTTTAAAATAGAGTTTGTGGTTGAGAGCTCCTCTTGGAGATGCTCTTAGGCGGACCAACGTACTGCACCCTGTAAATGGTATTTGGAGATTTTGACTCTTCAAATCCTGAATGGTTATAGTTGAACGGACACATAAACATCTTAATGTTGCAGTTTGTATAATAAATCTAACTTTTAATTCATTTGGACTTTTGGCAACCAGGTATGAAGGAAAGTTTATCAGGGAAATTGTCACTCAGATCAGCAGAGCCTTGAACCGCAGCACATGCTTAGAGGTAGCCACCAATCTAGTTGGAATTGGTTCTCGGGTGCAAGCAATCAGTAATTATTTAGATGTTGGGGGATCAAATGATGTTCGCATAATTGGAATTTGGGGTATGGGTGGAGTGGGTAAAACAACCGTTGCCAAAGCCATATTCAACAAATATCAGGATACGTTTGAAGGTAAAAGTTTCCTTCAAAATGTGAGGGAAAGGAAATTGGTTCAAGTGCAAGAGCAACTTCTTTTTGATATCTTGAAACCGTCCAACATAATGGTAAGTAGTGTCGATCAAGGGATCTTGGAGATAGTATTAAGACTTCACGACCGAAGGGTACTTGCCATAGTTGATGATATAGATTGCATGGAACAGTTAGAAGCATTAGCTATAAAACGTGACTCGTTTGGTGCTGGGAGTAGAATTATAATAACCACAAGAGATGAACATTTGCTAAAGATGCTTGGAGTGGATACGATATATGAACTGCCAGTAATGAATAGAGAAGAAGCTCTTATGCTACTTAGTTGGCATGCCTTTAGAAAGAACTATCCTGAGAAAGAGTATTTTGAACTCACAAGAGAAACTGCTGACTACTGTGGAGGTTTGCCACTAGCACTTGAAGTTGTAGGTTCTTATCTATCTGGGAAAAGCATAAGTGCTTGGAAAGGTGCATTGGAGAAATTGGAAAGTCATACTCATGAGAAGATTCATGAAAGACTTAAAATCAGCTTTGATGAGCTAGCTGATGATGACCTGAAGGCTATATTCCTTGATATATCTTGTTTCTTTACTGGAATGAACAAGGATTATGTCATGAAAATATTGGATGGCTGTGACTTATATCCAGAAATCGGAATAAGTGTCCTCCAAGAGCAGTGCCTTGTAACTACTAATGATGATTTCACACTGGTGATGCATGATTTGCTCCGTGACATGGGAAGAGAAATTGTGCATGCAGAATCCCCTGATGACCCTGGAAAACGCAGTAGATTATGGCATCACGAAGATGTGATTTGCGTATTGAGGAACAAATCTGTAAGTATGGTTTGCAATTAAATTTTATGTTAAACACATGTACTTAACAAAGAAGTGTATGGATACCACACACATCTAATAAATTGTATAAGTTGGATGCTTCAACTACAACACAATGAGTTGATTGGACGACACCCAAATATACTACAGGTGGAATGAAAAGAGAAACAGAGCAGAGAAAGGAAAGTATAGGAGACATCTAGGGAACCGATTGTATTGAATTATTTAAATTAAATAACGGAATCATATATCATATATGTTCTACACTTCTTAGATACAAGAGGTAAAACGTAGCACCTGTAGCAGATGCTTACTAAGATACCTAACTAATTTGAACAATTGTAAAATCACATCTGAAGTCTAAAGCACAACTATGGCTTTAATCCATAGGTACTATAACAACTGATAGGTTGTCTACCTCTCTTGTAATCATACATCCAATGCATGGTTTTGCTTCATGTGTATAAATCATATTTTCAAATGCAGATAACCGTCTTCTTACTCAGTTCCTTGTCCCTACACCCCCCCCCCCCTCTCCCTTGCTCTCCTCTTTCAATAGGGAACTGAAGCAGTTCAAGGACTCACTTTAGATTTGCAAGAGTCTGACGAGGCTAGCTTCAGTACAGAAGCATTTAGAAACATGCAGAGTCTGAGATTGCTCAAACTCAATTACGTGAAGCTCACTGGCAGTTACAACAATCTGTCCAATGAGTTAAGATGGTTGTGTTGGCATGGATTCCCTCTGGAGGTCATACCAGAAGATTTTGATCACCCAAACATAGTTGCTATTGACCTGAGCTATAGCAAACTCAAACGAGTTTGGGAGGATTCCGATCTGGTACGTTATGACTTCAATCAAATTATTAATTCATTCCTCTAGGTTTTGTAACCACCATCATCATGCTTTCTTCTTCTATTTGAATTTGAATTTGAGTTTTTTTCCTTTTATCTTGCAGTTGCTTGAGAAGTTGAAGTTTCTTAATCTAAGTCATTCCCATTACCTAACACATTCACCGGACTTTTCAAAACTCCCAAATCTCGAGCAATTGATACTTCAAGACTGCAAGTGTTTGCTCCACGTTGACCAGTCCATTGGTCAACTTCAGAAACTTGTTTCGGTAGATCTTAAAGACTGCAAAGTGCTTAGGTATCTCCCAAAGAGTTTTTATAAATTGACATCTGTTCAAGCTCTTGATCTCGCTGGCTGCTCAAAATTTAGAAACTTGGCTCCGGACTTGCGTGGGTTGGCATCGTTGAGAGCTCTTACTATAGATAACACAGCATGGAAATCAATATCAACTTCCATATTCCAACTGAAGAACCTGAATTCTCTCTCTCTTTATGGTTTTGAATGGCCACTATTAACCAATCGTTTGCTTCGTCCATTATCAGTGTTTAACACTTTAAGAGAAGTATGTCTTGCAGGCTGCAGTTTAACTGATGATGCAATTCCTATGGAGCTTTGGAGACTAAATTTTTTAGAACATTTAGATCTTCAAAGGAATAGATTTCGTAGCCTACCAAGTTTCAGTGGTATTTCAAAGCTTCAATCATTGTCTTTGGCTGGTTGCTCAGATCTTCGTGCAGTGCCAGAGTTACCAACAAATTTGAAAATCCTGAATCTGAGTCAGTGCTTTGCGTTGGAGGGAATCCCAGACCTTTCTGCAATGTCAAGTTTAAGAGAACTTCACTCCCCCAACTTCACAGAGATGCCGGGCTTGCATAACTCATTAAAATCCTTGACAGTGATTCATATGGAAGGGTACACAAATCTCACTGCTGATTCTAGGAAGAAGATATTACAAACTCCCAAAAGATCAAGCAATGATTCTTTTGACAAGAACCGAACTAGCAAAAGATTAAGGCCTGATCCTGGTAATCAAATTAATTAGTACAGATGAACTGTTACCATGATCCCCTTCTTGGCAATTTATGTACTTGTCTTCTCGTATTTTAACCGTCCATGAGTTCATGGGGAACCGCGGGATATCTTTCAAGGATGCTCTCGTGGATGATGGTTACAGTTTGGGCCAGGTATGAAGTCCTCCCTATGTTTCTTCGTTAAAGTCATTAATAAAGCTCTTCTTGATGATGGTTTGAGGAGCCACCCTATTATTTTTGCTGTTGCAGTTCATCCTCCACACAAGAGGGGTCACAATTAAGTCGTTTCACCCACCCCCAAAGTCGATGGATCGAAATTCTTTTTGAAGCCGGAGCCAAAAATATAGGTCATGCTGGAGTGCTTGCTGCTGAATGCCAAGCCCTTGGAGATGGTGTAGCTTGTATACTTCACAAGCGATAGGAAAAGGTTGAGGTTGAGGGTGACGCAAAAATTGTTATGTAATGTGCGATGAAACAATTCCAGATCAGTGGGAGAATCAGAAGCCGTTTAAGCATACTCTAGGGTGGGAAACTTCCTGGAGGGGTGTGCTTGCCAAGCTTTTCTGAGGCTTTGTTGCGTATCAATACAGGAATTCAATATAATTCGTTACATTTGTTTTTTATTTTATTTTTTTAGATCCAACCCAATCAAAGGAAAAAAAAGTACCATGCGCCAATTGGATTAAACTATGGGGCAAGCATGGAATTCGTACTTAGCACAGCTACCAAAATAAATAAAAAGGTCATCGACATAGCCAAACCATAGAACAAAAAATTCTTCGCTAAGCGTATTCATACTTACCATTGCCAACGTACATACATTCTGGTTATTGGTTAACCATGAGACTCCATGATACATTTTCTTTGTGTCATGACGAACAATCTTACTTAGGGCTGGTTTGGTATTGCTGTGCTTTGAAAAAAAGCTGCTGTGAGAATAAGCGGCTGTGCTGTGAGATTAAGCGGCTGTGAAATAAAGCCAGTAGAGTGTTTGGTAAACTTTTTTGTGAAAGTGCTTTTGGAAAAAAAAAAGCAGGATGATAGTGTGTCTTTTCATTAAAGGAGCACTGTAGCTCCATGTGCTTTGAAAAAACTGGCTTTTTTTCAAAGCAGCAAATAGCAGCTTCAGCTTTTCCTTTGATTTTCAGCTTATTCTCACAGCAGCTTCCAAAATAAGCCATTTTTTTTCAATTTACCAAACACAAAAATGACCCTCAGCTTTTTTTCACAGTGGCTTTTTTTAAAATCACCTCAATCCCAAACGGGGCCTTAGACTTTGATCTCACATCACTTCACGGGTTTTCAAGTGTTTGGTTTATTTGTGAAGGTTGGGTTTGGCTTATCATCAAACGAAATCCATAGATCAATTGAATCAAGTGAATTAAAAACAGCACCCCAAAGCCCAACACCATACAAGCAAACCAAAACAAAGCAAAGGCCGAAAGAGAGATCGAAGTCATCAAACAGCATAGCAATGTAAAGCAAAGTATCGATCCAAATAAGGTACCGCTCATCCAAGACGGGGCTTTCTCTAGTGAATAATGGAACAAAAACAGTTAGATCAATTGGTCTAACAGGATCTAACAATTTTTGTTTCATTAATGTGCAAGGTAGCTGTGTAATGAAAAACTTTGGCATCCAAGACCAGTACAAGCAAACCAAACCCAAAAACAGTATCTATCCGACAGCATCAGTGACTACGGACGGCGCAGCTGAGCTTACTCATAGACATACATGACACATGACACACGTACAGAGACTACAGACTGCTGAAACTCAAAGAAAATAAAGAAGAGAGCAACAGCCCAAGACTATAATCCAACAGCATCCTCGAAATCAGCAAGATGATGGTTTGGAACGAGATATACCAATAACGGAGTCAATTATTGCCATGAACTTGCTCCTCTCCGGGCAGTTCTTACTCGTTGAAAACTCTTATTGTAGATAACACAGCTATGAAATCAATACCACCTTCCATATCCCGACTGAAGAACCTGACGTATCTCTCTCTTCATTGCTTGAAATGGCCACTACCAACCTCTCTTTTGCCTCCTATGCCAGTAGGGTTAAACTCCATAAGAGTACTATCTCTTGCAGGCTGCAATTTAACTGATGTTGCAATCCCTATGGAGCTTAGGAGTCTAATTTCTTTAGATCTTCAAAGGAGTAGTATTTGTAGCCTACCAAGTCTCAGTGGTTTTTCAAAGCTTGATACATTGCGTTTGAATTATTGCACAAGACTTCGTGCAATTCCAGATTTACCAATAAGTATGGAAATCCTGGAAGCAGATGAGTGCATTGCATTGGAGAAAATGCCAGATTTTTCGGAAATGTCAAGGATGAGAGTCCTGCATCTGAATCATTCTCCCAAACTCACTGAGATTCCAGGCTTGCACAAGTCATTAAAGTCCATGACAAGGATTCATATGGAAGTGTGTAAAAATCTCACTGATGACTTTAGGAAGAAGATACTACAGGTCTCTCTACATAAACATGCATTCATTTGTGTGTTGCTCATACAAATCTTGATGTACATGGTATAGGGATGGACTTCTTGCGGATATGGTGGCATTTTCCTCAACGGGAATTACATGCCTGAGTGGTTCAGATATTTCAGGGGTGATGAAGTCTGTCTTGTAGTGCCTCAAAGTGTTAGTAGTAATTTTAAGGGGTTGACTCTGTGCTGTGTGTATTCTTCAAACAAACAATCTGAAGATTGTCCTCTTGGCATTTCTATTCGAAATAAAACCAAGCATACTGCTATGCTCGCCCGGATAACATATGCCTCAGTACCAACTTCCTGTGATTCTGAAGACCATTATCTTTGGCAGGGGCAGTTATCCAACGATGTGCTCGGTTGGCAAGATGGGGATGAAGTCAAGATTTTTGTAGGGCCAGTTGGACCAGGAGATAATTCTGCAAGAGTGAAGAAAATAGCGGTTGATCTTGTCTGGGACAAATTTATGAAGGAAAATATGGATGATTCGCATCCTGGCTTATATGATTTTAACCCACATGAGGCAAGAGCAAGCCATGACGCATTTGATGGGAGCCTACCTTCCAAAATATTGAGGTCTGATAATACTGTTGGCGATGATGACGAGGCAGGGCCAAGCAATGATTCATCTGATGAGAACCAAGCTCCCAAAAGATCAAGGCCTGATCCTGGTAATTAAATTAATTAGTGCAGATGAACTGTTACCATGATCCCCCTCTTGGCAATTTATGTACTTGTCTTCTCTCCATCGTCTTATTTTTCAAGGATGCTCTCCTTGATGATGGTTATAGTTGGGGCCAGGTATGAAGTCCTCCCTATATTTCTTCGTTAAAGTCATTAGTAAAGCTCTTCTTGATGATGGTTTGAGGAGCCACCCTATTATTTTTGCTGTTGCAGTTCATCCCTCGCAAAAGAGGTGTCACAATTAAGTGGTTCCTCCAACCCCCAAAGTCGATGGATCGAAATTATTTTTGAAGCTCAAAAATATAGGTCAAGCTGGAGTCCTTGCTGCCGAATGCCAAGCCCTTAGATGGTGTAGCTTATATACTTCACAAGCGATTGAAAAAGGTTGAGGTTGAGGGTGAAGCAAAAATTATTATGTAATGTGCGAAGAAACAAGCCGTTTAAGCATACTCTAGGGTGGGAAACTTCCTAGAGGGATGTGCTTGCCAAGCCTTTTTAAGTCTTTGTTTCGTATTAATACAGCAGTTCAATATAAGTCATCACATTTGTTTTTTATTTTATTGATATCCAACTACTCTGCAACTGCAAAATAAGAAATGCCATCGACATGATGATCCCCAAAAAAACGAACATCGAATATGTTCGACAGCCAAACCATAGAACAAAAACTGCTTAGCAAAGCGCATTCATGCTTACCATTGCCAACATACATACCTTCTGGTTGTTGGTTAACCATGAGACTCCATGATACATTTTCTGTGTCGTGACAACCAATCTTACTTGCACTTTGATCTCACATCACGACACGGGTTTTCAAGTGTTTGGTTTGATTTATTTGTGAAGGATGAGTTTGGCTCATCATCATAAGAAATCCATAGATCGATCGAATCAGTGAATTAAAAACAGCACCCCAAAGCCAACACCATACAAGCAAAGCAAAGCAAGGCAGAGGCCGAAAGAGAGATCTAACAGCATAGCAAAGCAAAGCAAAGTACCGATCCAAATAAGGTACCACGCACCCAAGAAGGGGCTTTCTCCAGTGAATAATGGAACAAAAACAGTTAGATCACTTAGTCTAACAGGATCTAACAATTTTTGTTTCATTAATGTGCAAGGTAGTTGTGTAATGAAAAACTTTCGCATCCAAGATCAGTACAAGCAAAGGGCTTTGCACCAAAAAAATAAGAACATAGTATTCCAAGACCAGTACAAGCAAACCAAACCCAAACACAGTATCTATCCGACAGCCATCAGTGACTATGGACGGGGCGGGGTGAGCTTACTCATAGACATACATGACACATGACACACGTACGGAGACTACAGACTGCTGAAACTCAAAGAAATTAAAGACGAGAACAACAGCCCAAGACTATAATTTAACAGCATCCTCGAAACCAGCAAGATGATGGGGTTGGACGAGATAGACCAATAACAGGGTCAATTATTGCCATGAACTTGCTCCTCTCCGGGCAGTTCGAACAGAATTGGTAGGATACTTAATTGATTCTACAAAAAAATATGCTCAGCAATACGTAACACAAAATTGCTTAAACTTAGATGAAGAAGGAAAAAAGAATACATATTTTAGGCAAAGCCATGGAATATTTATGAAGACAAAAAATTAGGCATCATCAAGTACCCTAACTAAATAATTAAAATTCATGAATGGTAATCCTAGAACCATACATGCAACAAATAAATTAAGCTGCAAATTTGAAATTAGAGATAATATTATTCCTCCTCACAAACCCTAAAACCAAAACAAACATGAAAAAAGCATACCAAGAGAAGAGCAAGGAGTATGGATCTCACCTTGGAGATTCGTCGGTTTGGCTGGAAACTTCCCCTGCCCGGATCCTCATAATTGTGTTTGCACCTTGTTAAGTACCACCTTGACCTTGACTTGTCACGGAAATATAGTTCATGAAGCCAATTTTTATCAGGCGTGGCCTATTGGGACAATGCGTGGCACTAAAACAGAATGATATAATTGTGTTTCTAATTTAGTCCAGTAAGCCAAATCTTGTTTTGAAGATTTTTAGGTGTTCGATATGCAAATTCTTCCTTGAAGTAGCAATGTAATTGAGTGGTACATCTTGATGATGTTGAATACGGCATTACAATAAAGCAAGAGAGGCTTTGATGAATTTTTTAAAACAGAAAACTTCAACTAAAAACGTAAAAGATATTGCTGAACTTGGGAGGTTGTTTCTAAAAGAATTGCCCGAAAGATTTCAACTTCAATGTTATCTGTGTATCATAGAAAATGGTGGAAGTGATTTGTATTATTTTCTATGGTTTTTGTTGCATGTTTTTTCTGTGTCAATGTAATATTGCTTATACATATTTATATCCCATTGGTTATTTTGTAGGAGCCAAAAGGCTATATCATTAATAGGTTTGTTGAGTGTTATTGTGTGTGTCAAATGTGATTGTTCTAAATTCCGTATTAATAGTCGTAAAAGGGAGTTGGGTCATGGTGTGTATTGTGGTGGTAATGCATCAAAAGGCTGCATTTGGTATAATGTCGGGAAAATATCGGGGAGTAAAAAAAAAACCAACCTAAAACTAGTGAACATAGCATGAAGAATTAGACTTCAAGTTTGGAATTTGATAATGGTGTTGAATATTTACTATTTGCTATGGTTGATGTCGCTCTCCGAAAGAAAAACTATGGTTCTCCATGAGCGACATGATCCAAAATGAAGAACCACAACTTTTCTTTTGGAAAGCGACATCAACCATAACAAATAGCAAATATTCAACACCATCATCAAATTCAAGTTGAAGTCAAATTCTCTATGTTACGTTCAACAGTTCTAGGTCGGTTTTTTTTTGTACTCCCCGATATATTTTCCTGACATTATACCAAATGCAGTCTTTGATGCACTACCACCACAATACACACCACGACTCAACTCCCTTTTACGACTGTTAATACAGAACTTAGAACAATCACATTGACACCCAAAATAACACTCAGCAAACTTATTAATGATATAGTCTTTAGCTCTTACAAAATAACCAATGAGATATAAACATGTATAAACAATATTACATTGTCACAGAAAAGAAGATGCAACAAAAACCATAGAAAATAATACAAACTACTTACACCATTTTCTGTAGTACACAAATAACATTGAAGCTGAAATCTTCCGGACAATCCTTTTAGAAACAATCTCCCAAGTTCAGCAATATCTTTTACGTTTTTTTTTTGTTGAAGCTTTCTCTTTTAAAAAATTCATCAAAGACTCTCATATGCTTTATTGTAATGGGCCCATGATGCAATAACTGGTGGATGAGATGTAATGGTATGAAGTTTCTGCTCAGGGTCTAGTAGAACTGGAAAAAAGAAGTTACATGCATATTTAACGAGCTTTGAGGCTCTAAACCAACAACTAAGGGAAAGAGTATACCATTGATAGCCAACACAAAAACAAATTAAACAACATAGAGACATAAAAAGTAACAGAAACATACGTTTAGAAATACCAATGCACCGATCCTGCAATCTGATGCCATGAGAACCATGTCCAGTAGAAGCACAGAAACAAATGAAGTACCAATGCAGTGAGACGAATTGTCAGACAAATCTACAGTCAAGTCCTCAGCAGATTCAGCATTAGCAGAAACTAGACCAGGGATAACAGTAGCAGGAATATCAGAACAACTCCATATAGTTCCTAAAAGTAAGAACCAAAAAACAAAACAAAAAATAAGGGTCAGACTTCAAATACTAGAAAGAAAAAAAAATACTGAAATCATGAACAGTAAAGGGGATTTATGATTCTTTTGTTTGAAAAAAGGAAGTACCAATGCACTCAGACAAATTGTCAGACAAATCAATAAGAAATTCCTCAACAGATTCAGTATTAGCAAATATTAGACAAGGGATAACAGTAGCAGGAATATCAGGACAACTCCGTATAGTTACTAAAATTAAGAACCAAAACCCAGATAAATAAGGGCCTGACTTCAAATACTAGAAAAAAAATACTGAAATCATGAGCAGTAACGGAGATTTATGATTCTTTTGTTTGAGAAAGGTAAGTACCAATGCACTCGCGAATTGTCAGACAAATCATCAAGAAATTCCTAGGCAGATTCAACAACAAATTCAGCACCAGCACAAATTAGACCAGCGATACCAGTAGCAGGAATATCAGGACAACTCCATATAGTTCCTAAAATTAAGAACCAAAACCACATAAATAAGCGCCTGACTTCAAATACAAGAAAAACTACTGAAATCATCATTAGTAGTAAAGGGGATGTAAGGACCAATGCACTCCGACGAATTCTCAGACAAATCAACAAGAAATTCATTGCCAGATTCAGCAACAGATTCACCATTAGCAGAAATTAAATCAGGAAGAAGAAAAAGCTGTACAATTTCTAAAAATAATAACAAAGTCCGACATCAAATACAAGATTATCCACTGAAAAATTATGAGCAGTAAAGGCATTGACGAAATCAAAACATGAAACAACAACTGTTAGTGATCGACCAATAAATTGAGGAAAGAACGAAGAGAATCAAAATTAAAAAATGGCAAAATCTCAACAAAAGCAGTAGTCTCAAGCAAAAGAACCATAAATAAGTTAGAAAAATTCATAAATGTTTTACCAAAATGCATGGTTGAAGCAGAAGGGGAAAAATTGTAGAGCGTTCTCAACGAAATTTCTGACCGTAAGAATGAACAAATTTATATTTTTCATAAACATAAAAAAAAATTACCGAATAGACGAAATCATACCTGAGAAAAGGTGAAGGTGGTAAGATTGATAGAACTGGGAAGATCTAAATCATAAAGTAATATGAAATAACGAGATCTGAAAATTCAGATCTCCTTATTTCATCTCACATCATGAATTGGGGTATTCTCTTGACCGTAAGAATTGACAGAACCAAAAGAATTGGTATATTTTTCTTAAGGAATAATTAAACAAAACAAAGAATATTGAACATGGAGTTCTTCTCAACTGCTAATAATTATATGCAGCGGTTTTTGCCTCTGACTCCAACTGAACCCTATGGCTTTGTTTTTATAGCCGCAAGTATGACTTTCAAACTTAACCTAAGCGTCGTAGTATCTCAACCGTTAAAAATAAATAATCTAACGGCTGTGCATGTTATTAGGCCTAGCGTGAGGTGGATTTCGATGCATTTTTTATTTACATAGGGTAAATTGTAGCTATAGGACCTTAATTCTAACTTAATTGGAGTAATGGTCTTTCAATTAAAAATTCATTACCATTGGTCTCTCAACTCATCAAAACGTGTAGCTATGGTCTCTCAATTAAAAGTTCATTACCATTAGTCCCTCAACTTTAAATCAACTGAAGAAATAGTCCCTTAACTTTAACTTAATTGTAGCAGTTGTCCTTCCAACATAACTCGTTTTGACCAAATTTTTTATGTAGTTGACGAAAAAGACCATAATTACACACTTTAATGAGTTGAGTGACCCTAATTATATAAATGGTTATTCTAACAGAACTTATTTTGAGAAAATTTTGACGAAAATTGATAAAAATGACTATAGCTACACATTTTGATAAGTTGAGGGATCAATGGTAATAGATTTTTAGTTGAATGACCATTACTCTAATTTAATTAAAGTTGAAGGAACATTACTACAATTTACTTATTTACTCGTGAAACTCTTCTTTTGGTAATTTTTTCAAAGAAATTATAGTATTTTTATTTTATCTCTCGTGAAGGAAATGGATGGTCGGTTGGGAAACTCTCGAGAAAAAAAATGGATTTAGCATTTAAATTAAAATAAAAAATTACAGCAAGAGGAATTTCCTAGAGTCTACAGAGAGACTTTTGGAAAATTACACCAAATTTATCTTTTCTTTTTATTTTTATTTAAAGTCCAGCTACACTGTTTCTCTTAAACAAATTGATAAACACAACGAATAAACGAATTAAACTAATCCAACGGCTTTGCGTGTGCGATAGAAATAAATTTTGGAGAAATTACGGCACGACATTTCCACCTTCTGCGTGTGGAATTCATTGTGTTACATAAATATGATAATTTTATATACTATCTATTGACATTATACAAAACAACATGAAAATAATGGGATTTTAATACATTGTTGTTTGTGTTACATAAGTTTGAATTTTTAAAACTCTACAAACTCTCATGAAAAGTATTGATATTTTGCACAACCTTGAAATACAAGTCTTTTCATTTTGCATATCCATGAACGTTTAATATTTTATAGTAATATACTAACGTTTTTCCACTATGCTCTTATTTTGGAGTATGTAATATTTGAACAGTGAAATCCATAGACAGAATTTCACATGATATGTGTCACATGGGGTGTTTCAAACCAAATTGCTAATGGAGTCAACTAAAAAACATTAATTTTGTACATTTGTTGTTTAACAAAAATGTTAATTAGCGAACTTTTAATTTTGGGACCAAATCTAAACTTACTCAAAATTCACAGAAGAAGTCTCAATATTTGGGAAAATGTGTAAAAGAAATGCAAATGAGGAAAAAGAAAGAAATTACGTTGGCCCAGAAGTGAAAAATCCATAGCAAACAAGAAGTGGAATGACACTCTGAAAAAACATAATGTAATACTGCCAGCGACCTGCCAACCGAAAGCCTTGCAACAACAATGATTCTTCTTCCGGAATCATTCTCCGTAAACCAATTTTAAAAATGATCGTATCTGTCTCAGCAAAAAGCAGAAGCAGTTGCGGCGTTGATCCGCCGTCTGGACTTCAAACGGTCGTCGGCTTCTGTTCAAGAAGCTGCAGCTCAAGCTGTTATCGAAAAATTCCTTCCCACCATATCAACAGTTTCGACTTCAAGATTGTCTCCTAAGTACTATTCTTTTTCCTTTTTTTCGCTCAAAATTCTCGCATTTGGATTCTGGGTTTGACTTTTTGTGTTGTTTTATTACTGCTTTTCGTCCTGCTCATAAAAGCGCTTTTCTTAACATGTACAAAATTTTATTAGAAATACAAGTGCTTCGTGGAAAAGCACTGGAATCTTTATGAAGTTGCACATAACGCCTGCTTTTCCGGAAAGTGCTTCTACCACCGGAAGTGCCTTTCAGTTTTTCCGCTTAACGTGGTTGAAAACACTTTTGGTTCTTCATAAAGCACTTTTAGCACTTCAATTCGATAACAGCGATGGAGAAAAGTACAAAGGGAGCAGTGATGGAGAAAAGTACAGAGAGAGTATAGAGAGAGAAAGTAGAGAGAGAGAGAGAGTAAAGATATTTCTTTGTATATTTTCCACATACACTTACATCTGTTTGCACCAACTACTTTATATATAAATACAATCTTATAACTAACTAAATCTTCTTTACTCCGATAATGACACCTGTCACTATCCTAACCTTTCCTTTTATGCTAACATTCCTCCTCAATCTTATGGAGGGAAGAACCCAACATAAGATTGTTACAATGAAAATTAAACTGAGATGAACATAATCCTTTGGTGAGGACATCAGCACACTGTTCTGTGGTAGAGACAAACTGAAGCATGATTGTCCCTAGTTGAACTCTTTCTCGAACAAAATGACAATCGATCTCGATATGTTTAGCTTTAGAATGAAGAATAGGATTAGTAGCCAATGCCATGGCTGAAAGGTTATCACAGTGAAGAAGGGGAACAGAGGAACAAGAAATCTGCAAATCCTTTAACAATGGTTGAATCCACACAATTTCAGCAGTAGTGGTGGCCATAACACGATACTCTGCTTCAGTAGACGACCTACTCACAATATGTTGTTTCTTGGAACTCAAAGAAATAGGATTAGCACCTAAAAACACTACAAAACCAGTGGTTGAGCGCCTGTCATAGGGATCCCCAGCCCAATCTGCATCTGTGTAAGCTTTAATATCAAGAGATCCAGGTCCAAACCGAATACCACAAGTCATAGTGCCACGGAGATAACGCAAAATCCGTTTAACAGCAAGAAAATGATCTACAAGAGGAGCATGCATAAACTAGCAGACCTGATTCACAGAATAGGCGATGTCTGGTCGAGTAAAGGTGAGATATTGAAGAGCCCCAACAATACTTCGATATTTGAAAGGATCGGAGAATGAGGGACTGCCATGATTCAACAGTTTGTGATTATGATGGCAAGGAGTAATGCACGGTTTGCAATTAAACATGTCAGCCTTGTGTAACAGATCAGTGATATACTTGGATTGATGAACAAATATGCCACTGGAGTGATACTCAATCTGTAAACCAAGAAAATAATGCAGAAGACCCAGATCCTTCATGTCAAACTCAGTAGTCAACTGATGAATCACAGTTTGAACCTCAACAACACTACTGCCTGTAAGTATAATGTCATCCACGTACAACAGAAGAACAATAATGGAGTGATGCGTATGTTTGACAAACAGGGACGGAGCAACATAAGATGATTTAAAACCCAAAGTGAGAAGAAATTTTATAAAACGTTCATTCCAGGCCCGTGGAGCCTACTTCAGCCCATAGAGAGACCGCTGTAGTTTACAAACATGTGCAGGGTGTATAAGATCAACAAAACCCGGATGTTGAGCCATATAAACCTCTTCTTCAAGAAAGCCATGTAAAAAGGCATTTTTAACATCCAACTGTTTGAGTTTCCAACCATTAGAAGCAGCTAAAGAGAGAAGAAGTCTCACTGTGGTAGGCTTAACCACTGGACTAAATGTCTCATAGTAATCCAACCCGGCTTCTTGGGAAAACCCCTTAGCCACTAATCGGGCTTTGTACCGAGCAACAGTACCATCATGATGTTTTTTTTTTTATTTTATAGATCCATTTACACCCAACTAAGTTCTTATCTGGAGGAAAAGGAACTAAGGTCCAAGTGTTCTGCTGAATAAGAGCAGTCATTTCTTCTTGCATTGCATCTCGCCAGTGAGACAATTTACAAACGGCAGAGTAAGACTGAGGTTCTTGATCTCTAGATTGAACTGCAACAGAAAATGCCGTCTTTTTCTTAGAGATACCTGACTTTGAACGAGTCTGCATAGGATGAGTATTAACAGCTCCAATAGAGACTTGCTGCAACTCAGAAACTTGAGACATATGAATGTCAGGATATAACTTAGAGCTGACTGGAGGAGCAGGATTCACATCTACCACAGAGTCCAGTGGTAGTGAAACAGTAGTACTAAAAGAAACAAGCTCGCGAGGTACCGGAGAACAGTCTATAGAATGAGGCAGAGAACTCGAATCCCGAGAGAACACTTGAGGAAATGGTACAGGTACTAGTGGAGGATGATGAAAAGTATTGGGATTGACTGTGGATGGTATGGACACAGACTGAGTACCATGAGATTTATTTGGAGACAGAAATGTTGCAGGAAACTGACATTCATTAAAGAGAACATGCCGTGAAACAATGAGTTTATTGTCTTTAGGATTAAAATAGATAAACCCTTTGTATTGAGCAGCATATCCCAAAAATATGCGTTCACTGGTCTTTGGTCCAAGCTTATGAGATCTATAAGGCCGCAGTGAGGGATAACAAGCACAACCAAATATCTTCAAGTGATCAAGCTTAGGTGGAGAATTATATAACTTTTCAAAAGGTGACTGCATGGCTAAAACTGGAGTAAGCATCCGATTAATGAGATAGACAGCAGTGGCACATGCGTGGTACCAAAACTTAGGAGGAAGACTAGCTTGTTGAAGTAGAGAACATTTGTTTCTGTAATATGCCTATTTTTTCTCTCTGCAAGCCCAATCTGTTGCGGTGTGTAAGGGCACGACTTATGATGTAAAATACCCTTGTTCTTAAGAAAGTTCTGAAAGTGAAGCCCAACAAACTCTCCACCACCATCACTTTGCAAGATTCTGATAGAAACATTAAAGTAATTGTGCAAAAAAGCTTGAAACTGAACAAACAGACCAAAAACAGTAGCTTTATTCATGATAGGAAATATCCATGTATACCTTGTACATTCATCAATAAAGGACACATAATACCTATAATTCTCAATAGACACACTAGGTGACGGACCCCAAACATCTGTGTGAATGACTTCAAACGGAATAACAGACTTTGAAGCCAAAGAAGGAAAAGGTAAACCGGTAAATTTGCCTTGTAGACAAGCTTTACAAGTAGGAGAAGAATCTATACAAGAAAAAGAAATATCGGCTTTACTGAGAGCTGCCTTGAGTACCGGATTGGCAGGATGACCCAACCTACAATGCCAGAGGGCAGAACTTATTCTTTTTCCAATATACGCTGCTGGAGAAACCAGAGAAGACTTCAACACTGGTAAGGGATAGACAACATTGTTACTCAAGCCTTCATACAGAACTTTCTGTGTGACTTTGTCCTGTATGCACACAGAAAACTCATCAACAATGCACCTACAATTATTATCCTTGCATAGTTGATGCATAGATAATAGGTGTTGTGATAATTGAGGAACATGTAAGACAGATGTTAAACAAAGATTATTAGTTGGTAGAGAAAGAGTAGACTGTCCAATATGAGCAATTTGTAGACCTGCGCCATTAGCCCCAGTAACAGTATCAGATGATGAATATGGAGCAGCCACTTGGAGGTTGGACAAGTCAGACGTCATGTGATGTGTCGCCCCCGAGTTAAGTAACCAATACTCTGACTGTGGTGCGGAGAGAGAAGGAGTAGACCTTGCAGTCATGGCAACAGGAGCCTGATGTTGAGAGTGCATCATTGCAGGATTAAACGGAGGTGGATGAACCACAGGTGCAGATGGAAATTGGGAAGAGAAGAGAGTCTGTGAAGATCTGAAATAAGGAGAACCAGAAGACGGGAACTGCTGAGGAGTTGATGGGGATGAATAAAATGGAGGAGCCATCAGTGGAGAAAGACCACTGTTTCTGTCAAAACAAGTTGCAGCTGTATGCCCTTTTCCGATTGCAGATTTGACACCCTGTTTGAAAACAATTAAGAGCACTGTGACCTTTCCTATTGCATATTTGACAGGGATGAATAGGTTGATACACTTGCTCAGTAGCCATAGAGGAGTTAGAAGACTGAAAAGAAGAGCCCTGAAACAGAGGTGAAGAAGACTGATGTGGAAATGGAGCACCAGGTTGTTGAGGTTGCTGAAAATGAGTGTAAAACCTATTTCCTTTCCCATTTGATTTGAAGTTAGTCCCCCGGAAGTTATTATAAGTTCCTGAACCACTCTGAGACACAAAAGAGCAAGAGGAGTATACATCGGAACCATATGATGTTCAAAAGGCATTGATCGTAACATTGACTGAGATGAGCCACTAAATGCATTCTGAGAGGAAGTGTGTGTTGCACCACCAGATGATCCTCCAACATCATAGATGGAATTGGAAGCATACATGGCAGACATGATAGGAGCCTGTTTAATAACTTCTTCCAAAGTGGCCTCTTCAGCTTTCAATTGTGATCTCAGCTCTTTTAAAGACACAAGATTCTCTCTGCCCCGTATAACTGCCTTAATAGTATTAAACTTAGGAGGAAGACCTTTGAGAGCAACAATGACAATATCCTCATCTGATATATGGACACCAACAGGAGCAAGTTGATCCCGACAATCCTTGATGCGCTGCAGATATAGATCAATAGACTCTGACCCTTTCTTAATGTTCTGCAAATCAATCTTCATTTGAACAATACTAGTTCTAGTCATATTAGAGAATCGTTCCCGTAGATTACTCCACATTTCCTGTGAACTACAACAACCAATAACACAGGATATGGCAGCAGTAGACAATGTAGCAGTGATAAGTGTCATAAGAGCTTTATCATGAATCTTCCACACTTTGTAATCATCAGTAACAGTGTGGGAATTGCTAACAGTTTCTTCTTCAGAATCGGAACTATGATATTTGTCTGGGCAAGGAATAGAGCCATCCACAAAACCAAAAATCCCATTACCCTCTAAAAGAAGTCCCATTTGAAAGTTCAAGGTAACATAATTGGAATCATCCAATTTCACAGTGACAGTATTACCAACACTAGGAATCAACGAAGAAATTGGGGATTGAGTAAGGGCTAATTGAGCAACAGTCACCATGATGAGAGCTGCAACAGATCAATTTGATCGTCAAGACAAAGAAAAATCAATTCAAGCCAACTGACCACAATTCACCAACACAATTCTTAAAAAAAGAACAATTCGACAACACAGATCTTCAATACAACACTTATGCAAAGAGCAATTGCATCAAGAACCACAAGCACCAACAATTCGTCTTCAGCAACAATGCGACTTCAGCAATAACCGTACTGATAAAGCTACCACATAGCACCAACAATCAACACAGAAGAGCAACAATTAACAAAGAAATTACAAGCATAACAACCACCGACTTACAAAAAACAAGAAATCCCCAAATTTGGGTCTAGGGTTTCCGCGACCGACTGAGATCTGCAAAACACCAACTAAAAAACTCAAAGCACTGAAAGCGACTACTACTAAGAAAACCGAGCGGAAGCACAGGAATCAGAAACCGACGACGGTGTTACCCTTTGCCGGGGATGATACCATGATAACAGCGATGGAGAAAAGTACAGAGGGAGCAGTGATGGAGAAAAGTACAGAGAGAGTATAGAGAGAGAAAGTAGAGAAAGAGAGTAAAGATATTTCGTTGTATATTTTCCACACACACTTACATCTGTTTGCACCAACTACTTTATATATAAATACAATCTCTTTATAACTAACTAAATCTTCTCTACTCTGATAATGACACCTGTCACTATCCTAACCCTTCCTTTTATGCTAACACAATTGGGCAGGAAAAGAAAAATAGGAAGTAGGGTCCAACATAATCTCAGAGGAACATATGTGGATCAGTGTATGCATTATTCCGTTTATGAGATGCATATCACTATATGGTTGTATGATATGCTTGCTTGTTGAGTAAAGATAGGAAAATATGAAACTTCAAGATATATCATTCATGATCGAAGTGACAGATACGTGATTGGCCACAAACATTCTTCGTTTTTGCTTGGCATTCCCTGTAATTATCTCTTAGTTTATTCAAACATTAATTTCATTGTAATTCATCATGCTAACTGTTTCAAATTCAATCTCAGGATGCTTGTGGGGACACGGTTGCTTTGTGCTAAACAATTGCAACCTTTCAAGCCGACATGATCCTGAGATACAGTATGTTGGGCTATGTCTTTCCAAGTTACTTTTTTCTTCTATTGCAGTTTCGAAACTAAATTTTCAGAACATTCACCTACATTATCCCTTGTTTGTTCAAACTTTCCGTTACAGATACTAAGCCTATTATCTGCCAATCATAATCTTAAAAAGTTCTGGCATATATTTATGTGCTTGCATGTAAAGTTTCAGCCTATAAAATATAAATAAAGCCTTCGGTTTTGTTGCAGAACTTGTAGGAACGGAACTTTTGATCTTAGAACATTTTAACATTCTAAATCATAGCGATTTGATAACAGGGAATGATTGGCTCCCAACATTATGCAAATTTGTTAAGTATTGATTCAGAACTGCTTGAAATTTGTTTGGGACTTTGTGCTTTAAGTAGCTTAAATAAATTTTCTTCAAGAGTTAGTCCCATTGAAGAAGATGTGATATATCAAAACCAGTTACTAATGGGATTAACGTTTTGTGACTAGATGTTTTCATTTTCTATTGGCACCTTAGCTGTCATATTCTCAATTGCTTGCTTCGGCAATATGAATATATTGTTTATCTTACTAGTATACAAGGATAAATTTACCTGAAGAGCTTGATAGCTTAAAACTCAATGACTAAGAAATTAAGGAGGAACCATTTGCAATTGTAATTTTACGATTATTGCAGTCCTGTTTCAGGATTAAAGGCACCGCAGCAGTTGAAATTGCATGTGGCCTCCACTGGTATTTGAAGTACTGGTGCAGTGGTCATGTTTCCTTCAAGGGTACAGATTCAACGACCAGTCCTGCGGAACTATTATCAAAATGTTGTTACATCCAGCTGTAAGTATTGACTCTTTGTATCTGCTTTCACTTCGATCAGGTTGTGTACACATTGTTGTACTTTATCTCATTGAGTGTAGAAAAGGCAGCTGAGTGCATGGTTCTGCTAATGTGGATTTTAGGAGGGTAAGACGTTCACAACCGTACCCATGTTTAGTTCTTGAGTTGACAGTAAAATCAAAAGAGAAATAAGAGGATGAACAGTAAATTAAGAAATGAAGAAAGTGCACATAATTTGCAATTAAAAAAAAGGTGTAATGTAATACTTTTAACTTTAGTTGATATGTTTATCGTGGCAATGGAAAGTTAATAACGCATGGGATATGACATATTTTTGCAGATTCATTTGTGGTGGGATTGGGAGAGATGGCAGAAAGAAATAGATTGGATGGTTCTTCAGGGGACTAACCTGCCTTTAGCATTCACAGGGCAAGAATCAATTTGGAAGAAACTTTTCATGGTAAGTTATAATTGCTCTTACATATATGAAGATATTCATCAAATTCTAGGCTTCTACATTATATGTCTTGCATACGTTGCCTTTTTTAACACAGAATTTGTATGCCTTGCTTATAGGAGTTTCTTAATTAGCACATGGCTGCCACGCATGAAAAAGGAGAACATAAAACCTTGAATGTTCAACACAAGAAACATATAAATTCTATTTTCTGTACTCACAATGTTTACATATCACATATAGATTACAATTTTACAACGGAAGTACAGATTGATTTGATCCTGTGCTGGTGATAGGAGCAGTTTTTTTATTTGACTTATTGTAGTTTTTACAAGATGGGGGACATGTTATTTACTGCTGAAAAATAGTTTTGTAACTCTTCAATTAGTAAAGTCTTAATGTCTCTAAAATGAACAGGTGACCCTCGAATTTTCTGAGCAAATATAATTTGGATTGATCCAGATTCAACAACTTGGATTAGAAGCCCAAATAAATCTCAAAAGGGTGAATGGGCCTTGGATGTTGTTCTGGAGAAATCTGTTGTCAAGCAAAGCGGTGGTGCGTGGAGAATTTTCTCGATTCTTGCCTCCCTGTGCCTCACCTAATTGATGCCAGGCGTTCCTTCAGGTAAATAAGAGGTTCACAATTTTCCTTCATTCTAGTGCGAATCGTGGACTTGACCCTGTATCGAAGCCATGCTAGCTTTTGTGGTTAATTGTTTATATTATGGGTTGTAATAGTACTGTGTATATCTTGTTTTGTTGGTGTCATTTAGTATTACTGTATTAGGCAAGATAACCTAAATAATTTATTTCAAGCTGTATGTATTGACACTAACTCAATTTTTTGTTAGTCATTTTATGTTTTATCAATGAGTAATGTTTTATCATTGTCAACTGTCGAGAATTAATGATGTAGGAAAACAAAAAACATGCATGCGTGAATGGAATTATATATATCAAGTTTCAATGGGCATCAATGAAGTTGAGTCAATATATAAAAAGACCTACTCAGTTGTTGTATGAGTCTATAAGAAAATGATTTGCACAATTTTTTTTTTCGGAAACTATATTAACACTCCAAAAATCTCATTTTACACTCCTCATAAGTGTATTTTTCTTTCTAATTATAGAAAGTTTGGAGTGCGAAATGAGATTTTTGAAGTACCAATAATAATTCATTTTTTTTTCCCGGCATATCCTATATTTATGTAATATGAATCTCTTTAAATTTATTTAATTTAAAGACGGTAAATGAAAACTGTGCAGAAATCAGTTTTCGAGTCCAAACTCAAAACCTTCCCAGTAGAGAATGCAACAAAAAATGCATGTTGACCCCCAATCCCAAAGCAAGAAAGAAGCTTCTAATGGAGGAGGTTGTGAAGCCATATCAACAAACTATTAACACTAAATGAGGAATGTGGGACTTGAACTTGTTAAAAGTACATATTCAATATTTGAGGGTTCAAAAGCACTAAGGCCAAAACATCATTGCACATAAGAAAGGCAAACCCTTTGAAGTTCTGACCAATGTGGGGTTTTCAACCCTAATTATTTGTGTGAATGTGACTATAAGTGGGAGGTCACTTTCCATTTAAAAAATGGCATATGATGATATGATTACACTTTGAGAGCTCAACCTCATTTCAGCCATTTCAATTGCATGTGAAGTTGAACTCATAAGATTCTCGTCTTTGCGGCCAATGATGAAAGTAGCTTTGTGTCCATGTGTGAACAATTCTTTCCTGGAACCGGGTTCTTTCCTCTCCAATTTTTCCTACCCTCCAATAACCTCCTTTCATTGCTAGTCATTCAAAACATTTCCTTGTCGATTCAATGCTAAAGATTATGTCACGTAGGCAACAACAATCCTCATACTTCATTAAACCCAAACGACGACGTTCATGGACCCCAAAAAAAACATCTTCTCCGTGTTGCATTCCCCTCTCTCCTCTCTCTCTTTGGAATTATCTTGGACAAAAACTCTGAAACAAGCTTCCCAAAAAAGCCAATCTTATATGCATGTTACCTACGTAATGAGTGTTGTTGAGACAAAAATAATATGTAAAGGAGTGTAAAAAAAATAATTAGTCCATTCTCGACTATTAATATAGCATGGCCCTAAGGTCAAGGTGCTACTCATTGCTCATGTTGTTCCAACGTTAGCAGAGAAAATGGAACAAGGTATCCTATCTATTCGTATGGAAAAAGTAACCTTGGCCAACATTGACAAGGCACAATAATTAAATAAGATATCTCCATATATTGATTTAATAATAGGTCAATCATTGAGTCATAATTCGTAGGTACACATTATCGTAATAGATTAAAATTTTCACTAGCGTTGAGGTTCAATTTATTTGCCAAATTCTTTAGTCTAAATAAAGAGAAATGTTTAAGAGATTTTTTTTTAAAATAGAGAATCTTTATGAATTTTTTGTTACTTTACAGTTTAGCATCAATTTTTATATCAATATTATAAAATATTGTACTAAAAACATGAGGTGTTAGAGAGTCTCACTTTTGAAATATATTGATGAATGTAACTAAATGGGTAGGATCAAGGAACAAGTATTTGTTTTGTTCAAAGCCTTTATATCAATTCACATCTAATGACCTTAAATAAGAGGTATGATGACATTAAAAATTTATTATCTAACGTGGCTATACATAAATAACTTTCAGCTAAGCAATATAATTTGAGAAAATAATATTGCAAAAATGCTATTTTTACCACATTTTCATACTACATTTGTATAATTTGAGAAAGATAGTTCAATATATTGTTATTACCTACATATGTTGGTAGGTCATACTTCTATTAGAGAGGTGGTACAAATGTGATATGAAAGTGTAGTAAGTACAACACATTACCCATAATATTATGGAGACTAATTTTCATTTCAAGAGGATTAGAAGGGGATTTGAATGAATAATTTTTCTTCTTAAGTAATCTATTTCTTAATTTCCTTCAAGTTAGTCACCAATTTTTCGTTTATTCTTTCAACATACATAAAAAAACAGTGGCTTATTCATTCTAATTCCATGGTCTATACTAAATGAGCCCTTATTGTCAAGAGCTTCAAAATCACTTCACTAGCTAAAATGAATCGTGTATACTAAATGAGCTCATATTGTCTAGTGCTTCATATTCACTTCACTGTCTAAAATGAAAATTGATTGATGTGGAACAAGGGCATGACAAAGAGTAGTTTTCTTGGAAATTAATAAGGACATTTGGTACGTAATAACAAATATAGAGCTATCTTTCTTTCTTCTTTTTTTTTTCTCATTTTAACACAGGTAATCTTATCCATACACTAATTTTTACTTTTCACACACCTTCAATTTTCAACTATGAAATCAAATGAATTGAAAAAGATCAATAACAAAAAATTAGCACATGTGTGTAGAAGGTAAAAACTATGTATGTAAATATCACTTTCCTTTTAACACCACACGGATAATAGAAGGTAAAAACTGTGTATGTAAGTATCACTTTCCTTTTAACTATAGGATAATATAAATGATTATGATCATAATACACATGAAAATTCAATCAATTAGATAATACCCAAATGCATCAAACACATATATCAATAAATAAAGCAGTAAAAAGGAAAAGGTAAAGAATGATCTGGCCTGTGATATCAAGAGAGGTGTGTTGTCACTGTCCTAAAGCCGTAGACGCATCCCTACGTGCCGATTATAACGGCTATCTACAACTCCAAGATACAACCCTTGAATTTCACAGTGTCTAATCCATAAGCACGATTACAGTAGAAGGGATGCCAAGTAGTGATCAATTGCCCATTGATGATCAAGATGAGTAGGAAGATAATAAGAATTATATATGAGTACTGTAGTAGAGAGAGAAGGAAGACATTTTAATCTATGTTAACGTATTTGTTCTGTTTGAGGAGTTCGCTATTTATTAAACTCTACATACCCCTTAATAAAAGACATTACTTCTCTAATGAATATGACTCTTCATATTTTTTATTGAAAATAATAATAAATAAAGTTTTGAATCTTTAAGAAAATAAAATAAATAACCAACAATCCCCCACAAGATTCAAAACTCCATAGAAATGTAGAAGAAGTAAATATATAGATATGAATGGAAGAAATTTGGGCAACTTGTATACCATGCAATAGGTGTAGGTGTCTTTTGGACTTGAACCTACACTTAGTGTTAACAACTTTCATCTGAAGGAATCATAATGAACTATGTCTTGAACTAGACTCCTTTTGACCAGAATACTAAATGTAACACACATGGTATCGATAAAAAACTTGGCGCGGGTTAGCGCTATTTATGGCCATGCGCTTAATCTTGATTCTCATAAGAGTTATTAGAGAACAGCCCAATCCTCACAGTTGCGGCCTCACAACTACTCTCACTTAGGTGAGTTCTCCAAGAGTACATGTGACATGTACCCTGCGGGAGATTGCCCGCCTCAAAACTCATTCAAGGTTAATACCCTTCCTAACGTCACATAAAATTGCAATAATGTCATAGGGATGAGTAGAAAGATATCTCATGGATATCTTCATTATAATATGAGTGCTATAATGAGTCACGCAATATGGATTGTTTCTACCACATTGAACTTCCTTCATGGGATCTCCAATCACAGAAGTTGGGTTTCTTCCTTAGGGGACTCCCTTATGGGCTTAAGCACATCCCCCTCGACAATTTTGCATTTAGCCTGCGCGAGGCATGCAGATAAATGACTAACAAGTCATTTTATTAATTATGATTGCCTTCACAAGGCATATATAAGTTTTCTGGTCATATATTTGCTTGTCAGCGCTCTTAAACTTACACGTTATAACTGCAAGCTAAAAAATATTTTAGTCATAATTTCACATATAAGTTGTTTAAGTTGCATAATTAATCATTCATAACTTCACTAGAATAAACATGGGTACGAGCAATGAAACATACCACCACATTCTGACACTTACTAGAAAATTAATTTCATGGAAATCTCAAATCAATTTCATTATATATAAGATATCAAAAGTAAGAGTAATTATATGCACATTGAAGAAAAATTCAATATTATTTGTTTGTTCTAGTGAGCATTGACATAAAAGAATTAGGAAATATTGTTAAATAACCAAGAGAGCATCAAACAGTAATCTATATTTCCATAGTATGCTTCATCATTAAGTATAGAATAGTATACACACATAACTATTTTATAATTGACAACAGATTCAATCTCATGATAAATCTCACAACCACATATATAAATATGAACATCAACTGTAAAGTAACTACACGTACTTGCATAGAAGTTTAACATGTTCGCCATTTTGTCTCATGCTAAAAATCTCAATAATTTCACATGTGTAATCTCTAAGATGAAAACAAAATAACCCATATTACTTAAAAATGATATACACAGCCCTTTATTTTTTTCGCTTTTCTTCTTGTTTCTTTTCTTCTTCCTTTACTTATATATATATATATATATATATATATATATTGCACATAATGCATATCAAATCAGACTAATGGAAGTCAAAAGTATGAAGTGGTGAAAATGCAATAATTCAAGAAAGATATGCAGTCCGCAAACTATTGTCAGGCATGGGACTAAAGTACTTACATGAAATAAATAATATGCAAATGCAAGTAATGTAATGTGATTGTCTAGGAATGGAACCATTTCTTGATTAAGAGAAAATATCAAATTGAATAATCCCGCTTCTCTTCTAGAGAGAATTATCAATAAACCCAGATGTTAAATAATCAAATAACTCATTAGTTTTCCAATAAGAAATTCTTATGCAAACACAAAGTCAATATATTATAAGTTAAATCACAAAATGCATAACAACTCATATGCCGACAATCTCATTTGAAATTTTGACAACTACTTAACAATGAAATTCGTTCCCTTTGCCTCAACAATGTTGAGACAACATGCATAAAGTAATTATGCATATACATGATGATGAACCGATATTTCAATTGCCAAATGAAAACAAAATTCAGTTTCTAGGTCAAACTTCATTTACCCTTTTATACATTTGTAAATTATACTCTGCAAGAATATGATAAGGTGCAATCAAACTAAAACAGAACTTTCGGTCAATAGCAAACATGTCTAGTTTTATACTGCAATTTCAAGAATGAGATATTTAAGTGACATTTTTTTTCAGTTTCTATTTTTTTTTTTCAAAACACAATGCACATTTAATTTGTTTCAAGACAAAATTATATATGCAGACTCATGCATATTTGGTTTTTATTCGAAGAATAATGAGACTGTGTAAAGACAATGTCTGCAAACACATATAATCGTAACAAGAATTAAAATTGAAAACCTATCTTCAGAAGATCGTTGAAAGAAGAAGCAATCACATCAATTGGTTATTGTGTGCTATTCAGATATATACATTATTTCCTCATAGAATTCAAGCCATACAAATGCAAATTGGAAAATTAAACAAGTAAGGTGTTTATAAAATGCACAGTAAAAAAATCCATGCAATTAAAACGTTTTCTGCGTTTGTAGATATGCATATAGGTACCAATTAACAACGTATTCATTCAAAAAATTGTGACTGTGGTGATGAAATTTACGGAAAAAATGCAGAGATTCAAATATGCAATATATGCATATAGGTAAACCAATATGCATATATATAAAACTGCATAGAGCATAACTTTTCCCTTTTGACGATATAGAATCTGAAACCCAAATTAACATGTTTTCGTCTAGAATTTTCAGATTCTAAGTCATTGTTTAACATGATCATAACTCAATCAATTCACAACGAAATTTAGCAAATAATATATGGATTTTATAGTACTAGGAAGGATTTGCAAGACTACATAATTCTTGTTGGTATTTGATGCCTATATTTACCAGGCAAGAAAACTGATGAGTTTAGAAATATTATTATTTTTTCTTCAGATAATTCTAGAGCAAACCCCTAATCTCAATCGTTTAAACCACAATGTTAAGTGAGAGAGAAATAAGATTGCTACAACACTGTAGAAATTAAAACAAGTTTGTTACTCAAAAGTTTTAACAAATATAGGATAAACTATACTACTGTATAATAACCACATATCAATTAATAATGAAAGGTGTTGATGCACAAAATCAGCGAGGACTTTGGTACAACAGAAAATGTTAAGTTTGTAACCTTCGCTAGATTGCTCTGGTCACTAGTGTGGATAAGTAAGTAAATGGATAGGGACAGGGAAGCAAACACAAGATGTACGTGGTTCACCCAGATTGGCTACGTCCACATAGTAGAGGAGTTCTCATTAATTGTGAAGGGTTTGCACAAGTACATAGGTTCAAGCTCTCCTTTAGTGAGTACTAGTGAATGATTTAGTACAAATGACATTTGAAAATATTGTGAGAGAATGATCTTTATTTATAGAAGAGAGTTTCTAGTTTCATTCTCACATTGACACGTGTCGTGTTGTGATTGGCTTCTGATGTTGACACATGTCGCACTATGATTGGCTTCTGATGTTGACATGTGTCGCGCTGTGATTGGCCTCCTGGTTAGAGGGAGACTCTTCTGGGTCCTTGACGGTATAACGTTGACCGGTGCTCAATAGTTTCGGGATTGATCAAGTATGGTACAAATAGTGATCCCCTAAGTTCCCGAGTGAGGGAAGCTCCTCGGTAGGGGACTTGCAAGATCCAAACCGCTGAGTAATCATGAAACTTCTAAGTACCGAAGTGTGGTATCGTCTTCACTTGTCTTATTTGTCTCATAGGTAGATGTGGCATCTTCTCTGGAAGTACTATTCCTCCATCTAGGGGTGGTATCTTTAACCGGTGGAGATGCACAAGGTAATGTATCAATTTTACTTGAAGCTTACTTGTAGTTTCAGGCTTGATCAAGAACGATACAAACCTTGTAGTAGGAGTCCCTCAAGTCGTCGAGCTAGGAGATTTGCCGAATGAGGTAACATACAAGGTAAGCAAGCAACCTGGATTAGAGGTTCGACTTCGGCTTCCGGTTGATTGTTCTCATTCTCCTTGTGTTGTAAACAGCAACAAAGATAAGGAGAAGCAAATGGAGAAGAGATGATATAACATACTTTTGCTTTTGAAGAAGTAACTTTCCACAAGCTTATTCTTGAACTGGGCTAGAGGGTTTTCTGGTTTCCTCCAGAGTATAAGGCCGACTCAAGAATTTGAGGGTCAAAACAAGTCCATCAAATCTAGAGTACGCTCGACCCTGATGATATGGGATACTTTTGCTGTTGACAAAGTAGTGGATGTATAGGCACATGTTCTGTTACACTTGTCTCCATATGTTTCTTTGTATCCTTCGCACTTGCCCTATCTGTTCCTCAGGCAGATATGGTATCTTTTCTGGAAGCATAAGATGTTGAAGATGAGTACTCGAGAGCAATGCCAAGTACGTAATTAGGCAAGGGGTTCCAGGCAGTTAGTTCCTAACTGGAAGCTTGATTGCAAGTGCTGACTGATTGCTCTCTTTCTCATTGTCTTGCAGGTAAGAACAAGGCCAAAGGAAAAGACAGGGAAAAAGCATAATATGGGATACTCTTGCTTTTAACCCTGATGATATGAGATACTTTTGCTCTGGTGTGGCTTGTTTGCAGAGGTATTATCAAGAGGAAAAGAAGCTGAGCATTTCGAGAGACTCTGTTGAGAGTGCCCTCTCGGATGTGAAGAAAAGTTGAGCATTTTTTTTATTTGCAGGTTTGCCTGGCTGTGGAGGATGGAGGTCGACATATATAGGAGTCTCCCTAACAACAAGTAGTAGTGCTATTCATTTACCCTTCTTGGTCATAGCAATGTAGTGGGAGCTGCAAGCTCCACGTGTTTTAACTTTGTCAGAGCATTTTGAAAAAGTGGTATGTAGTATCTGGAAAGCTGATGTTGCGTGTGAAGATTGCAGACAAGCTTTATCCAAGGAAATCTGACTCTCGAAGTTCGGAGAGCGGTGCCTCTTTGGTTTTCTAACAAGCAATCTTGTCGGGGATCTGGCTCTCGAGATTCAGAGAACGGTGCCTCTACGATTTTTGAGAAAGCAATTCTGTTGAGAGTCTGACTCTTGAGATTCGAGGAGCAGTGTCTCTTCAATTTTTAAGAAAGTAATCCTGTTGGGAGTCTGGCTCTCGAGATTCGGAGGGCGGTGCCTCTTCGATTTTTAAGCACGTAATCCTGTTAGGAGTCCGGCTTTCAAGATTTGGAAAACGGTGCCTTTTGGATTTTTGAGCAAGTAATCTTGTTGGGAGTGTTTTCTCGAATGTGAGTAAAGGTTGGGCATTTTTGCTGGTCTGCCTTGCCACGGAGCACGGAGGTTGACACACATTGAGACTTTCTAGTTATCAAGCGGTGGTGCTGTTCCTTTACCCTTGTGGGTAATAGTAGGGTAGCTAGACCTTCAAAATTTATGTGTCTAAACTTTGTCAGAGATCTTTGGCAAAGTTATATGTGGTACCCGAGGAGCTAATGTTGCGTGTGAAAAATGGTGCCTCTTCGGAATTCAGAGAGTGGTGCCTATTTGATTTTTGCACCAACGGCCCTGTTGCCCTTTGTTTTATAAGGGCACTAATTGTGTGCAAGAAGTACATTCAGAGAGTTATTGCTTGTAGGAATTTTCCCCTTACTTCAGAGATTTATTACACCTCATTTCTCCTTCATCATTTCTGAGAATGTCTGGCCCATCCAACCGTCGTTTTGACTTAAACTTTGGTGAAGAGGCATCCATACCTTCTCAAGACAATATATGGAGCCCATCATTCTTATCCCCTACTAATCCTCTTATCATTGGGGACTCTGTGATGAAGAATGATATGACCGCTGCGGTGGTGGCCAGGAACCTTTTCACTCCCAAAGATAACAGACTACTTTCCAAATGGTCTGATGAGTTGGCTGTTAAAGATTCTTTGGCTCTCAGTGTTCAGTGTGCAGGTTCTGTGTCTAATATGGCCTAACGCCTAATTGCTCGAACCTGCCAAGTTGAATCATTAGCGGCTGAAGTGATAAGTCTCAAACAGGAGATTAGAAGGCTTAAGTATGAGAATAAACAGTTGCACAGGCTCGCACATGACTATGCTACAAACATAAAGAGGAAGCTCGACCAGTTGTAGGAATCTAATGGTCAAATTTTACTTGATCATCAAAGGTTTGTGGGTTTGTTCCGAAGGCATTTATTGCATTCGTCTTCTGAGGCTATATCGCGTAATGAAGCTCCAAATGATGAACCTTCGGTGCCTCCTCCTTCTGGGGTTCTGCCTAGTACTGAGGCTCCGAATAATCACCCTCTGGTGCCTCATCTTTCTGGGGCTCTGCCAACTGCTGAGACTTCTCCTGAGCAACCTTTATGAAGGCTCCCTCTTGTTTGTTTATTTTGATTTAGGTATATGTACATATTTGTAACTTATCAGAGATATCAATAAATAAGCTTTGCTTCATTTCAACGTATTGTGTTAAATACACCAAGGTATTCTTCACTAAGTTCTTTGAATTTTTCCTTTTGTTGAAGCTTTGTGAGTGAAGCATGTAGGTTGAGGTAGTGCTCCCTTAATTTCCCGAGTGAGGAAAACTTCTCGTTTGGAGACTTGAAAAATCCAAGTCACTGAGTGGTCGTGAGACTTCCGAGTATCAAGGCGCAGTAGCATATGGTAAGAGTCCCTCAAGTCTCCGGTCAAGGGAGTTGATGAATGAAGCATTTCCTTTCTAAGTGGTAGCCCAAAACTCCTTCTTCATATATATTTGTTATGAAAGTTGTTAGGCCCAAGGAAGAGGAGGCTTAGGCAATTTTATTTTTTATTTTTTTTTCAAATTTTTTTTTCGATTTTTTTCATTTCTGAATTTTTTAATTTTCGAATTTCCGAATTTTTGAATTTTTTAATTTCTGAATATATATATATATATTTTTTTTTAAAGCTTTGTAGGTGAAACTTTGGTGTTGAAGCTTTGTAGGTGAAGCTTTAAGGTTGAAGCTTTGTTGGGCACCATGAATTGATTTTGCTTCACACTATCTTGATCAAGATAGTGTGAAGCTTTTATAGGTGAAGCTTTTGTGTTGAAGCTTTGTAGGTCAAGCTTTTGTGGGTCAAGCTTTTGTAGGTCAAGGTTTTGTGGGTCAAGGTTTTGTGGGTCAAGCTTTTGTGGGTCAAGCTTTTGTAGGTCAAGCTTTTGTGGGTGAAGTTTTTGTAGGTGAAGCTTTTATGTGTGAAGCTTTTGTAGGTCAAGCTTTTGTGGGTGAAGCTTTTGTGGGTCAAGCTTTTGTAGGTGAAACTTTTGTGGGTGAAACTTTTGTGGGTGAAACTTTTGTGTTGAAGCTTTTGTGGGTGAAGCTTTTGTGTTGAAGCTTTTGTGGGTGAAGCTTTAGAGTTGAAGCTTTTGTTAGGTACTATGAATTGATTTTGCTTCACACTATCTTGATCAAGATAGTGTGAGTGTGAAGCTTTTGAGAATTTGTAGTTGTCCTCCATTGATGAAGCTTTGTTGAATTTCCCTTTTTTTTTTTGGGAAACTAGAAATTTGAAAATGTGGGAGAGACAACATATATAAATTTTGCTTCCACACTGTTAAGCAAGAGATTGTGATGCAAGCCACACCTTGTAGTAGTCGAAGGTTTGGATGAACCATATAAATAGAATTTGCTTCGAACAGTCTTGAATTTGCTTCGAAGGTTTGAGAATTGTAGTTGCCCTCCATTGATGAAGCTTTTGTTGGCACCATAAATTGGTTTTGCTTCACAATGTCTTGATCAAGAGTGTGTGAAGCTTTTGAGAATTGTGGTTGCCCTCAATTGATGAAGCTCTTGTTGGCACCATAAATTGGTTTTGCTTCACACTGTCTTGATCAAGAGTGTGTGAAGCTTTTGAGAATTATGGTTAAACTCCTTTGATGAAGCTCTTATTGGCACCATAAATTGGTTTTGCTTCACACTGTATTGATCAAGAGTGTGTGAAGCTTTTGAGAATTGTGGTTGCCCTCAATTGATGAAGCTCTTGTTGGCACCATAAATTGGTTTTGCTTCATACTGTCTTGATCAAGAGTGTGAAGCTTTTGAGAATTGTGGTTGAACTCCTTTGATGAAGCTCTTGTTGGCACCATAAATTGGTTTTGCTTCACACTGTCTTGATCAAGAGTGTGTGAAGCTTTTGAGAATTGTGATTGCCCTCCATTGATGAAGCTCTTGTTGACACCATAAATTGGTTTTGCTTCACACTGTCTTGATCAAGAGTATGTGAAGCTTTTGAGAATTGTGGTTGCCCTCCATTGATGAAGCTCTTGTTGGCACCATAAATTGGTTTTGCTTTACACTGTCTTGATCAAGAGTGTGTGAAACTTTTGAGAATTGTGGTTAAACTCCTTTGATAAACCTCTTGTTGGCACCATAAATTGGTTTTGCTTCACACTGTCTTGTTCAAGAGGGCTGAATAGTTTGATCTTCGTATGCCATGCACTGAAGTTATTGTTGGCTTGCAATAAGACTTTGTTGGTGATTATAACTCTTGTTGGGCATAAGTGCTCCCCTAGTTGAGTTGTCAAGCTTGAGGGTTTTTGATTATTTGTGAATGCTAGGAGTTCACATGTACAAGTTGTACCACTCGTCTTCTAGTAGGTGGAATGAATGATGAGTTACTTTCATCACTTGGTTGGTGGTACGAAGGTGATTTCCTTCATCACATTTCATCACATTTCATCACCTAGTTGGTGGCATGAATGACAAGTTTGCCAAATAATATTAGAGTACGGGTTGTACATTTCATCACCTGGTTGGTGGCATGAAGATGAGTTACTTCTTCACCTGGTTGGTGGCATAAGTGGCAAGTTGCCAAATGATATTAAAGTACGGGTTGTACATTTCATCACCTCGTTGGTGGCATGAAGGAGAGTACGAGTTGTACATTTCATCACTTGGTTGATGGCATGAAGATGAGTTCCTTATTCACCTGGTTGGTGACATAAGTGGCAACTTGCCAAATGATATTAAAGTACGGGTTATACATTTCATCACCTGGTTGGTGGCATGAAGGAGAGTACGGGTTGTACATTTCATCACCTGGTTGGTGGCATGAAGATGAGTTCCTTCTTCACCTGGTTGGTGGCATGGGTGGCAAGTTGCCAAATGATATTAGAGTACGGGTTGTACATTTCATCACCTGGTTGGTGGCATGAAGAAGAGTATGGGTTGTACATTTCATCACCTAGTTGGTGGCATGAAGATGAGTTCCTTCTTCACCTAGTTGGTGGCATGGGTGGCAAGTTGCCAAATGATATTAGAGTACGGGTTGTACATTTCATCACCTAGTTGGTGACATGAAGGAGAGTACGGATTGTACATTTCATCACCTGGTTGGTGGCATGAAGATGAGTTCCTTCTTCACATTTCATCACCTGGTTAGTGAGAATAAGGGCAAAGTGTCTAGGCACATTGTAGCAAGTGTCGAATGACACAAAGTATGTTGAACCCTTTCAAAGCACAGTTGGCTTATGTATGAATGTGTTGGAATGTATGATTGAACGAATATACTATGAAGTTGTTCGTTTATTTGTATAGTCTTGTTGACATATACTTAGACTTTGTTTCATGTTAGAAGCATTCATGTTGAAGCTTTGAACCCGAGTATTTCATTGCTAGGAATGTAAGAGGATTAGGACCGAGTTGTCTAAATCACCTATTTATTGAATTCATGCCAAATAGTTTTCGTTACATAGGATGCCGAACAGCTGAAGCTTAACACTTGTACAATGTGAGTTTACTTGTAATAGTACTTCAAGTTATCAGCGTTCCATGGATGACCAATGGTCTTGCCATCGGAGTTTCTAAGCTTGTAGAAGCCAGGGCGACTGATACCAACAACTTCAAACGGTCCATCCGAGTTTGGACTAAGTGTTCCTTCACTCGGGACTCTGTCACAGAGTAATCTTTTGTTCAATACCTAGTCCCCCACTTTGAAAGAACGAGATTTGACCCTGGAGTCATAGTAGTTGGAGATGTGCTACTTGTAAGTGACATTTCTCAAGTGAGCCTGGTTTCTGTGTTCCTCGACTAGATCTAAGTTGAGGGTAAGTTGCTTGTCATTTTTGCTTTGCATGTAGTTCTGGACTCGGAACGTTGCTTGCTCAAGCTCAACTGGGACAACTGCCTCTGTACCAAAGGCAAGTGAGAATGGGGTTTCTCCTGTTGATGTCCGATACGAAGTGCGGTATGACCAAAGAACTTGAGGTACAAATTATGGCCAACAACCTTTAGCCTTGTCCAAGCTGGTTTTCAAAGTTCGCTTGATTATTTTGTTGATGGCTTCAACTTGTCCATTAGACTGGGGATGAGCTGGGGAGGCAAAACATAAGTTGATGTTGAACTTAGAGCAGAACATCATGAGTTTATTATTGTCAAACTGTCGCCCGTTATCAGTGACTATCGCATAGGAAGGGGAGTGAGGAATAGTTGCGTAGTGTTGACAATTATCACATGAGCGGGATATTCTGATAGCATCTTGGTGGAGTGTTGGCCAGTAATATCCTTGGCGAAAAGCCTTGTGTGCTAGGGATCGAGATCCAGCATGATCTCCGCAGACTCCTTCATGTATTTCCCGAGTAACAGTTTCCGCCTCTGCAGGCGTAAGACATCTTAGGTATGGTAGGTTAAACCCCCGCTTGTAGAATTGGTCATTAATGATCAAGTAACGGGTAACCTTGTATCGAATCTGCTTAGCTTGGACTTTGTCATTTGGAAGAGTGCCATGAGCAAGGAATCTATAAATCGGGGTAATCCAACTATCCCCCTGTTGTAAGTTGCACACTTTCGCAGCCATGGTGCTTGGTGCTGCCAACAATTCGACCTGAATTTTTCCCCCAATCTTGTCTTCCACCGCTGAGGCGAGGTGAGCCAAAGCATTTGCATGACTGTTTGCCGCTCGAGGAATTTGGGTGATCTGGTAGTGGAAGTGCTTGAGCAACAATTGTGTTTGTGCCAAATATGCTGCCATGGAGCTATCCTTAGTGTCAAAGTTGTTGGTGACCTGGTTAACCACCAATTGGGAGTCACTGAAGATATCAATTCGTTTAACCGCAAGGTGTTTGGCCAAACGTAAGCCTGCTAGAAGGGCTTCATATTCAGCCTCATTGTTTGACTCCTTGAATTTGAAACGAAGAGCATACTCCATCGCCACTTTGTCAAGGGTCATAAGGACTAGTCTTGCTCCACAACCCTGTTGGTTGGACGAGCCATCAACATATAGACTCCATGCTGGGGCTGTTGGTTCTATTTTCTAAGCTTCCGAGGGTAATGAAACCACTTATTTAGGTGTAAAAACAATGTCAACAAGATATGTGAAGTTGAGGATGAAGTCTGCCACTGCTTGGCCCTTCTCAGCTGGTTTTGGTTGATAGGAGATGTCAAACTCACCTAATGCTATCGTCATTTGATCATTCGCCTAGAAGTGTCAGGACTTTGGAGTATCTGTCGAAGAGGATGATTGGTAAGCACGATGATGGAGTGTGTTTGGAAGTAAGGGCGAAGTTTTCAAGCAGACATGACCAATGCTAGAGCCAATTTCTCAATGTTAGAGTATTGTGTCTCCGTATCTTGTAAGGCCTTGCTAGCGTAGTAGACAGGCTGTTCGACATTACCATCATTTCGAATAAGAACAGAACTTACTGCTGAAGCCAATATCGACAGATAGATAATGAGAGTGTTACCAACCTCAAGTTTGGAGAGCAGATGGGCTTTACTCATGTAGTCTTTGAGGTTCTTGAATGCCTCAGCACATTCATCAGTCCATGTAATGTACTTCTTACTTCCCTTAAGTGCTTTAAAGAAAGGAGCACATCTGTCTGTGGCCTTAGAGATGAACCTAGTTAAGGCTACCAACTTACCAGTAAGGCTTTGGATGTCTTTTGAAGTTACCGGTTCCTTCATGTCGAGGATTACTTTGATCTTCTCGGGATTAGCCTCAATGCCTCGTTGGCTTATCATGAAGCCTAAGAATTTACCACAGCCTACGTCGAAGGCACATTTGTTGGGGTTCAACCTCATTCGATACCTCTTCAGAATGGTGAAAGTTTCAGATAAGTTGGTGATGTGTTGGTCAACATGTTTGCTCTTGACTAGCATATCATTAACGTAAACTTCCATGCTCTTCCCAATCTGTTCGGTGAACATTGAATTGACCAGTCTCTGATAAGTTGCTCATGCATTCTTTAGGCTGAAGGGAATGACTTTATAGCAATATAGTCCCCTGTTAGTAGTGAAGGTTGTGTGTTCTTGGTCCGGAGGGTTCATAAGGATTTGGTTGTATCCTGAGTAAGCATCCATAAAGCTTAAAAGTTCACACCCTGCCGTAGAGTCTATAAGTCTGTCTATGAGAGGAAGAGGAAAGCTATCCTTCAGGCATCCTTTGTTTAGGTCGATGTAATCAACACAGATTCTCCACAAGACATTTTGGAGCATGAGACTTTCCTTGGTCGGATTCTTCTTAACAAGGACAACATTTGCTACCCACGTTGGATAATTGACTTCACAGACGAAGCCTATGCCTTTGAGTTTTTCAACTTCTGCCTTCATTGCCTCGTACCATTCAGCGCCATAAGATTTTCGCTTCTGTCTCACTAGCTTGGTCTTGGGGTCAATACTTAAGCGATGACAGATGATATCGGAAGAGATGCCTAGCATGTCCTTGTATGACCAGGCGAAGACCTCAGTGTTCTCTTGCAAAAAAGAGATCAATGCCAACCGAATGGGTGGTGACAATGTGGTGCCAATCTTCACCATGCGATCCGGATAATCTTTTGAGATAGATGTTGGAGATATGCCCTGAAAGTTAATCTTTGGAAGAAACCTTTCAGGACAATGTCTATATGTATGGAAAAACTCTAATACATCAAAAGGCAAAGTCACTCATTAGGACTATCTCAATAAACGATATACATCCTAAATGGTGAATCCATGGACAATGGATTGATGGAAAAAGTAATATAATGATGTTAGACTACAGAGACATTCTTCACATAACCATGATGTCCAAAAAGGTTCCTGGTCATAGGATTGTCAGAGGGACATTGACAATACATAGACCAGTACATACTATGTCCCCTTCCAATGGGAAGGATGGAAAGTCTCATGCCATTCGTGTAGTGACACTAAGACAAGTATGTAGGTGCTCATTATGGGAATGAGTTTACTGAACACAATCAAACGAGAGTACTTGCATAGAGGTCTACTCACATGTCAAGCAAGTAACTATACCGGTTGGAATAATGTAAGTAATCCTTTGACCTGAGACATCATAGTTGTCTTGGGGATACGTTGCTGATCATTTGATAATGAGACGTGACCACATCTCATCTTGGATGTGTTCTATGCATTGTTGGGGTCAGTGATTTATTCTCAGAGGCATGTGAATGATCAACAAGGGATCTCTAATCCTCGTTATGAGAGGATGAATACTCTAAGATATGATTCAGGAATCTTCGATCGAAGTATCGAGCATAATGATGGAAAGCGTTCCTATATGACTCAATAGAATCATATAACTTGATATAATTAGGGGTTTGACATTAAATATCCATACCCTAGTAATGTGATTGTGAGTATTGTATTAGAGAATGATCGAATTACATTGTAATTCCAACTGAATAGGTTCTCCGAACAAATTCTACATTAGCTTGGGTAGCCATGATATATGATTAGATGTCACTCATGGCTTGTGGGTTCTTCTAGATGATTAAATAAGTAGTCATCAAAGAAGAAGGAGAATTAAAAGTAAGTTTTAATTCACTAAGTGATTGGATAAATACTAATCATTTGGATTGGTACCAATCACCTCACTGCCTTGCTAATTAGAACCTAAAACGATTATACACCGATACACTCTTATGGTGAGACAACTAATGCATGATGGAATTAATTAATTGGATTAATTAAGTGTTATGATTAATTAGAAAGTCTAAGGAAATCACATAAACGATAAAAGATCGTTTAGGACTTAAAGAAAAGTTAGGGTTCATTCGGGCCCATTGGGCCTAAACGAATTGGGTCCTTTTATTCAAGCATAGAATGACTTGAGATGATGAAAGCCGAAAGTCCAAACCCACACTAAAGGGCCGGCCAATACAAGTGAAAGGAGAGAGAGGGAGTCAAGTGGTTGACTCACTTCTTTGACATTTAAAAAAGAAGTTTAGTAAAAAAGTTTCATTAGGGTTTTTGTGTGTTCTTTTTCACAAAAGAGAAAAACAAATCTCTCTCTTTACACACAAATAGCCGGCCACCAAAGGGATTTTTAGCTAATCATCTTCTCTCCCTTTGATCATTCCATTATCCATCTCACTACACTAGTGGGTGTGGATCTTTAGAGGTCTTTTACTTTGGAGACTAAAGGAGAAAGGAGCTCTAAATCTTTCAAGGTGGAGGAAGCTAGGAGGGAGGCTAGACTCAAGGAGTTCCAAGAACAAAGAGCTTGGAGGTGGTCCATCCTTGGTCTCAAGTCTAGATCAAGAGGTATAAAACTATACCTTCACTTTGTTCTTCAATATTTTCTTAGATGCATCATATATGAACCTATGCTTCTTGAAGGGGATTTGCATGACTATAGCTTTGATATTATGTGATAACATGCTTCTGTTGCAAATATATATAAATTTTGAAAAATTGTATATGCATGCTAGTCACTAGAAATCATATATAAATCTCATTATTTCCCTTCAATAGAGACCTTATCCAACTCTTCAGCGGGTTATGCTTGCTGGGTGAAAGAGTCATCTCGAGGATCGTCGGGTTGATTGTTGCCACAGTGAAGATCCAAGTTGGCTTCGTCTGGGCTGGTCTTTATGACTTGTCATGTATAGAAAGGGTTTCCTTGGGCACAGGTAGGCGCTATTGCTTGAACGAAGTGTTGTAACATGATCGTGCACTAAGTTGATCTCCTCTGATGTAACCATTGCCATAGGGGGTTGGAAATTTCATCAATAACATATGTGTGGATACCACGGCCTTAAGATCATTGATGCTTGTGCATCTGAAGATGACATTGTATGCCGTTGGGTAATCAACCACCAGGAAGTTAATGGTAATGGTAGCTGTGTAAGGGCATGTACCAATGGTGAAAGGTAAGTGTATGCTCCCCAAAGGTTGCACGATATCACCGGAGAAGCTTATCAGAAGGGAAATCGAGCGATCGAGCAAGTGTTCAGCTACATTAAGTGCCTTGAAAACTTCAGCAAACATGATATTGACTGAAGCCCCCGTGTCTACTAGGATTCGTCGTACTTCAAAGTTGGCTATGTGAGCTTCCACAATCAATGGGTCGTTGTGAGGGTAGATAATACCTCTTTCTTCCTCATGGTAGAAACATATTGGATCCCTGTTAGGCTTTTGATACTTACCTCCCCTGATGTCTTCCACGTGAAACACTTGGTGGCCAGACCTTAAAGCTCGTTCACTATTTTTCATGGCCCTGTTGGAAGATTTAGATATGGGTGTGCCACCACTTATGGAATATATCACATTCATCTGGCGTTGGTTACGGTTATCCCTTAGAGGGTGAAGGAGGAATTGATCAATTTTTCCTTCATGTGCCAAAGCTTCAATATGATCATGAAGGGTGATACACTTCTCGCCGTCATGGCCGTTATGCTCATGGTAGCAGCAAAACATGCCCGTGTTCTTTGTGGGCTTGTAATCTGGGTGCCTCGGCTTTGGCTTCGGTATCAGGTGTGCTATGCTGGGGGTAAATGGCCACACATGTGGTGTTCAAAGGTGTGTATGCCTCATACCTCGGGGTAGGGGCTGTCCTGAGATATGCTTGACCCATTGTATTGACTGCCTGGGTTCGGGGATTATCATGGCAATACCCTTGGTTATCGCGGTAGTGTCTCTTACTCCTTTTAAAATGAGACTGGTGAGGATGGAAATATTTCCTTTTGCCCTGAGATTGATATGTTTGTTGACTTGGCAAAGTATTAAGTAAGGCATGGGGGAGGCACCGCTGCCGTTTGGAAGGTCGAGGTCTTCTCATTTGGTTGGATCTGGCTTCCACTCCCTACTTGCTGATAAGGGGTGGTTGTGGGGGTTTTCCATTGATATGTCTTTGCCTCAGTGGAGGCATGGTTGTAAGCATGTGCCATCACCTCAGAGTAAGTCTTCCAAGTGTTGGCATTGATCATGTACTTGAAGAAACAATCACGTAGGCCTGCCATGAAGGCCTTGAGGGCGGTCTTATCATCTGCCTCAGCGCAACGAGAATACTCATGGTTGAAATGACCGGCATACTCTCGTAATGACTCGTCTGGCATCTGGCGAATAGTGTACAAGTCATCTGCAGAATGCAGGCGATCGGTTTGGAAAATGTGTTGAGAGAAAAACAGTTTCCTCAGTTCCTCAAATGAGTCTACCGTCTCAGGTGGAAGACGGCAATACCAGTTTAGAGCTTCTCCAGAGAGGGTGGACGGGAAGAGAAGATGTCACTCTTCGTTGGTGTGCATCTGATATGCCATGGTGGACTCAAAGAGGTTAAGGTGTTCAATTGGGTCTTCCCTTCCAGTATAGAGTTGTAAACTAAGCTTTTGTTTTGTCTTTGCTTGAAGGGGGTGTCGAGGATCCTCCTTGTTAGAGGGCCAGGCCTCGGTTAGTTCCAGTCAGGTATCTTGGCCTGACGTTCGACCTTCAACTTGTTTACTTCCTCAAGGAGCTGTAGGACAAAGGGGTCTTAAGTGGAGTTATGTACCACTAAGATTTTGTTTCGTAAGTCTCCATCGCTTCTTGGAAGTAGGAAAGTTTGAGAAAAGGCGTGTGATTTTTCCCTGGACTCGCCGTACTAACTTCTAAGGTGAGTCTGTCGGAATACCTCAGAGTCCCATGTACCTTCATGTTCCTTCCCTAGATTGGCAGTTGGCCTGGGTCGTGGGAGGGGACCGAGTCTTTCAGAAACCCTTGGGTCATTGATCTTCGAGCATATGTAGAGGGGATTATCTCGACGTTGCTTTAGGAAGTCTCGGCAGTCACGATAAACGGCTTTCGATCCTTCCAACCCTTCTGCAAGGAGGCGTCTTCCTCCACTTCTCCTGCTTCGGGTTGAAGCAGCTGGGTTGAGAGATGTCTCATGTTGATCAATGTTTTGATGATTAGCTCGCTCTTCATTAGGGATACTCATGTCGAAGGAAGGTGACCCTCCGTGTTGGAGGGCACCCAGATGATTGTTGATATCCATAAGGGCAACGAGCTCGCGTGTTTGAGTATGCCTAGTTTCGTGGAGCATCTCAAATAGCTTTTCATACTGCTCCTGAATGACCTCATTCTTCATTGCTATCTTGTTGTTCTAAGCTTCTAGCTCATCGACTTTAGCTTGAAGAGCAACCCTATTTCCTTCCTTCTTTCGTTGCTTCACACTAGGTGCAAAAGGGTGTCATTCTGTGTGCTATGGCTTCCTTCGCTCCCCATGTTGGAGAGGGATGCCTGGTCAAAAGAGAGTGTACGAATGGTGGAAACCAGCTTAACAAAGCTGAAGAGAGTGAGAATAAGTGTCGTTCCCACAGACGGCGCCAAATGTTGATGCACAAAATCAGCGAGGACTTTGGTACAACATAAAGTGTTAAGTTTGTAACCTTCGCCAGATTGCTCCGGTCACTAGTGTGGATAAGTAAGTAAATGGATAGGGACAGGGAAGCAAACACAAGATGTACGTGGTTCACCCAAATTGGCTACGTCTACGGAGTAAAGAAGTTCTCATTAATTGTGAAGGGTTTACACAAGTACATAGGTTCAAGCTCTCCTTTAGTGAGTACTAGTCAAATGACATTCGAAAATATTGTGAGAGAATGATCTCTATTTATAGAAGAGAGTTTCTAGTTTCATTCTCACATTGACACGTGTCGTGTTGTGATTGGCTTCTGATGTTGACACGTGTTGCACTATGATTGGCTTCTGATGTCGACATGTGTCGCGCTGTGATTGGCTTCCTGGTTGGAGGGAGACTCTTCTGGGTCCTTGACGGTATAACTTTGACCAGTGCTCAGTAGTTTCAGGATTGATCAAGTATGGTACAAACAAAAGGTATGGTTAACCTATGCGTATATAAATGGCTTGGACGGGTCAAAATATCCGAATGGATAAAGATGGGCGCGCACACACAGTTCACGAATTGTATAAAACGTTTTATATCACACTGGTTTTTTGTAGGTTATAAACTGGTATTTTAAATTGATCAGCCGTGTCCTTTAGAAATTGTATCCAAAAGTGTTTTGGTATTGAATAAAATAAAAATGCATAAAGTCAAAAATAATGAAAGAAGGGCACAGTCATGAACAGAAAGGAAAGGTTAGCCTTCCCAAGCTTTCAGCGACACGACCCAAATAATAAAAAATAAAAATAAAAGACGCAGAGAGGCAAATTATTAACAGCATAAGTAAAAGGAATATATTGCAGAGAATCAAAGATGCAATCAACGAAGGGTATTGTTGGCCTTTCCCAGAAAATTCAACGGCATGAAAACTACAATTATTTCATAGTGTGATTGACATGGAAATTCAACGGCATGAAAATTTAACACCACATGGATAATTGATGTCATAGTGTGATTGACATCGACAACAAAAAGAAAACTAGGGATTCAAATCTTTTTTCATAACTCGTGGGTATTTGGGGTCACTGTCAGGAAGTCGACTTTGCGTGATCTATCTATCTGTGGATTATGGCAAATAATATACACAGCAAGCGCAAAGGAGGATGAATGTATTGAAACAAATTGTAGTCCTTCATGCAATTGTAAGCAAAAGAAGGAATACGATACGGAAAGTTGTGAAACAAGTGATTTTTCCTCTGTTAGGGGAATGAGACTGTAAGAATGTAATGAGATCATCTCCAACCGATTCGGTCAGAGGGTTATAGGGTAAAAATAGTCCGAAATAACACGAAAACTACCTTCAACTAAGGCCTAGGCTTAAAGGGCTCGTGGGCTCCATTGGGCCAAAAACACCCAATCAGGCCAACCGTCTGGCCCAAATGAGTGAGTCAGC
This sequence comes from Malus domestica, assembly GCF_042453785.1. Classification (NCBI taxonomy): domain Eukaryota; kingdom Viridiplantae; phylum Streptophyta; class Magnoliopsida; order Rosales; family Rosaceae; genus Malus; species Malus domestica. The sequence goes on along the minus strand of NC_091662.1, from coordinate 36,062,093 downwards.
TAGCCTCGAGCCGGCCCATTTTTTGAATCCAACAGCTACCTGGCTTCAGCATGACGCTAGCTAGCAACGCCTGGTGACTGTTGGATTTGAAGATTTTTTTTTTCCAAACAAATTTAAAAAAAATAATAAAAGATTATCATTTTTTTCTTATAAATACCTAAGTCATTCCTACACAATTTCTCACATAATTTTCACAATTCCATACTATTTTACTTCATTCTATTTTAATTCTTCACATTCCATTCTCTTACCTCTTCCAATAATATTTCCTTCAATTTTTTCAATAATTTTCAAATGGCCACATCTGTAATGAAATGTAGGGCTTGGACACGAAAAGAAGATGAAGCTCTTTGCAGAGCTTACAGATGGGTCTCGGAAGATAGTGTGAGGGGGAGTTCTCAAACAAATGAAGGTGTTTAAACTCCTACGTCCAAAAAATACTATGAGTTCTACGAAGGCACCACTAAACCGAATATCCGATACCACGAGAGCTGTTCTTTGAGATAAAAGAAACATCTTCATCCAAGTTTAAATGGCATCAAACAGTGTTAAAGGCCGTAAATAGACATGAAAGCGGGGCCAATTACTATAACGAAGTAAGTGTTTTCACAATTTATTTTTAAATATTTAATTATATTACATTTAATTTCATAAATTAATTTCCTTTAATTTTTGTAATTATATTTTCTAGGTACGCCAAGTGGAGGAATTGTATATGGAGGACAACTCGAAACCCTTTAATCATCACGGTTGTTGGGAAATTTGTAAAGGGTGGGTGTTATTTGAAGATCCACCTCAACAAAGAGTTGGTCCTATGCCGGTGTTTGGAAATGCATCCTCAACTGCATATGGGGATGAAGATGGATCTCCTACCATTCAAGAAACATGGGTAGAAAATCCGTCTCCAAGTGAAGGTTCAATACCTAGGAATACGGGACGAAATAAGGCCCGAAAATTGAAGGAAAATGGCAAGGCAAAGGATGATTACGCCTTTCAACAGGAAATGGCAGCCTCATTGTGATTAATGGCGGAGCAAAATGCCATTGATGTAGAAGAAAGGAACTGTAGGCACGAAGAACGGGCCAAACAAATACAAGAAGAGATGGATGATAGGAATATGCAAAGGAAAAGTTCGGACTACACTCCAATGAGTAAGGCCTATTTTCATAGGAAAAAGAGGGAAATTATGACCCGACAGGAGTTGTTTACATCCAACTATAATCCTACAATGGCGGATGATGATAATGATGATTATAAACTTTAAATTTAAGTTGTTGTAGTTTTTAAATTTAAGTTGTAGTTTTTAAATTTAAGTTGTGTTGTAGTCTCTAAATTTAAATAATAAATTATATTTGGCCTATGATCCTTTGATCCCCTCGGTTGGAAATGGTTTTTTGTCACAGAGCTATATTTTTAAATTTAAGTTGTGTTGTAGTCTTTAAATTTAAATAATAAATTATGTTTGGCCTATGGCCCTTTGGTCCCCTTGGTTGGAGATAATTTTTTGTCACAGGGCTATGTTTGGCTATGGCCTGATACTATTCATTAAAATATTAATTTCTTGGAGGGCTATAGGGCTAAAAGGAGTCATCTAGCCCTCTAGCCCTCCTTCTGGTGGAGATGGCCTGAGGATCCTCTCTGGATCCTCATTGTGAGGATCCCGGAAATCCTCAAATCATGTCCGTTCATCGTACATTGTGCGGCCAGAAATCATTTTAAATATTTTATTTAAAATTAAATATGATAGTACTTGACGAAAACTTACCACACAATGTATGATGAACAGACACGATTTGAGGATCCTCATTCGTAAGAATGGAGGTTCAGTTTGAAAATAAAGCGTTCGTATTCATTCACAAGAGTTGAACTAACTCACTGCATTATAACTTTTTAAATCTGATACTTTCATAATTTTTATTTTTATTTTTTTTGCTTAAAATTCTTATAGGTTTGCTCAGATGAATAAATGAGAACAGAAGCCGACTAAATATGTAATCTTATAACTTATATGGAACAAGAAAATAAGGGCACCAACAAATCTCAAAAAAATTTATAAGTGCCAACCAGTGTAAGTGTGTACAACTGGGGGTAATAATGCACTAATTCAAGGGATTTTTTTTATAGTGTTCTGCAGTATCAGATACTCTAGACTTTTGTTAAATATTTGGTCGAAAGCATAAAAAAATAAATATCTAACAGTTAAAAGATCATGAGTACATACAGGATACTCCAGAACAAGATAAAATTATTGCTAATCTGGTGCTCAAGTTACCATTACAGTGTGAGCAATGTATTAATAGAACGACGTCAAAGTGAGTTCGCACTAAGTCCAGCACTGCACTGATTGAAAAACAGAAAACCTATACGAGACTATATACGAGTTCACACAATCCATCCACATTCAACTTTTTTCCTTCAACTAATTCAAATTCAATTTATTCAACATCTCCCTCAAAAATATAAAATAAATAAATAAATTATTCAACATCAACAAAAATCTCACAATGATGTGAATGTGATGCATGCATGTTTGCTTTTTGAACCAAATCCCATTACTTCGTTTCTAGAACCCGAGCGACCGAAGACTGAGAAATTCTTAATTGTCCTCGAGACAAATTATAGCTCCTCATTCCATGGGTGGAAAACAACATTTTCTTCCCAGTATTGACTTGTCCCAAAAGGTTTAAAATAAAATTCTTTGATATTTTTAGGTTGTAATTCCACAGTTCACGTTATATAAAGTTACTAATACAAAAATAACTATATAGCTAGTCCTCCTAAGGTTAAATTCTATGCAAAGAAGAGCTCAAAATCAAGTAATTTAGAATTTAAGATTATATATAATATGTAAATGTCAGTTTTTCTGAACATAATTTATAGCCGATTTTGAATTTTTGACGTATATTGTTCACGTCGATATTGTGCTTATGTATAACCAAAGATTTAAATATCCACAAAATTGTTGACATTTTCGTCAAAATAACAGAAAAATAAAGGATCGATATAGAAAGGGGGGATGAAATGAAAATTTTAGCCTATATCACCGAGATATAGAAAAATTAATAAACATCGACGGTATTACCAAATCCTTGCATAAATTTTATCGGAATCCATTGCAGATTTTTTTGAGAAAATTTCCTCTATTTTCGACTAAATCTGACTGAGTTGATATACCCTCCCCATTGCAAACTTTTATATATTATTTTCATCGAAGGCAACTGATATATATATACCGATATTTCCTAAATTTGTAATCAATATTTCCACCTATATGAATATTTTAAACACTGTGTAGGCTTGAAGACACGAGATGAAATACTCCTAAAAAAACAAACTAGACATTCCAATAACCCTAAAATTGTAGAATAACTTCATTTTAGCTTTCACTACTACTAGTGGAGATGTACAAACAGCATATCCGGTTTGGAAAATGTCTCTAACAAAATGATATACTTCTTTTATCATGTTGCGTTCTTATCTCTCTAGCTAGGTATTTGACCAAAAATAAAAATCTCTCTCGATCTGCATTTGCTTCGCATTCTACACATAGTATCAAATTCCAAATTCTGGGTCTAAACCAACATTATTGTGCTGGTCCCTTCAAAAAATTCGAAGTAGCTAGAGGATAAATGTTTGTTTTTTATTTTTATTTTGTTGGGTTTGAGTGGAGGCCATAGGCCAATGGACGAACAATTTCCCCATTTGCAATACTGGGAAGAGAGAGAGTTAATAATTAAAGAGCATATACCAAAGTTGAAGGCAACGGTGGCTACGAAAGTTGAAGGTAATAGTGGCAATGGTGGCATATATAACAACCTAGTGGAAAAGAATACAATACCAAAATTCGCATATATAAATGAAACCGAAAGCTGGAGCCAAGTATAGCCTAAGAGTAGATCATGAAATGGTTTTAACCCGAAACGCATAGGGTTGAAAAGCTCCTTATTACCAAAGCAATTCACTACTTGTTGATGTATTTGGTTGAATTGTTTTTTTTTTCTTTTGAAAATTGAAATAACATTACAAAGGGAGATCCCCCCCGGCAGTTGTCAAATTAGGATATTGTGCTACTCATTTTTGTTATTATACGGAGTTGGATCGTTGAATTGATTGATTCCCTCCCATATTCAACCAATATTGTTCTACAGTTTTTAGTGGTTACTGTTGATTCCGTCTGTTTATTTAACTTAATAAGAAGAAATCTTTGTTATACTAACCATATGGGACGAGGACTATCCTTCATGTTAAAATTAACCGTATTCGTAAAGAACCTACTCAACTCAATTGGTTGTTTGAGTTAAAGGGGGAGTAATTTTTGAGTCCTTTATTGTCCACCATTAAACTTTTCATTTTAGCATTGACAAAATCTGTCGAAATCTTAGTCTTAATCAAACTCAAATGGCCATTATAACAAACCTTAATCCCTATCTGGATTAGATTTCAGAGTTGATATAGGAAACAAGTAAGGTTAGAGTTTAATTATGAGTAGTCCTTGTGCATCAAGTTAAGTGATAATTCCGAATTTAAATTAGTGGAATCAAGAGATTTCTGTTGTTCTTCATGATTTTAATTAATAGCACAAAACCGTGCTCTGATACCTCATGTAAGTCTTATGCCATTAGAACACAATGAATACGCTAACCTAGAATGATCGACATGATGAACTGCAATTAGAATGAACTCAAGATCTTCTACTCACTCATTGCACCTTTGTCACAAGAACTATATGGGGAGTTTCAGGGTTTTGTGATGATTGCAGCGTGAGCAGCGACCTCAAGTATTTACAGGCTTCAATCTAATAGAGTCGTACCCATAAATAGACTCTACTTGAAGCCCTACTAGCCTATGGATGTAATACCAAAGCATACAAGGCTTTCTTAGCACACGAGAAATCCTTAATTGCGCTAATTTTCTTTTTGAACAAACGATATTATCTACACTAAGGGGTGAGGGTGGGCTAAGCATCATAATGACCTAGCAATAATGTGGTTCGAATTCGTCTTTGACGAGAATCGAACTCAAGACCTCTCACTTACAAGTGAAAAAGAATACCACTAGACCTTTTATTAAATTTACAAGTAAAAAGGAATACCACTAGACCTCTCACTTAATTGCACTAGTTTAAATTTGGGACTACCACTTAACTTGGTACTCAAGAAATAATCATAATTAAACTCTAACCTTACTTGTCTCCTAAGTTAATTGTAAACTGAATCCGGATATGAATTAGGGTTTTAATCTAACACTCTATTCTCCACCATTACTATTTTCTTTTGGTATAAATTAAGAGTGCATAAAGGAAAGTAAAGAGTGTAAAAATTATTACCCTATGAGTTATACTAGCGGTATAAAAAATGGGTAAGGACTGACATTCTCACGCATCCTTGTTAAAAAAATTTGTACTCCCTTACATTATTATAATAATTTCAAACTCTCTCTCGCCTCTTAATAAAAGCTATGCATTATCGTAAAAAGTCACATTGAAAAAGATTTCTAGCTTAAGATCATTGATTAAACATGGATTTAATAAATTTGATAGCAAAAGCTAATAAGCATATTATGACTCGTCTGAAAGTGCTTATAAAATAACTGAAAACGTTTTTAATGAGAGTGTTTTTGGAATTAATCTTCAGTAAAAATACAAGTGAATCATAAAAAAAGATTTCACGTACTCTTGAAACAAAAAAACACTTTAATCAAAATGTTTTCAATCATAAACACTTTCACACGAATCGTTATCAAAACAGCATCATCTTCAACTGTAAGCTTATATTGTCGTATAAGATTTGAACTGAGTTGTCGACATAATAATAAGCTTTTACTCGATTGAGGATTTTATCGAATTGGTTTCGTCGTCGTAAGTCGTAACGTAGGAACCGTTTATTTAGTTGATCCAGTAAATCTCACAGTTTCCCTTTCACCTTTCAGTTCAACAGTTATGGATCACGTGCCTAGCACGTGGGAGATCACGTAAACCACACATTTACCACGCGTCAAAATGAAAAGACGAAAACAGCCTCACATAGACCTGAATATCGAACCCAAAACGAAAACTCCCGCTACTTTCCCTACGCCACGTCCACGCGTCAAAAGGAAAAGACAAAAACGCCCTCACATTTACCTGAATATCGAACCCAGAACGAAGGGTAAAAACTATATAAACCGACTCCCGCTATTTTCTGCTTCTCTAGCCAACCGATATACACAGCGCCCTTCTCTCTCTCATGGATTCCCCTTCTAGCTCCTCCGTCATCATTGTCGGCGCCGGAGTCTCCGGTGAGTGCCAATCGCCACCGTCGATTTTCCAATTCCTAATTTTAACTCTCGTTTCTCACTTCGTCCGTTTAATTTCTTCTTATTGAAAGGTTTATCGGCGGCGAAGGTATTGATCGAGAACGGCGTGGAGGACGTGGTGATTCTGGAAGCTTCCGACCGTATAGGAGGCAGGATCCGAAAGCAGGATTTCGGCGGTGTATCGGTGGAGCTTGGCGCCGGTTGGATAGTCGGAGTCGGAGGCAGAGAGTTGAACCCGGTCTTGGACCTCGCCCTGAAATCGAATCTCCGCACTATCTTCTCCGATTACAGTAATGCTCGCTACAACATCTACGATCGCAGGTCCATTACGACGCCGTTTCTCTTCGGTTCATTCATTTATTTAGCTAATTTGTTCCCTGCATTTTCGCTTCGCAGCCGTAAATTAGCTTCCACGACTTTTGTGTGCTACTTTGCGCCGTTGGAGAATTAATTGGCCTCCGCATTTTTGTCATACCGTCGCACTTTAGAATTTTCTTTTTTGTGCTGCTAATCTGCGCCGCGGGTGGAGAATATTAATAACCAACTCGCCGAGTTAACTGGGTATTTTACTTTTTTTTTTCAGCGGGAAGATATTTCCTAGAGGACTCGTGGAAGAGACGTACAAGAAGGAAGTGGAGTCGGCGGTGCAGAAGCTGAAGAAGCTGGAAGCCGGCGGCGGCGATTTCTCAAATGTCACCGAACCGCCCACGTAATCTCCTTTCTCAATCGTTTTAATGTCTCGATAGCTTTGGCTTCTAATTATTAACAAATCCAATTTTTTCAAATTATTATTATTTTATTTTAGTTTTATTTATTATTATTTGCGTTTTCTGTATTTTGTGGTAATTTCCGCGAAATTTAGCTGAAAGCGTTGATTTTGTACATTATTCACAATTATTTTATTTTAGTCGTGTGGAATTTGATTGTTTGGTTTATGGGTGTGGTTTGTCCAGTACACAGAAAACGCCGATAGAGCTCGCCATTGATTTCACCCTACACGATTTTGAGATGCCAGGTTAGTTTTCACAGCTCATCCTCGGTCAATTTTCTGTTTGGATGCTGAGACAAGAATATGAAATCCCCAATTTTTTATTTTCTAGTTATGCTTTAAGAATTTGTAGTTAAAATGGTTATTGAGATTGTCATAATTTCTCATTTTAGTCTCTGATATTGAATGTCGATAAAAATAGTCTCTAAGTTTGTGTTAAATTATTACGCGAACGATCACGTGATCACGAGTGTTTTTGTTAAACTAGCCTCATCATTTAACGGTGATATTGACAGATTTTTCATAAAATGATCAAAATGATTTGCGGTGAAGAAAGATTATTTTTATTGATTTTAATTGTCATGCAACAAAGTGACGATTATTCAAATCTTAATAACTATTTTGACTAAAATGTCTTGTTTTAAAAATGCAATTGATTCTTTGGGCGGCACATAAAGGAACTTTGTTTTTTAATTTATATTTTTTTGGTCAAATAATAAATTTGTTGGATTAGATGTTAAAGTAGGGAACGAGGTTTGAATCAAGATAGAAGACAACATTTCTTTCCACTACTATAGTAGAGAGCCATTTGCTTGTAATTTATCTGGAAATCTTGTTCTTTTATTTTGGCGATTGTTAGATGTAAATTAATTAAGGTTGGTAATGTTTTAGAAAATGATTTTTGAAGTACTATATTATAAAATGAAAACGACAAATAATATTTGGAAAAAATTTATTTTGATTATGAATTGTGAATTTGAGAAATGGAGGATTTTGATTGTGGTGCAGAAGTGGAGCCCATATCAACCTTTTTGGATTATGGAGAACGAGAGTTTTTGGTTGCGGATGAGAGAGGGTATGAGCATATGCTGTACAAAATGGCCGAAGATGTTCTCTTTACATCTGAGGGTAAACTGTTGGACAGTCGTCTCAAGTTCAATAAGGTACCAGAATCTCATCCTTCTCGTTTTCCACTTTTTAGCTTATTTGCTTTGCCCAATAATTTCGATTTGCTTAGAGATAAGATGTTATTAAGCAGCCCCGTACTCTTAGTACAAGTTATAACCCATTACTTTTAAGTCTATGATGATATAGACGTTTGAAAGTGCTATTTTTCTTGCTCTTGCCAGTAGTTCAGATCCGCTTAAGCGGTTGAGATGTGCTTAATTTAATTTAATCTTGAGATAATAATGAATTTCTAGTCCATTGACTTATCCTTCGTACAAGGCTTTAATCTTTGCTGCGTTACAAGGTCATGCTGTAAAGCTTTGCAAAATTCGCTTTCTCTACCCAATAATAGGATGAAAACAAAATGGACAGATGTGAGAAAAATACAAATAAAGGAAGAGAAAGTGGGAGGGGAAAACTCTGGATTTCTGCTTTGTTTGTATGCAAACGCAGTCTTCCTTTTCTTCTTTAGATTGACCCAGCTTTGGAGTCTGTAGATAATGACGTTTCTGAGAGCTGTTTTTCTTTTGTTTTATGAAATTATATAATACCTAATTTCTTCGAGGGTCAACTAATTTTTTTGTTTCTTTTTAGCAATTTTTTTTAGACTAAATTTAAAAATTAAATAATATAACACTAATAAGAAATAAATACATTAATTAACATTTAAATAATAATTTAATTATCAACTTCCATATCATTTAGTTTATAAAATTTAATCTATAAATTTAGTCTCTTTAGCATTACTTTATATACGTTAGTAACTTAGTGTGAATTAGTGCTATTCACACACATCATTGTATCTTTCACACATAATTCGATTCGGTGACCGAAAACTAAGAGTGTTTAAAAAGTGAAAATTGGTTTGTGGATAACACAACCCTATATATTATTGTATTTGCACGTGTTCACATAATTTTTATTTTAGTTTCCCAAGACAAGATATTTTTTTGCAGAGAATGCTTTACAATAATGTCGAAAAGAAATCATTTCTATACACTTGATTGCGAGTTTGATCCACATCAATCTCTTTTTATTTTTTTAATATGTAACAACTTACACATTATTGTTTGTTAAAACAAATATTTTTCGATTTTTTATTTATTTACCGTAGATAAATCATAAATTTGCCTTTTCTAAGCAATTATCCACCCATGAAACTTTGCATGTACACTTTTTTGTCATTTTTTGATATCCATTATCTAATAGGTAGGGTCATTCACATACCTATCTTTACTTTTAGCATACTTTGTTAATTTTTGTTTATTGATCTTCTTTAATTTATTAAATTCAACAACCAAAAATTAAAAAATTATGTAAAAAATAAAAATAAATGTGTAAATAACACAATTCCATCCAATGGTGGTGGTCTTTTTCGTATACATTGTTATATGAAAATTGCGTGGCTTCTTTGACTTCCATTTGCACAATTATTTACCTCCGAGCGGATCCGACACCTTTTCTTTCTTTTTCTCTTTTGGTTTTAACTCGTATAAACATGAAGAGACGTGATCCTTGAGACCTTTAAAGCCCCTTTGGCTTTTACCACTCACATAAATTTGTAGGCCCCAAGAGCAAGATAATAGGAAGTAGTGTTGTGCTGTCAACTTTTTCTCCAGTTCTTGGGCTGCTGTCTTCCCCTCCTCATTTGTTGAAATAAACAGATTTTATGTCACCTTTCATTGAGCAGTCTGCATGAAACAGACCTCGTGGCGCTTCAATGACAGATTTCAGTGCAATCTGGAGACAAATTTGCACGACATGATATTAATAGATTGAAGGGTTACAATGACAGAAAATTCGTTCTACGCAACATTTTTTCTTGTTTCTTTGTAACTTTAAAGACTAACATAAATGGGCTAATGATTTGAATTTTGAGCAGATTCCGCTTCAATAAATCTTTTCCCTCTCATCTCCCAATGAATTTTCTCTTATGCATATTTAAGTTACACATCTGAACAAGAGCCGTTAAATTTTATTAAGTTAAATAATTTAACAACTCTTTTTAGATGTTTAACTTAAATATGTATTATAGATACCCTTTATCTTTGAATTTCAAGATCTTATGGGGTGGTTTCCTTGGAACTTCACATGTTACTTTTTATGGTTTTATAGATATTTTTACTGTTATCCATTTATGAGAAGATGATTCCAAGCTTGATTTGGGGCAGGTTGTTCGGGAGTTGCAGCACTCAAGAAACGGCGTTACGGTAATGACGGAGGATGGTTGCGTCTTCCAAGCAAATTACATGATTTTGTCAGTTAGCATTGGTGTTCTCCAAAGCAACCTCATTGCTTTCAATCCACCCTTACCCGTACGTCTCTTTTGTTCATATCATTTCAATGAAATGATTTCATTCGTATCTTTGCCAATTACGTGTTTATATGTTAATTTGCTCACATGACATCAGCCGCCTTCACAACTTCTCTGCATGTATGTCTGTCACTGGACTCAATTGCCACCACAACCTTACCAACATAGTACGTAGGCGTGGCTTTTAGCTATTGGTCATGGATTTTATGCCCCTCTTTCTTCATGCTTTTCACACTGATTTTTATTTGCATTAATGGGGAAGAGTCTTCATTCAATTTGCTTTGTCCAACGTATAGATATGGTGGGATCTCAAGGGCTAGGTCCCTAACATATGGGTCCCTTTAGATGGGAGTTTGCTATTTGTTTACTTGGTATTTAATGTGTGGTCCGCATTATTGAATGCAATTTAGCTGAAGAGTCAGAAATTATGGATAGCTGAGCTCATTAAATAAGTCTCCACTGGTTGATGACGAATGAGAAAGATTAGGAATCTGATTTTTTATATGCCAAATTGCCAATGCCATGGATTTAGGATCCACGGAATTTTAACCCATTTGCTTGCCAATAGGTTAACTAAATGTAGGCTGTGCCTTGCTGCTTGGTTCACTAAATGTAGCCTGTAGATGTTGAATGCGTTGGACAAGAAAAAAGAGAAAATTGTATTCTATAGCTTCTGCCTTAGTTTCTTAGGGTAGAATGGATAATCTTTTAGATCTCTTTTACTAATACCGGGGTTAAATAATCAAGGAAAAAAAAGTGCTTTGTAACATCATTTCATTTGCCTTACTACATTAGGTAGTGCATGCATTCATGACTCTAAACGGTTGGATGTAACAAAGGTGAAGTGGCAGTGGTTGGTGCTACAAAGATAAGATAATATAGAAAGATCTCCGAGTTATGATTAGTTGGGATTGGATTTATTTATTGTTTATTGTTGTTTGATGGTTATTAGGGTTTGTATGTAACTGTTCCCAACTTGTGCCTTTGTTAAGCATTGTCGAATAATCATCTGCATGTTTTGCACCATACATTTTAGCAGCTAATTCTTAGAGGAGTTGGTAGTCCAAATTATATGCTATCTGACCATGCAGTTGTGGCATGATTGCCGTTTGAGCCCATTGCATATGATCTATATCTTTTCTTGCTGTATCCTGGAGTATAAGATCTATACTTATGCATACACTATTGTTTCGTCTGCTTAGGCATATTTAATAACGATGATGCAATTCCTGTTTTAACTTAACGAAACTGGTAGATAATTGGTCATGGTTACATTGGTTGTGACCCTATGACTGAAAGCGCATCTTATTCAAAGTCTCTTTTTGATATTGTTAGTGTACTTTGCTTGAAATCATGCTAACTTGATGAATTAAATAACATAGAGGTGGAAAACAGAGGCTATACAGAAATGTGATGTGATTGTATACACGAAGATCTTTCTGAAGTTCCCTTATAAGTTCTGGCCTTGTGGACCAGGACAAGAGTTCTTCCTCTATGCCCATGAGAGGAGAGGCTACTACACATTTTGGCAGGTTGGTTTAAATATTTGTCATTCTCGACGCCAGCTAACAATATATGAATTTTCATTTCCAGCAGATAAATAGATTCCATATGTTGTGTTGTGCACTGAGTTTCCAACTAGCCTGTCATATTTTCATGCCACGATTACTTGTTTAATTTAGTAAATAAATGGTCCTCGTCAAGGATCAGAAAATGACAACATTTCAAACGACCATGCCAAGTGTTGTGATTCATGCACCTTTAGAAAACAACAAAATTTACGATTGCGCACTTACAGGATCTTTAAACACAATCTTCACCTCGTATAATCATGTTTTGGCTGTCTGCTCTATAACCGAGCTGTCATTTTACTTTGAGTTGATAGGATGCTTCCCCAATGTTAGTGCATAAAATTACACATTTCTTCCATTTTAGATAACCCTCAGTAGTTGGTTATGAAACTTGACAGTGACCTTGTCGAGTATGCTGCATGTGTTTTAGCTTTAGTTTGTAAATATCTCCGTCTACAATTAGATAACAATATTGATTCCTGTTGTTCTTGTCGTTATGATTAACAAACTAGTATCTCTCGCACTCGCAGTATTAGTTTGAATGGTTCTTCCTTTAATGAAGCTACGATTAACAAATTTTTATAATGCGTACTTCAATCAAATCTCAAATGTGTATATTATTAAAATCATTTTCTTTGGTTTTATTAGGAAAGAAACTATACATATTATGGATGCATTGTGCGATGTCACTGTCTTTCATTTTACAATACGACTTATTTGACCGATATATGTGGAAATTTTCTAAACTACTATTACGACAAATAAAATAAAATATGAGAGTGATAACTATAGTATATTTTAACTTTACCACTAACCATATTCTCTCCAAGCTGGCTGCTAATCTGTTGCCATGTCATCAGCACATGGAAAATGCTTATCCTGGATCCAATATGCTGGTCGTGACGTTGACGAATGGGGAATCAAAGCGTGTGGAAGCTCAGTCTGATAAGGAGACGTTGAATGAAGCCATGGCGGCCCTCAAGGACATGTTTGGGCCTGACATTCCGGAAGCTACTGATATACTTGTACCTCGCTGGTGGAACAATAGATTCCAGCGCGGCAGCTACAGTAACTACCCTATGATCTCTGATAACCAATTCGTTCATGACATCAAGGTTTGCCTTCTCTCTCTCTCTCTCTTAAACGTTTTGTTTCACCATATAGATCAATTTCACTTAATGTTTTGCACAGAAGCTTATCTTCTAGTGAAATTTGGAAGCTCCTACTCTATGATACGGTTGCATGTGGTTCGCCACACGTGCCATTAAGATCCACCCGTGCATATTTTGCATGTGGTGTGAATTAGTTGACTAGTCACATGGTGTGCCACATCATGGATTAAAACAATTTCGTACATGAAAAATAAGAAAGAAAACTTAGAAGTGTAGCTATATCATTGCTCACCTAAAGATCATTTGATATCATTTCGTATTTTTTCCTTGATCGATGAGAAGGTCTCAAGCTTATAAAAAACTTTGAAATGAATTGACATTACGTACACTGCTTCTTTTGTATTATGACCAGAACCCAGTAGGCCGCCTCTTCTTCACCGGGGAACACACAAGTGAAAAATTTAGCGGTTATGTCCACGGCGGGCACCTTGCAGGTAATCAATTAATTAAGGTTCTTTCGGAGATTATAGGCCTCCAATTATAAACACAAGTTGTAACATCTTGTTTGTGTCATGTTGCTTGATGATCAATAGGTATTGAGACTGGCAAAGCGTTGCTGGAAGAAATGGAAAAGGAGAAGGAAAGGACAAGTGAGAGTGAAAACCAAGCGTTTTTGTTAGAACCCTTGCTTGCATTGACTGGTTCATTAAGTTTGACACAAAACGACGCTGTCTCAAGTCTCAAATGCGATATTCCTAAAAGATCATATTTAAGTGGCAAAGTTGGCATCGCGGAGCTATGTTATGACTAGGTGGAGTTATAGGCAAAACACCATGATTGGTGACCGAAAACCAAAAAATAAGCATCGAGAAAGATCACGAGATGGGTTCAAATACAATCTCTATATAATCCTTGATGCCGTTTATAATGTAGAATGATGGGAGGGACCACAAAGCTGGGTTTGTGTGATAGTTTTTTGGTTCATAATGGTATAGGAAGGGGAGAATCAATGGAGGTGAAAGGGTTTCGGATGCGGGACGAAAATGGTATGGGGGTATACACATGTAATAGTAGGCAATGAAACTAAGAGAAGAACTAGATGGACGTAGGAACCAGGTTCTATTGCACTGGTACTGAATGTTAGTTTCAAAAGAAACAATCTTTCTCATTTTCTCTTAGCATTTGGTATTTAATCAAATTTTCCATCATGTCAAGAAAACAATTGGTTTCCTTTGGAGACATTTTTCTGTGGGCTACTATTTTGTGGGTCTACTGATTCCAGCCCAAGTGTGAGTGGGTTTTAGATCCCGGTCCTCTCCTTGGCCTGATTTTTCAAGTAATTGTATTGATACGACACCCAAAAAGGGCCTCACAATATGAAGTTAAAGGGAGGAAGAATCGGGTTAAGTCACATAATATGCCATTAATTATAAATCGGTATCGAACTCTCTATTTACAAGAATTAAATTTAAGACCTCCGACTTATAAGAGGATAGAAATATCACTAGATCATAATACTACGTGACATTTAGATAGTTGCACAAAACTAAAAGAAGTTTGGATGCCATTGTGCAATTTTCTTATTCATGATTTTTTTTTTAATACAAAGATATATTTATGCTGATGGATGGGAGAATAGATTGATTTTGAACTTTCATTCACGACATTCAAACCTAATATCTTTCACTTATTTAGAGAAATATCACTAGACCGTATTATTAAGTAATATATGTTTAAAGTAATAAAATCTCAAAAACTACCTAAAGCATCAAAGTATTGTAATGTTTGTTGCATTGAGGACGGTTGGGTCCAAGACCTAAACTAGAAAAGAGTGGTTGAGTCTAAAGTAGATGAAACCGTCGGTTGGGTCTTTGGGACGAGTACGTATTTATTCCATTCAACGTTTACATTGATGAAAACCCACTCTCACACCTACAAATGACAAGTTGATTTATTCAAATTGATGCTAAGTTTCTGCCTTTTTATTTTTGGTAATTATTGATGATGGCGATTAGACAACTAATTGCATGAGAAAACAGTATACTATTTCACGTCATTAAAAGAAGCGGGCTACATATAAGTTACTTATGAATTTACATTTAACTATAAGCAAGGTTATAAAAAATGCTAGGTACTAGTTAGACAGCCGGTTGGGCCTTGACGGACTATGCGGATTTAAATAAATTTATTATACATTGCATAAATAATTGCCTATTTTTACTTTAAAAATACACATAATTATACTGGGATACATAAATTACAAAATAAAATATAAAGTATTAGAACATATTGAAAACATGGGGAACAAGCATATAATGAGTGTTCATCCAAGCATTTAATAAGTTTCTTACATTTTATTGAAAAATTAAAATACAAAATGAAAGTTATCAATTTTCTATCTAATGATTGCGATATAGGCGTGTGTCTAAATGGTCTAGGCGGACACCTAACTACTTGTCCTCAAACACCTCAACGAAATGGTTGATAAACGGAAGAACAAGTGAAACTGTCCAGGCATCGTTACTTGGTGCTCACGCCCCACGCTTTTCTTGGGATGAGGTTGTTGTGTGTTTGTTGTCTATCTTGTGAACCGGATGCCATCTAAAATGTTGGACTTTCAGACTCCATTACAAGCTCTCACTAGATTTTCTCTTCTACCATCTATCTTGATGTTGCCACCACGTGCTTTTGAGTGTGTTGCATTCATTCATTTTCATAAAAAGCAATGCACCAAACTCGACCCTTGTGCAGTGCATTACGTTTTTATGGGGTGTGAAGCTCATCAAAAGAGTTATTGATACTAAAATCCTTCTACCCGACATCATTATGGATGTAACCTATATAGAGTATGAAATGTACTATTCATTCCTCAATCCAACTCTAATCTTTAAAGGGACACAAGAAGTGAAGAGCATTGGACAAATTTTTCGATGAACTGAGATTCGTAGCACGGTCATCACCAGACACGATCGGTCTAATATATGCATGACTCCAAACTTGGATAGAGAACCACTGTCCAGTATGTGTCTGACAATCGATCGATGTTGAAGCTTCTTCCCCCTATATTCTCCAAATATAGTACCTAGAGATGACCACGCATCTATGAATATTCATGAGGAAAGTTCTGCCACTCGTATTAGTATATCAAACAATTCAACTTATCAGTTACCTTACAAGTATAACCGAGGGAAACCACCTAATGGATACTCACATGATGAAGAAAAAAGGTTTAAATATCATATTGCCAACCATGTGTCATCAAAGTAAACTATCAGAACCAGGCAAGGCATTCATGCAGCAACTATCAACTGACAATGTTCCGTGTTCCATGAAAAAAGCATTATCTGATACTGGATGTGTTTGGGTTAAAACTTGAACTTTGGGCTCAAGAAGGAGTTTGCCCAAAAGAAAGAGGTCTAGAAGGAGAAACGCCCGAAGCCCAGCCAAAGTTTAGAAAGCAGGAGAGGCCCGTTTCTGACTAGGTGCAGACCATTTGAACCACTTGCTCATCTACTTAGAGGTCAAGTGGTATAGACCAACCAGCTAATCAGCCCAAAAACACTTTACAGTGGCAGTACAAGTAAAACGCTGATGAGTCATTGCCCTTCAAGTTGCATTCGGGCAAGATTACTGCTAAGGAGGCCAAGCCGAAATGTCTATAAAAGAAGAAAGAGAAATCAAAGATACGGACACTCAAACAAACAAACAAATACAAGCACAAACTCTGCTTAAACCAGATTTGCCTTCAATAAAGCTGTAGTCAGCCCAAGCCTTCATCCCTTTCGGGATCAACCCTCACCCAAAGCCTTTTTAATAGCTCTGCTACCTTGTCTAGAACTTGTTGTAGTATCGATTTCCTTTTGTAAACTCATCTCCTTACCCCTCTTTCTAAACTCTCAAACCCCTTGATAAACCACAAAGATAGGAAGTTGCAAGACGACCAGCATTGCCCAACAAGATGAAACCTTGCCCGACCCTCTTTGTTTTTGTCTTTTCATTCAGTAGTCTAGCAATATGTTGTATACTTCTAGTTGTATCCAAGTTATTTCTGGCAAGTTGATGATTAAAAAGGCTCATCAATTCTTGAATCCGATTTAAATATGTCTTCACAGATTAAATCAGATCTAAGTTCTAAGCCCTCGGGCATGTAAGATTGATCATTTAAAAGCCCTTGGTCTCAAGGCATAAAAAAGAACCATATGTGGACTTAACCCATCCACGATAATCTTTGTTAAACAAGAAGTCCGAAGTTACTTGGGGCGCAAGTAATCGACATATCCCTTAGTGTTATTTCTATTATATTATGATTATTGTAGAACGTTTGAGCATAGAAGGAATTCTGATGGGAATCCTCAAGGCCTACACCTAAGGCCCTACAAAGGCACCTATTTGGATTCTTTCTGCTTTTCAGGCTCAGGTAATCAGAAGTATAATAGTCATAATACCTCTGTAATCAATGAAACAAACATTATATATTCGAGTACTGGGTTAGTTCCTGATTGGAAGCCTCAAGGCCTACACCTAAGGCCCCACAAAGACACATTTCATAACTAAAACAGCCTCTTGGTATATATACAACTAAAACTCAACGTCCGTTTTACATCTGCCATGCTGAATATGGCAGTGGCACGCCTGAACACTTAAAAGTTAATCTTGATTGGGAGCCTCAAGGCCTATACCTAAGGCCCCACAAAGGCACCTTTCAAAGTTAACTCTGTCATTCTTTTTCAGACTTGCCAGACAAGCCTTGCCCGACAAGCTTTGCCCGACAAGCCCGCCAGTGAAGCAGAAGCCCGACAGAAAGCATCGACCGGCGCCAACCTCTCGGGGAGCTGTGTGCTCGTCGGCTAAGAAACATCCCCAACGGAAATTCTAGCCACGAACATAATTTTGGCATGCTCGGTGGGACGTGCTTGATCAAAAGAAATATGTCAAAACTACCAGAAGATTTGCAAACTACCTTGTTGCAAATGTTGCAAAGATTGGAGAACGCCTCCACGGGTTTCAGACGGGAAGCCGACCTGGTTATAAGACAAACTATTCCTATATCTTTACCTCAACTTGGGGAAAAAGATGATAGGGAAAAGGAGAGACTTAAAACCAACTAGCCAAAGGAAGCAATGATGGACAAACCTGCGGATCCCTTCTCAGAGGCCCCAATAAATATGATCAGTATGGCATGGGCTGAGAAGGGGAAAGAAAAGGTTACAAGGGAAGAAGAAAGAAGATTGCTTGACAAATCTACAAGAGGGGTGATCAAATTGCCCGAACATCCAAGAGCAGCCATAATCAAATGGATGGTTTTGTGCAGTAAATGCCAATACGAGTGTGAGCTCGAAATACCACCCGCAGGAGTCTTCATGGATCATGAACTGATCAGGAGGAATGAAGAAGAAAAAAGAAAAGAGGCCCATGAGAAAGTTAGGCGAACTACAGGAAGGGATACTTCCCGAAGTGTTTTTCAGCGGTTAGGAGGCGATTCCCAACCTAGAGCTTTATCAGAGATATTTCGCAATCATGAAGTTTCTGAGGAGGCAGAAGATAAAGATGCCAAAAAGCCAAAAGGGATGGGTGTAGAGCATTCTCAATACGGCCATATGAGAAGAGAAGGTCAAATAAGAGATTGAGAGGCTAGTAAAAGCTGGATTCATTAGACCAGCCAGATATGTAAAATGGTTAGCGAACATTGTACCCGTTTTAAAGGCCATAACAAAAGCAGTACGATGTTGTGTTGATTACAGAAATATTAATGGCACTACTCCAAAATATGAGTATCCCATACCCATGGCAGATCTATCCATAGATGCAGTAGCAAAACATAAAGTCTTATCTTTTATGGATGGAAATGCAGGGTATAATCAGATAAAGATGGCCCAGGAAGATATACATAAAACAGCTTTTAGGTGTCCCGGGCATGTGGGGGCATATGAATATCTGGTCATGCCATTCGGGCTCAAGAATGCTGGTGCAACCTACCAAAGGGCAATGAATGCCATCTTTCATTATCTGATTGGCCATAACATGGAGGTATATATTGATGACATCTTGGTGAAATCCAAAACAGAAGAGCAGCATCTGATAGACCTCAGGCAAGCATTGACAAGAATGATGATCCACAAATTGAAGATGAATCCAAAGAAGTGCGCGTTTGGAGTAAGAGCGGGCAAATTCTTGGGATTCCTGGTTCATCAAAGAGGTGTAAAAGTGGACAAGAACAAATCACGGGCAATAATGGAGTCGCCTTCACCCACCAACAAAGTGCAACTCCAGAGGCTGCTAGGCAAAATTAATTTCTTGAGAAGATTCATTGCCAATTTAGCGGGCAGGATCCAACCGCTGACTCCTTTGCTAAGACTGAAGGATAAAGAGAATTTCGAGTGGGGAACACCACACCAAAGGGCTTTCGACAGTATCAAAGCCTATTTGACTTCTCCACCAGTGTTGGTACCACCTCAAAGGGGAAAACCCTTAAAGCTATATATCTCTGCTTCGGAGAAATCAATCGGGAGTTTGCTAGCTCAAAACAATGAAGGCGGGAAAGAGCAGGCGGTGTACTACCTCAGTAGAATTCTGACCGAGGTAGAAACAAGATATTCTCCAGTGGAAAGATTGTGCCTAGCTTTGTATTTTACTGCCAGTAAGCTGAGGCATTACATGTTACAAGCAATTGCTGACTTCTTAGCGGAGCATCAAGAGTCTCCAGATGAGATAGTCGATATCTCGGGAACCCTGGAAGTTACTAGTGTTTGGATCCCGCCAAGCAAAGATATCTCGGGCAAAGAGGAATGGATCCAGCAAGAGATAAGAAGAGTAACTGGCCTCTGGGTTACTCCTTGGAAGCTGTATTTTGATGGTTCCTACACTCAGAAGGCTTCAGGAGTTGGGATTGTAATTATCAACCCTCAAGGGGTTTATCATTATTACTCATTTCTCCTAGATTACCAATGGAACACCAATAATCGGGCAGAGTATGAAGCCTTAATAATTGGTTTGGAAATCTTGATGGATCTGGGGGCAGTGGAGGTAGAGGTGTTTGGTGATTCAGAGTTGGTAATAAACTAGCTAAATGGGGAGTTCAAGTGCAGACATATCACCATGGCAGGGTATTACTTGGCGGCCACGCAATTGCTGAGTTATTGGGATTCTGAGATATCAGTTAATCATGTTCCCAGAGGATCCAACCTAGCGCCCAACGAGATGGTGCAATTAGCCTCAGGCGTGCCAATACAGGAAAGAAAATATGGGGTAGATGTCAAGATTCAAAGAAGAAACCTTCCTTCTATCCTGGAAAGATGATTTAGTCTGGATGTAATGGTTCTAGAAACGGAGATAGAAGATTGATGCGGAAATTTTCTTAAGACACAAATTAAACCCTTTTGTTGTCAAATTGTAGTATAAATGCAAGTAGGGATCGTTCTAAACCGGATATGAGGAGGGCTTGCTAAAACCTCTAAACTGACTTAAAAACATATAAACAAAGTTAAAAACACTAAACTAGACTCAAAGAACTTAAAACAAACTCAAAGGACTCAAAACAAGCTAAAAACGCTCAAATCTGCCTAAAAACACAAACTGGGTAGATTTGGACTCTAACACACTTTGGGACACCTAAAAACACAAATCAAAACAGATTTTGACTAATAAAACACTTTAAAATAAATGGGGTTTTGGTTTTGACGAATTTGAAAATAAAACAAGTAAATTAAAGAACTAATGAAATCTGCGCGAATTTGAGTAAATTGAATGGATGGAAAGCTAGCTAGGAGGTTCTTCTCCACACATGACATACTTGCACATAAACCAATTTTCAGTTGTTCTTTTGATTAATCATGAAACTCAACACCCCAGGTTAATTAAGTCCGCTTAAATTAACCTTCAAGTTCTCCTTAAGTTATTGAATTGGATGGGAAATCGCATACAACAATTCAAGCATTTTTCAAAAGTTCTTTACGTGAACAGCACAATAAAGATACAATCAAAGATCATTAAGCATTATGAAAACTATAAGTATTGACGACGCACTCGTTACTATGATGAGCATGAAACTCCTGCCAAGAATTTATTTAACGCGATCGTTTATAAGCGACCTCCACTACTTGTGAATATAAGTTTCTAACTATTAGGTGAAACTCCCTTATACTCTAGCATCATATTCATGCATGCAAACTAAGTGTGCACTCTTAATAAACATACACGAATAAGTTATCAATCAAGCAGTTAAACAAATTGAATTCACAACTTATGAAATCACAACTGAAGGTAATCAAATCATATTGCAAGCATGAACATGGTTTCGAATTCCCCCATAGCTAAGGGGGGTTTAGTTCCTCATACTCACAAAGCAAAGATAAACAAATTTAGACATGGAAAAAAAAAGAATGAAAACACCTAAAAACGCTCCAACAATCCAACTTGAATGGCAAGCACGTCCAAGGGTCCTCATTCTTCTCTTTGTTGCGGCACAAGGTGTGGTTTGATGGATGAGTGGTAAATTATGGTGGTGGATGGATATAGGTGAGTTATGGTGAAGGGTGGATGGGTGGATTGTGTTCTCCCGGCCAAGGAATGAAAGTGTAAGTGTATGGAGTTGTGAGATATGAATGTAGTGTCTTTTGATGGATCTTTTCTCCTCCCCCTTGTTATGGTGAAGGGTGGATGTATTTATAGGCTAGGGAGAGGACCACCATCTAATTAAGGTGGTAGTGGTATATGTTGTGGTAATGAGTGGATGTAATGGGTGTAGTGGGTGAGTGTTTGGTAATGAGTGGATGTAATGGGTGTAGTGGATGAGTGTTTGGTAATGAGTGGATGTAATTGGTGTAGTGGGTGGATGTTTGGTAATGAGTGGATGTAATGGGTGTGGTGGGTGGATGTTTGGTAATAAGTGGATGTAATGGGTGTAGTGGATAGATGTATGGTAATGAGTGGATGTAATGGGTGTAGTGGATGGATGTTTGGAGTTGTAGGTCAACAAACTTGCACACACACATGCTGATTTCTAGCCTTCAAATCTTCAAAAATGTCCATCCTCATGTCTCCATGCTTGCACTATCCAATCTTGGCCCAAAAATGCTCCAAATAGCACTTTGTTGCTAACTTTGTTATTTGAACCTACAAACACACAAAAATAGCTTAAAATACATAATTGACTAAGAAATAACAACATAAATGCACAAGAACAAGCCACCTAAGTCGCATAAATATGCCCCTATCAAAGATTGGATGTCGCCCATCATTCATCATTTAAAGGATCCCTTTTCACCCACAAGCAAGAAGAATAGACAGCAAGCAACCAAGTATTACTTCACCTAATGGGTAGAAGCCTCGGCCATAAAATCCATAACCTCAGCTACAGTCAAGAATTTTATTGAGACCAAGATTCTGTACAGATTTGGTGTGCCCGAAACCATAGTAACGAATCGTGGGCCATCTTTGATTTCAAAAGAAGTTGAAGAGTTTGCAAGCAAATACAAAATAAAGATGATCCAGTCCAATCCTTACTACCCACAGTCAAATGGCCAGGCAGAATCCAGCAACAAGATTTTGGTAAACATTATCAAAAGAATGGTGACAAATAGTCAAGAAAAGTGGCATGAAAAGCTGGGAAATACTCTGTGGGCATACAGAACTTCTAAAAGAGCAGGAACATGGACAACTCCTTATGTTTTAACTTTCGGGCAAGATGCAGTGTTTCCCATGGAGATCAATGTAAGTTCTGTCAGAATTCAAAATCAGTTTGGGTTACACAGTGAAGAGTACATCGAAGCCATGTGTCAAGGGATTGAAGACTTAGATGTAGCCCGAATTGAAGCCTTGAACCAGATTCAGGAAGGAAAGAAAACTATTGCTCGAGTTCATAACAAAAGGGTAAAGATAAAGTCTTTCAAGGAAGGAGATTTAGTGTGGAAGACAGTCTTCGCTCTAGGAGCTCAGCTTAGGGGCTTTGGAAAATGGAGCCCGACATGGGAAGGTCCTTTCATGATTAGTCGAGTATTAGACAAAGGAGGATATTACTTGGCGGACCTCGAAGGAAATTGACAGAAACATCCCATTAATGTTAAATTCTTGAAAAAGTATTGTCCTACATTATGGGATGTTAGGGATTGTTATATTGAAAATGATGCAAGGTAAAGTAGGCTTCGGGATACCAAAGTGCAGTGTATGTTCATCAATCATTCAAGAAGACAAAAAGACACAAAGCTGCTAAAATAATGTTTATTTCATTTCGACAAATTGGTGAAATTTACAACAGATTCAATTCCGATGTGCTACATTCGATTCCTTCTGGATGCAATGGTGTCTCAGCTGGTTTTCCGATGTCTTCATGGATAGAATCCGATCAGGTGATCGGGTTGTGCGGCCAAGATGAGCTTGGTAGAGGATCCTCAGACAGAGTCATCGCTATATATGATGGTGAAGCCTGACTTATCATGGCAACGAGCAGGAAGGCAAGCCTTCATGAGGAAACCACCTTACCAAGGATGTTGGGGATAGCGGGGTGTTTGACCAAAGGTGTTGGAGATAATAGTTATCTGATGAAAACTCTTTTTCTCACGAAAAGGAAGTTTTAGGAAACCCCACTTGAATCTTGAAGAACTCATTTCACAGTTTTGGGAAGAAAACTAAGGAGGCAGAAACGCTCAAGGTTGATAACAGATAAGGTTGAAGATGATTTGAGCCGGAATTTATAGGAATATCATAAGGTAGTTCAAGAGTCGTGGGAAGATCAAGAGACTCCGGGTTGTGTTGATCTCAACCAGAAGATACAAGTTCCAAGAACAAGGGTACAAGCGCATGCAGCTATTCAATCAATATTGGCGCCTGGAGTTCCAGTCTGAATATTAATTGAAGGGGGCACTGTTTGGGTTAAAACTTGAACTTTGGGCTCAAGAAGGAGTTGGCCCAAAAGAAAGAGGTTTAGAAGGAGAAAAGCCTGAAGCCCAGCCAAAGCCCAGAAAGCAGGAGAGGCCCTTTTCTGACTAAGTGCAGACCATTTGAACCACTTGCTCACCTACTTAGAGGTCAAGTAGTATAGACCAGCCAGCTAATCAGCCCAAAAGCACTTTACAATGGCAGTACAAGTAAAAAGCTGATGAGTCATTGCCCTTCAAGTTGCATTCAGGCAAGATTATTGCTACAGGAGGCCAAGCCGAAATGTCTATAAAAGAAGAAAGAGAAATCAGAGATAAGGACACTCAAACAAACAAACAAATACAAGCACAAACTATGCTCAAACCAGATTTGCCTTCAACGAAGCTGTAGTCAGCCCAAGCCTTCATCCTTTTTGGGATCAACCCTCACCCAAAGCCTTTGTAATAGCTCTGCTACCTTGTCTAGAACTTGTTGTAGTATCGATTTCCTTTTGTAAACCCATCTTCTTACCCCTCTTTCTAAACTCTCAAACCCCTTGATAAACCACAAAGATAGGAAATTGCAAGACGACCAACCTTGCCCGACCCTCTTTGTTTTTGTCTTTTCATTCAGTAGTCTAGCAATATGTTGTATACTTCTAGTTGTATCCAAGTTATTTTTGGCAAGTTGATGATTAAAAAGGCTCCTCAGTTTTTGAATCCGATTTAAATATGTCTTCACAGATTAAATCAGATCTAAGTTATAAGCCCTCGGGCATGTAAGATTGATCATTTAAAAGTCCTTGGTCTTAAGGCATAAAAAGAACCTTATGTGGACTTAACCCATCCACGACAGTCTTTGATAAATAAGAAGTCCGAAGTTACTTGGGGCGCAAGTAATCGACCTATCCCTTAGTGTTATTTCTATTATATTATGATTATTGTAGAACATTTGAGCATGGAAGGAATTCTGATGGGAAGCCTCAAGGCCTACACCTAAGGCCCTACAAAGGCACCTATTTGGATTCTTTCTGCTTTTCGGGCTCGGGTAATCAGAAGTATAATAGTCATAATACTTCTGTAATCAATGAAACAAATATTATATATTCGAGTATTAGGTTAGTTCCTGATTGGAAGCCTCAAGGCCTACACCTAAAGCCCCACAAAGACACCTTACATAACTAAAAACAACCTCTTGAGTATATATACAACTAAAACTCAACATCCGTTTTACATCTGCCATGCTGAAGATGGTAGTGGCACGCCTGAGCACTTAAAAGTTAATCTTGATTGGGAGCCTCAAGGCCTATACCTAAGGCCCCACAAAGGCACCTTTCAAAGTTAACTCTGTCATTCTTTTTCAGCATTGCCCGACAAGCCCGCCAGTGAAGCAGAAGCGGGACAGAAAGCATCGACCGGCGCCAACCTCTAGGGGAGCTGTGTGCTCGTCGGCTAAGAAACATCCCCAACGGAAATTCTAGCCACGAACAGGATGCACCAAATAATGAAGAAAGAGATGAGTGCATTTTCAATAAAATAAAAAAAAAAACAAATGAGGGATTTAGTTCAATTACTATGAATGAAAAAAATAGCGGAGTGTAGGCGAGTATACACAATTAAACATGAAGTCGATGGGTCTTGTTTAGGCCTGAAATGACAATTTGGCCAAGGAAGATCGACTCAAGAGCCACGAACCTTGGCCCAGTAGGCATCCTTTAGGCCAACAGGATTTCAGCCCATAAATAGGATCATTCCGACCGAGTCCTTATGAAGGAAGGACTGTGAAAAGATCAATTGAGGGTGGCTAGGTCCAATTCTATATGAATTGAAATTACTAGAGACCATATTAAGCCTTGGATAAATACGAATTATCCCAATGATCAAAATGCATGCATGGCTAGATTAAGATGAATGAGTCACATAAAGAGATCAAATTCAGAGTTCTAGTTGGAATCAAAGAGGCCGAGATTGGATGTAGATGAAGTTTTGGCCACCAAAGGATAAGGGGAATATTCAGATAGATGTCGAGCAAATACAGCCCCATCAAGACTCTGCCTCGGTAGGCTTGTTTGTCACAATGCCTCTTCTATAAATACAGAAGGCTCTGTAATAGAATATGCCTCCTCAAACTCAGCAAACAATTCAAAACTCTCTATGCGAAAAACCCTTACACATCTTTCTCATATCTCTGTCAAAAACACTAACTATCCTAACGCTTCCGTCAACACATCTTCAGTTCGGATAAGTGAACCGCACTGTGTTGATAACCGGCCACATTTTCAGTTTGGATTAATAATACTGAAGTCATTGAACCAGGGGATTCAGGAGCACCTTTAGCTCGGATCAGTGAATAGAACTGCAACTGGTTGGCAGGTTATCTAACAGACTAAGAATTCCCAATTCTCTCATCTCAAAAGGTCATCTCATTAACTTCAGCAAAGTGAGGTATTGCCTGGTTACCCCTTGTTCAGCACAACCAAAGACGAGTCTATTATTAAACTTCACATTGATCTGGTAATCTTGTCTTCAAGTTGTAGAACCCAAGGTCGAGACACGTTCCTTCCTAGGCCATAGTCTCTTTGGTGTAGAAGTCAACATCACATTCGAGACCATCATCACGTCCATTTTACTCGCCCAACCGAGCTTGTTTGCAAGTTGGCACGCTCGACCGAGCTTGGTGTGTAAGTTGGAAAAGGCTTTGTTGTTGGATTTATCCAATATAAATCAACCTTTAAGTGGTCTACTATATGTAATAGGAATGTAATATTGGAGAATAATGTTAATTGTGATTTGATCTCTTAAAGATATCAATCCTATATAAGGTGTCTTATATTGGAAATAGGATTGATGGAATCCTTAATAATATATGATTATGATATTTTACTTGAGAGCCAAGAAATGAGAGTTTTAGTTTTCCCTTATGGACGGAATCTAAGACCTTTTGGCTAGTATATAAACACCGGTCCCTGCTAACCCTAGACACGACAACTAAGGCTTCCCATAGAGCATTGTCATAAAGCTAGGAGTTTACAGAAGAGTTGGTGTTTCTGTTTGTCACGGCAAACACAAAGATTGGAGTTTTATCGATGACGTCTTGCTTGCATGGCTACTGCATCTTCGGTAACTACCATTGGAATCAGGTCAGTCACTCTTCGTTTGTGTTTTAATTGTATAACCTTATAAGGCTAACAATTGGTATCAGAGACATTGGTTATATGATTAAAACCTATTAGGGTTTAGGTTGGACTATATAATATTTTTATGAGCTGCGTTTTTAATCCATGTTATGATTGCATATACTTGGCAACACCACCATGTTGTTTCAATCGATACAATTGATGATTGTTAATAGGTTATATAACCATTCGGTTTTAGTCAAGAATTTTAATAATCTTATGGCATGATGAATCTGCGAAACTTTATCAAGAATAGCAGCAAATCGTGGATCAATACTATAATAGTGGCATGCCGCATGCGGAGAAGTATATATATAAACCGTGTTGAAGTATAAAATTAAAATAATGGTGATGATCCAAATATGGAATAAGCTTCAAATCCCAACAGTTTTTTAAACTATACCTATTTTAATTGCAGACAATATGGTTTAGTTGATAGTTTTTTATCAGGCATCTTTATTGCATAAAATATGTTTGGGTCAAACCACCAAAGTTTGGAGATTGCTAATATTTTGATCAAGCAAGAGCATGTAATTTTTATTTGATTAGTCAAATTTGATTACCACCAATAGTTCTGATAAGGGGATGTTAAAGAAAATTGATTAGTTAGTTCATTGGATTAACTATGACTGGAAACCATGGCATATTTCAGATTTTCTATTTTAAAGTTGATGTTTTTGGTTGGAATGTTTAACCATGTACTACGGATGTCTTTGTCAATTTTATAAGCATATGCAAATACACATTTACACTGGAAAAGTGATGCGGCCTCTCAATTTAGCAAGCCGACCTCTGCCAAAGCAGAGCATTGTGTTTCATCGACTCATTTCGGATTTCGGATTTTTGGTGTAATCTTTTCCCTTGGTCTTAATTGCTGATAAGATTTTGTGGTGGATTTAAAAAGGTGATTATTTGATTCCTGCATAACTTACATATGTTGTGACATCTCCTTATTACTTGGAATATTATGTTTTTGGTTCCTTGTTTTGGTGGCATCAAAGAGTTTTCGTACTAGCATAACCAACTAATTATTCAGAACCCAATTTTGACTGCAATCTAATTCTTAGAATTAAGAAAGAGGCGTAACAGTTCAAATAGTGCTTGACATCTTTCGGAATGTTGGTAACGGAATTGTTCACTTTTAGATGTCTCAATACTATTATTGGTATATGAGTTGTGCCTTTATATATGATTGTGGTAACATATATTACAGTTGTGTTGCAGGAATGCATATGCTAAGTTTATATATGTCTATATTTGAAAGCAGGTCAATATAAATTTTGGCAATTTTTGTTATTGCATCTATAGCATCACGGATATGTTTCAAAGATGTGTAAGGTGGCACAATTTCTTCCATGACCGTAGCATATGATAAATTGTAACTAATTTGCTTGAACCAAATTTTAATATTGTTAAGCAAATGGCATGTATAGTGTTGCTTGTATGGCTAATTTGGTTCAAGCATGAGATAACATATTTTTAATATTGCCATGGGTTTTGGACTATAGTGAATTGTGGTGTTGTTTTCACTAATTTTCACGAGATGTGAATGAACTTTTATGCCATTAATAGCACAAGAAATATGCATGAGTAATCAATCAAGTTTGTCTACAATTTGCTTTCTTATCTCAAAAGTCATTTAAATTATACATGACTAGTTACTTGTGAAAAATTGATGTATAATTTGTGAATTGACTGAGAATGACAGAAAGCATCCAGTGACAAGAACAAGGGTATTATACAAATGAATAAGGTTTGTAGTAATTATGTGACAATTCTCATTTGTATTTTTATCTATTCTTATATGAGAATTTTGGTTGGTCATGTGATTATACATATGTTTACAAAGAAGTGATGAACATATGAAGGCATGAGGTATGTAATCCATTCAAAGTATGTGGCTTAATTGATAAGCATGAATTTTCAAACATGTATTATTGTTTGTGGTTTTTCCTATTCCTAAAGAATTTAAACAATACTTTGATTAGTAATTTTTATGTGTCATAAGGGGAGAAGAAAAGAAACTTATACAAGCCTAATGTATGGCATGTATTGGAGATGTTTCTTTTGAAAGAAAAGAATTT
This sequence comes from Malus domestica, assembly GCF_042453785.1. NCBI lineage: Eukaryota > Viridiplantae > Streptophyta > Magnoliopsida > Rosales > Rosaceae > Malus > Malus domestica. The sequence continues at coordinate 36,032,756 of NC_091662.1, read as the reverse complement.
TGGTAGTTCCTTTGTTTAATTTGGTATTTACAAGGCTAATGCACGATTTTGATGCTAATGATTTAGGAGCCTTGTACTACGGAAATAAATGTACAAAAGAAAAGGAACCCATTTGACTTAAGAAAACATTTGAGCAATTTAGTTTTTAAATTAAAGGAATGTATTGTTCTTTCCCATTACATAAAGTATTTCTATTGAGTAATTGACTCCATAATGATAAGTTTTGACATTCTTGTGGTGGAATAAAACTTGTTCTATATGTGATTAATCTCTTTCAAGTATGTTGTCAGGTATTTTTGAGATTAATTTGATGTCAAAGGGAGTCATGAAGGAATTAGTGCCATTTGTTGGCAAAAACTCAAAGCTCGAATCAGGTTATCATAATTTTGTCACTTACAGTTAATTAATCCATGTGACTTCTTGTATTGTTTCAGGGCGGAGTTGACCAATGCCTTTTCAACTAAGCAAGACGCAACGGCTTAGTTTGCAATGGGACTATGTTTTTGAGTTACTTCGGTCAACTTTGCATCTTAACTAGAATAAAAAGGATAATCTTCTTGCCTACAGGTGTGGATTACTTCTTTTAGTTTAATTAAGATGGCATAGTATGGGTTTTATTTCACAGAAGTTGTGAAAACCTTCATCTTGCCTACAAGTGTTGAAGTTTTTCATGAAGGAACTTTTGTGACATAAAATCTAGTACTAGAAACTAGTTAATTTTCTTGCCTACAGGTGTAAATTAATTTAGTTTCATGAAGTTTATTGGGATAAAGTTCCATGCGATTAGTGACAAATATTTCCACAATGAGCCCCATAAAAGGTTGTGGTTTGAAGGCATGGAAATCGGTTGCATCATGATGTATTTTGTATCTCTTTATGAGACTTGTTGATGCAAAGTATTGGACCCATAAAGGTTAATCAATGATTGCTAAGGTACGCATTGTTTAAGTCTTATGCTTGTAAATCTTTTCAATTTGAATTATGATGTCGGTTTAGAGGATGAAATTTGACTACTAAAGTTTCTTTTGGACATCGAAATTGAAATGATATGAAATTGAATTTGTTATGGATATATAAATTCATGATAGATGCACATAATTGTTTCTGGCAGATTGCGTGTCTTGATTTAAATCGGGTGAATGACACGTCTAATGATCACCAAATGACCTGAATTTTGGATATGTTCAACATATAAATGTCTACTATGTGTCTGAAACTTTTCGTAATTTTCTGCCATGTATGTTAATTATGGTGAATTTACTAGTAACCCATGCTCGTATAGACAGTTTTTACTGGCAGATTGTGATGTTTTTTGAGACGTGACTTTAGACTACTATTTTGACCCAAAATGGCTCTGTATTTCTATTTTATGAAGATTAGTGTGTCTATTTTGATCAATATAAATTTGGTAGCAATCAAGCTTGTAAATTAATTATGATAAATTCTAAAGTAAGTGTAACTCATTGCTGAAATTCTGTTTGACAACTTTATGTTGGTTGTGATGTCTATTTTATTATGTCTAATATATAAAGACATTTTCTTTGGGTACATCTTTGAAAGAATATATTAACAAGTGTTTGCCCAAGTGGGAGAATTAGTGAACGAAAGTTGGGCTTCACACTCATTAACTTATTTGCAAGTATAAACTTTGAAAACTTAGTGGGAGTTGTTCTAAAATTTTGAGTACTAAGTGGACTTGCATGAATCTATTAAAGCATTATTCTATCTTCCATGAATTTGGGTTACTCGAATATCCATAATATGTTTAAGTTGCACAAGTGGATACTTGGTATATGCGTACATTTTTCTGTTACTTGCAATCATTTGGATTTCTCAGTTGATCATTTGTTGGACTTAGCATAAATGTGGACTTATTAATACATATAAGATGGTTGTTGGATGCATGTTTTGTGTAATAGCAGTGAATGCTTTCATGCTTAGTTGTACCTTTCTTATGGAGGTAATATGCATCCATTGACTAAGTAAGGCTATTCCCAAAGGCATATTTTCAAAAGTATGATTTATGTATTGATTTGCAAATTAAGCAATGATGTTGCAGATCAATGGGAGTTTGAGTTTCGTGTTAGTAATGCCTTACATTTGCAGATGACCTATAAGGTATGTATAGAATCCATGTATTCAATTTAATCTCCAGTTGGATTCATTAAGTCACATTTTTTGTGTGCTAGTCAATTATCTGATGAAATATATATCAGATTTCAAGTTGTTATCAAATTGCATATTAAATGTCATGGCATGGTTTGTGCACTACCTCAGTTGTGAGGATTTCCATCTTGCCCGCAGGTGTTGGAAATCACTATGAAAGTAACTGGTATGGTGCATAGATTAGTGTCAAAAACATATTAATTCATCTTGCTCACAAGTGTTGAATTAATTTGTTTTATGAAGTTTTTGGGATATTTTACTTGGACATGTGCCTATTTGGTATTTTCAGTTGTGTTCGTTGGCTACAAACATCGTTTGTATTATTATTGATCTAATGAAAGTGATGCATGATTGTTTTGGAGATGTATTCACACCTGCAGGTTATGGTGGTTTCATTAGATGAAGGATATCTGCATTGGCAGATTTAAGGCTTCGAAGAAGCATAAAGTGTAACTTGCGAGTTACAATAAGGTGGACCTGAGATGATATAAAGTAAGACATTTTGATTAATTTAAAGTTTAATTTTAAAGTTTCATCTCTTGATCATAATTTGTGTTTCATGTGAATGAGGATCTTAGCATGTGTGATTATGAAGGTTCTGGGTTGTGTCAACTCTACAACCTTGTTAGTTCCATGTTAAGAAATGCATTTGACAGAAGCTGCATTAAGGACGAGATGTAATCACTGTTACATGGCCACTAAAGTGACATTAGTCTCCAATCTCAAGTATAAACATGAATATTACATTTTGTAGACCAAGTGGGAGAATGTTGGATTTATCCAATATAAATCAACCTTTAAGTGGTCTACTATATGTAATAGGAATGTAATATTGGAGAATAATGTTAATTGTGATTTGATCTCTTAAAGATATCAATCCTATATAAGGTGTCTTATATTGGAAATAGGATTGATGGAATCCTTAATAATATATGATTATGATATTTTACTTGAGAGCCAAGAAAGGAGAGTTTTAGTTTTCCCTTATGGACGGAATCTAAGACTTTTTGGCTAGTATATAAACACCGGTCCCTGCTAACCCTATACACGACAACTAAGGCTTCCCATAGAGCATTGTCATAAAGCTAGGAGTTTACAGAAGAGTTGGTGTTTCTGTTTGTCACGGCAAACACAAAGATTGGAGTTTTATCGATGACGTCTTGCTTGCATGGCTACTGCATCTTCGGTAACTACCATTGGAATCAGGTCAGTCACTCTTCGTTTGTGTTTTAATTGTATAACCTTATAAGGCTAACATTTGTACGTAATAAAGTAATCGTCGCATGTGTGGTTTAGGCAGTTCCAAATGGCCATGAGTTCAGGCAAAGTAATTCAAATCATACACTCTTCTGAAAATGCTGAAGGATTAAGATAACAACTTTAATTATTTATGTGGACGCTATGATTGCTACAGGTGATGACAAGGAAGAAATCTCGAGATTGAAAGGCTTCATATTAAAAATAAAAGAAAATTCACAGCAATTATCGTTACTTCTATTACTAAAGACCAAAATAGGTTGAATCCCGTGGCAGATAGTAGCTCTTCAGTAGCCCACTCAGAACTTATTTGCTGTTGACAAGGAGAATTTCTATGTTACAGAGAAAGATAAGTGACAAAGCTTCGAGTTACATTCAGTGAGGTCGAAGATAGGATTACGGTAACCATGAAGCCTGCTCCGGTTGGTTTTTGTGTTGTCAAACCACGTTGTCACCTGCGTTCTTGCATTCCATTTATGCTGAAAAAGAAAGTAAGTTTATATGCTTTCATAAGGCGAAATCGGGGATGAAATCCTGATGTTTAGCAAGGCAATAGTGTGCAGACAAACCCAGGAGAGAAGACAAGATGGCTCTTTCCCTTTTGATGAACAGAAAACATAAGCCTAAAATAGACAAATAAGAGCGGGAAAAGAAAAATGTGTAGCTTAGCTAACCTCCGTACTCGAATTAAGGTGTTGTTGCATCATGCTGATATGTCTAAACTTGTAAGCTTATTTTAAAAATACGGGTTCTCGTACCTAAGCTCTTAAGGACATTCTAAAACTCTAAACTTAAAATGATTAACCCTGGTCCCTGTGTTAACAAATATTCTAAAACTCTAAACCAAAATGAGATTTTTCTTATTTATGTATTTTAACAAACAATATATATTATCTACACTAAGGGGTGTGAGAGTGAGTTATCTCACAATGTGCTAGCAATAATGTAGTTCAAATTCGTCTTTAGCGATAATCAAACCTAAGACTTCTCACTTACCAGTAAAGATGAATATCACTAGACCTTAGTACTACGTGACTAATGAGATTTTTCTTATGCAACAACAAACAAACAAAAAATTAGCTACGCCACACAATTTTCCGGCACAATTAGATAGTAAGCTCTTATTATTTACGAGTATCAGATTTGGAGCACAAGTGGAAGAATAACAAATCAATAAAGTGACATATTAACGTATGAGTATAACTCCTATAAAATTAAAATCAAATTGATCTAGAATTGGAATAAACTCACTTTTACAAAACTCAAAGTTTATAATCTATTATTGGAGTTTTACATGAATCAAACTCAATTTTCAGACTTTTGTAGAGGGGCTTAAGCTCATGCACATCCATTAAACATTTATAATAAGCATTTATATGAATATTTACAGAAAAAATAACCGAGAAAATAAAAGAGTTTATTACACTAGCACTCCCTAAGGTTTATCGAATTTTCACAAAACTTTCTCACGTTTGAAACATTACACAAATTCGTCTTGACGTTTTAATTCACTTTCACATAACTCTTTCAGTCCAAATTTTGCTATTAAATTGACAATTGGCCAAATCGGACTAGTCATACTCCTTTCTCGGCCTTGGGTGCCTTCAGGGCTTTGCTTTTCCACCTTGCTTGGAAGACATGGCTGCGATCTTAGGCAAAAGGCTTGCTCGATCGGAATGCGAGAGCCACGACAAATCAACAGGACAACCCTATTTACAATAACACGCAGCATCCCTTGTTTACAAGTTTTTAATTTATATTTTTAATGTTTAATTTATTTATTTTAATATTTTCTTTTTCTAATGTAATTATTTATTATTTAATTAATTAGTTATGAGGGTAAAGTTGTCAATTTACTAGCAAAATTTTGAGTCAAGGATTTATGTGAAAGTGAATAGAACTTGAAGAATACTAGCATAATGTCTCAAATAATAAGAGATTTTGTGAAAATTCGATAAACCTCATAACTAGTATTGTAATTAATCCAAAAAATAAGAATGGATCTAATAGCTTGAGTCAAAAGGCAAACCAACCCTCCCGCGTGAACGAAGTAAAAGGAAGAGGGAAGTTTCCAGACACAACATCCGGTACACGTGGCATTAAAATCTCACTTTAAAAACAAAATTGGTAACCAAATCTGACAAATTCTCATTAAATAATAAAGAAAATAAATAAAAAATATTTAAAATTTTTAAATTTTAATGATAAAAATAAAATAAAAAATAAAATAAAAAATACTAAAATTAAAATTTTAATATAAAAATATAATTTTCCTTTAAAATCAATAATACAAGTTTTCGTTAAAGTTCTCAAAATAATAAACTTTTAGAAACCGTTGGGTTTTAATTGTAACATGACTCCGCTCTGCCTCGTTAACGCACTCTTTACCCCTCTCTCCATCTCTCTCTAAATTCTCAGACAAACCTCTCTGAAACCCTAACATGGCGCTTCCGGCGGAACCGCACGCCGGCCCCGATTCGGCTAACCATCCGGATCACATCGATTTCAAATTCAATTCCGAGATGGAGTCCCTCCCGATCCCTCCTCTCGACCCTGAATTCTTCTCATCGGACAACTGCATGGCCTCCGCCGCCGTCACCTCCGATGAATTCATGTCCGATCTTGGCTTTGGGTTTGGTCCCGATGACAATTGCGACTTCGAGCTCACTTTCGACGACTTGGACAAGCTCTACCTGCCGTCGGTGACCGAGGACTTCCTACTGCCCGACGGCTTAGATCCCGGCGCGGCCGAGTCGAATTCGGGATCTCCGGAATCGGGTAGCTCCGCGATTATGGTTTCCGGCGATGATAAGGGGGGTCTGGACGTTTCCAGGTTTCTGAATTGTCCGGCGTCATCGAATGAGTGTTCGGAGAATTCTGGTGGGCCTGCGTCGTCTCAGGGCTCTGGGATTTCCGAGGCGGTGGACTCGCATTCGGGCAATTCGGGTAATTCTGTTACTGTTTCTTCCAATGCGATTTGCAGTTCAGATGATGAGAAGGTTAAGGAGGAGGATGAAATGGCGAAAAATTACCTTGTGAAGAGGAAGAAAGATAGCGACGAAGGTAACGTGGAGTCAAGAAGTGCCAAGTATCGGAGGTCAGACAATAACAACAATTCTGCTTCTGTGAATGTGGGTGCAAATGCGAACGGTGAGGAGGAGAAGAGGAAGGCGAGATTGATGAGGAACAGAGAAAGTGCTCAGCTTTCTAGGCAGAGGAAGAAGCATTATGTGGAGGAGCTGGAGGACAAGGTGAGGGCTATGCATTCCACTATTGCTGATTTGAATAATAGGATTTCTTATGTTATGGCCGAGAATGCTACTTTGAAGCAGCACTTGAGCAGCGGTGGCACCATGTGCCCGCCACCGCCACCACATTTAGGGATGCACCCGCATCCTCCCATGCCACCGATGGCTTATCCATGGATGCCATATTCGCCCTATGTGACGAAGCCACAAGGGTCCCAGTCCCTTTTGTTACCAATTCCTCGATTGAAATCCCAGCAGCCAGCGGCTGCGCCCAAGTCCAAAATGTCGGAAAGTAAGAAGAGTGAGGGTAGAACTAAGAAGGTTGCTAGTATTAGTTTTCTGGGTCTGTTGTTTTTTATCTTGCTTTTTGGTGGGCTTGTTCCTATGGTGAATGTTAACTTTAGTGGTGTAATGGATAGAGGTTTTGGTGGGTCTTCTTATGTTCATGATAGGTTCAATGGTCAAAACAGAGGGAGACTTTTGAATGTTCACGGTCATTTGAACGCATCTGAAGAAATTATATCCTCGGGCATATCTGGTGGGAAATTCGATGTCTCTAACAAAATTCTTCATGAGAGGGGTCATCATACAAGAAATATGCCGAAAGAACAAGGGTCACGATCTGTACCGGGTTCTGATGAATTTGCTCGTCTGCACAATATTAGTAGTGAGCCACTTGTGGCTTCTTTGTATGTTCCAAGAAATGAGAAGCTTGTCAAGATTGACGGAAACTTGATTATACATTCGGTCCTGGCCAGTGAGAAAGCTATGGCTTCCCATGAGCCTTTTGAAAGGCAGAATAGTAGAGAGACTGGTTTGGCTGTGGCTAAAGATTTGGTTTCAGCATTAGCTATTCCTAAACCGGGAGGGAACAGAGGGATTCATGCTTCCTTATACAGAAGTTCTGCTGGACCACACAAGGCTCTTACAAGTGGTTCAACTGATGTTCCAAAGGATCATATGAAGTCAACTTCAGCTGATGGTAAACTGCAACAGTGGTTCCGTGAAGGTCTTGCAGGTAATAACATTGCACCTGGTTTCTCTTTTGTGTTAGGTTCTGTATATGTGCACTTAGTGGATGCCTAACACGTTTATGGTTGGTTTTCTTTTTTGACTATTTGCCATGCATTTTCATTAGATCAACAAGTGAAGTCGAAATTATTTTCATCAGTGTTGGTAATAGTTGTGCAGCTAAGTTTGAGGGGACCTATTGGTAGTTCGTAGTAAATATAAGTTTAGTTTAATCATGCTAGTAAGGAAATATCACTTGGGTAGATGAATTGTGAGATGAAGCTCTTGTTTTGAGTTTTCTTTTGGGTAGATAAGTCATGAGCATTGAATTAGGAAAAATTAGGAAAATTGACTTTTGTTTGCAGTAGGTATAAAAAAATTGTGTGAGGCTATGAGCCAGTTTCTATGATCAGTGACATGATTAACCTTGTACCTGGCTGTTTTGAAAAAGTCGTTATGTGCCTGGACTAGTGTGTTTTGTTGGTACATGTGTGATGAGATCTGGATCCAGTTTCCAATTACAGCTACTTGTCAAGTAGTTGGGGTGTTGTATTGTTAGTGTACTTGTCTGGGTTGAAGTTCGACTTTATATACTTAGATTTGAGCTTTAACTATGCTTGAAGGTATGTCTGACAGGTTATTCATCCTTGCATCTGTTGTAACTTACAAGTTGTAAGTCTTAGAAATTGTGGACATCAAATATAGAGTAAGCTCAATGTCAATAGTAATAGTTGTGCTTCAGACACATACCTACTTACTCTCTCAGATTGGTATCTTACAGATAGGCAATTAGCTCCCCTAGTCATCCTCTGGTAAGTTCCATATATATATATATATATATATATATATATTGGACACAAAACTACCTACAACCCCAAATTGAGATACCACAGATAGATATAAGTTCCCTAGCAGTCACCTGGTAATAAATTTTATTTGCATCATATTGTTTTCTTTTTTGGTTTATGTCATATTAGTGGAACTTGTCAATTCGGTTGAGGTGTAGTAACCTTTTTCCATGCAACATGCAAAATTTGTGTTTAGGGACATAAGCTTTTAGTAAACTTAAAGATATCCTCAACTGAATTTAATCTTTCTGTTGGACTTAAATGATTAGTTGTTGTTAGTGGCTGTTTTGGCCATCTTAGCTTTGAAATGAAGTTGTACAGCACGTCAATTTGATTAATTCCTGTTTGTCTACAAAAGAAGACTTTTTAAATTATTTGTTAAATTCTCCTCAAAAGAAAAATGTTTTATTATTCGTGTTCTACATGTTGGTATGATTATATTAAATCTACAATTTTCTCCAACTATTTCTTTACCTTCTCTTCAATATTTCACTGGTATGTATGCTTGTTTTGGGATTCCATTTTCTCATATGATATTTTGCCTCATTGTGGGATGCATGTTCTCATAAGAATTTTGGACTTGAAATTTTTTTATTATTTTCGGGTCAATGGCTGAGTACAAACAACAACAACAACAAAGCCTCCTCCAAGTGGGGTTGGTTGTATGCATCCTAGAACACCATTGTGCTCAGTTTTGCACCAAGTATTCCATAAGTACAAGTGGGTAAATGGGTATAGGAAATATATATATTATCTTAGTTTTATGGGTTGGAGTGTGAACTGCATGATTTTTACTGATGGTCTGGAAGATTTATATGTTAAACCGCAGGATGCATTCATATATGACATTGCGTCTGTTGCTTTTTCTAGTACCCTACTATGTTTGCTTTAATTCCTTATGTTCATTGTACTTCCTTTGTCGGTGCTCACATAAACACTTTGATACAAACTACGTTATTGATTTCTTAAATATTCTGCAGGACCAATGCTGAGTTCTGGAATGTGCACTGAAGTGTTTCAGTTCGATGTCTCAGCTGCTACCTCTTCAGGAGGTATAATACCTGCATCTTCAGTTTCAAATGTTTCTGAACACCGTCAGAATACTACAGAGCTGAACAGGGGAAGGAACAGAAGGATCCTCCATGGTCTCCCAATTCCCCTTGCTGGATCTGGTCATAACGTCACCGAAGAAAATGTGAAGGGAAATCAACAGAACAACACCCTGCCCGATAGTAGATCGGTTTCTCCCATGGTTGTCTCTGTTCTTGTTGATCCTAGAGAGGCTGGTGATATTGATGTGGATGGCATGATCAAGCCGAAGTCACTTTCTCGAATTTTCGTTGTAGTGCTTTTAGACAGCGTGAAATATGTCACATACTCATGCGTGCTCCCTCGATCTGGTCCTCACCTGGTGACTACTTGAACATGGAGAAGCGGCTTTGGAGTTTTGAATGACAACGACAACTATTTCTACTAATTCTAGAAGCTCCCCCAACCCCACCCCAAACACACAAAAAAAAGGCCAGTTTTGTATATAAACAGAAGAAGAATTGATTGCCCGTACAAGAGAGGGCTTTAACTTACTGTGGAAGGTTTGGTTGTATGCCCTTCCTGTGTTAGGAAACATGTTTAAGAATAATTATCATTAGTTTGCTTGTGCACGCATATGTTTCGCACTGTTTTTTGTTATTGATGACGATGAAAAAGTATTTTCGTAGCCATTTCTGAAGGGACACTTGTGGTTCTCAAGTGGCAGAAACCAACAGTTGAAAATACGTAGGACTGAGAATCGAGACGTCTGGGGGCTAGTTTGATATTGCTGCTCTTTAAGAAACTGTTTTTGTTGTATTGTGAAAATAAAAGAAATGTAAAATAAAGTTGTTAAGTATGTGGTAAACTTTTTCTTGTAAAAGTGTTGTTAAGGGTGTGTGTGGTAAACTTTTTTTTTTGTAAAAAGTGTTTTTAATAAATAAAAAGGTCGTACTCAGTGCACAAAGCTCTCGCTTTTAATAAAAAATAAAAAAATAAAAAAAGGATTGCTAGGTGATGCCGACCCTAGCAATTTGGGACAACCCAAATTTATAGTACAAATCCCACAAGCTAAACAAATAACTTCTAAGCGTATTCCATAAATACGGGTTCTCACACCTAAGCTCCTCCTAAACACATTCCAAAACTCTAAACCCAAAATGATCAACTCCGTACTTTGACAAAACTTCTAAAACCCTACCCCCTTAAAGTGAGTCCCGAGCTCTAAGCCTCTAACGAACCTTGTAAAATCCTAGAAGAAATAAATTTGAGGACAAGATGGTAATCTACTTCACTTTGATTTAGTAATAGGCCCATTTGCAATAAAGTTTGTGGCCTATCGTAAAGTATTTGGTTGGGCTTGATATTTTTCCTTCAAACCTAAGTCTAACTTGGGCATCCAAGAACACGTCTATGATGTTGGACATTGTGCGCTCAAGATTTCTCAATCAGATTTTACCCCCCATGCCGAGCAAATCTCGTAAGCAAGGGAGCCTAGCTTCTCCGTGAGTTTGATTGCCAAATCAAAGGCAAGTTCAACCATGGTTGTAGAAAGAAAAGATGTAACGTGTTGTGTTTTAAATAATGTGTTAGAAACATGTAAAAGGGGTGTTTTTATCTTCTTCTTGTTTCAACTTTGATTGCATTATTGGAGATGTTTAATTAATTAGGACCATATGAGTGTACAACGGAGGTATAAAAGTGTTTACAAAATATACATATGAATGTATAACGGGTTAGGTTAGCTCAATATGAATTATTTACAACTGGCCCAATTATATAATACGCATATTGTACGCAAACCAGAGGTGTCTTGGAACAACGTAAATCTGCAAGAAAGTAATGAACACAAGATGTATCGTGGTTCACCCCAATGTTTGGGCTACGTCCACACTGATATTGTATTTCTCTGTTTGTAAGAGGATTATGAGGGTGAGAGCCTTGTAATGTGAAAGTCAGGCTTGAGGTTTGTGAGGGTAAGGAGGCCCTTTTATAGAATAAGAGCTCCTCACTTATTACATATTTCCCCCTCAATTTATTACATAATTACATTTGAGTCCCCCGAGTATTTATACGAGGTCTAAATACGGAGGCCCTAAGTATGGAACAAACAGTAATCTCCTAAGTCTTCAGTCAAGAGAGTCTTTTGGCTGGAGACTTGAAATTCAGTCCATGTGTGGGCCGAAGTAACTAGATGTCGTCTAAAACTGATGCTCGATATACGGCGGTGCCTAATCTGAAATGATGCTCAACTAAAAGTAGCACATGTTGCGAGGCTGCTCTGCTTGTGGCTTATGTTGCCTTGGTTGGCTCGGCTTACGACATTGAAGGTGAGGGAGTCCCTTTTATAGAATAAGGGCTCGCTCCTCAATACATAAATGATGGGCTAGAGTTGATGCTAGCGGCGAGACGGTTGCTCAACAGGCGGCGATACTCTCTAATGATGGTGAGGGAGTACCTTTTATAGAATAAGGGTTCGCTCTTCAATACATAAGTGATGTGATGCTCTCTAATGAAAGTGAGGGAGTTCCTTTTATAGAATAAGGGCTCACTCCTCAATACATAAGTGATAGATTAGAGTTGATGCTCTCTAATGATGGTGAGGGAGTCCCTTTTATAGAATAAGGGCTCGCTCCTCAATACATAAATAATGGGCTAAGTCCCCTAAGTATTTTTCATGAGGCCCAATTGCGGAAGCCCAATATAAGGTACATAGTGTAGTCCCCCAAGTTTTCAGTCAATAGGGTATGTTAGTTGGAGACTTCAAATTGAATTCATGTATGGGCCGAAGTGGCGGTTATTCAGAGATGGTATTTGTATACCCTGCATTGAAGCTTTGTAGGTGAAGCTTTGCAAGTGAAGCTTTGAAGCTGGAGCTTTTGTAAATGAAGTTTTTGAAGCTGGAGCTCTCGAAGCTTGAGCTCTGTAAATGAAGCTTTTGAAGCTAATTGACATGAGTGATGCTCATGAATGTTTATGTTGATTGACATGAATGATGCCCATGAATGTTTATGTATGATTGACATGAGTGATGCTCATGTATATTTTTGTAGTACTGGACGTACTTTTGATCACCTAGTTGGTGATAATAACGGCAGGTTGCCAAATAATTTTAGAGTACTGGACGTACTTTTGATCACCTGGTTGGTGATAATAGCGGCAGGTTGCCGAATAATTTTAGAGTACTGGGCGTACTTTTGATCACCTAGTTGGTGATAATAGCGGCAGGGTGCCGAATAAATTTGGAGCCATAGGGGCCTTGGCTCTCCACATAACATTCCAGCCCATTATTTTAGCATGCTACCTTCCTATACAATAATTGCTCCAGTTTGCAAAAGATAACTTAATAAAATATTCATCAACAACAATGGGTATGGGTGTGCCATGCTTTTCACTTCCGCTTGTTGGTTGTAAAGGTCAGTATACTCCAGCTGTGAAAGGGCAATATTCCTTTCTCTAAAGTGACAGCTGCTTGGACAACCTTTCCGACATCACCCATTTGCTTTTCTCTGGCTTTCTCAAAGAATGGGAATATGCATGATGAAAGTGTGGGCATCTTCTTTGGTGGTCGACAAAAGCAAAAGTAGCTTCAAGTCGTTGAACGGCAGCAGAAGTACCACAACTCGTCGACGGACGGCTTTTGCTGTTTGGGAAACCGGAGATTCTGGGCATGAAGCATCTAGCGTTGAGTCATCAGCATGTTTTTCTCCTCAAGCAGAACATACCATAACTTATTGAGATCATCCCAAAACTTTAGACGCAATTCAGCTGCTTCCAACTTTGACCGTAGACAACTGGCTTTTCTTCCTCAATACATAAGTGAGGTTCTCCCAGTTACGAGTTGAAATAAAATTGCACCAACACTCCAAAGATCTACCTTTGCATCATACTTTTGAGGTTGCATTATCTCTGGAGCCATGTAAAGTGGTGAACCACACAAGGTTTCAGCAAGGCCTTGAGGTTGCAAGGATCTTGTAAATCCAAGATCTGCAATCTTCAAGACAGAATTGTTGTCATTGGTGGACAGCAAGAGATTCTGTGGCATGAGATCCCGATGTATAAGATTGTTGTCACGAAACATTTGCAGACCAGCGACTAGCTGCTGCATGAAGTGCTCTGCAAGAGCTTCGAGCACTTTTCCATGGTGTTGTATATACATAGAAAGATCACCACCCCTGCAATACTCTAAAATAAGATTTATCTTCCTAGGAACCTCTATAATATCGTGCAACCGAATAATATTCGGGTGGTTAATCTTCTTCAGTATGAAAATCTCCGACGTTAAACTCTCATACAACTTCTTGTTCAGCCACCCCGTTGCGATCTCCTTAATCGCCACCTCCGTCCCGTGGACACGGAGGTGCGCGTGCCAAACCACCGAGAACGAAACTGACCCAATTTGCCGACCCACCAGATAACCCCCGACGACGCTGGTGATGAAGATCCTAAACCGTTGAGATCGGCGATCTAGGAGCGAAGACCCGATACTGTTGTTGAAAGCAGTCGCAGACTGCTCGCTGTTCGATGCGCTCTTGTCGTCATCGTCTCTGCCTCTGTCTGGGAGAACGCAGCTTTTGCACAAAAAGGTGTGGCCGAGCTTTTCGCCGGAGGCCTTCCACGACGTGGGAGACTAGCAGCCGCGGCAGAAGAGGCTCTGGGAGTGGCGAGACACCAGGAAATTGGCACCGTGAAGCAAAACCCACCCTGTTTCGAAAACGCCGTTGATGGCGATGAGGGAACCTCATCAAACTTCAGTTGGTTGTTTGGTATACCTTCTGCATGCTCAGATCTGCAAACTCTAGTTGGTGTTGCAGATTCGGCATATCAGACCTGAAATTGAACCGAGAAAACGATTCTCCTCGAGCCAGGGTGCACGGGGCAACGGAGGTGGAGTTCCAAGTGCTGATCTTGTTGGATGCGTTCTGCAAGTGAGAAACAAAGCTAGGTGGCGTTCGGCCATGGCTGCCATTTTTGTAAGTGAGAGCAGAGAGAGTGAGGAAGACAAGTGAAAGGCAAGAGAGAGAGTGAGGAATATGGCCCTGGTGGCTTTGTGTTTGTGGGGGTTTTCTGGAAAAGCCTAAGAAGGTTCTGGGTTTCTACGGATTTTGTAGTGTTGATTTTGTAGATTTTGTAGATTTTGTAGATTTTGCAGATTCACGGTGGAGGTGAAAAAATAAAAGAGAACCGACACAGCTTTTCGTGTCGTTCCCACAGACGACACCAAATGTTGATGCACAAAACCGGAGAGGTCTTGGAACAACATAAATCCGACCGTGAATCTGCAAGAAAGTAAAGAACACAAGATGTATCGTGGTTCACCCCAATGTTTGGGCTATATCCACATTGATATTGTATTTCTCTGTTTGTGAGAGGATTGTGAAGGTGAGAGCCTTGTTATGTGAGAGTCAGGCTTGAGGTTTGTGAGGGTGAGGAGACCTTTTTATAGAATAAAAGCTCCTCACTTATTACATATTTGCCCCTCCATTTATTACATAATTACATTTGAGTCCCCCGAGTATTTGTACTAGGTCTAAACACGGAGACCCTAAGTATGGTACAAACAAAGTGTATACAAAATATAGATATGAGTTGTACAACAAGTCAAGTCAACTCAACATGAATTATTTAAAATCAGTATGCATATTGTATGCAATTATATGTCAACTGAATATTTAAAAATGGTATTTATATTACAAAAGCAAAACTACGAGACTAATTTGTGAATAAGAACACCAATTTTCCTTCTCCCTTCCCCCAACCCAATAAGAACGTTGGTTTTCCTTTCTAATGGAAACAAAGTCGTTGACAATTTTTTATGAAGGCACTGTCTATTTTTTCAATGTCACTCCCAATCAGGTTCTTGTTCTTCTTCCCCTTCTTTATGGATTAGAATTTTTTTTTGTTTAATTAGTTTGGTAGTCAGTTTCTAATTTATTGGGTTTTGTTGTGCAGGCGGATAACATATTGAATGAACTTTGCCAGCAGCAGCAGCTAATACCACTTTGTCGTAATAAGCCAATGCAAAAGTTTCTTGAGAAACCTAAAAATAGGTAAATCCATGATTAATCAAGTGTCCTAAATAAATAATAAATGTAAAACTAATAACACGTTTTTTGTTTTGGATATGATTACAGGTTGGAAGGATTAGGAACTTAATCGTGCTACACATTCGGTTTAAAAAGTTCCTTGAACGGTCAAAACCAAAAGGAACATTCTATGTGTTTAGCAATCATTAAATACGCCTCGTGAATATCATCATATTATGAAATGATTCGTATGAATTTTCAACAGACCAGGGTATGAAATTGATAACAAAATATATAAATGAATGTACAACAGATCGACCCAACTTAACCCGAATCATTTAAATTGGCTCAAACATTGTTTATGCTCGTGCTCACGAATTTTCAGGGCATGTTCTACACTAAGATATACAATGGTGGGATGCATGATAACCAATCAGTTGTAGCACAAATTTTATGCTTATTACCGAGTAATGAACTTATCATGCATGATTCCTAACTCGGTAATTAATCAAGATTGAATGTAAGTAATTAAGTAGTAATTATATAATGCAAATTTATTAATACTAAATCTTCTGCTGAGTACATATATGAGATCGTTCATCCGAATGCGTCCGCCAACCCTATCATCATGCAGAACTCCTGCAAATCCTCATCAGCTTGAAAACTTGCAGCCTTGTTGAGCTCAATCAAGATTGGCTCTATACAAGTGGAAGATCACTTTTGGCACCAAAACTCTATCGCTCTACCATTCTTTGTCATCAGCACATCTCCTATGCTATAGCAGAGGTCCAAGCCAGACCGCAGTTTGTTTAGCGGGTTTCGTTGAGTAGTTCATAAAAAAATAAGACATGAATGCTTTGTGTATCACTATGTACACCTTGGAAGCAAAGAGAGTAAATTTTGTGCCTGAAACAACCACCCCGTTCTCACCCCACCTTTCAAACAAATTGAGGTCTATTTGGAGATGGGATTCGTTTAAATTAATCACCTTTGTATTTATGTAGTAGAACCAAGAGGATGATCCCAGAATGGAGTGGTTTGAATGTTTGAGCCTATAAGTTTTCACTACTACAAAACCATTTAATAATGTCGCTATTATAACCGAGAAAAAACAGCTCTTACTGTCGGATATTAAACAAAATCCAACAGAAACTGGGTGCAGTGGCGGATATACAAACCGACAGAATTGCCAGCGTCAGGAAATCAATTTTCCTGGCGGTTATAAAGATTTTGTATCGGTTTAATACAACAGTAAATATCCGACTGTAATTACTGTCGGTTATATGCGACATAAATTTACTTTTATCCGACACTAACTAAATTATGTGTCAGATATCTTTTATCCGACAGAATGACTCATTAACCACCACCATCATCCGACACTTAAAGCTAATATTGTAGTAGTGTTTGCGTCTTCATCAAATCATAACATGACATGATGACACAACTACGACCCTGTAGGCTGTATGGACTAAAACTATCTTGTAATAGGATTGAGCCAACAAGAACATGATTGGCGCAATCTTAAATGTGTCGGGTTGAGCCAGCCCAACATGTTACTCATATTTTTTTTTTCCATCTTTATATAATTGTTAGGATTGGACCAACATGAACATAAATAGGCCGGTCTTAAATGTGTCGAGTCAAGCTAGCACGATATTGTTGTACACCTATGTTTTTCGTGTGCGTGATAATCTACCTCTTTCAGTAATTGTCGAGTATTCTAGCGTTGGTGCCCAATATAATTAATGATGACATTTTTAATACATACCTATTTTTAAGGAATAATCACAAAATTTCCTTATTATGGTATGAGTGACTATTGGAGAAATTTTTATAAGTAACGAGTATTTAAAGAGTACTGCACATGTTGTATTATAAATGGAAGAAAAAAATATTTTTCTATGTCCTCCCATTTATTTTGTAACAAGCGAAGTAGCAGCTTGAATATCGGTTACTTTAAAAAAAAATCATCATTTTAAGTCTTGACAATTATTGCTTTCTATACAACCCAATTCGTCTCCATTCAATGCCACCATATATATATATATATAACAACTTAACCATTTGTTGTATAATTATCCATGCACCAATAAGAACTTTCCCAAAACTTCGGGTTCGAATTACCCAAAATAATATTAATTCTTGACCAGCACTCATTGGTTTCTGTCCAGCAGTCTGGTAGTCTTGAACTTTATGTTAGCTTTTTAATTTTATTTGATTTGCACATTATTTGTGCATTGGCTTGGTACTTTTCAGTTGTCATTTTACATCGTTATAATACTTCTTGAATCTGTATTAGTTATCATTTTTGTTATACTTATTTCTGTTCATTCTAATTTTGATTCATAGTTTCACTGTCATCGTTTCCATTGCTTGCTTAGACTTTTTCGATGATGAAAATTGGTGATGGCTCGTAGATTATTAATTATTGTTATAAAAATGTTTTTATTTGATTGAATCAACTTACTATAAGTATGTAAATTCCTTTCCTTAAAATTCTTTCAAAATAGAAATTCACTTTGTTATTAAGGAGTCTGTTTTATGTGAAAAATTATGATAATGAATTTCCAGATAACCTTTTTTAAATCGATGACAATGAATTTGGTGAATTTTTTTACTTCCTATTTTATACTCATGATTTTTTAATTAAGTTACTTTTTCAGCTTCTAGTAAAGTGTTTTAGACGATTGTTGATTCTGCTGGCACTGGCACAGTCTTGTGTGCAATTGTTTTGCCTAAAGGTATGTTAATGTCTTTTGATGCAAGGATTACTAATCTGAACTCTACAAATAGTAATTTTCTATTATTCTTTTTTTAATTGTTTATTTTGCAACAATTTCCGTTTATTTCACTTATTCGTTTCTTTTTTTTAGTTTCGTATCCTAAAAAAAGTTTTGGGAAATACGTGAAAATCCTCTCATCTACAGCTCCTAGTGCCATTATAACCGGGGTGATGTTGCCTTTATGAAATATTTAAATTTGAAGCAGGGAATCGTACCTTTGCTGATGTTGTTGAAGTGGCTGTAAGTTATCTTAAATATGAAATGACCGATAATTTCAACTTGCAGTGTTACATATGCTTTATTTATTTGCTAGTGTTTTTTTTTTTTTCTATTGGTTTTTTTTATTAATTTTGTTTTGTATGTTGGTTATTTGTAGGTTCCAAAAACTTATGTTATAAGTAGATTTTGTGACATTGTACACATTAAAAATTGTAAGGCTGACGGCTGCAGATGTTCAATAATAGATATTAATGGCTGGTCTAGAAAATTGAACTATGGCGTCTACTGTATGGGAAGTGTAGCTAAATATGCATTCAAGTCATTGAAGTATTCATTCAAAGGGAATTCTCAACGTATGGGCAAAACCAATGAATGTAATATAGAGCTATTAAAGATTAACAAAAATATTAAATTTGAAGAGCTGATGATGTAGTGCTGCTTGCAATGTTAGTTTCCTCTTTCAGAATTGTCTTTTGTGGGGCTTCATATATTTGGGTATCTAACTACCACATATTTTGTTATAAGGTTTATTATATTAACACCTCACAAATTGTTGAATAAACCCCACATATTTAATACACCCCACATTTGCTTTTTCAATTAAAAATTATCTTAACGCACCCCACATATTTCCCCATCATACCCTCACACCCTACATTCTTAATATACACATTACATTTTCCACATGCACCCCATATTTTATACACCCCACATTTCTCAAATCTTATGAAGCTTTTAATTTGGACAAAAATGCCGACTAGAATTTGGACAAAAGATGTCGCATGAGATTTAAAGCATATGTGAGTTGTTTTCAATTCCACCATTAAAACCTGTGTCATCTATTTTTAATATTTGATGGTAATTTTAGGTGTTTAATTCTTCATGTAATTCCTAAAAAGATTAATACGAACATAGAAGCTTGAATAACACATAAAAAGCAAGATTAAATAATCATCGATGTCGTCAAAATCACTAAAACAATAAAAAATATGAAGTATTACCTCATGTGAAGCTTCCGAAACAACGATTTCATGTTTCATTCGTCAAAAATATTTTTTCTCAATCAACATGTTTATAGTTTCATTGGTTAGGGTTTTGTTCAACAATTGAGGGTAGGAGGGGTTTGATAGTTGAAGAAGATAAATAATACATTAAAAGTGATTTGGGGCGTATATAGAATATTTTTTTTAATTTATTTTAACTTAATAAGGTCAAAATTGCCATTACATAATAGGGTAAATAAGTTATTTAATATTAAATTTTAATGTGGGGTGCATTCAACATTTTGTGGGGTGCTAATATAAAAAACCTTGTTATAATTTTGTTTTTATTGAATTTTTAAATTTATTTTGTTCTTATATTTTATGTTTATTGTTCTCATATATTTTGTTTATGCATTTTAGTTTCAAGGATTCCTTGAATCTGTATTAGTTATTGTTTTTGTCATACTTATTTATGTTCATTCTAATTTTGATTCATAGTTTCATTGTCGTAGTTTTCATTGCTTGCTTAGACTTTTTCGATGATGAAATTTTTTGATGGCTCGTAGAATTATTAATTATTGTTATAAAAATGTTTTTATTTGATTGAATCAACTTGCTAGAAGTATGTAAATTCCTTTCCTTCAAATTCTTTTAAAATAGAAATTCACTTTGTTATTAAGGAGTCTGTTTTATGCGAAAAATTATGATAATGAATTTCCAGATAACCTTTTTTAAGTCGATGAAAATGAATTTGGTGAATTTTTTTACTTCCTATTTTGTGCTCATGATTTTTTAATTCAGTTACTGTCACAGCCCGTCCCGGAGGTACTTTTGGCGGGAATATGAAAGGACAAAAATGCCCTTGTCAGGTATCAAGGTATGGGTGTATTACGTTTTGAAAATGTTTGGTCCCTAAACTTTTAAGAAGTTGTTTAAGTTAGAAATATTTTGGAAGTTGATTTTATATTTTTGTGGTTAGGGACTTAAGAGAGATTTTGGATGGTGTGGATTGGTTTGACCACACAAGATCAGTCCCTTTCTCTCCTCCCTCTCGATCACCCTCTCAGTCTCTCTCTCTCTCTCTCCCGACCTCACACCCAAACACACCCATATCGTACGGACCACCACCAAAACCCTTCAAAACTTGACGGATCGGGGCAAATAAGGTATGTATCTTCATCGTTTTGACGTCCTGAGTTCATTGGTGCTAGTTTTAGGAAGTGAAACCTTCGATTTCACGTAGATCCCGAACCTCCATTTTTGAGGTACTGTTCATGCGAACGTAAAATGTTGTGTTTCAGGAGATTTCAAGCTTGTGGTGAGCTTTAGGAGGTCCTAAGGAAGCTCGGAGATGTTCGTTGGAGAGTTTTGGACGTCGGGATCGTAGGTTTCAAGTTTGGCCGAACCCTTGGTTTTTGCAAGGTGAGATTTCGTAGTTTTTAGGCCCTAAAACTAGTCCAACGTGATAGTACACTCTTAGGGCTTCAATTTGGTATAAAATACGAAGAAAATGGGTGAAAAACGAAGGAGAATAGTGAGTTTGAAAATCGGCCGGAGTTCGGCCGGAGTCCGGCCACCGGAGAACCAGTCCGGCGAGGCCCTGTGAAGAAGACGACACGTGCGCTGCACGTGCTGCGCGTGGCCAGCGCGTGGACCCGTGCCACGTGTGGCGCGTGGGGGCGCGTGGGGCTTCCAAAAATTTTTCTAAAAATTTCTCGACGCTCGTGACGTCGAGTAGGTCAATGTGGTATATTCATATACCAAAATTGAGCATCGTATGAGAAGTTATTTCGAATTATTGGTGATATGCTTAAAATTAATGTTTTTATAGTTGTTTCGCATATAGGTGAGACGTATCCCGAGGACGACCGCATCCAGGGACGCCACGGGGGTTACGACCCGTCGACTTATCAGTGAGTGGGCAGTTTTGTTTCCGTATTACCTATATACTACTGTTTTTCCCGGAAAAATGTTCTATATGAAAATATGTCTTGAATATGCCATGCATAGAATTATTTGAAAATCATGAATTGGTTTATGAATTATATGATTGAGATATGATGCATACATGTTGCATGGTGCTGTGGAGGCACAGGTAAGTCAGGTGAGTTCATTATTCATTTAATTGAATGGATTGATATCAATATAATTTGAGCTCATAACCTGCACCCTAGGTGTTAGTGCTTATATTATTCACCACACCGCACGCTCGCCTTGGATCCAAGTAGGTGGATGTCGTACAGACCATGTGAGGGTTCCGACATGCTAGTCGTATAGATCACTAGGCGTGATTCCGACTAGTGGGTGATCTTAGTTATGCGCGCTGATGATATGATGAGAGAAGCACTAGAGCGTATTTTTACACCTTTCATCGTATAGACTACCTTACGTAGTTCCGAGTGATGTGCAGAGTAGGGCCGTATAGGTCACTGTGGTGACTCCGGCTTAGTGGGATTTGAGCTATTGAATTAATCGTATAGGACCAACTGCAGGGTCTCCGATTAATTCCTTATTCACCTGATTTATATTTTTATTTATGTCATGGCATGTTTTCTTGAAAATGTTAAAGATTTGAGATTTAAATGTTGAGATTTTATATGGTTATATATTTCTGGGAAAGTATACAGGTTTTTACGGCGAGGGGATATAACTGTTTTAATGAAATGTTTTGGAAAACTAATTTGTTTTACTGACCCACTCATTTTGTTTTGCGCCCCTCCAGGTTCTAGTTTAGCGGTGGTTGGCTCACGAGGTCCTTTCCGGCTTTCTGACAGATTTGGGACATGTAGGACTCACCTGAGGGTGATGTATTCTTATTTTAGTCCTACTTGACTGCAGATAACCTATGCTCTGAACTTATGTGTTTACTTGTAAACTCGTCCGGTTATGTCCGTATGTGGTTATGTTGAGTTTGGGTTGAATTTCTGTTGTTATTACGCTTCCGTGTCGTGCTTATGGTTACGTCACGCCCACGTGACGGCCAGCACACCTGGATCCTCCGGATCAGGGTGTGTCAGTTTGGTATCAGAGCTTAGGTTGCAGTCCTGTAAATTTGTTAATGTCTTAACGATCTTTTGATGTTTTCTGTCAGAATCATGCCGCCTCGTAGAGAGCGTAGAGAGTCCCGCCGTACTTCTGAACCTAATTTCCCGGATATTACTCAGTTAGGGGAAGCGATGGCCCAGGCTTTACAGAATGTGATTCGTCCTCCTCCTCCTCCGAGGACACCTCTGGAGACCATGTACAACTTGAAGTTAGATCGGTTTATGGGTAATGAAAGTCATGAGGGGGCAGAGAAATGGCTTGATCATATTGAGAAAACTTTCCAGGTGATGCAGAGTCAGGGGAATCTCCCTGCTAATAGGTGGGTGGAGACCACCACTTGGTTTTTGGGTCGTGAACCAGCAGCATGGTGGATAAATCAGGCTAGGTACATGTCACCTGAGACGGCAGCCGACTGGAAAGTATTCAAGGAGCATTTTATGAAGAGATTCGTTCCTCCTGAGTATATTGACCGTAAGAAGCAGGAATTCACCAGTTTAAACAGAGAAATATGTCGGCACATGAATATTATAGAAAGTTTACTGATTTGTCTCGTTATGACACTGATACAGCTGGTAATCAGGGAGAGATGCTTCGACGTTTCAAGTTGGGATCTAAGAAGAAGTGGCGTACCTTTGCCAATGCACTCCCCTGCGCTGATTATCATGAGTATTTCGAGATTCTGGTTAGGATGGAGGACTCTGATAATCTTCCTGACAGTGAGGATGATGAGGACAAGAATGAGGGTCAAAAGAAGAATGACAAAGGTAAGGGTATTTCTATTCCTGGACCTCGACAGACTCAGAGTTTTAAGAAGAGTGGAGCGAGTTCGAGTTCTTCTAGTGGGGGATATAGTTTTACTGGCCCGAGGAGAGGTGGTGGAAGATTTTCTGGTGGACCCAGATTTCAGGGTCAGAGGGATGCTGGTGGATCTGGCGCTCCATGGTGCCGCCGTTGTAACTCCCGTCACCATGGTGAGTGTAGGAGAGGTTCTGGTGCTTGTTTTACGTGTGGGCAGATGGGACATCGGGCTTCTCAGTGCCCCCAGGGTCAGCAGAGACCGCAGCAGACTAATATGCCACCTCCAGCACCAGTTCAGCAGAGTTTTGGACCGGGTGGTTATGGCCAGCCGAATCGTGGTGGTGCTTACCACTATCAGGGGGATGCTGCTCCGTATGCTTCCGGACCTTATCAGTATTCTCAGGAGCCTTATCCTCAGGCAGGGTATTCTCAGGATTTTGGAGGTTATTCTTCTTATTCCTCTATGCCAACTGGTGGATCGCAGTGGCATCAGGGAGGTCAGCCCCGTCAGGGGGAAATTGCTACTGGTGGTGCAGGATCATCCAGGCAGCCTAGTCAGCCAGGCCAGGGACGTAATCCTCAGGGACGAGGTAATCAGGGCAATAGAGGCCGAGGTGGACGTCAGCAAGCTCAGGGGCGAGTTAATCATATGTCCCTGCAGGAGGCTCAGAACCATCCAGACTTGATAATGGGTACGTTAAATGTTCTTGGTCATTTTGCTAAGGTTTTGATTGATTGTGGTGCTACGCACTCTGTGATTTCTCATACGTTTGCTCAAATAACCCAACCTCACCCTTCACCTCTAGGATTTGATTTAGAGTTTGCCATGCCTAGAGGAGATAAATGTATTGTGGATAGTGTGTATCTGGGGTGTCCAGTGATGGTTGAGGGCGTGATTATGTCCGCTGATCTTATTCCGTTAGATATTGTGGATTTTGATGTGATTTTAGGGGCCAATTGGTTACACCATAATCGTGCCCATATTGATTGTTATGGTAAATCAGTTACTTTTTATCGTCCTGGATTACCCGAGGTTATTTTTGTGGGCGAGAGAAGTGGGGTGAGACATGGAGTTATTTCTGCCATAAGGGCGAGGAAATTATTATCGAAGGGTTGTCAGGGATATTTGGCACATGTGGTATTAAATGATGTTGCTCCTACTAGTATAGAAGAAGTTGGTGTGGTCAGACATTATCCGGATGTTTTCCCTGATGATTTGCCGGGATTGCCGCCAGACAGAGAGGTGGAATTCTCTATTGATTTGCTTCCAGGTACGGACCCTATATCTCTGACTCCTTATAGAATGGCTCCTGCTGAGTTAAGGGAATTAAAAATCCAGTTGCAAGAATTACTTGATAAAGGTTTTATTCAACCTAGTTCTTCACCTTGGGGTGCCCCAGTATTATTTGTGAAGAAGAAGGATGGAACTCTTCGATTGTGTATTGATTATAGACAATTGAACCGGGTAACGATTAAAAACCGTTATCCATTGCCCCGCATTGATGATTTGTTTGATCAGCTGAAAGGTGCGTGTGTATTTTCTAAGATTGATTTGAGATCCGGGTATTATCAATTGAAGATTAAAGAAGACGATGTACCTAAGACGGCTTTCCGAACTCGGTACGGACATTATGAATTTTCGGTTATGCCGTTTGGGTTGACTAATGCACCTGCAGCTTTTATGAGATTAATGAATGAGGTATTCCAGAAATATCTTGATAAATTCGTTATTGTTTTTATTGACGATATTCTGGTATACTCTAAGTCCCAAGCAGATCATATCCGACACCTTAATTTGGTGTTAAGGAAATTAAGGGAGCATCAGTTGTATGCCAAGTTCAGTAAATGTCAGTTTTGGTTGACTGAAGTGGCATTTTTGGGGCATGTTGTATCAGCTCAAGGTATTCAAGTTGATCCTCAAAAGATTGCAGCAGTGGAGAATTGGGAGCAACCTCGAACCGTCACGGAGGTACGAAGCTTTCTTGGCTTAGCAGGTTATTATCGACGGTTCGTTCAGGATTTCTCTATGATTGCTTTACCGTTGACAAAGTTGACCAGGAAGGATGTTAAATTTGAGTGGGATGAGAATTGTGAGAGGAGTTTTCAGCAATTGAAGTATTGCCTCACTCATGCACCGGTGTTGGTACTTCCCGACGATAGCGGTAATTTTGAGATATATAGTGATGCTTCATTAAATGGTTTGGGATGTGTTTTGATGCAGCATAATAAGGTGATTGCCTATGCTTCTAGGCAGTTGAAAAATCATGAAAGGAATTATCCTACTCACGATCTTGAATTGGCAGCAATTGTTTTTGCTTTGAAAATTTGGAGACATTATTTGTATGGTGAGAAGTGTAAGATCTTCACTGATCATAAGAGTCTTCAGTACTTATTCACCCAGCATGATCTTAATCTTCGTCAGCGAAGGTGGATGGAATTGCTAAGTGATTATGATTGTTCTATTGAATACCATCCAGGTCGTGCTAATGTAGTAGCGGATGCACTGAGTAGGAAACCACAAGGTAGACTTAATGCCCTATATGCTTGCCGTGTTCCTCTTCTTGCTGAACTGAGGGCAACGGGAGTAAGGTTGGAGATTGAAGACCCTAGTGGAGCCTTTCTTGCTAGCTTTCAAGTCAGGCCAGTTTTGGTGGACCGTATACTTGCAGCTCAAATGGTGGATGAAGAAATTCAGGAGTTGGTTCAGTTAAGAAGTGAAGGGAAAAAGAAAGACCTCAGAATTCGGGAATCAGATGGTATGCTCATGCAAGAAAACAGAATGTATGTTCCGAATAATGGGGAATTGAAGAAGGAAATTCTGGACGAAGCACATTGTTCAGCTTATGCGATGCATCCGGGAGGAACAAAAATGTATCATACCATTCGACCATTTTATTATTGGCCGGGTATGAAAAGAGAAATTGCAGAATATGTGAGCAGGTGTATTATTTGCCAGCAAGTGAAAGCAGAAAGGAAGAAGCCCTTTGGGCGAATGCAACCACTTCCCGTTCCCCAGTGGAAATGGGAAAATATAACCATGGATTTCGTGTATAAACTTCCTCGTACGCGAAATGGATTTGATGGTATTTGGGTGATTGTGGATCGACTCACCAAGTCTGCGCATTTCATTCCAGTGAGGGAGAAATACCCTCTGAATAAATTGGCTAAGTTGTTTATTTCGAAGATTGTCAAGTATCATGGAGTCCCAGTAAATATTATCTCCGATCGAGACCCGAGGTTTACTTCTAAATTTTGGGTGGCTTTTCAGGAAGCTCTGGGTACTCAATTACTGTATAGCACAGCTTATCATCCTCAAACTGATGGGCAATCAGAGAGGACCATTCAGACGTTGGAAGATATGTTGAGATCTTCGGTATTACAATTTGGTGATTCTTGGCATGATCGTCTGGACTTAATGGAGTTTGCTTATAATAACAGTTTTCACTCGAGCATTGGTATGTCCCCATTCGAGGCACTTTATGGTAGGGCGTGTCGAACGCCATTGTGTTGGTCTGAGGTTGGTGAACGGGTATTAGAAGGCCCTGAGATCGTGGATGAGACGACTCAAAATGTTCAGGTAATTAAGTCAAACCTGAAAGCAGCCCAGGATCGACATAAGAGTTTAGCGGATCGGCATACTACTGATCGAGTGTATGATGTGGGTGATTGGGTATTCTTGAAATTGTCGCCTTGGAGAGGTGTGGTACGATTTGGGAAAAGAGGGAAGCTAAGTCCGAGATATATTGGACCTTATGTGATCACTGAAAGAGTTGGTGAAGTTGCCTACCGGTTGGAACTGCCTCCGGAGTTATCTAAGGTCCATAATGTGTTCCATGTCTCTATGCTTCGGCATTATATTTCTGATCCATCTCATGTGATCCCTCATCAACCGTTAGAGATTAATCCGGATTTGACTTATGATGAGGAACCAATCATAATATTGGATTGGAAGGACAAGGTTCTAAGGAACAAGACGGTGAGTTTGGTGAAGGTGTTGTGGAGAAATCATTCTGTGGAGGAAGCTACTTGGGAGACGGAAGACCGGATAAGAGAGATGTACCCAAGATTATTCTACGAGTATTGAATTATGATTTGGTTATGGGAATTTCGGGGATGAAATTCTATAAGGAGGGGAGATTGTCACAGCCCGTCCCGGAGGTACTTTTGGCGGGAATATGAAAGGACAAAAATGCCCTTGTCAGGTATCAAGGTATGGGTGTATTACGTTTTGAAAATGTTTGGTCCCTAAACTTTTAAGAAGTTGTTTAAGTTAGAAATATTTTGGAAGTTGATTTTATATTTTTGTGGTTAGGGACTTAAGAGAGATTTTGGATGGTGTGGATTGGTTTGACCACACAAGATCAGTCCCTTTCTCTCCTCCCTCTCGATCACCCTCCCAGTCTCTCTCTCTCTCTCTCCCGACCTCACACCCAAACACACCCATATCGTACGGACCACCACCAAAACCCTTCAAAACTTGACGGATCGGGGCAAATAAGGTATGTATCTTCATCGTTTTGACGTCCTGAGTTCATTGGTGCTAGTTTTAGGAAGTGAAACCTTCGATTTCACGTAGATCCCGAACCTCCATTTTTGAGGTACTGTTCATGCGAACGTAAAATGTTGTGTTTCAGGAGATTTCAAGCTTGTGGTGAGCTTTAGGAGGTCCTAAGGAAGCTCGGAGATGTTCGTTGGAGAGTTTTGGACGTCGGGATCGTAGGTTTCAAGTTTGGCCGAACCCTTGGTTTTTGCAAGGTGAGATTTCGTAGTTTTTAGGCCCTAAAACTAGTCCAACGTGATAGTACACTCTTAGGGCTTCAATTTGGTATAAAATACGAAGAAAATGGGTGAAAAACGAAGGAGAATAGTGAGTTTGAAAATCGGCCGGAGTTCGGCCGGAGTCCGGCCACCGGAGAACCAGTCCGGCGAGGCCCTGTGAAGAAGACGACACGTGCGCTGCACGTGCTGCGCGTGGCCAGCGCGTGGACCCGTGCCACGTGTGGCGCGTGGGGGCGCGTGGGGCTTCCAAAAATTTTTCTAAAAATTTCTCGACGCTCGTGACGTCGAGTAGGTCAATGTGGTATATTCATATACCAAAATTGAGCATCGTATGAGAAGTTATTTCGAATTATTGGTGATATGCTTAAAATTAATGTTTTTATA
This sequence comes from Malus domestica, assembly GCF_042453785.1. Lineage (NCBI taxonomy): Eukaryota > Viridiplantae > Streptophyta > Magnoliopsida > Rosales > Rosaceae > Malus > Malus domestica. The sequence goes on along the minus strand of NC_091662.1, from coordinate 36,004,177 downwards.
GTTGTTTCGCATATAGGTGAGACGTATCCCGAGGACGACCGCATCCAGGGACGCCACGGGGGTTACGACCCGTCGACTTATCAGTGAGTGGGCAGTTTTGTTTCCGTATTACCTATATACTACTGTTTTTCCCGGAAAAATGTTCTATATGAAAATATGTCTTGAATATGCCATGCATAGAATTATTTGAAAATCATGAATTGGTTTATGAATTATATGATTGAGATATGATGCATACATGTTGCATGGTGCTGTGGAGGCACAGGTAAGTCAGGTGAGTTCATTATTCATTTAATTGAATGGATTGATATCAATATAATTTGAGCTCATAACCTGCACCCTAGGTGTTAGTGCTTATATTATTCACCACACCGCACGCTCGCCTTGGATCCAAGTAGGTGGATGTCGTACAGACCATGTGAGGGTTCCGACATGCTAGTCGTATAGATCACTAGGCGTGATTCCGACTAGTGGGTGATCTTAGTTATGCGCGCTGATGATATGATGAGAGAAGCACTAGAGCGTATTTTTACACCTTTCATCGTATAGACTACCTTACGTAGTTCCGAGTGATGTGCAGAGTAGGGCCGTATAGGTCACTGTGGTGACTCCGGCTTAGTGGGATTTGAGCTATTGAATTAATCGTATAGGACCAACTGCAGGGTCTCCGATTAATTCCTTATTCACCTGATTTATATTTTTATTTATGTCATGGCATGTTTTCTTGAAAATGTTAAAGATTTGAGATTTAAATGTTGAGATTTTATATGGTTATATATTTCTGGGAAAGTATACAGGTTTTTACGGCGAGGGGATATAACTGTTTTAATGAAATGTTTTGGAAAACTAATTTGTTTTACTGACCCACTCATTTTGTTTTGCGCCCCTCCAGGTTCTAGTTTAGCGGTGGTTGGCTCACGAGGTCCTTTCCGGCTTTCTGACAGATTTGGGACATGTAGGACTCACCTGAGGGTGATGTATTCTTATTTTAGTCCTACTTGACTGCAGATAACCTATGCTCTGAACTTATGTGTTTACTTGTAAACTCGTCCGGTTATGTCCGTATGTGGTTATGTTGAGTTTGGGTTGAATTTCTGTTGTTATTACGCTTCCGTGTCGTGCTTATGGTTACGTCACGCCCACGTGACGGCCAGCACACCTGGATCCTCCGGATCAGGGTGTGTCAGTTTGGTATCAGAGCTTAGGTTGCAGTCCTGTAAATTTGTTAATGTCTTAACGATCTTTTGATGTTTTCTGTCAGAATCATGCCGCCTCGTAGAGAGCGTAGAGAGTCCCGCCGTACTTCTGAACCTAATTTCCCGGATATTACTCAGTTAGGGGAAGCGATGGCCCAGGCTTTACAGAATGTGATTCGTCCTCCTCCTCCTCCGAGGACACCTCTGGAGACCATGTACAACTTGAAGTTAGATCGGTTTATGGGTAATGAAAGTCATGAGGGGGCAGAGAAATGGCTTGATCATATTGAGAAAACTTTCCAGGTGATGCAGAGTCAGGGGAATCTCCCTGCTAATAGGTGGGTGGAGACCACCACTTGGTTTTTGGGTCGTGAACCAGCAGCATGGTGGATAAATCAGGCTAGGTACATGTCACCTGAGACGGCAGCCGACTGGAAAGTATTCAAGGAGCATTTTATGAAGAGATTCGTTCCTCCTGAGTATATTGACCGTAAGAAGCAGGAATTCACCAGTTTAAACAGAGAAATATGTCGGCACATGAATATTATAGAAAGTTTACTGATTTGTCTCGTTATGACACTGATACAGCTGGTAATCAGGGAGAGATGCTTCGACGTTTCAAGTTGGGATCTAAGAAGAAGTGGCGTACCTTTGCCAATGCACTCCCCTGCGCTGATTATCATGAGTATTTCGAGATTCTGGTTAGGATGGAGGACTCTGATAATCTTCCTGACAGTGAGGATGATGAGGACAAGAATGAGGGTCAAAAGAAGAATGACAAAGGTAAGGGTATTTCTATTCCTGGACCTCGACAGACTCAGAGTTTTAAGAAGAGTGGAGCGAGTTCGAGTTCTTCTAGTGGGGGATATAGTTTTACTGGCCCGAGGAGAGGTGGTGGAAGATTTTCTGGTGGACCCAGATTTCAGGGTCAGAGGGATGCTGGTGGATCTGGCGCTCCATGGTGCCGCCGTTGTAACTCCCGTCACCATGGTGAGTGTAGGAGAGGTTCTGGTGCTTGTTTTACGTGTGGGCAGATGGGACATCGGGCTTCTCAGTGCCCCCAGGGTCAGCAGAGACCGCAGCAGACTAATATGCCACCTCCAGCACCAGTTCAGCAGAGTTTTGGACCGGGTGGTTATGGCCAGCCGAATCGTGGTGGTGCTTACCACTATCAGGGGGATGCTGCTCCGTATGCTTCCGGACCTTATCAGTATTCTCAGGAGCCTTATCCTCAGGCAGGGTATTCTCAGGATTTTGGAGGTTATTCTTCTTATTCCTCTATGCCAACTGGTGGATCGCAGTGGCATCAGGGAGGTCAGCCCCGTCAGGGGGAAATTGCTACTGGTGGTGCAGGATCATCCAGGCAGCCTAGTCAGCCAGGCCAGGGACGTAATCCTCAGGGACGAGGTAATCAGGGCAATAGAGGCCGAGGTGGACGTCAGCAAGCTCAGGGGCGAGTTAATCATATGTCCCTGCAGGAGGCTCAGAACCATCCAGACTTGATAATGGGTACGTTAAATGTTCTTGGTCATTTTGCTAAGGTTTTGATTGATTGTGGTGCTACGCACTCTGTGATTTCTCATACGTTTGCTCAAATAACCCAACCTCACCCTTCACCTCTAGGATTTGATTTAGAGTTTGCCATGCCTAGAGGAGATAAATGTATTGTGGATAGTGTGTATCTGGGGTGTCCAGTGATGGTTGAGGGCGTGATTATGTCCGCTGATCTTATTCCGTTAGATATTGTGGATTTTGATGTGATTTTAGGGGCCAATTGGTTACACCATAATCGTGCCCATATTGATTGTTATGGTAAATCAGTTACTTTTTATCGTCCTGGATTACCCGAGGTTATTTTTGTGGGCGAGAGAAGTGGGGTGAGACATGGAGTTATTTCTGCCATAAGGGCGAGGAAATTATTATCGAAGGGTTGTCAGGGATATTTGGCACATGTGGTATTAAATGATGTTGCTCCTACTAGTATAGAAGAAGTTGGTGTGGTCAGACATTATCCGGATGTTTTCCCTGATGATTTGCCGGGATTGCCGCCAGACAGAGAGGTGGAATTCTCTATTGATTTGCTTCCAGGTACGGACCCTATATCTCTGACTCCTTATAGAATGGCTCCTGCTGAGTTAAGGGAATTAAAAATCCAGTTGCAAGAATTACTTGATAAAGGTTTTATTCAACCTAGTTCTTCACCTTGGGGTGCCCCAGTATTATTTGTGAAGAAGAAGGATGGAACTCTTCGATTGTGTATTGATTATAGACAATTGAACCGGGTAACGATTAAAAACCGTTATCCATTGCCCCGCATTGATGATTTGTTTGATCAGCTGAAAGGTGCGTGTGTATTTTCTAAGATTGATTTGAGATCCGGGTATTATCAATTGAAGATTAAAGAAGACGATGTACCTAAGACGGCTTTCCGAACTCGGTACGGACATTATGAATTTTCGGTTATGCCGTTTGGGTTGACTAATGCACCTGCAGCTTTTATGAGATTAATGAATGAGGTATTCCAGAAATATCTTGATAAATTCGTTATTGTTTTTATTGACGATATTCTGGTATACTCTAAGTCCCAAGCAGATCATATCCGACACCTTAATTTGGTGTTAAGGAAATTAAGGGAGCATCAGTTGTATGCCAAGTTCAGTAAATGTCAGTTTTGGTTGACTGAAGTGGCATTTTTGGGGCATGTTGTATCAGCTCAAGGTATTCAAGTTGATCCTCAAAAGATTGCAGCAGTGGAGAATTGGGAGCAACCTCGAACCGTCACGGAGGTACGAAGCTTTCTTGGCTTAGCAGGTTATTATCGACGGTTCGTTCAGGATTTCTCTATGATTGCTTTACCGTTGACAAAGTTGACCAGGAAGGATGTTAAATTTGAGTGGGATGAGAATTGTGAGAGGAGTTTTCAGCAATTGAAGTATTGCCTCACTCATGCACCGGTGTTGGTACTTCCCGACGATAGCGGTAATTTTGAGATATATAGTGATGCTTCATTAAATGGTTTGGGATGTGTTTTGATGCAGCATAATAAGGTGATTGCCTATGCTTCTAGGCAGTTGAAAAATCATGAAAGGAATTATCCTACTCACGATCTTGAATTGGCAGCAATTGTTTTTGCTTTGAAAATTTGGAGACATTATTTGTATGGTGAGAAGTGTAAGATCTTCACTGATCATAAGAGTCTTCAGTACTTATTCACCCAGCATGATCTTAATCTTCGTCAGCGAAGGTGGATGGAATTGCTAAGTGATTATGATTGTTCTATTGAATACCATCCAGGTCGTGCTAATGTAGTAGCGGATGCACTGAGTAGGAAACCACAAGGTAGACTTAATGCCCTATATGCTTGCCGTGTTCCTCTTCTTGCTGAACTGAGGGCAACGGGAGTAAGGTTGGAGATTGAAGACCCTAGTGGAGCCTTTCTTGCTAGCTTTCAAGTCAGGCCAGTTTTGGTGGACCGTATACTTGCAGCTCAAATGGTGGATGAAGAAATTCAGGAGTTGGTTCAGTTAAGAAGTGAAGGGAAAAAGAAAGACCTCAGAATTCGGGAATCAGATGGTATGCTCATGCAAGAAAACAGAATGTATGTTCCGAATAATGGGGAATTGAAGAAGGAAATTCTGGACGAAGCACATTGTTCAGCTTATGCGATGCATCCGGGAGGAACAAAAATGTATCATACCATTCGACCATTTTATTATTGGCCGGGTATGAAAAGAGAAATTGCAGAATATGTGAGCAGGTGTATTATTTGCCAGCAAGTGAAAGCAGAAAGGAAGAAGCCCTTTGGGCGAATGCAACCACTTCCCGTTCCCCAGTGGAAATGGGAAAATATAACCATGGATTTCGTGTATAAACTTCCTCGTACGCGAAATGGATTTGATGGTATTTGGGTGATTGTGGATCGACTCACCAAGTCTGCGCATTTCATTCCAGTGAGGGAGAAATACCCTCTGAATAAATTGGCTAAGTTGTTTATTTCGAAGATTGTCAAGTATCATGGAGTCCCAGTAAATATTATCTCCGATCGAGACCCGAGGTTTACTTCTAAATTTTGGGTGGCTTTTCAGGAAGCTCTGGGTACTCAATTACTGTATAGCACAGCTTATCATCCTCAAACTGATGGGCAATCAGAGAGGACCATTCAGACGTTGGAAGATATGTTGAGATCTTCGGTATTACAATTTGGTGATTCTTGGCATGATCGTCTGGACTTAATGGAGTTTGCTTATAATAACAGTTTTCACTCGAGCATTGGTATGTCCCCATTCGAGGCACTTTATGGTAGGGCGTGTCGAACGCCATTGTGTTGGTCTGAGGTTGGTGAACGGGTATTAGAAGGCCCTGAGATCGTGGATGAGACGACTCAAAATGTTCAGGTAATTAAGTCAAACCTGAAAGCAGCCCAGGATCGACATAAGAGTTTAGCGGATCGGCATACTACTGATCGAGTGTATGATGTGGGTGATTGGGTATTCTTGAAATTGTCGCCTTGGAGAGGTGTGGTACGATTTGGGAAAAGAGGGAAGCTAAGTCCGAGATATATTGGACCTTATGTGATCACTGAAAGAGTTGGTGAAGTTGCCTACCGGTTGGAACTGCCTCCGGAGTTATCTAAGGTCCATAATGTGTTCCATGTCTCTATGCTTCGGCATTATATTTCTGATCCATCTCATGTGATCCCTCATCAACCGTTAGAGATTAATCCGGATTTGACTTATGATGAGGAACCAATCATAATATTGGATTGGAAGGACAAGGTTCTAAGGAACAAGACGGTGAGTTTGGTGAAGGTGTTGTGGAGAAATCATTCTGTGGAGGAAGCTACTTGGGAGACGGAAGACCGGATAAGAGAGATGTACCCAAGATTATTCTACGAGTATTGAATTATGATTTGGTTATGGGAATTTCGGGGATGAAATTCTATAAGGAGGGGAGATTGTCACAGCCCGTCCCGGAGGTACTTTTGGCGGGAATATGAAAGGACAAAAATGCCCTTGTCAGGTATCAAGGTATGGGTGTATTACGTTTTGAAAATGTTTGGTCCCTAAACTTTTAAGAAGTTGTTTAAGTTAGAAATATTTTGGAAGTTGATTTTATATTTTTGTGGTTAGGGACTTAAGAGAGATTTTGGATGGTGTGGATTGGTTTGACCACACAAGATCAGTCCCTTTCTCTCCTCCCTCTCGATCACCCTCTCAGTCTCTCTCTCTCTCTCTCCCGACCTCACACCCAAACACACCCATATCGTACGGACCACCACCAAAACCCTTCAAAACTTGACGGATCGGGGCAAATAAGGTATGTATCTTCATCGTTTTGACGTCCTGAGTTCATTGGTGCTAGTTTTAGGAAGTGAAACCTTCGATTTCACGTAGATCCCGAACCTCCATTTTTGAGGTACTGTTCATGCGAACGTAAAATGTTGTGTTTCAGGAGATTTCAAGCTTGTGGTGAGCTTTAGGAGGTCCTAAGGAAGCTCGGAGATGTTCGTTGGAGAGTTTTGGACGTCGGGATCGTAGGTTTCAAGTTTGGCCGAACCCTTGGTTTTTGCAAGGTGAGATTTCGTAGTTTTTAGGCCCTAAAACTAGTCCAACGTGATAGTACACTCTTAGGGCTTCAATTTGGTATAAAATACGAAGAAAATGGGTGAAAAACGAAGGAGAATAGTGAGTTTGAAAATCGGCCGGAGTTCGGCCGGAGTCCGGCCACCGGAGAACCAGTCCGGCGAGGCCCTGTGAAGAAGACGACACGTGCGCTGCACGTGCTGCGCGTGGCCAGCGCGTGGACCCGTGCCACGTGTGGCGCGTGGGGGCGCGTGGGGCTTCCAAAAATTTTTCTAAAAATTTCTCGACGCTCGTGACGTCGAGTAGGTCAATGTGGTATATTCATATACCAAAATTGAGCATCGTATGAGAAGTTATTTCGAATTATTGGTGATATGCTTAAAATTAATGTTTTTATAGTTGTTTCGCATATAGGTGAGACGTATCCCGAGGACGACCGCATCCAGGGACGCCACGGGGGTTACGACCCGTCGACTTATCAGTGAGTGGGCAGTTTTGTTTTCGTATTACCTATATACTACTGTTTTTCCCGGAAAAATGTTCTATATGAAAATATGTCTTGAATATGCCATGCATAGAATTATTTGAAAATCATGAATTGGTTTATGAATTATATGATTGAGATATGATGCATACATGTTGCATGGTGCTGTGGAGGCACAGGTAAGTCAGGTGAGTTCATTATTCATTTAATTGAATGGATTGATATCAATATAATTTGAGCTCATAACCTGCACCCTAGGTGTTAGTGCTTATATTATTCACCACACCGCACGCTCGCCTTGGATCCAAGTAGGTGGATGTCGTACAGACCATGTGAGGGTTCCGACATGCTAGTCGTATAGATCACTAGGCGTGATTCCGACTAGTGGGTGATCTTAGTTATGCGCGCTGATGATATGATGAGAGAAGCACTAGAGCGTATTTTTACACCTTTCATCGTATAGACTACCTTACGTAGTTCCGAGTGATGTGCAGAGTAGGGCCGTATAGGTCACTGTGGTGACTCCGGCTTAGTGGGATTTGAGCTATTGAATTAATCGTATAGGACCAACTGCAGGGTCTCCGATTAATTCCTTATTCACCTGATTTATATTTTTATTTATGTCATGGCATGTTTTCTTGAAAATGTTAAAGATTTGAGATTTAAATGTTGAGATTTTATATGGTTATATATTTCTGGGAAAGTATACAGGTTTTTACGGCGAGGGGATATAACTGTTTTAATGAAATGTTTTGGAAAACTAATTTGTTTTACTGACCCACTCATTTTGTTTTGCGCCCCTCCAGGTTCTAGTTTAGCGGTGGTTGGCTCACGAGGTCCTTTCCGGCTTTCTGACAGATTTGGGACATGTAGGACTCACCTGAGGGTGATGTATTCTTATTTTAGTCCTACTTGACTGCAGATAACCTATGCTCTGAACTTATGTGTTTACTTGTAAACTCGTCCGGTTATGTCCGTATGTGGTTATGTTGAGTTTGGGTTGAATTTCTGTTGTTATTACGCTTCCGTGTCGTGCTTATGGTTACGTCACGCCCACGTGACGGCCAGCACACCTGGATCCTCCGGATCAGGGTGTGTCAGTTTGGTATCAGAGCTTAGGTTGCAGTCCTGTAAATTTGTTAATGTCTTAACGATCTTTTGATGTTTTCTGTCAGAATCATGCCGCCTCGTAGAGAGCGTAGAGAGTCCCGCCGTACTTCTGAACCTAATTTCCCGGATATTACTCAGTTAGGGGAAGCGATGGCCCAGGCTTTACAGAATGTGATTCGTCCTCCTCCTCCTCCGAGGACACCTCTGGAGACCATGTACAACTTGAAGTTAGATCGGTTTATGGGTAATGAAAGTCATGAGGGGGCAGAGAAATGGCTTGATCATATTGAGAAAACTTTCCAGGTGATGCAGAGTCAGGGGAATCTCCCTGCTAATAGGTGGGTGGAGACCACCACTTGGTTTTTGGGTCGTGAACCAGCAGCATGGTGGATAAATCAGGCTAGGTACATGTCACCTGAGACGGCAGCCGACTGGAAAGTATTCAAGGAGCATTTTATGAAGAGATTCGTTCCTCCTGAGTATATTGACCGTAAGAAGCAGGAATTCACCAGTTTAAACAGAGAAATATGTCGGCACATGAATATTATAGAAAGTTTACTGATTTGTCTCGTTATGACACTGATACAGCTGGTAATCAGGGAGAGATGCTTCGACGTTTCAAGTTGGGATCTAAGAAGAAGTGGCGTACCTTTGCCAATGCACTCCCCTGCGCTGATTATCATGAGTATTTCGAGATTCTGGTTAGGATGGAGGACTCTGATAATCTTCCTGACAGTGAGGATGATGAGGACAAGAATGAGGGTCAAAAGAAGAATGACAAAGGTAAGGGTATTTCTATTCCTGGACCTCGACAGACTCAGAGTTTTAAGAAGAGTGGAGCGAGTTCGAGTTCTTCTAGTGGGGGATATAGTTTTACTGGCCCGAGGAGAGGTGGTGGAAGATTTTCTGGTGGACCCAGATTTCAGGGTCAGAGGGATGCTGGTGGATCTGGCGCTCCATGGTGCCGCCGTTGTAACTCCCGTCACCATGGTGAGTGTAGGAGAGGTTCTGGTGCTTGTTTTACGTGTGGGCAGATGGGACATCGGGCTTCTCAGTGCCCCCAGGGTCAGCAGAGACCGCAGCAGACTAATATGCCACCTCCAGCACCAGTTCAGCAGAGTTTTGGACCGGGTGGTTATGGCCAGCCGAATCGTGGTGGTGCTTACCACTATCAGGGGGATGCTGCTCCGTATGCTTCCGGACCTTATCAGTATTCTCAGGAGCCTTATCCTCAGGCAGGGTATTCTCAGGATTTTGGAGGTTATTCTTCTTATTCCTCTATGCCAACTGGTGGATCGCAGTGGCATCAGGGAGGTCAGCCCCGTCAGGGGGAAATTGCTACTGGTGGTGCAGGATCATCCAGGCAGCCTAGTCAGCCAGGCCAGGGACGTAATCCTCAGGGACGAGGTAATCAGGGCAATAGAGGCCGAGGTGGACGTCAGCAAGCTCAGGGGCGAGTTAATCATATGTCCCTGCAGGAGGCTCAGAACCATCCAGACTTGATAATGGGTACGTTAAATGTTCTTGGTCATTTTGCTAAGGTTTTGATTGATTGTGGTGCTACGCACTCTGTGATTTCTCATACGTTTGCTCAAATAACCCAACCTCACCCTTCACCTCTAGGATTTGATTTAGAGTTTGCCATGCCTAGAGGAGATAAATGTATTGTGGATAGTGTGTATCTGGGGTGTCCAGTGATGGTTGAGGGCGTGATTATGTCCGCTGATCTTATTCCGTTAGATATTGTGGATTTTGATGTGATTTTAGGGGCCAATTGGTTACACCATAATCGTGCCCATATTGATTGTTATGGTAAATCAGTTACTTTTTATCGTCCTGGATTACCCGAGGTTATTTTTGTGGGCGAGAGAAGTGGGGTGAGACATGGAGTTATTTCTGCCATAAGGGCGAGGAAATTATTATCGAAGGGTTGTCAGGGATATTTGGCACATGTGGTATTAAATGATGTTGCTCCTACTAGTATAGAAGAAGTTGGTGTGGTCAGACATTATCCGGATGTTTTCCCTGATGATTTGCCGGGATTGCCGCCAGACAGAGAGGTGGAATTCTCTATTGATTTGCTTCCAGGTACGGACCCTATATCTCTGACTCCTTATAGAATGGCTCCTGCTGAGTTAAGGGAATTAAAAATCCAGTTGCAAGAATTACTTGATAAAGGTTTTATTCAACCTAGTTCTTCACCTTGGGGTGCCCCAGTATTATTTGTGAAGAAGAAGGATGGAACTCTTCGATTGTGTATTGATTATAGACAATTGAACCGGGTAACGATTAAAAACCGTTATCCATTGCCCCGCATTGATGATTTGTTTGATCAGCTGAAAGGTGCGTGTGTATTTTCTAAGATTGATTTGAGATCCGGGTATTATCAATTGAAGATTAAAGAAGACGATGTACCTAAGACGGCTTTCCGAACTCGGTACGGACATTATGAATTTTCGGTTATGCCGTTTGGGTTGACTAATGCACCTGCAGCTTTTATGAGATTAATGAATGAGGTATTCCAGAAATATCTTGATAAATTCGTTATTGTTTTTATTGACGATATTCTGGTATACTCTAAGTCCCAAGCAGATCATATCCGACACCTTAATTTGGTGTTAAGGAAATTAAGGGAGCATCAGTTGTATGCCAAGTTCAGTAAATGTCAGTTTTGGTTGACTGAAGTGGCATTTTTGGGGCATGTTGTATCAGCTCAAGGTATTCAAGTTGATCCTCAAAAGATTGCAGCAGTGGAGAATTGGGAGCAACCTCGAACCGTCACGGAGGTACGAAGCTTTCTTGGCTTAGCAGGTTATTATCGACGGTTCGTTCAGGATTTCTCTATGATTGCTTTACCGTTGACAAAGTTGACCAGGAAGGATGTTAAATTTGAGTGGGATGAGAATTGTGAGAGGAGTTTTCAGCAATTGAAGTATTGCCTCACTCATGCACCGGTGTTGGTACTTCCCGACGATAGCGGTAATTTTGAGATATATAGTGATGCTTCATTAAATGGTTTGGGATGTGTTTTGATGCAGCATAATAAGGTGATTGCCTATGCTTCTAGGCAGTTGAAAAATCATGAAAGGAATTATCCTACTCACGATCTTGAATTGGCAGCAATTGTTTTTGCTTTGAAAATTTGGAGACATTATTTGTATGGTGAGAAGTGTAAGATCTTCACTGATCATAAGAGTCTTCAGTACTTATTCACCCAGCATGATCTTAATCTTCGTCAGCGAAGGTGGATGGAATTGCTAAGTGATTATGATTGTTCTATTGAATACCATCCAGGTCGTGCTAATGTAGTAGCGGATGCACTGAGTAGGAAACCACAAGGTAGACTTAATGCCCTATATGCTTGCCGTGTTCCTCTTCTTGCTGAACTGAGGGCAACGGGAGTAAGGTTGGAGATTGAAGACCCTAGTGGAGCCTTTCTTGCTAGCTTTCAAGTCAGGCCAGTTTTGGTGGACCGTATACTTGCAGCTCAAATGGTGGATGAAGAAATTCAGGAGTTGGTTCAGTTAAGAAGTGAAGGGAAAAAGAAAGACCTCAGAATTCGGGAATCAGATGGTATGCTCATGCAAGAAAACAGAATGTATGTTCCGAATAATGGGGAATTGAAGAAGGAAATTCTGGACGAAGCACATTGTTCAGCTTATGCGATGCATCCGGGAGGAACAAAAATGTATCATACCATTCGACCATTTTATTATTGGCCGGGTATGAAAAGAGAAATTGCAGAATATGTGAGCAGGTGTATTATTTGCCAGCAAGTGAAAGCAGAAAGGAAGAAGCCCTTTGGGCGAATGCAACCACTTCCCGTTCCCCAGTGGAAATGGGAAAATATAACCATGGATTTCGTGTATAAACTTCCTCGTACGCGAAATGGATTTGATGGTATTTGGGTGATTGTGGATCGACTCACCAAGTCTGCGCATTTCATTCCAGTGAGGGAGAAATACCCTCTGAATAAATTGGCTAAGTTGTTTATTTCGAAGATTGTCAAGTATCATGGAGTCCCAGTAAATATTATCTCCGATCGAGACCCGAGGTTTACTTCTAAATTTTGGGTGGCTTTTCAGGAAGCTCTGGGTACTCAATTACTGTATAGCACAGCTTATCATCCTCAAACTGATGGGCAATCAGAGAGGACCATTCAGACGTTGGAAGATATGTTGAGATCTTCGGTATTACAATTTGGTGATTCTTGGCATGATCGTCTGGACTTAATGGAGTTTGCTTATAATAACAGTTTTCACTCGAGCATTGGTATGTCCCCATTCGAGGCACTTTATGGTAGGGCGTGTCGAACGCCATTGTGTTGGTCTGAGGTTGGTGAACGGGTATTAGAAGGCCCTGAGATCGTGGATGAGACGACTCAAAATGTTCAGGTAATTAAGTCAAACCTGAAAGCAGCCCAGGATCGACATAAGAGTTTAGCGGATCGGCATACTACTGATCGAGTGTATGATGTGGGTGATTGGGTATTCTTGAAATTGTCGCCTTGGAGAGGTGTGGTACGATTTGGGAAAAGAGGGAAGCTAAGTCCGAGATATATTGGACCTTATGTGATCACTGAAAGAGTTGGTGAAGTTGCCTACCGGTTGGAACTGCCTCCGGAGTTATCTAAGGTCCATAATGTGTTCCATGTCTCTATGCTTCGGCATTATATTTCTGATCCATCTCATGTGATCCCTCATCAACCGTTAGAGATTAATCCGGATTTGACTTATGATGAGGAACCAATCATAATATTGGATTGGAAGGACAAGGTTCTAAGGAACAAGACGGTGAGTTTGGTGAAGGTGTTGTGGAGAAATCATTCTGTGGAGGAAGCTACTTGGGAGACGGAAGACCGGATAAGAGAGATGTACCCAAGATTATTCTACGAGTATTGAATTATGATTTGGTTATGGGAATTTCGGGGACGAAATTCTATAAGGAGGGGAGATTGTCACAGCCCGTCCCGGAGGTACTTTTGGCGGGAATATGAAAGGACAAAAATGCCCTTGTCAGGTATCAAGGTATGGGTGTATTACGTTTTGAAAATGTTTGGTCCCTAAACTTTTAAGAAGTTGTTTAAGTTAGAAATATTTTGGAAGTTGATTTTATATTTTTGTGGTTAGGGACTTAAGAGAGATTTTGGATGGTGTGGATTGGTTTGACCACACAAGATCAGTCCCTTTCTCTCCTCCCTCTCGATCACCCTCTCAGTCTCTCTCTCTCTCTCCCGACCTCACACCCAAACACACCCATATCGTACGGACCACCACCAAAACCCTTCAAAACTTGACGGATCGGGGCAAATAAGGTATGTATCTTCATCGTTTTGACGTCCTGAGTTCATTGGTGCTAGTTTTAGGAAGTGAAACCTTCGATTTCACGTAGATCCCGAACCTCCATTTTTGAGGTACTGTTCATGCGAACGTAAAATGTTGTGTTTCAGGAGATTTCAAGCTTGTGGTGAGCTTTAGGAGGTCCTAAGGAAGCTCGGAGATGTTCGTTGGAGAGTTTTGGACGTCGGGATCGTAGGTTTCAAGTTTGGCCGAACCCTTGGTTTTTGCAAGGTGAGATTTCGTAGTTTTTAGGCCCTAAAACTAGTCCAACGTGATAGTACACTCTTAGGGCTTCAATTTGGTATAAAATACGAAGAAAATGGGTGAAAAACGAAGGAGAATAGTGAGTTTGAAAATCGGCCGGAGTTCGGCCGGAGTCCGGCCACCGGAGAACCAGTCCGGCGAGGCCCTGTGAAGAAGACGACACGTGCGCTGCACGTGCTGCGCGTGGCCAGCGCGTGGACCCGTGCCACGTGTGGCGCGTGGGGGCGCGTGGGGCTTCCAAAAATTTTTCTAAAAATTTCTCGACGCTCGTGACGTCGAGTAGGTCAATGTGGTATATTCATATACCAAAATTGAGCATCGTATGAGAAGTTATTTCGAATTATTGGTGATATGCTTAAAATTAATGTTTTTATAGTTGTTTCGCATATAGGTGAGACGTATCCCGAGGACGACCGCATCCAGGGACGCCACGGGGGTTACGACCCGTCGACTTATCAGTGAGTGGGCAGTTTTGTTTTCGTATTACCTATATACTACTGTTTTTCCCGGAAAAATGTTCTATATGAAAATATGTCTTGAATATGCCATGCATAGAATTATTTGAAAATCATGAATTGGTTTATGAATTATATGATTGAGATATGATGCATACATGTTGCATGGTGCTGTGGAGGCACAGGTAAGTCAGGTGAGTTCATTATTCATTTAATTGAATGGATTGATATCAATATAATTTGAGCTCATAACCTGCACCCTAGGTGTTAGTGCTTATATTATTCACCACACCGCACGCTCGCCTTGGATCCAAGTAGGTGGATGTCGTACAGACCATGTGAGGGTTCCGACATGCTAGTCGTATAGATCACTAGGCGTGATTCCGACTAGTGGGTGATCTTAGTTATGCGCGCTGATGATATGATGAGAGAAGCACTAGAGCGTATTTTTACACCTTTCATCGTATAGACTACCTTACGTAGTTCCGAGTGATGTGCAGAGTAGGGCCGTATAGGTCACTGTGGTGACTCCGGCTTAGTGGGATTTGAGCTATTGAATTAATCGTATAGGACCAACTGCAGGGTCTCCGATTAATTCCTTATTCACCTGATTTATATTTTTATTTATGTCATGGCATGTTTTCTTGAAAATGTTAAAGATTTGAGATTTAAATGTTGAGATTTTATATGGTTATATATTTCTGGGAAAGTATACAGGTTTTTACGGCGAGGGGATATAACTGTTTTAATGAAATGTTTTGGAAAACTAATTTGTTTTACTGACCCACTCATTTTGTTTTGCGCCCCTCCAGGTTCTAGTTTAGCGGTGGTTGGCTCACGAGGTCCTTTCCGGCTTTCTGACAGATTTGGGACATGTAGGACTCACCTGAGGGTGATGTATTCTTATTTTAGTCCTACTTGACTGCAGATAACCTATGCTCTGAACTTATGTGTTTACTTGTAAACTCGTCCGGTTATGTCCGTATGTGGTTATGTTGAGTTTGGGTTGAATTTCTGTTGTTATTACGCTTCCGTGTCGTGCTTATGGTTACGTCACGCCCACGTGACGGCCAGCACACCTGGATCCTCCGGATCAGGGTGTGTCAGTTACTTTTTCAGCTTCTAGTAAAGTGTCTGAGACGATTGTTGATTTTGCTGGCACTGGCACAAACTTGTGTGCAATTGTTTTGACTAAAGGTGTTTTAATGTCTTCGGATGCAAGGATTACTAATCTGGACTCTACAAAGAGTAATTTTCTATTACTCTTTTTTTTTGTTTATTTGTTTATTTTGCAACAATTTCCGTTTATTTCACTTAGTTGTTTTTTTTTTTTTTTTTTTTTTAGTTTCGTATCCTAAAAAAAGCTTTGGGAAATACGTGAAAATCCTCCCATCTATAGCTCCTAGTGCCATTATAATCGGGGTGGTGTTGCCTTTATGGAATATTTAAATTTGAAGCAGGCATCGTACCTTTGCTGATGTTGTTGAAGTGGCTGTAAAACATCTTAATTATGAAATTACCGAGAATTTCAACTTGCAGTGTTACATATGCTCCATTGAGCGAGAAGTATCTTGTGTTTTATTTTTTATTGGCTAGTGTTATTTTTGTCTATGATTTTTTGTTTCAATTGATTTTTTTTCTTAATTTTGTTTTGTATGTTGGTTATTTGTAGGTTCCAAAAACTTATGTTATAAGTAGATTTTGTGACATTGTACACATTAAAAATTGTAAGGCTGAAGGCTGCAGATGTTCAATGATAGATATTAACGGCTGGTCTAGAGAATTGAACTATAACGTCTATTGTATGGGAAGTGTAGCTAAATATGCATCCAAGTCATGGAGTATTCATTCAAAGGGAATTCCGAACGTATAGGAAAAACTAATGAATGTAACATAGAATTGTTAAAGATTAACAAAAGTGTTAAATTTGAAGAAGCTGATGATGTAGTGCTGCTTGCAATGTTAGTTTCCTTTTTCAGAATTGTTTCTTGTGCGCCTCCATATTTGGGTATGTGACTACCACATATTTTGTTATAATTTTGTTTTTATTGAATTTTTAAATTTATTTTGTTCTTATATTTTATGTTTATTGTTCTCATATATTTTGTTTATGCATTTTAGTTTCAAGGATTCCTTGAGTCTGTATTAGTTATTGTTTTTGTCATACTTATTTATGTTCATTCTAATTTTGATTCATAGTTTCATTGTCGTACTTTTCATTGCTTGCTTAGACTTTTTCGATGATGAAAATTTTTGATGGCTCGTAGAATTATTAATTATTGTTATAAAAATGTTTTTATTTGATTGAATCAACTTGCTAGAAGTATGTAAATTACTTTCCTTCAAATTCTTTTAAAATAGAAATTCACTTTGTTATTAAGGAGTCTGTTTTATGCGAAAAATTATGATAATGAATTTTCAGATAACCTTTTTTAAGTCGATGAAAATGAATTTGGTGAATTTTTTTACTTCCTATTTTATGCTCATGATTTTTTAATTCAGTTACTTTTTCAGCTTCTAGTAAAGTGTCTGAGACGATTGTTGATTTTGCTGGCACTCGCACAAACTTGTGTGCAATTGTTTTGACTAAAGGTGTTTTAATGTCTTCGGATGCAAGGATTACTAATCTGGACTCTACAAAGAGTAATTTTCTATTACTCTTTTTTTTTTGTTTATTTTGCAACAATTTCCGTTTATTTCACTTAGTTGTTTCTTTTTTTTTTTTTTAGTTTCGTATCCTAAAAAAAGCTTTGGGAAATACGTGAAAATCCTCCCATCTATAGCTCCTAGTGCCATTATAACCGGGGTGGTGTTGCCTTTATGGAATATTTAAATTTGAAGCAGGCATCGTACCTTTGCTGATGTTGTTGAAGTGGCTGTAAAACATCTTAATTATGAAATTACCGAGAATTTCAACTTGCAGTGTTACATATGCTCCATTGAGCGAGAAGTAACTTGTGTTTTATTTTTTATTGGCTAGTGTTATTTTTGTCTATGATTTTTTGTTTCAATTGATTTTTTTTCTTAATTTTGTTTTGTATGTTGGTTATTTGTAGGTTCCAAAAACTTATGTTATAAGTAGATTTTGTGACATTGTACACATTAAAAATTGTAAGGCTGAAGGCTGCAGATGTTCAATGATAGATATTAACGGCTGGTCTAGAGAATTGAACTATAACGTCTATTGTATGGGAAGTGTAGCTAAATATGCATCCAAGTCATGGAGTATTCATTCGAAGGGAATTTCGAACGTATAGGAAAAACTAATGAATGTAACGTATAATTGTTAAAGATTAACAAAAGTGTTAAATTTGAAGAAGCTGATGATGTAGTGCTGCTTGCAATGTTAGTTTTCTTTTTCAGAATTGTTTCTTGTGCGCCTCCATATTTGGGTATGTGACTACCACATATTTTGTTATAATTTTGTTTTTATTGAATTTTTTAATTTATTTTGTTCTTATATTTTATGTTTATTGTTTTCATATATTTTGTTTATGCATTTTAGTTTCAAGGATTCCTTGCATGAGTGAAAGCAATTTAGATATTCATAATTTTCTGCCTGGTTTGAAGAAGTGTTTCAGTTTATTGGGGTATACGCTGGATTCTAGATGAAGAATGTTAATTCTAAAATAGTAGACGTTGGATTCTTGATGGAGAATGTCGGTTCTGAAGCAATAGACGATGGATTCTTGATGGACGATGAATTCTTGATGGAGAATGTTGGTCCTTAAGTAGTAGACAATGGATTATTGATGGAAAATGCTGGTTTTGAAAAAATGCATGTTAAATTGAATTATTTACTTATAATGTTCTTCCATATTCATTTTGAATTTAATTTTTCTTAGCTTTAAGATTTATTCCTTGCTTCGTCTATAGTGAAGTTGGCTTTTGCTGAAGAAAAATCTTGTGACTTGGAACACGGAAAAATGGTTTCTATCCAGCAGTCTGGTAGTCTTGAACTTTATGCTAGCTTTTTAATTTTATTTGATTTGCACATTGTTTGTGCATTGGCTTGGTACTTTTCAGTTGTCATTTTACATTGTTATAATACTTCTTGAATCTGTATTAGTTATCATTTTTGTTATACTTATTTATGTTCATTCTAATTTAGATTCATAGTTTCACTGTCATCGTTTCCATGTCTTGCTTAGACTTTTTCGATGATGAAAATTGGTGATGGCTGGTAGAATTATTAATTATTGTTATAAAAATGTTTTTATTTGATTGAATCAACTTACTATATATGTAAATTCCTTTCCTTCAAATTCTTTCAAAATAGAAATTCACTTTGTTATTGAGGAGTCTGTTTTATGTGAAAATTTATGATAATGAATTTCCAGATAACCTTTTTTAAATCGATGAAAATGAATTTGGTGAATTTTTTTACTTCCTATTTTATGCTCATGATTTTTTAATTAAGTTACTTTTTCAGCTTCTAGTAAAGTGTTTTAGACGATTGTTGATTCTGTTGGCATTGGCACAGTCTTGTGTGCAATTGTTTTGCCTAAAGGTGTGTTAATGTCTTTTGATGCAAGGTTTACTAATCTGGACTCTACAAATAGTAATTTTCTATTATTCTTTTTTTTTTATTTGTTCATTTTGCAACAATTTCAGTTTATTTCACTTATTTGTTTCTTTTTTTTTTTAGTTTCGTATCCTAAAAAAAGCTTTGGGAAATACGTGAAAATCCTCCCATTTACAGCTCCTAGTGCCATTATAACCGGGGTGGTGTTGCCTTTATGGAATATTTAAATTTGAAGCAGGGAATCGTACCTTCGATGATGTTGTTGAAGTGGCTGTAAGTCATCTTAAATATGAAAGACCGAGAATTTCAACTTGCAGTGTTACATATGCTCTATTGAGCGGAAAGTAACTTATTTTTTATTTTTTATTGGCTAGTGTTTTTTTTTTGTGTCTATTGATTTTTTTTATTAATTTTGTTTTGTATGCTGGTTATTTGTAGGTTCCAAAAACTTATGTTATAAGTAGATTTTGTGACATTGTACACTTTAAAAATTGTAAGGCTGACGGCTGCAGATGTTCAATGATAGATATTAATGGCTGGTCTAGAGAATTGAACTATGGCGTCTACTATATGGGAAGTGTAGCTAAATATGCATTCAAGTCATTGAAGTATTCATTCAATGGGAATTCTCAACGTATGGGCAAAACTAATGAATGTAATATAGAGCTATTAAAGATTAACAAAAGTGTTAAATTTGAAGAAGCTGATGATGTAGTGTTGCTTGCAATGTTAGTTTCTTCTTTCAGAATTGTCTCTTGTGAGGCTCCATATTTGGGTATCTAACTACCACATATTTTGTTATAATTTTGTTTTTATTGAATTTTTTAATTTATTTTGTTTATATATTTTATGTTTATTGTTCTCATATATTTTGTTTATGCATTTTAATTTCAAGGATTCCTTGCATGAGTGAAAGCGATTTAGATATTCATGATTTTCTGCCTGGTTTGAAGAAGTGTTTCAGTTTATTAGGGTATACGCTAGAATGCTACTTCTAAAACAGTAGAGGTTGGATTCTTGATGGAGAATGCCTGTTTTGAAGCAGTAAACGTTGGATTCTTGATGAAAAATGCTGATTCTGAAGCAGTATATGTTGGATTCTTGATGGAGAATGCCAGTTCTGAAGCAATAGATGATGAATTCTTGATGGACGATGGATTCTTGATGGAGAATGCTGATTCTGAAGCCGTAGACAATGGATTACTGATGGAAAATGCTGGTTTTGAAGAACTACATGTTAGATTGAATTATTTACTTCTAATGTTCTTCCATATTCATTCTGAATTTATTTTACTTAGCTTTGAGATTTATTCCTTGTTCCAGATTGTCACTTCGTCTAAAGTGAAGTTGGCTTTTGCCGAAGAAAAATCTTGCGATTTGGAACAGGGAAAAATGGTTTCTGTCCACCAATCTAGCAATCTTGAACTTTATGCTAGCTTTTTTATTTTATTTGATTTACACATTGTCTATGCATTGTCTTAGTCCTTTTCAGTTGTCATTTTACATTGTTATAATACTTCTTGAATTTGTATTAATTATTATTTTTGTCATACTTATTTATGTTCATTCTAATTTTGATTCATAGTTTCATTGTTGTAGTTTTCATTGCTCGCTTAGACTTTTTCGATGATGAAAATTTGTGATGGCTCGTTGAATTATTAATTATTGTTATAAAAATGTTTTTATTTGATTAAATCAACTTGCTATAAGTATGTAAATTTCTTTCCTTCAAATTCTTTCAAAATAGAAATTCACTTGGTTATTGAGGAGTCTGTTTTATGTGAAAAATTATGATAATGAATTTCCAGATAACCTTTTTTAAATTGATGAAAATGAATTTGGTGAATTTTTTTACTTCCTATTTTATGCTCATGATTTTTTAATTCAGTTACTTTTTCAGCTTCTAGTAAAGTGTCTGAGACGATTGTTGATTCTGCTGGCACTGGCACAATCTTGTGTGCAATTGTTTTGCCTAAAGGTGTTTTAATGTCTTCGGATGTAAGGATTACTAATCTGGACTCTACAAAGAGTAATTTTCTATTACTTTTTTTTTTTGTTTATTTGTTTATTTTGCAACAATTTCCGTTTATTTCACTTATTTGATCTTTTTTTTTAGTTTCGTATCCTGAAAAAAAAGCTTCGGGAAATACGTGAAAATCCTCCCATTTACAGCTCCTAGTGCCATTATAACCAGAGTGGTGTTGCCTATAAGGAATAATTAAATTTGAAGCAGGCAATTGTACCCTTGCTGATCTTGTTGAAGTGGTCGTAGATCATCTTAAATATGAAATTACCAAGAATTTCAACTTGCAATGTTACATATGCTCTATTGAGCAAGAGGTATCTTGTTTTTTATTTTTTGTTAGCTAGTATTATTTTTGTCTCTATATTTTGTTTCTATTGATTTTTTTTTATTAATTTTTGTTTTGTGTGTTGGTTATTTGTAGGTTCCAAAAGCTTATGTTATAAGTAGATTTTGTGACATTGTACACATTAAAAATTGTAAGGCTGACGGTTGCAGATGTTTAGTGATAGATATTAATTGTTGGTCTAGAGAATTGAACCATGGTGTCTACTGTATGGGAAGTTGAGCTAAATATGCATCCAAGTTATTGAAGTACTAATTCAAAGGGAATTATGAACGTATAGGAAAAACTAATGAATGTATCATAGAGCTGTTAAAGATTAACAAAAGTGTTAAATTTGAAGAAGCTGATGATGTAATGCTGCTTGCAATGTTAGTTTCCTCTTTCAGAATTGTCTCTTGTGGGGCTCCGTCTTTGGGTATGTGACTACCATTTATTTTGTTTTTGTTGAAAATTTTAATTTGTTTTGTTTTGATATATTTTGTTTATGTATTTTAGTTTCAAGGATTCCTGTCGTGGGTGAAAGTGATCTAGATATTCATGATTTTCTGCCAAGTTTGAAGAAGTTTTTCAATTTATTGGGGCATGCGCTGGATAACTCCATATTTCTTATTTATCGGCAAGTCCTCGAGGGATACAATTTTGGGATGTTGTGGTGGAAAATATGTATGCATTTGTTTCTTCTTTCAGATTAATAACGAATTGCGCTTCAAATTTATATCATGTAGTAGGAATTTTATTTTGTTTTGATTGTGCTTTTAGTCTTGTTTTCTGCGATTGGTAAATCTGATGTTGATGGTAATGGCTTTGTTGTGGTAGTATTGGGAGGTGACTATGTTCTCCATTTCTTGAAGTTGATTGATGGTAATTGTATGAAGAATGTTCTTACTCTATTTGATCCGTTAACTGCTGATCAAGAAGTGCCAAAGGTTCATCTGTTTTGTCTGAATGCCGCGACTTTAAGGTTTGGTAAACTGGATATGATGAGGATTGAGAGAAGATCTTGGGATAAATTATCCTGGAGTCAATGATATGGAGTATGTTTTTCTTGGATTGCCGACTAACGACTTTTTAGACAGTTTGATAGAAGTGGGAGCTGAAACGTTGCTTCAGTAGTTGTTATTGGTTTTTGTGATGTTGACAAGTATTTTGGATATCATTTTGTTTTGATTATATCCGGTCGGCAATTGACTTCTCAGACAGTTTAGTAGGAGTGGGAGCTGCAAATGCTTCGGTATCTGTTATTGTTGTTTTGTATGTTGTATCTCTTTAAGGCAGACAGGAATTAACAAGTATTTTGGATATCATTTTGTTTAGGATTATATCCTGTTGAGATTACGCTATATTTGGATCAATCTTACCAGGTAAAATTAATTTGGGGTGTATTCTATGTTCTTATATTTAATCTTTTTGGCTGCTGTTTGTTCTAATTTGTTTTATTTTTGCTGATTTTTATGCTTGTATACTGATTGACAGTTTTCTTGAATGCGGTTTTGGTTAAGTTTGGACAATGTTAATGTGAATGTTGGTTGCATTTGTTTATGTGATATTCAATGTATTTTGAGATGTTAAATCTTAGTATTTCTTGATAAGTAATCTCAACTAGAATGCAAAACAACCAATCAGCGTGTACTAAGAAAATATTGTACATTTCCGATGATAAGTAAGCCCACAACGATGCCCCAAAGCGAACTCTATTGCATAATCCCTCCACTTCCCCACCCCTATACAGTTTTCATAATCCTTTTGTTTTGTAACATCCGTATTACTCATACAATAGTCATAACACAACTCTTCCACGTTCCTTGTTTCTCTTTTCCCACATCACATTAGAGCTTCCATAAACAGTTTGTACCAAAGCGTTGAGAGTGGTAGGCGAATGATGAAACCGAAGTCTATGCTTTCACCTCCCATTCTGCACACAACGCACCAATATAGAGATAGACTTTCATTAATCTTTCCTCCTTCGGCAACGAAACAAGTATTAACTCTACCATGAGCCAAAATCTATACAAAAATTTGTGCCTTATATGGTTCTTTTGCTTTCCAAATCATCTGAAGAGGATAAAAAAGGGGAGGAGATGATTCATTAAGTAATCTGCTGAAGAATGACTTGCACAAAAATACATGGGATGACTAAATCTTCCAATAATTTCTATCCGATATCGTCAATCAATAGTAAAGACACATTTTCATGTAAATGATGTAAAGAAGAAAGCACCATAACCTCCAAATCTTTCTAAAACCTAATCTCTACCCCCAATCCGTACCGCTAAACAAAGATAGGATTGAAAGGATTATCATGTGATATCTCTTCCCAAGGACATTGACCCAAGTTCTTAACCACAATATCACCCATTAACATTTATTTAACATTTTCTTTCAATGCGAATATTCAGCAGTGATTACCAATAAAGTAGATGCAACATGAATGTGAATTTACAGATATTAAGAGCGAGCAGGAGTATATGTTATGTCACCTGCTACGTAGGTGGACACAGGCTATTATTACTTTGTCCGAGTTTTGACCATCCTCCAAGTTCAAATTGTTTATATTTGAAGATAGCTCTTCATTAAGATGAGCGTACTAGCATCCAATCAACCTTGTGCCTGCAAAACACAATGGTTTATGAAGTGCATTTTGTAATTAATATAAGAATTATTTCATTAAACTAAGCTATAGTAAAACGCTAAAAGCAGAGATAAATTTAGCACTGTTCTAAAAATCCCCGCCTAGCGCCGCCTAGGCCCCTCCTAGGTGCTAGGCCCCAGCCTGCCGGCCCGATTAATGCCTAGGCGTTTGAAAATTAAGAAATGACACCTAGGCACCCGCCTAGACCCGCCTAGGTTGCAACTCACTTAAACAGAAAATAGATAACTTTCATTTTGCATTTTGTTTTTTTTTCCAATAAATTTAAAGAGACTTGTTGCATACTTAAATGAATATACATTATATCCTTATTTCACATGTTTTCATTATGTTTCGATACTTCATGATATATATATATATATATATATATGCATTATATTTTGTAGTTTATAATGAAATTACATATATTTCAAGTATAAGCCGACACTTATTTACACGAAATATAATAGATTTACTTAAATTCGCCTAGTTCGCCTAGGCGCCCGCCTAGGCACTAGGCCCCAGCCTGGCGCCTGACTAGCGCCTAACGACTTTTAGAACCTTGAAATTTAGTCCTTTCAGGGACTAAATTTTGTAATTAATTAGAATGTCCTCCTTTAAGGGAAAAAAAAAAAAACTTAACCCCGAGATCTAGCGTGCACCATCTAAATCCTAAAAGAAATAGGCTTGATGACGTAATCACCTTACTTTGATTTAGGATATAAACCACCTTTCTAGCGCCTTCCCATGCAGAAGCCCCAAATTCTCTCGTCGCTTACAAAACAAAACCATGAACCCCCGATCAAGGGCGATAGCCAACGCTAAGGCCAGGGCTAAGGCCAAGTCCAAGTCCCTAGCCGGACCAGGATCCGGATCTGGGCAGGAGAAGATTCAAGGCCAACGGACGAAGCTCGGAGGTGAGATCCGGACTCCTCCCTCTTCTCTTGGTGTGCTATGGTTTTAGGGTTTGTGAGGAGGAAGAAGATTTGCATGTTTGTTATGGTCTTAGGGTTTGTGAGGAGAAAGAGATTATCTCTAATTTCGAATTTGCAGCTTAATTAACTCGATGTATATATGTTTTTAGGGTTACCGTGCTTGAACTTAATTAGGGTATTTGATGATGCCCAATTTTTCGTCTTCATAAAAATTCCCTGGCTATACTGAAAATGTGTATTTTGTTTCCTTTCCATGCCTCATTACATAATGCGAACTGAGCATAACTTTCTATCAAGTATCGTCCCAAATCTGTTTGATTTGGCCCCATCGCAGTTACTCTACTTGTGTAGAATTAATTCTCAACAAATTTCATTCGTAGGGGACTATCGATTATTCTCAGTTAGCTATTTATACATATAATTCCATTGAGGATACCAGCCTTCGAACCCACGACATTGAGGATTTGTGCTTGCACCCTTAAACCACAATGGTAGGAAGAAGGCCGGGAGCTATTTACACACACACACATGCACGAACCCACAACATTGAGGACTTGTGCTTCCACACTTAACCACAATGGTAGGAAGAAGGCCGGTAGTTATTTACACACATGCGCACACACACGAACCCACAACATTGAGGACTTGTGCTTGCACACTTAACCACAATGGTAGGTGTCAATTTACACACACACACACACACACAGAGGTGGCAGTGGCATGCATATGGCTGGCTTTGTTATCTTCCTAACAAATTAACCCAGAGATAGAGTAGAACGTAATTGAGCTTGAAGCACTAGTGGTAGGTATTTGATTATTCAATGAGATATCCTCCTAACAAATGAACCCAAACAGAGTAGAACTTAATTGATCATGAATCAGTAGTAGTAATTATTTGATGATTCAATGAGATCGAGAATACAAAGTAATTAAGGGCCCGACCGGAATTCAGATGGCTTGCTTACTTAGCTTATATATGCACTGTGCAATTTGTATTATTAATTAATGTATCTCCACATTTCCTCAAACACACAGATGGCCCCTCCTCTCAACTCAAAAATCAAAAGGCTGTTGAAGAGAATTTGGCTAAAGTCCAACTTGACGAGGAGAATACTACTACTCCAAAATCAAAACCAGAAGAGAAGAAAATGAGCAGGGCGTTCACAGCTGAGAAACCTTTCAGATTCCAATTCAAACACCCTTGCGAAGTTTGCAATGTGTTTGGCCACTGGAGTGATTTATGCCCCTACCTGAAACGTATACCAGACAATGTAACTGAGGTTGGCAAGGGCTACAGAATATTGGATGGCCGTGGGCTGAGGTATGCTGATATGATGTGCTGTCTTCTTTGTGGCAAATTTCGTGACCACGAGGATGAGGACTGCCCGGATTTAAGCAAATTCATTGCAGAAGGCCACCCCCTTCTCAACCGAGTTCCTCGCAGCCCGTAATCTTGCTGATGGCGAGGATGCTGTTGGATTGTCTAGTCTTGGGATTTTCTTCGAGTTTCAGCAGTCTGTAGTCTGTATATATGTCTTTGAGTAAGCTCACCTGCCCCGTCCGTAGTGACTGATGGCTGGCGGATGGATACTGTATTTGGGTTTGGTTTGCTTGTGCTGGTCTTAGAATATTAATACTTGATTGTTCTTATTTCTAAGTGGGAAGCCCTTTGCTTGTGCTGGCCTTGGATGCAAAAGTTATTTAAAACACAGCTAACTTGCACGTTAATGAAACAAAAACTTTTAGATCCCGTTTGACCGATTGATCCAACTGTGTTTTTTGTTTCATTGTTCACCAGAGAAAGCCCCATCTTGGATGCGTGTTACCAAGGTTTCGGCGGCTGGTAGGGGCCAACGCCTAGGCGTCTAAGTAGTGCCTAGGTGGTGGCCTTGGCCTTTCTTTTTTAATTTTAATTTATTTATTATATAATATATCCTTGTGTGTATATATATGTATGTAAATATCCATTTATACATAACAAAATACATCAACATCATTGTATAGGATACATAAATTGCCAAATAGAATAACGTATGGATTATAAAATATTAGAACATATTGAAACACGAGGAACAAACATATAATGAGTGTTCATCCAAGTTTTTAACAAGTTTTTTACAATTTGACTATTTCAGAGTTAACTTGCAAGCTCAGTCAGTCGAGAGGAATGGTTTAGAGTTAACTTGCAAGCTCTGTCTCTTTCTAATTTATTCACTTTGACTATTTCATTTGGCAATTCACAATTGGGAAAGCTTTATTAACATTTAAGATCCATTAGTAACACGATTCGATGATCGATGATCTTTTGAAACATGAGGAACAAACATATAATGATTTGATGAAAAAAGAGCAGCCATGGTAGAAGCATATTGTTTAACTGCTTCTTGCCCATTGTGTTTTTAACACAATTTCTCAGCTTTCGAAATTGAAAGGGCAAGTTCGAGTACAAGGTCATGCATCTTGAACGCTTTAACCCTTCCGTGGGCTTCTCTCGTAACAGCTTTTTGTATGCCATTGGCAAGTGAGTTCTGCTGTGTAGCTTTGAGCTATCTTTTTTAGCTCAGCCCCTCGGAACGACATGCCACATTTCCATTTGCTATCCACAAACCTCTTGTAGTTTAGACTAGTTTAGAATACCGCCATGTAATGGTTTCCCGAAGACACATTTACTTCTCAAATTAAAATACTTCATTCTCATAGCGATCACATACTTTTCAATTTGCCTGATATGAATAATTTTCATTGGCAAAGCAAGTCCCCTTGAGTTTGGCTCACATACAAATACAACCACCTAACAACTATGAATTTCAAAACACTGTCCAAAAGAATGTCAACTAAAAATGCAAAACAACTAATCAGCGTGTATAAGAAAATATTGTACATTTCTGATGATAATTAAGCCCACAACGATGCCCCAAAGCAAACTCTATCGCATAATCCCTCCACTTCCCCACCCCTATACAGTTTTCATAACCCTTTTGTTTTGTAACATTCGTATTACTCATACAATAGTCATTACACAACTCTTCCACGTTCCTTGTCCTCTTTTCCCACATCACATTAGAGCTTCCAAAAACAGTTTGTACCAAAGCGTTGAGAGTGGTAGGCGAACGAAGAAACCAAAGTCTATACTCTCACCTCCCATTCTGCACACAATGCACCAATATAGAGATAGACTTTCATTAATCTTTCCTTCTTCAGCAATGTTACAAGTATTAACTCTACCATGAGCCAAAATCTATCCAAAAATCTGTGCCTCATATGGTTCTTTTGCTTTCCAAATCATCCGAAGAGGATAAAAAAGGGGAGGAGATGATTCATTAATTAATCTGCTGAAGAATGACTCGCACAAAAATACATGGGATGACTCAAATCTTCCAATAAGTTCTATTCGATATAGTCAATCAATAGTAAAGACACATTTTCATGTAAATGATGTAAAGAAGAAAGCACCATAACCTCCAAATCTTTCTAAAACCTAATCTCTACCCCCAATCCCTACCGCTAAACAAAGATAGGATTGAAAGGATTATCATGTGATATTCCTTCCCAAGGACATTGACTCAAGCCCTTAACCACAATATCACCCATTAACATTTATTTAACATTTTCTTTCAATGCGAATATTCAGCAGTGATTACCAATAAAGTAGATGCAACATGAATGTGAATTTACAGATATTAAGATCGAGCAGGAGTACATGTTACGTCACCTGCTACGTAGGTAGACACAGGCTATCATTACTTTGTCCGAGTTTTGACCATCCTCCAAGTTCAAATTGTTTATATTTGAAGATAGCTCTTCATTAAGATGAGCGTACTAGCATCCAATCAACCTTGTGCCTGCAAAACACAATGGTTTACATAGTGCATTTTGTAATTAATATAGGAAATTATTTCATTAAACTAAGCTATAGTAAAACGCTAAAAGCAGAGATAAATTTAGTCCTTTCAGAAGAAAACTAGCGAGCACAGTGGTCATGTCTCTGGGCATCATTCGAAGATCTGGAATAGTATCCCACATTAGTTAAGGTTAGGGGGTTTTTATGGGATGAAAGAGAGTTGCTCATTGTCAAGCACATAGGTCAATTAAAGTCAGGTTGCTAAGTTCTAATTAAACCTAAGTATATAAAATCCCCAAGAAACCCAACAAATGAGTCAAGGTTGAGTCAACACCACTCAAATTTCAACGGAAAACCCTTCAAACTCCCTCACCTCTCTAAATAGATTTCTTTATTATTTTAACATGTAACTCATGTGATGATTGACTAGAAACAGAGTAACTTCATACGTAGCTCAGCACAAAATTAGAAAGGCAAAGCAGAAAAAAGTCATAGAGAAGGGGAAGTGATTTTAATGTACCTGAATTTTCCTTGGTGGTAATCATCCTATTTTTCAAGTCTTGAGCAGCCTCATTCATGCCTCGTTCATTGTAGGCTTGGATCATGGTAGCAAATGTGATATGATCAGGCACACATTTTTTCTCTTTCATTGCTAAAAACAGTTCACTCACCTTTCTTAGGTCACCAGCCCGACAATAAGCACTAATAATACAGTTGAAAAAAAGGTGTATCTAACATGACATCCGAATTCTCTACTTGCCTCAAAATGGAATCAACTTTACTTATACTCCCAGCTTTGCTATACGCACTACCAAGAGAACAATAGGTGATAGAGTTGGGCTTCATTCCTTGATGCTTCATTCTTCGGAAGTATTCGTCCATCTTCTCAATATTTCCAGCTTTACCGAATACCTCAATTACAATATTATAAGTAACAATAGTTGGGGTGAAAAACCTTTTCTCCATAAATTCCATAACAGATCTCATCTTTTCGTACATTCTTGCCTTCCCGTATGATTTAATCAGGATATTGAATGTCTTAGGGTCTGGCCTTATTCCCATCAGCTGAAATTCATCATACCACTTCTCCATCTTCTCTGTCTGCCCACAATTCCCATAAGCACTGAGAAAAGAATTGAAAGTGAAAACATCAGGAAGGCAGCTGCCACTTTCAATCATATTTGTCAACGTTTCCTCCATCAGTTCAAACATTTCAGCCTTACCATATCCATCAATTAGGGTATTGTATATGACTGTGTTGCATCCAATCCCCAGGTACGACATCTCAGCAAGAACTCGTTCAATCAGGTCAGGACGATTGAACTTGGTGCAGGAATTAATAAGAATAGAATATGTATATACGTCTGGTTTGCAGTCAGAAACTGACTTCATATCATCGACGGTAGAGAATGCCTTGTCAAGGAGGCCACTTTTGCCATAAACACTAACAAGAGCTGTGTAGACATCAACAGTAGGTTTGAGCCCATCACTCAACATGAGCTCAAAAAGCAAGCTGGCCTGCTCAGGTTGCCTGCACTTGCCAAGCATCATCAGCAGCTTGGTGTACGTTTGGCATCTCGGCTCATACCAGTGCTGCTTACGAAGTAGACCAAAAATCTAAAGAAATGAACCATTGGTTTTGGATTAAAAACAACTCAAAAGTTGAACAAAAGGGAGAAACGAAGACTCAAAGTAATCCAGTGTATTTAAGATTGCAAACCAAGATGCTATAACTAGAACTGAAAATTCTTGTGCAGAAGTATTTGGTTTTAGATGTCCAGAGGAGTTTAGAATCAAACCGTTTGCTCATATAACTAATGAAAATGAACAAAATTGCAGCTATAAGCTTACTTCTCATCAAGTTTCACTTATTTACTAACAGAATTGAGAAAACAGAACATCTAACAGACCCAGAAGCCTCAATTGACAAAACAATAAATTCCCACAAAACCAAAGATCACTACTTTCTTCTGAGGCAACAATTAATCCTATCCCCACTGAACTAAAGCTGTCAGCTTTCCATTTCATAATTAAAGTTCAATAGTTTCAAACTTACAATATCATTATTTTTAGAACAAAACAAACAACCCAAAATCCAAAATTCTCAGGAAAAAAAAAAAACCAATTCCGAAATTCTTAGAAACAAAAAACCCACTTCCGAAATTCTCAGAAACCAAAAAAAAAAAAAGAAAAAAACAGGAGAGAAAGTTCCAACAGACCTTGAGAGCAGTTTCCCAGAGATTGGCTGCAATAGCCTCGTCCAGAGCCTCCAAAACGGCTTTGGGCCAAAGGTTGTTGTACTTCTTGGAGTTGGCTTTCCTCTCAATGTTTCTCACGGCGGCGTCCGTTCGGAGGAGTTGAGACAGATTCTTCTGCTCCTTCGTCAGAGACGGGTCGGAGCTCCGTTTCGATAAACGGAGGCAGCGGATTGTTGGGTTTGGTTTGTGGGTGTGTTCAGAGTAGAACGTCGTCCAATATGTGGCGCCGGTTAAGGAGGTTGAGGTCGAGACGCGCAGGTTAGTGGGATAAAGGAGTTGACGCTCCATTGCGCCGGGGCCAGTGATTGTCTCTTGACTGTTACGCGGGTAATGGGAGTGACGCTGGGTGGTCGGGGTTTTAAAGAAGAAGATCAGAAGTATCAGAGTATGCCTAGGATAGGATGCGCTGGCAGGGGGAATTTGGAAAAGTAACCCTCTAGGATTATAGCCACTATTTAAAGATTATGGTACTGAATATATTGTACTGAATTAGTGACATATAAGAAAATATGTAAAAATATAATGACCCGTTTGTTTGACCGGATTAGGGGGGACTGGATTGGACTAGATTGTAGTCCCTTGTTTGTTCTGCACCAGGATTAGGTTTAATAGTATTAAATGGGACTCGCTCGGATTAATGGGTTCGCTAGGAGTTCTTAGCCGAGAACCCCAAATTCGGCCGGACTCGCAAGACCTTCCGCGAGAGAAAACCTCGCTCATCCTGCGAGAGAGAGAGTTGTCGCCATCGCTCCCTGCTTGCCTTGCTCCCTCATCCTCGTCCTCTTCACCCTCATCTCTGCGTCTTGCTTGCCTTCATCTACATCTTGCTCGCCCTTATCTGCTCCTCTTGCCTGGTAAACTTCGAATCTTCGATTTATTTCTTCAATTTGTTTTGCAGATCGTGATATTACTAAGCTTTATTTGATTTAATTGTTTTGGGTTTGAGAAATTTTCAATAATATACCTCTGTAGTTAAACAAATTAGAGTTTTGATTTTTAGGGTCAAATTGCAGATCCTGCTCGCCCTGCTCCTCCACCTTCTTCTCAGGCGACCTCTCAGGAACACTCCAACCAAATCGCCCCTCCTCCTCCCATGTTCGATCCCAGTCAAAGTAACCCTCTTTCTCTCTGTCTCTCACTCTTACTCTGGTTCTTTTGAATTTGCAGTAATGTGTGTGTGTGTATGTATGCAGTGTGTGTGTATGTATGTATGCAGTGTGTGTGTGTGTATGCAATGTGTGTGTGTGTATGCAATGTGTGTGTGTGTGTATGTATGCAATGTGTGTGTGTGTGTATGCAATGTGTGTGTGTGTGTATGTATGTTGTGTGTGTGTGTGTGCAATGTGTGTGTGTGTGTGTATGCAATGTGTGTGTGTGTATGTATGCAGTGTGTGTGTGTGTGTGTATGTATGTAGTGTGTGTGTGTGCAATGTGTGTGTGTGTGTGTATGCAATGTGTGTGTGTGTGTATGTATGCAGTGTGTGTGTGTGTGTGTATGTATGTAGTGTGTGTGTGTGTGTGCAATGTGTGTGTGTGTGTGTATGCAATGTGTGTGTGTGTGTGTATGCAGTGTGTGTGTGTGTGTGTGTGTATGTATGTAGTGTGTGTGTGTATGCAATGTGTGTGTGTGTATGTATGCAGTGTGTGTGTGTGTGTATGTATGTAGTGTGTGTGTGTGTGTATGCAGTGTGTGTGTGTGTATGCAGTGTATGTGTATGCAGTGTGTGTGTGTGCAGTGTGTGTGTGTATGTATGTATGCAGTGTGTGTGTGTGTGTGTGTGTGTATATGCAGTATGTGTGTGTGTGTGTGTGTGTGTGTGCAGTATGTATGCAGTGTGTGTGTGTGTGTGCAGTGTGTGTGTGCAGTGTGTGTGTGTGTGTGTATGCAGTGTGTGTGTGTGTATGTACGTTTGTATGCAGTATGTATGCAGTGTGTGTGTATGTATGTATGTATGCAGTATGTATGCAGTGTGTGTGTGTGTGTGTGTGCAATGTGTGTGTATGTATGCAGTGTGTGTGTGTGTGTGCAGTGTGTGTGTATGCAGTGTGTGTGTGTGTGCAGTGTGTGTGTATGTATGCAGTGTGTGTGTGTATGCAGTGTGTGTGTGCAGTGTGTGTGTGTGTGTGTGTGTGAGTATGTATGCAGTGTGTGTGTGTGTGTGTGTGAGTATAAAAACAGAGTGTGTGTGTGAGGGTAAGAGTGTGTTGCACTCTGTCCCCGTGTGTGTGTGTGTGACTGTGTGCAGTGTGTGAGTGTGAGTGTAAGTGTGAGTGTATGTATGCAGTGTGTGTGTGTGCAGTGTGTGTATGAGTATGAGTATGTATGTATGCAGTGTGTGCAGTGTGTGTATGAGTATGAGTATGTATGCAGTGTGTGTGTGTGCAGTGTGTGTGTGTATGTATGTATGCAGTGTGTGTGTGTGTGTGTGTGCAGTGTGTGTGTATGTATGTATGCAGTGTGTGTGTGTGTGCAGTGTGTGTGTGTGTATGTATGCAGTATGTATGCAGTGTGCAGTGTGTGTGTATGCAGTGTGTGTGTGTGTGTGTGCAGTATGTGTGTGTGTGTGTGACTGTGTGCAGTGTGTGAGTGTGAGTGTAAGTGTGAGTGTGAGTGTGTGTGAGTGTCAGTGTGTGTGCAGTGTGTGTGTGTGAGTGTGAGTGTGTGTGAGTGTGAGTGTGTGTGCAGTGTGTGTGTGTATGCAGTGTGTGTGTGTGCAGTGTGTGTGTGTGAGTGTGTATGCAGTGTGTGTGTGTGTATGTATGCAGTGTGTGTGTGTGTGCAGTGTGTGTGTGTGTGTGTGTGTGTGTGTGTATGTATGCAGGGTGTGTGTGAGTCTATTTCAGTGTGTGAGAGTGTGTATGTCCGTGTGTGTGTGTTAGTGTGAGTGTGAGTGTGAGTATATATGTGTATTTTGCACATTTGTCCATGAGTGTGTGTGTATGTACTTGGTTTATAACCATGATATTACAATGTGAATGTTTTGTATGGTGTGGGGTTGATGCTGAATTGTAATTTTTTGTGGTTGTTTGTTGCAGAGAAGATGAGCATAAACAGAAGGCTAAGGCTAAGGCTACTGCATTACAGGTGTCCTTTAATTTCCCTCTTCACATGCAATGCCTAGGAATGATAGCAATCCTCATACTATTGTTTTTTTTTTTTGTTTGGATAGATATGGATCGAATGAAGCTTTTATTGATCTTATTGTTAGAGATGTCTTATTTGGAGACAATTTGTATTTGTACGATTCTTGTGGTGATGATGCTACGTGGCAAACAGAGACATGTTGAACGACCCACATTGACTAACCGTTCACTTATTAGACGAGAGATTAGTTTGTGTTATCTGAATGGTATAATAGGGAATACTGATACTGAATGTGTCAACGAATTGAGAATGGATAGAAGGACTTTTGGCATATTATGCGACTTACTTCGTCAAGATGGGAGGGTAAAAACTGATGGTTTGGTGTCTGTAGAGGAACAGGTGTGTATGACTTTACAAATATTAGCACATCATACTAAGAATCGTAGTGTTGGCGGTAGATTTTATAGGTCGGGAGAGACTATAAGTAGGTATTTTAATAGCGTATCGCAAGGAATTTTGCGATTACAAGGTATCCTACTAAAAGTCCCCCAGCCTGTGCCTATTGATTCTACAGATCCTAGGTGGCGATGTTTTAAGGTATGATGAGAATTTTTTTTCATTTTCCCTAAGCTTTAACTCTTCATTCCCTTTGTATAAATTAACAAAAACTTTTTTATTTTTATTTTTAAGAATTGCTTGGGAGCATTGGATGGAACACACATTGATGTGCATGTACCTGAAATTGACAAACCAAGATACCGAACAAGAAAGGGTCGAGTCGCAACTAATGTGTTAGGTGTGTGTTCAGGAGATATGCAGTTCATATATGTGTTTCCGGGGTGGGAGGGTTCCGCATCAGACTCTAGAGTGCTACATGATGCAATTAGTAGGCCTAATGGTTTTAAGGTACCAGCGGGTAAGACTATTACTTAGTCTCAACTTTGTAAGTTAGGTTTAGTTCTGTTTGTCAACTACAAAACACTAATAAGGTCTGTTTTTTTTTTCATTAGGTTGTTATTACCTTGTAGATGGTGGTTATACAAATGGTGAAGGATTCCTTGCACCCTATAGAGGAATACCTTATCATTTATCTGAATGGGAGGGACGAACACCTTCTAATAAGGAAGAATATTTTAACATGAAGCATTCTAAGGCAAGGAATGTAATTGAACGCTGTTTTGGCTTGCTAAAAGGAAGGTGGTCGATACTAAGGAGTCCATCTTTCTATCTGATAAGGACACAAGGTCGAATAATTACCGCTTGTTGCCTACTACACAATCTTATTAGGCAAGAGATGTCTGTAGATCCAATGGAGAATTTGCCAATAATAGAAGATGGACAAAATACAGAAGAAGGTGAATATGTTAGTAGTGTTCAAACATCGGACCAGTGGACTGCAATGAGGAATGATATGGCTCAGGAAATGTATAATGAGTGGAGAGCAATTAGGAACCAGCAACCGAACTAGCTATATGTGTTAATGATAACATTTTATTTTAGTATTCCTTTTTATCATGCATTTGTTTGATATTAGCACAATGATTGGATGGTATGCAAATTAATTGGATATTATGCAAGTTGATTGGATATTATGCAAGTTGATTGGATATTATGCAAATTGATTATTTGTATGGTATTTTCCTTCATTAAAATATTTTTTGTTTAGGTATGGATAACGAAATTTTTTTGAATGCTACTCAAGAGCCAAAAGGAAGAAGGCGTAAATGGGAAGCATTTGAGGAAGAAGTATTACTAGGAGTTCTTGAGGATTTTGTTGCTCGGAAGCAACGGTGTGACACCGGTGCTTTCAAACAAGGTACTTTGGTTGAAATAGCAAAAGCTGTCAATGTTTTATGTCCTCATTCAAATATAAAGGCAAATCCACATATTGAGTCCAAGTTGAAGAAATGGAAAAAAACATATAGTATGGTCGTTGACATGATAAACACAAGTGGATTTGCATGGAATGATGTCAAAAAGTGCGTTGAAG
This sequence comes from Malus domestica, assembly GCF_042453785.1. Taxonomy (NCBI): domain Eukaryota; kingdom Viridiplantae; phylum Streptophyta; class Magnoliopsida; order Rosales; family Rosaceae; genus Malus; species Malus domestica. The sequence continues at coordinate 35,968,118 of NC_091662.1, read as the reverse complement.
TTGACAGTGATGACGCATGGCAAACTTATGTGCAGGTTCATATCCTATTTTATTTATGCATTAGTTATATTCTTGCTGCTATATTTGTTATGCATGCTAAATTTTAGTTTTGCTATGTTGATATAATCTTAGAGAAATAAAGAAGCCGATGGATGGAGAAGCAAACCTTTTCCACTGTTTGATAGATTTGCATATATATTTGGAAAAGATCGGGCTACGGGTAATGTAGCCGAAACCCCTGCTCAAATGGTGGAGGAACAAAGTCATGATCATGTTGGTGAAAGTGATATTGGAGGTGATAATTTTGTTTCTTCAATGAACCAACAAAGCCAACAAAGCACCCCATCTGAAAATAGCCAAAGAAAGAGGAAAAGAGTTGTGGGAAGTTCAAGTGATGGAACCGAGGCAATTATCAGTGGACTGAAAGATTTTTATGTTGAAAGTGGGAAGAGGATGCAAATGGTAACTGAAGCTTTAGTTCAAGGTACTGCAGATCATACTGACATAGCTAATGAACTTGAAGCAATGGGTTTCTCTCCTATGGATCAAATTGATGCATTGTCTCTTATTTTGGATAAACCAAAAAATGTGGGAGTGTTCAGGGCAATCAAACCGGAACTCAAGAAAGTGTTCGTCCAAAGGCTTTTAAGCGACAACGCAAGCGGATGAGGATTTTGGCTAATGTTAACATGGATGTATTTTATTAACGTTAACATGGATGTATTTTATTAATCATACAATCTTATGTTATGACTTATAACTTAGCTTTGCACTAGTATTTTGGCTTATGTTAACTAGCCATTTTGTAAATTATGGAGATCTATTTTGGCTAATGTTAACTAATGTTAACTAGGATTTTCTAAATTATGGAGATCTTATGTACTTGTATTTGTTGAAGTTGCATGTATTGGCCACTATTATTTTTCTTCTGTTGGGTGATAGAGTTTAAATCAAGCTACATTTGCAAATTAAACCCAATTCTATTAGCAGGTAATAGAAACAAAACAATTGTCAATTTTTTTTAAGATTCATAATATACATGGTAAAAATATGCTCCAATTAACCTATATCATGAGATTTGTAGCATTACTCTATTACACAATGACAAAAATTTGTAGTCCTAGTCTAAGCAAACACAAATCTGGTGAACAGTACTGTTTTTCTTATCCTGCTTCTTAGTCTGAGACTGCACCAAACGCTTCACTAAGTTAGTCCAGCTTAGTCCAGTCTAAGCCAGTCCAGCTTAGTCCCGGCAGCTAGTCCAGTCCGAGACAGTCCGGCGCAACAAACGCACCCTAAGTGTACTGAAAATTATGTAACTAACTATATGATACTAAACTAGTGTACTGAAATGATGGTAACTAAATATATTATATTAAACTAGTGTACGAAAACGTTCGTACCTAAACATATTATACTAACCCAGTGTACGGAAATGTTTGTACCTAAAATATATTATAATGAATTAGTGGTAGATAAGGAAATATGCAAAAACATAAGTGTACTGAAAAATTTCTACGAAAATATTTTCTTCTATAAGATGCTTACCATAATAAGAATTAAAATTTATAATATTCTCATAAAATTTAAATTTATAAAATTTAAAATAAAAAAAAAAAGAGACATTGAATACATATGGTGGCATTAAATAGATTCTAGGGACTAAAATTAATTTTTAATATCAGACATTTATCTAAATTTCATCTTATTTAGGAATTAAAATCTAATTTTCTATAAAATAAATGTACAGTACGACCATGTTGAAAATAATCCAATAAAGTATAAGAAACAACATGAACGATGATATTCGTATGGGATAGGATCAAAGGATAAATATTTTTTCAAATAGTTTTACACTCTTTTTAAGTCTTTTGATTACATGACATCCAATGGTTCTTATTTATTCATTAAATGACATGGATGCTTATATGGATTTTAATTAATATTAAGGATCAAATAAAACTAAAAAAAAAAACATAAAATCTGGAAAATTAAAATTAAAATTAAAAAAAAGAAGACTTTAATTGAAATTGGTTCTCCCATTCTCATTTCGATCAAGACTTGGATTCAAACTTTGAACCCTAATAAAAAAATCATTAACTAAGGTTTTTTTTTTTTTCAGACTTGGATTCAAACTTCATCCTTTATGTATTCGGGCTCTTATCAAATATTTTCTTCGTTCTGTCGGTAATTTTAAAAGAACAAATTGAATGGGAATACACAATATTATAGAGGTGATATTGGTACCACATAACATAAGAAAAAATACATCTTACATCTTTGTGTTTTAAGACGAGAGATTCCATATTCTGTGATTTTTTGAGAAACTCTGTTAGTAGTTCCCAGATGCAGTAATTTTAAAGAACCGAATTAAGGTTTGGAATTAGGTCAAATGAAATAACATGAACAAGGGTAATATATTCAACTTCATGTAATTGCCATACAAGACATGAAGTTGCAAAAGCATATCAGCAAAGGGGGAGAACTGCGAACAACTAGGGTTTCTTTCTTTTTTAATTTTAGTTTTAATTTTTCAAATTTTACGTTTTTTTTTCTTCAGTTTTATTTGATCTTTAATATTAGTTAAAATCCACATAAGCATTCATGTCATTTAATGAATAAATAATAACTATTGGATGTCATATAATCAAAAGGCTTAAAAAGAGTGAAAGTATTTGTCTCTTGATCCTATCCCTATTCGTGTTGAGTATCAATATCATATTAACAACGTTATATTCATGTATTGGTTAAAAACTCTAAACCCAAGCCCTACACTCAAAGCTCTAAGCTATTCCAAAGAACACTCTAAAACTCATAACTCAAAATGATCAACCCCATTTTTGACGGACATTCTAAATTTCAAAACTCAAAACGATGAACCAATTTCGAATTTTGAGATTTAGAATGTCCTCCTTTAAGAAGAAGAGAAAGAAAAAAAACCGTAACCCCGAGCTCTAGCGCGCACCATCTAAATCCTAAAAGAAATACGCTTGATGACGTAATCACCTTACTTTGATTTACTATATAAACCACCTTTCTAGCGCCTTCCCATGCAGAAGCCCCAAATTCTCTCGTCGCTTACAAAACAAAACCATGAACCCCCGATCAAGGGCGATAGCCAAGGCTAAGGCCAGGGCTAAGGCCAAGTCCAAGTCCCTAGCCGGACCAGGATCCGGATCCCGGCAGGAGAAGATTCCAGGCCAACGGACGAAGCTAGGAGGTGAGATCCGGACTCCTCCCTCTTCTCTTGGTGTGCTATGGTTTTAGGGTTTGTGAGGAGGAAGAAGATTTGCATGTTTGTTATGGTCTTAGGGTTTGTGAGGAGAAAGAGATTATCTCTAATTTCGAATTTGCAGCTTAATTAAGATGTATATATGTTTTTAGGGTTACTGTGCTTGAACTTAATTAGGGTACTTGATGATGCCCAATTTTTCGTCTTCATAAAAATTCCCTGGCTATACTGAAAATGTGTATTTTGTTTCCTTTCCATGCCTCATTACATAATGCGAACTGAGCATAACTTTCTATCAAGTATCGTCCCAAATCTGTTTGATTTGGCCCTCCCACAGTTACTCTACTTGTGTAGAATTAATTCTCAACAAATTTCATGCGTAGGGGACTATCTATTATTCTCAGTTAGCTATTTATACATATAATTCCATTGAGGATACCAGCCTTCGAACCCACGACATTGAGGATTTGTGCTTGCACCCTTAAACCACAATGGTAGGAAGAAGGCCGGGAGCTATTTACACACACACACATGCACGAACCCACAACATTGAGGACTTGTGCTTCCACGCTTAACCACAATGGTAGGAAGAAGGCCGGTAGTTATTTACACACACGCACACACACACGAACCCACAACATCGAGGACTTGTGCTTGCACACTTAACCACAATGGTAGAAAGAAGGCCGGTAGCAATTTACACACACACACACGCACACACACGCAGGTGGCAATGGCATGCATATGGCTGGCTTTGTTATCTTCCTAACAAATTAACCCAGAGACAGAGTAGAACGTAATTGAGCATGAAGCACTAGTGGTAGGTATTTGATGATTCAATGAGATATCCTCCTAACAAATGAACCCAAACAGAGTAGAACTTAATTGATCATGAACCAGTAGTTGTAATTATTTGATGATTCAATGAGATCGAGAATACAAAGTAATTAAGGGCCCGACCGGAATTCAGATGGCTTGCTTACTTAGCTTATATATGCACTGTGCAATTTGTATTATTAATTAATGTATCTCCACATTTCCTCAAACACACAGATGGCCCCTCCTCTCAACTCAAAAATGAAAAGGCTGTTGAAGAGAATCTGGCTAAAGTCCAACTTGACGAGGAGAATACTACTACTCCAAAACCAAAACCAGAAGAGAAGAAAATGAGCAGGGCATTCACAGCTGAGAAACCTTTCAGATTCCAATTCAAACACCCTTGCGAAGTTTGCAATGTGTTTGGCCACTGGAGTGATAAATGCCCCTACCTGAAACGTATACCAGACAATGTAACTGAGGTTGGCAAGGGCTACAGAATATTGGATGGCCGGGGGCTGAGGTATGCTGATATGATGTGCTGTCTTCTTTGTGGCAAATTTTGTGACCACGAGGACGAGGACTGCCCGGATTTAAGCAAATTCATTGCAGAAGGCCACCCCCTTCTCAACCGAGTTCCTCGCAGCCCGTAATCTTGCTGATGGCGAGGATGCTGTTGGATTGTCTGGTCTTGGGATTTTCTTCTAGTTTCAGCAGTCTGTAGTCTGTATATATGTCTTTGAGTAAGCTCACCTGCCCCGTCCGTAGTGACTGATGGCTGGCGGATGGATACTGTATTTGGGTTTGGTTTGCTTGTGCTGGTCTTAGAATATTAATACTTGATTGTTCTTATTTCTAAGTGGGAAGCCCTTTGCTTGTGCTGGCCTTGGATGCAAAAGTTATTCAAAACACAGCTAACTTGCACGTTAATGAAACAAAAACAAACTTTTAGATCCCGTTTGACCAATTGATCCAACTGTGTTTTTTGTTTCATTGTTCACCAGAGAAAGCCCCGTCTTGGATGCGTGTTACCAAGGTTTGGGCGGCTGGTAGGGGCCCAACGCCTAGGCGTCTAAGTAGTGCCTAGGTGGCGGCCTTGGCTTTTCTTTTTTAATTTTAATTTATTTATTATATAATATATCCTTGTGTGTATATATGTATGTAAATATCTATTTATACATAACAAAATACATCAACATCATTGTATAGGATACATAAATTGCCAAATAGAATAACGTATGGATTATAAAATATTAGAACATATTGAAACACGAGGAACAAACATATAATGAGTGTTCATTCAAGTTTTTTACAATTTATTGAAAAAAATAAAATACAAAATGAAAGCTATCTATTTTCTGCTTAAGTGAGAGTCGCGACTTAGGCAAATGCCTAGGCAAGGTAGGCGGGAGCCTAGGTAGGTCTAGGCGATCTTTCTTAATTTTTAAACACTTAAGGATTAATCGGGCCGGTGATCAACCGCCTAGCTCCTGGGTGGGCCTAGACGGCCCTAGGCAGGCATTTTAGAACAATGTTGTACCTGGTTGGATTGATGCTTTGCTTTGGTATGCTGTTTGATCTCTTTCTTTTTTTTTTCTTTAAGAAAAAGAAGAGTTTACTATTGTTAAGGGGAGGGGAAGAGTTCGAAACTAGTACAATATTTAGTGGAACGAAGAGTTTCGAACATGGGATGCATGAATAGAAGCCCAATACCCTATCCATTAGGATATTAGACAATGTGCCTCTCTTTTGGCCTGTGCTTGCTTTAGTTTGCTTGTATGGTGTTGGCTTCGGGGTGTTGTTTTTAGTTCACTTGATCTCCAACACAATCCTGAACCACATTATATAAGAAATATTTTCCTTGTAAGCAGCAGCATCAGCGACTTGATCACAGATTCTGTCGATCCATGGATTCCGTTGGATAATAAGCCAAACCAAACATTCACAATTAAACCAAACCAACCACTTGAAAACCTTTCAATGAGATCAAAATTTTGCTCCAATTTTGTGACTAACATGGATCCATAAAAAGTGCAATTTTTCAAGACATGTAAGATGTTCGACTTCACGAGGCAGTTGCTTCAACTCCAAGCATTCATCTCTATGACCACCGCACCCAGTCAGTCGAGAGGAATGGTTTAGAGTTAACTTGCAAGCTCCGTCTCTTTCTAATTTATTCACTTTGACTATTTCATTTGGCAATTCACAATTGGGAAAGCTTTATTAACATCGAAGATCCATTAGTAACACGATTCGATGATCGATGATCTTTTGAAACATGAGGCACAAACATATAATGATTTGATGAAAAAGGAGCAGCCATGGTAGAAGCATATTGTTTAACTGCTTCTTCCCCATTGTGTTTTTAACACAATTTCTCAGCTTTCCAAATTGAAAGGGCAAGTTCGAGTACAAGGTCATGCATCTTGAACGCTTTAACCCTTCCGTGGGCTTCTCTCTTAACAGCTTTTTGTATGCCATTGGCAAGTTAGTTCTGCTTTGTAGCTTTGAGCTATCTTTTTTAGCTCATCCCCTCGGAACGACATGCCACATTCCCATTTTCTATTCACATACAACCACCTAACAACTATGAATTTCAAAACACTGTCCAAAAGAATGTCAACTAAAAATGCAAAACAACTAATCAACGTGTATAAGAAAATATTGTACATTTCTGATGATAATTAAGCCCACAACGATGCCCCAAAGCGAACTCTATCGCATAATCCCTCCACTTCCCCACCCCTATACAGTTTTCATAACCCTTTTGTTTTGTAACATTCGTATTACTCATACAATAGTCATTACACAACTCTTCCACGTTCCTTGTCCTCTTTTCCCACATCACATTAGAGCTTCCAAAAACAGTTTGTACCAAAGCGTTGAGAGTGGTAGGCGAACGAAGAAACTGTCAACTAAAAGCAGCCATGAGTATTGGATGGCTAGTGAAGTTAGGCTAGTCAACTTTCTTTATGTAAATTAGGCAAGTTAGGTAAGTTAGGCAAGTTAGGCAAGTTAGGCAAAGTTAGGTCCTATGTCTTCTTTCTTTCCCTATATATATGTTCATCTTGTAATGAGAAATAATCATCTAATATCAAGAAATTAACTCTATTTTGGCATGGTATCAGAGCCATTCTGATCCAAACAGAGTTTCTATTCTTATTCACTTACTGGCACTACTGCCATCTACCCAATAAGACCTGCTATTCTGCAGGTCTTCTACTTTCATACCAACCCAATCTTACTCTTTTTTCATTTGGCCATATCTACCAACATTATTACCCATATCCAGCTTGTTAACCATACATATTCCGCTGCATCTTTTCCCATATTCTTCCCATTTGCAGTATCTCTGCAAAACCCAGAAATCTTTCCACAAAAAAATATACTACCCAATACCCCATAAGCCATACCCGTTGGAAAAATATACTACCCAATACCCCATAAACCATACCCGTTGGAATCACCCAACAAATTTACCCATAACCTCTGAGGCAGTAATAATGGGTGACTCCAAGACCACTGTTTCAGCTACTGTTACTCAAAGTGATATGTCTCTACATATCACCCCAGACAAGTTGGATGGGTCCAACTATTCCTCATGGTCCCAAAGTGTCCTCATCTACATCACTGGCAGAGGTAAATGGTCTTATGTCAGTGGAACAAAAATGGCACCAGCAGAAGCTGATGCATTGTATGCTATATGGGAGGAAGAGAATGTCATGGTTCAATCTTGGTTACTCAACTCCATGACCAGAGATGTACGGGCCATTTTTCTCCGACTCTCTACTGCAAAAGATGTTTGGGATGCTGTTACCCAAACTTACTCAATTGAAAAAGATGCATCAAAGTTATACGAACTTCGCCGTCAAGCACTGGCGACTCGCCAGAATGGAGAACCTTTATCTGCATATTATGGTAAACTTCAGCAAATATGGCAAGAAATTGATTTCTTGCGTCCTGGAAAATTGAAGTGCGCTAATGATATTGCTACCCGAGAGACAGAAATTTCGGAAGAAAGATTGTATGATTTTCTGGCTGGTCTTGACCCTCATTTAGATCATGTTCGCAGTCAAGTTTTGACTCAAACAACTCTGCCTTCTGTTCGTGCTGCTTATGCTCTTGTGAATGCTGAAGCAAGTAGGCAAACCATTATGTTGGTTGGCCCACAAGTGGAGGGATCCGCCATAGTAGCTGATCTGTCTCGATTTCCCCGTGGAGTCTCCAATTCTCGATTAGGTGGATCCAAAACTACTGATACAAGGAAGTGTACTTATTGTGACAAGGATAAGCATACTAGAGACACTTGTTTCAAGCTGCATGGATATCCTGATTGGTGGGTTCAAAAGAAGGAAAATCAAAAGAAAGTCATTGGTGGATCATAAGCACACCTGACACCAACGCCTTCCATACCTCGGGTGGATCAATCTGCTCACTTAGTTTCTCCAACTACTGCTTCTACTTCCTTAGTCGATGCAGGTAACTTTGGTTTTGCCTTGAACACTACAATTGTTCCTCCCAATAAACCTTGGATCATTGATTCAGGGGCTTCTGACCACATGACCAATAACTCTACATGGTTTGTTTCTCACACTACTCCACCTTTAAATACCGTTAAAGTTGCTAATGGTATTTCTACTCCAGTGCTTGGAGCAGGCTCCATCTCATTAACACCAGGCTTATCTCTCTCATCTGTTTTACATGTTCCTAAACTTTCTCACAATTTGTTTTCCATTGGTAAACTTACAAATCAACTAAACTGTCTTGCCATCTTTTCTCCTACCCACTGTTGGTTTCAGGATATTCGAACGAAAGCATTGATTGGTCATGGTAGAGAGAGGGGAGGTCTATACTACTTGGACTTACCACCAGATTGTGAGAAGACAAGTTACAGTTGTCAAGTGGAGGCCAAACAATTTGAAGCTTCTGAAAAAATTTGGTTATGGCACAAAAGATTGGGACACCCTTCCTTTCAGTACCTGCAATATCTATTCCCTTCTTTATTTTCTAAAGTCAAGGTTTCTGATTTCCATTGTGAAACTTGCATTCTTTCTAAAAATCATCGTGTCTCATTTCCTTTAAGTTCCCATAAAAGTAATGTTCATTTCTCTCTTATTCATTCTGATGTTTGGGGACCATTTCATATTCCTACTTATACTGGTGCTAAATACTTTGTTTCTTTCATTGATGACTGCACTCGAGTTTCTTGGGTATACTTACTAAAAAACAAGAGTGAGGTTATGTCTATTTTCCCAATCTTTCATCAAATGATTCAAACCCAATTTCATGCTAAAATTCAAGTCGTTCGATCTGATAATGGGAAAGAATATTTGAATTATGGACTTGGAACATTTTTTCAACAACACGGTATCATTCATCAAACATCTTGTCCACATACTCCTCAACAGAACGGTATAGCAGAACGTAAAAATCGTCATCTCTTGGATGTGGCTCGCTCTTTATGTTCTGCTATGCACGTTCCTAAACGTTTTTGGGGCGATGTCATTCACACAGCTGTTTTTCTTATCAATCGCATGCCATCACATGTTCTCCAATTTCAAACACCTATCCAAACCCTTTCCCAATATCATTCTCTTCCTTCACTCCTTCATATTCCTCCAAAAGTGTTTGGTTGTGTCTGCTACGTTCACGTCCCCATGCAAAATCGGGATAAGTTGGATCCTAGAGCCATCAAATGTGTGTTTATTGGCTATTCTGCTACTTAGAAAGGGTATCGATGTTACTATCCTCCAACTGGGAAATTTTTTGTCTCTATGGATGTTACCTTTCGGGAACACGAGGCATTTTTTTCAAAAGAAGATTTGGCCACTTCTCTTCAGGGGGAGATATGGAGTAAGGAGGAAGAGAAGTTGCCGCTTGACATTGGTGATGAACACTTGTCTGATGTCGGTGATGGTGCAAATTTGCCTAATGATGAGGCACAAGGTGAAAAAATATTGAAGGTGTATGAGAGGACAAGAAAAAAGGGAGATAAAGAAAAAAGGGATGATGAGATAGACCACCCTCCCCACATAGACCAACTCTCTGACCAATCAGCTGCTACTCGTACGAATTATCCTGAGGTAACCACTCATTCTCCCTCTCTTCAGCCTACTATATTTGATGAGTCCAATCATGAGATTTCATTAAGTGATGATCCAAATGATTCAAATGAACCACATCGTGAGTCTCAGGGTTCTCGTTATCCTATTCGAGAAAATCGAGGGATACCCCATGTTCGTCATGGTCAGTCTTCTACAAAGGGTATTCAATATCCTATATCTAATTTTGTTTCATCTCATCGCTTGTCAGACTCTTATATATCTTTTGCAAACCAATTGTCATCAGTCTCAGTTCCTAATAAGTTACAGGATGCTCTTAAAGATCCAAAATGGAAAAAGGCTATGATTGAAGAGATGGAAGCGCTTCGAAAAAACTCCACTTGGGAACTGGTTGCACTTCCTGAAGGCAAGAAACCTGTTGGGTGTAGATGGGTGTTCACAGTGAAGCATAAAGCTGATGGTTCAGTGGAGAGGTACAAGGCTAGACTGGTAGCCAAAGGTTATACTCAAACCTATGGCATTGATTATCAGGAGACATTTGCTCCGGTAGCAAAGATCAACACTATCAGGGTTCTTATGTCATTGGCAGCAAATCTAGGGTGGCCTCTACGACAGTTTGATGTAAAAAATGCATTTTTACATGGAGACTTGGATGAAGAGGTATACATGGATCTTCCTCCAGGATTCACTACCACTTGCGATATTGGCAAAGTATGCAGGTTAAGAAAGTCCTTGTATGGATTGAAACAATCACCAAGGGCATGGTTTGGCAGGTTCGCTCAATCAATGAGAAGTTATGGGTTCAAGCAAACTCAAGCTGACCATACCTTATTTCTTAAGCATGATAGAGGTAAACTTACAGCCTTAATTGTTTATGTGGATGATATGGTGGTTACAGGTAATGATGTCGAGGAAATTCAAAAACTTCAAAAGTATCTAGCCAAGGAATTTGAAATGAAGGACTTGGGTACTCTGAAATATTTCTTGGGTATTGAAGTTGCAAGATCAAAGCATGGCATTTTTCTTTCTCAAAAGAAATATGTTATAGACTTATTAACTGAGACTGGGATGTTAGCTTGTAAACCTGCAGACACACCAATTGAGCAAAACCATAGATTGGGAGACTATCATGATCAAGTTCCGGCTAACAAGGAAAGGTACCAAAGATTAGTTGGGAGGTTGATTTATTTGTCTCATACACGATCTGACATAGCCTATGCTGTAAGTGTAGTGAGTCAATTTATGCACAGGCCAAGTGAAGCCCACATGGATGCTGTACAACGCATTCTCAGGTATTTGAAGTCTGCCCCTGGAAAAGGCTTGATGTTTTCCAATCATGGACATCAAGAAGTTGAAGGGTACACTGATGCAGATTGGGCTGGGTCAGTAACTGATCGCAGATCGACTTCTGGATACTTTACATTTGTTGGAGGAAATCTAGTTACTTGGCGCAGTAAGAAGCAACATGTAGTGGCTAGATCCAGTGCCGAAGCTGAATTTAGAGGTATGGCACATGGTGTGCAAGAATTGTTATGGCTCAGGACTTTGTTGAGAGAATTAGGTTTTAATTCTGCAAAGCCATCAAAACTTTATTGTGATAACAAAGCTGCCATTAGCATTGCTCATAATCCAGTTCAACATGATCGTACTAAACATGTTGAAGTGGATAGGCACTTTATCAAGGAAAGGTTGGTTGATGGTACCATTAACTTGCCTTATGTGAAGAGTGATGACCAGATAGCAGATATTTTAACAAAGGCAGTGTCAAGTAGGATTTTCCATCTTTCACTCAGCAAGTTGGGCATTCGAGATATTTACGCACCAACTTGAGGGGGAGTGTCAACTAAAAGCAGCCATGAGTATTAGATGGCTAGTGAAGTTAGGCTAGTCAACTTTCTTTATGTAAATTAGGCAAGTTAGGTAAGTTAGGCAAGTTAGGCAAGTTAGGCAAAGTTAGGTCCTATGTCTTCTTTCTTTCCCTATATATATGTTCATCTTGTAATGAGAAATAATCATCTAATATCAAGAAATTAACTCTATTTTGGCAGAAACCAAAGTCTATACTCTCACCTCCCATTCTGCACACAATGCACCAATATAGAGATAGACTTTCATTAATCTTTCCTTCTTCAGCAATGTTACAAGTATTAACTCTACCATGAGCCAAAATCTATCCAAAAATCTGTGCCTCATATGGTTCTTTTGCTTTCCAAATCATCCGAAGAGGATAAAAAAGGGGAGGAGTTGATTCATTAATTAATTTGGTGAAGAATGACTCGCACAAAATACATGGGATGACTCAAATCTTCCAATAAGTTCTATTCGATATAGTCAATCAATAGTAAAGACACATTTTCATGTAAATGATGTAAAGAAGAAAGCACCATAACCTCCAAATCTTTCTAAAACCTAATCTTTACCCCCAATCCCTACCGCTAAACAAAGATAGGATTGAAAGGATTATCATGTGATATGCCTTCCCAAGGACATTGACTCAAGCCCTTAACCACAATATCACCCATTAACATTTATTTAACATTTTCTTTCAATGCGAATATTCAGCAGTGATTACCAATAAAGTAGATGCAACATGAATGTGAATTTACAAATATTAAGATTGAGCAGGAGTATATGTTACGTCACCTGCTACGTAGGTGGACACAGGCTATCATTACTTTGTCTGAGTTTTGACCATCCTCCAAGTTCAAATTGTTTATATTTGAAGATAGCTCTTCATTAAGATGAGCGTACTAGCATCCAATCAACCTTGTGCCTACAAAACACAATGGTTTATGAAGTGCATTTTGTAATTAATATAGGAAATTATTTCATTAAACTAAGCTATAGTAAAACGATAAAAGCAGAGATAAATTTAGTCCTTTCAGAAGAAAACTAGTGAGCACAGTGGTCACGTCTCTGGGCATCAGACGAAGATCTGGAATAGTATCCCACATTAGTTGAGGTTAGGGGGTTTTTATGGGATGAAAGAGAGTTGCTCATTGTCAAGCACATGGATAAATTAAAGTCAGGTTGCTAAGTTTTAATTAAACCTAAGTATATAAAATCCCCAAGAAACCCAACAAATGAGTCGAGGTTGAGTCAACACCACTCAAATTTCAACGGAAAACCCTTCAAACTCCCTCACCTCTCTAGATAGATTTCTTTATTATTTTAACATGTAACTCATGTGATGATTGACTAGAAACAGAGTAACTTCATACGTAGCTCAACACAAAATTAGAAAGGCAAAGCAGAAAAAAGTCATAGAGAAGGGGAAGTGATTTTAATGTACCTGAATTTTCCTTGGTGGTAATCATCCTATTTTTCAAGTCTTGAGCAGCCTCATTCATGCCTCGTTCATTGTAGGCTTGGATCATGGTAGCAAATGTGATATGATCAGGCACACATTTTTTCTCTTTCATTGCTAAAAACAGTTCGCTTACCTTTCTTAGGTCACCAGTGCGACAATAAGCACTAATAATACAGTTGAAAAAAGGTGTATCTAACATGACATCCGAATTCTCTACTTGCCTCAAAATGGAATCAACTTTACTTATACTCCCAGCTTTGCTATACGCACTAACAAGAGAACAATAGGTGATAGAGTTGGGCTTCATTCCTTGATGCTTCATTCTTCGGAAGTATTCGTCCATCTTCTCAATATTTCCAGCTTTACCGAATACCTCAATTACAATATTATAAGTAACAATAGTTGGGGTGAAAAACCTTTTCTTCATAAATTCCATAACAGATCTCATCTTTTCGTACATTCTTGCCTTCCCGTATGATTTAATCAGGATATTGAATGTCTTAGGGTCTGGCCTTATTCCCATCAGCTGAAATTCATCATACCACTTCTCCATCCTCTCTATCTGCCCACAATTCCCATAAGCACTGAGAAAAGAATTGAAAGTGAAAACATCAGGAAGGCAGCTGCCACTTTCAATCATATTTGTCAACGTTTCCTCCATCAGTTCAAACATTTCAGCCTTACCATATCCATCAATTAGGGTATTGTATATGACTGTGTTGCATCCAATCCCCAGGTACGACATCTCAGCAAGAACGCGTTCAATCAGGTCAGGACGATTGAACTTGGTGCAGGAATTAATAAGAATAGAATATGTATATACGTCTGGTTTGCAGTCAGAAACTGACTTCATATCATCAACGGTAGAGAATGCCTTGTCAAGGAGGCCACTTTTGCCATAAACACTAACAAGAGCTGTGTAGACATCAACAGTAGGTTTGAGCCCATCACTCAACATGAGCTCAAAAAGCAAGCTGGCCTGCTCAGGTTGCCTGCACTTGCCAAGCATCATCAGCAGCTTGGTGTACGTTTGGCATCTCGGCTCATACCAGTGCTGCTTACGAAGTAGACCAAAAATCTAAAGAAATGAACCGTTGGTTTTGGATTAAAAACAACTCAAAAGTTGAACAAAAGGGAGAAACGAAGACTCAAAGTAATCCAGTGTATTTAAGATTGCAAACCAAGATGCTATAACTAGAACTGAAAATTCTTGTGAAGAAGTATTTAGTTTTAGACGTCCAGAGGAGTTTAGAATTGAACCGTTTGCTCATATAACTAATGAAAATGAGCAAAATTGCAGCTATAAGCTTACTTCTCATCAAGTTTCACTTATTTACTAACAGAATTGAGAAAACAGAACATCTAACAGACCCAGAAGCCTCAATTGACAAAACAATAAATTCCCACAAAACCAAAGATCACTACTTTCTTCTGAGGCAACAAGTAATCCTATCCCCACTCAACTAAAGCTGTCAGCTTTTCATTTTATAATTAAAGTTCAATAGTTTCAAACTTACAATATCATTATTTTTAGAACAAAACAAACAACCCAAAATCCAAAATTCTCAGGAAAAAAAAAAAAAAAACAAAACAAAACCCATTTCCGAAATTCTCAGAAACCAAAAAAAATAAAAAACAGGAGAGAAAGTTCCAACAGACCTTGAGAGCAGTTTCCCAGAGATTGGCTGCAATAGCCTCGTCCAGAGCCTCCAAAACGGCCTTGGGCCAAAGGTTGTTGTACTTCTTGGAGTTGGCTTTCCTCTCAATGTTTCTCACGGCGGCGTCCGTTCGGAGGAGTTGAGACAGATTCTTCTGCTCCTTCGTCAGAGACGGGTCGGAGCTCCGTTTCGATAAACGGAGGCAGCGGATTGTTGGGTTTGGTTTGTGGGTGTGTTCAGAGTAGAACGTCGTCCAATATGTGGCGCCGGTTAAGGAGGTTGAGGTCGAGACGCGCAGGTTAGTGGGATAAAGGAGTTGACGCTCCATTGCGCGGGGGCCAGTGATTGTCTCTTGACTGTGACGCGGGTAATGGGAGTGACGCTGGGTGGTCGGGGTTTTAAAGAAGAAGATCAGAAGTATCAGAGTGTCCCAGGATAGGATGCGCTGGCAGGCCTGGTTACAGGGAGAATTTCGAAGTAACTGGTATTTAATCTAAATATTTCATGTGTCATAAAATAATTAGATGGGCACATAAGTGTGGATAATTTTTTTAATTGTTAAAATGCATGAAATAAACATGTTGGAACAATGGTATTGGATGACTAGTGAAGTTAGGCTAGTCAACTTTCTTTGTGTAAGTTAGGCAGGTTAGGCAAGTTAGGCAAGTGTTAGGCAAGTTAAGCAAGTTAGGCTTATGTCCTCTTTCTTTCCCTATATATAAGTTTCATCTTGTAATTGTTAGAATCAATCAATACACATTGAAAATCAATATGGTATCCGAGCTGTGATCTGGGAAAACCACAAAACACAAGCTCTAAGGCAGTCACGAGGTCAACCATTCCAGGCATGGCTTCTCATTCAAAATGGGAAAATCCCAACCACCCACTCTATCTCCACCACTCGAACCAACCTGGTGCAATCCTCGTACCACAACCATTGGTGGAAGACAACTACAGCACATGGGTTCAATCCATGAGTATGGCATTAACGGTCAAGAACAAACTTGGTTTTGTTGATGGGACAATCAACAAACCAAGTGAGGACAATTCTGAGGAGCTGCAACAATGGAATCGCTGCAACAACTTGGTCAAGACATGGCTACTAGGCTCCATGTCAAAGGAGATTTCAGGGAATGTCATCAACTACAAGGATGCTCGACAAATGCGGACCGATCTGCAGGAGAGGTTCTCACATGTGAATATAGTTCAGCTGTTCCATGTTGAGAACGAGATCCATGATTGTGTCCAAAGCAATATGAGTGTAAGTTCTTACTTCACTAAACTTAAAAGTTTACGGATGAACGTGATACTTTGTGTTCCATTCCAGCATGCAGTTGTGGAACAAAGAATGAGATGAACTCATATGTTGAAACTCAAAAAACCATGAAGTTCCTTATGGGATTGAACGAATCGTATGCTACGGTTCGAAGCAATACCCTTCTTCTCGAACCACTGCCTACGGTGAACAAGGCATATGCGTTGGTCCTTCGACATGAATGCCAGGCAGAGGTTTCCAATGGGAAGAGTACACAACCAGAGGCTGTTGTCTTTGCAGTGAAGAATTTGTCGCAAGAACCTACATCGGAAGACAAAGAGATGCGACGTGGAAAGTGCAATAGAACCAATCACATCACCAAAAATTGTCGTGCATATCTCAAGTGCACTTTTTGTGGATGGAAAGGTCACACCTTCGATTTCTGTCGAAAACGGAAAGCAGCCACAGAAACGGAAAGCAGTCGTCGTTTTTCTTCAAAAGGGAATCAAGTTTCACAAAGTAACAAGCAAGAGATGTTGCCCAATTTCCCGTTCTCTCAGGAGGATTGCAAGCAAATCCTTCAAATGTTGAACAAGAACAAATCATCATTTGCCAATCAAGTCGGTAATCCTTCTAGTCATGAAGAACTTTCAGGTAAAGCCTTATCTTTTTCCTGTAAAGGAACCGAAAGTATTTGGATCCTGGACAGTGGTGCCACGGATCACATAGTTTGCAGCCCTAGTCTCTTTACACACTCACGAGCTGTTGAAAATCATATAGTTGAACTGCCAAATGGTTCCGTTGCCAAAGTCACTCACATTGGACAAGTTGTTTTCTCTCATAATCTTATCCTTGACAATGTCCTATGTGTGCCGTTCTTTAAATTAAATTTAATATCCATCAGTAAACTAGCCTATGATTCCTTATATGTCACAATTTTCTTCACCCAATTTTGTGTCATTCAGGACCTTCGCTCGGGGAAGATGATTGGGATGGGAACTGAAAGGGAGGGACTCTACTACCTCGACTCATCAATGAAAGGAACATGCAACAATATTCAAACCATCGCACCAAAGCTTTGGCACCAACGCCTAGGACACCCATCTCATAAAGCCACTTCGTTATTACCTTTCTTTAACAATAAAGCTTGTGATTTGGAAAAATGTTCAATTTGCCCATTGGCCAAACAAACACGATCACCCTTTCCTTTGAGCTCTATTTCTACCAAATCATGTTTTGAATTATTGCATATTGATATTTGGGATGGTTATCAAGTTGCTTCTATTTCAGGTGCCAAGTATTTCCTTACCATCGTAGATGACTACACTAGAAGCACTTGGGTTCATTTGATGAAACATAAATCTGACACAAAAGACATTTTAGTCAAATTCATTCAAATGATTGAGACTCAATTCAATACCAGAGTTCAAATCATACGAAGTGACAATGGCCCTGAGTTTAAACTTGAGCAATTTTATGCTCTCAAAGGCATCATACATCAATCTAGTTGCGTCAACACACCATAACAAAATGGTGTTGCCGAACGTAAACACCGGCACTTGCTCAATGTTGCTCGGGCTTTGCTCTTTCAAGCTTGTCTGCCAAAACATTTTTGGGGAGATGCAATCCTAACCTCAGCCTACCTCATCAATAGAACACCCACTCCACTTCTCCAAGGTAAAACACCCTACGAAAAACTGTTTCACAAAGCACCTAACTATTCTCATTTGAAGGTTTTCGGTAGCTTGTGTTTTGCTTCTACACATGCCCAAAGGCCCTCTAAATTCGACCCTCGTGCAATCCAATGCATTTTTCTTGGGTATCCTTATGGTCAAAAGGGTTATAAATTGTTTGATATAAAACACAATAAGACTTTTGTTTCTAGGGATGTCGTATTTTTTGAAGATCATTTTCCATTCCAACATTGTAACACTTCTGTTGCCCCGTCTCCATCAAACACTACACCTGTCCCGTTTGACTCGACCTCTCCCATTGAGTCGCATTCAAGCCTTGCACCAGCAGACATAAACACCACATCTCCCACACTTGCCGACATCACACCACCCTCATCTCCTTTACCCTCTACAACTCCACCACCAGATACCTTATCAACACCTTCACCTACCCTACACTCTTCCCCACCTCCAACCACTCCATCACCAGATCCACCCCCTCCACTCCGTCGTAGCACTCGACCAACCAAAACTTCCACATTTTTGCAGGACTTTCATGTTAAGGTGGCCCTCCCATCCCGTGTTGCACCCACATCTTCCACAAGCATGGTTCAGTCCTCAGGTACATCTCACTCCCTATCTCGTTATTTATCCTATGACCATGTATCCCCCCCTCACAAAACCTTTCTCACCACCCTCACCATTATCAAAGAACCCACCAGTTTTTCGCAGGCTGTTCAGGATCCCAAATGGCGTGACGCCATGTAAAAAGAGATTGCTGCCCTCCATGACAATCGCACTTGGACTCTTGTGCCCTTACCACCTCACAAACATCCCATATGCTGCAAATGGATCTATAAGGTGAAGCTTAAACCTGACGGCAGTGTTGAACGCTACAAAGCCCGTCTCGTTGCTAAATGCTATAGTCAAATTGAAGGGCTTGATTATCGGGAAACATTTGCTCCAGTTGCCAAGCTCACCACCGTCCGTGTCCTCCTCAGTATTGCCTCCATCCGTGGTTGGCATCTTCACCAACTTGATGTAAACAACGCATTTTTGCATGGTGACTTATACGAGGAGGTTTATATGTCCCTATCTCCTGGGTTAGGACGAAAGAGGGAGACACGAGTATGCAAATTACACAAATCCATTTATGGTTTAAAACAGGCCTCAAGACAGTGGTTTATCAAGCTGTCTAGTGCTCTCAAGACTGCTGGTTTTCATCAATCATGGTCAGATTACTCATTGTTCGTCCGAAATCGTCAAGGCAGTTTCATGGCATTACTTGTGTATGTTGATGACGTTATACTTGCAGGTAACAATTTGAGAGAAATTGAAGAGACTAAACTCTTCATTTCCCAACATTTTAAGCTAAAGGATTTGGGAAAAATCAAATATTTTTTTGGGTTAGAAGTTGCAAGATCTAAACCAGGGATTGCCTTGTGCCAACGCAAATATGCGTTGGAGATACTAGAAGATGCTGGGTTCCTTGGTGCGAAGCCCTCACGATTGCCGATGGAACCAAACTTGTCCTTTACACAAACTGAAGGGACACTCCTACATGATCCTTCTTCATATAGGAGACTCGTAGGGAGGCTAATTTACTTAACCATCACGAGGCCTGACCTGACTTACGTGGTTAATATGTTAAGCCAATTCATGGACAAGCCGCGACAACCACACCTTGATGCAGTGCATAAGGTTCTCAGATACATCAAACAATCTCCTGGCCAGGGAATTCTTTTGCCTTCTACAGGTTCACTACAGTTACAAGCTTTTTGTGATGCTGATTGGGCTCGGTGTAAAGACACTAGAAGGTCAATAACCGGTTATTGTATCTTCCTTGGGCAAGCACCGATATCTTGGAAAACGAAGAAGCAAAGCACAATATCTCGTTCTAGTGCAGAGGCAGAATATCGTTCTATGGCTATCACCTGTTGTGAAGTTATATGGCTAAGAAACCTTTTGAAGGACTTACGAGTGAATCATGCACAACCAGTCACATTGTTTTGTGATAATCAAGCTGCCATGCACATTGCTTCGAACCCAGTGTTTCATGAACGAACGAAGCATATAGAGATCGACTGTCACTTAGTACGTGAGAAGATTCAGATGGGAATGGTGCAAACAGCTTACATACGAACCTCGAATCAACCTGCAGATTTGTTCACCAAACCACTAAGCTCGGCGCAATTTGAGGTCTTACTTAGCAAGTTGGGTGTCATTGACATCCACACTCCAACTTGAGGGGGAGTGTTAAAATGCATGAAATAAACATGTTGGAACAATGGTATTGGATGACTAGTGAAGTTAGGCTAGTCAACTTTCTTTGTGTAAGTTAGGCAAGTGTTAGGCAAGTTAGGCAAGTTAGGCTTATGTCCTCTTTCTTTCCCTATATATAAGTTTCATCTTGTAATTGTTAGAATCAATCAATACACATTGAAAATCAATATTAATCGTATTTTTATATGTGAAGTATCGCTTGAGTACTTAATACTTGAACTAAATCTCTCCAATATAGTACAATAGACATCCACGGCAAGATAATCTAAAACTCAACTTGAATATCAAGAACAAAATTGCATCTTATAAAAGATACACTGCCCGAAAAGTATCACGAAAAAAAAAAACAAGTGACCATTAATAAAAACCCTTTCCAAAAAAAATATGCAAGATAATATTTCAAGTAAGCTTAATAGCATCACACATGATACAAACGAAAGACAATGCACGAATTAACTTACTTTCAGCATCATACAATAATAATTAAGTTTTATCTCATTAAGTGAGACCGACTGTATGAATCATACACACCACTGTGCCCTATTTGCACGCTTCAGTTAGCTTCAAGTACTTTATATATTTTTTAAAGGGAACTTTAATGAAAAGCTTTCAGTACTGTTCACTTTAACGAAAAATCACATTTTTACACTAAAAAGTCAATCATGATATTATTCACTTTACTCTTTATTTTGTCTTTATCGTTAAAACTCAAAGTTTTCAAACATTTTTCATTAATGTTCATTATTTTTTAAGTCTCATCCAAGTCTTCCTAAATCTTTTTCTCTCTTTTGAGTTGATCTTCTTGATCGTTTTGCTTCTTTCTTCTTTTTTGACAAACAAAAGAAAACCATCTTTTGTCATAAAAGAGAAAACTTGGCTATTCAAGGATTGAGAAAGAACTCTTTAAAATACTTCGTGTCCTATTCACGTAACTTTGTGCTTATAATCGATATGGATGATAAAATTTAGTTAAAAACAAGATTGTTTAATCATCATAAATAGATAGATGTATAATGTAAAAAAGCATTTCGACTTTATTTATTTACTACAATTGATTGATAAAACAATCTTAATTTTAATTAATTTTTTACAACTTCACAAAATAGTTTATAATATAATTTTTTCTAATTATAAACACAAAGTTTTGAATGATGAATCCACAGCCCGTAAAAAAATGCCAAACCAAAGGTGAAGAGGTGAGAGAGAGCAGATGATGCTGGTGGACTTTATAAATAAAAAAGAAGTTTATTCGTGGCCGCCTGATCAGTTTTGAACGGCCGATGTTGATTGGTGAGGAAGAGTTCGGAGAGAATCTGCATCCCGCGCAGTAAAACCCTGAGGCCATAAACCCTAATTCCTAAACCCCTCGGCCCCCAATTTTGAAACTCGCACCCATAGCTATACATTGTCCCCAAAAATCTCAATTTTACAGAACAATTTGGACTTCAGCAATGACAATGGAAGTGGAAGGAGGAGAGGGGCAGGGGAAGACTATGTTGTGCCTTCTGACGGACCCAGATGGAAATCCATTAGGAACTCCGGTCAACTTTCCTCTAAACACTGAACCGCAACACCTTCAACAAATCGTTAATCAGCTTCGTCAAAATGTATAATCATTTCTACTTCCTTCTCTGTGAAATTCTCCATCTTACTGTTGCGTTTCATAATTCGCCTGTTTAAAGGTATAGAATTTCGATTGGTAATATAAAATGTGTGAGAAAAATTGAAGAAGAATGTTTCTTGAACTGATTGGATTGTAACAATTTGCTTTTTGATTGGAGAGAAATTTGCTTTTGAAGAAAATGGGATATGGGCACATGCGGGTGGGTGCGAACTTCTGAATTTCACAAACCATTTTCGTGCGCATTGTATAGCGTGCTCTCGCATCTCAGTTTTAGACTTGATTCTTAAGTTAAGTTTTCCTTTATCTATTTCTGCTTGAAATGATTTAACTTTTTATGAAATTTGTAAACATTTAAAAAAAATTGAATTGAAAGAAATATCAGCTTTGTCATTGATTGTGTTGAAAAATGTATAAGTACTTCAATTAGATGCTTCATATGTATACAATGTAAGTAATTGTTCTACGTATTTTCAGGATTCTGAACAAAATCAGTAGCTTCTGTTTTGATGATTTTAGAATTTTTTTTAGTTGTCAATCATTATTAGGTTTCTAGCACGTAATTTGGTACAGTCTGTATCATCAAGTTAGTTAATTGAAAACATATCCTCATATATGAATCTTGCATGCGATAATTTGTGACATTTTTTGTGGATCCTGCTTCATGTGTTGTGGCCTTCCATGGTCATATGAGTAATGAGGTACACGTTTTGGGTTTGTTCAGGAGGAGAGGCTACCGTATGCTTTCTATATAGCAGATAAGGAACTTGTTGAGTCACTTGGAAAGTTTGCAGAGAAGAACAAAAGTGAGTTAGATAATGGCAGCATTTCAAATGCCATGATTGTATTTATCTTAAAAATTTATGATTTTAGGTCCATCTTTTCATGTGATACTCTTTTCTGGTGAAAAACCATGGCAGTTTCTGTGGAGAAGGTGCTTCATATAGTTTATCAACCACAAGCTGTTTTCCGAATTCGGCCTGTTCATCGTTGCTCAGCAACAATTGCTGGTAAATCTTGTGATCAACCTTTCTCGGGATTGGCTCACTAGATGACATTTTTTGTTACTGGTATGACATATATAATGTAATTTTGTTTATGATTGAATCAAACCTATTGTTCTGTCACTACAGGTCACACAGAAGCTGTACTTTCAGTTGCTTTTAGTCCTGATGGCCAACAGTTGGCAAGTGGTTCTGGTGATACCACTGTCCGACTATGGGACCTTAATACTCAGACGCCGCTGTTCACATGTACAGGTTTGGAGTCTCAGTTTAATACTACAATCCTAGCCCTTATACCTTTTAAACATTACACAATGCTTGTACACTATGAAAAGTTATATAAAACGGAAGACAAAATTGTGGAGTGAAAAAGAGAGAAGGAATTACAGATAATTTGGATATCTGAGAGTATATTTTCCCGGATTACTGTAGTGATTAGAGATTCGATAGTATATGTATTATTAGTTTAAGGCTTTGTCACGGAGACTATAATTCGTATGGGGAATGTCACATCCTTTGGTTTCTTAGGGTAAGAGCACACTTATGCTTCCTGTGGTTTGCTGCATACCTAGTGAAAATAAAGTTCCTTCATTTCTTCCTTTTAACAATTTTTTTTTTGTTTGATGGCTCACGTTAAATTGTAGTCTATTAAATTTTATAAGTCCCTCATAAATTTTGAACTTTTTTCCCATGAAATAATAATATATGTTAAGCAGATAGTCACTCTTCACCGACTTATCGTTCTACTATTTGCACTAACTGTGGACCTTGTTTTATTCAGGACATAAGAATTGGGTCCTTGTTATTGCATGGTCACCTGATGGTAAGTATCTTGTTAGTGGCAGCAAGGCTGGAGAACTTCAATGTTGGGATCCACGAACAGGGAAGCCATCAGGCAATCCACTTATTGTAAAGTCTCTATGCTTCAGTCGCTGATCATTATGAACTTCTTTATTGTTTGTTACATATTGCACTCTGTCGCTTGTGACACATATAGGGAGAAACTCTTCTACAATTAGGATCTTGCGATAACATTATGCTCAAAAGCACTAGAAGGAACATGTTCATTTGCTCTTTCTCTGTGCATGTTTTTAAGTAATGAGTTTCCATTCCCATAAACATTACAGCAATGAGCGCCAATATACTTTTTTAAATATGTAATAAGTACCTTATAACATATGTTAATTAATGGTATTATGTGCCATGAATTTTAACACCTTTATAAGATGAAAGTAGGTTCCCCTTGTATTTGGGTGTTGAAATTTACCGTTTGAAATTTTGAATAAATCCACATGTTAGGCTGTCTGCAATTAGTTAACCTTCTGGATTAAGTGTAATCCCCCATTTAGACTTTCTCAAGATGGTGGTAGTTATGTGTGATCAAAATAAAGGAAGAGGGTTCCTAAAAGTAGCCCTTTACTTGATAATCCCTACTGCCTTGCTGGGAACATGTGACTTCTTTGTTATTTGTTTGATGAAAATATTATTCCATTCATTTGTTAGGGCCACAAGAAATGGATTACTGGAATCTCTTGGGAACCAGTCCACCTAAGTGCTCTGTGTCGACGCTTTGTAAGTGCCGGCAAAGATGGTGATGCACGTATATGGGATGTTACGTTGAGGAAATCTGTTATATGTCTTAGTGGCCACACACTTGCAGTAACATGTGTAAAATGGGGTGGAGATGGTTTCATATATACAGGGTATATTTTTTTTCCTAATTCTTTCGATAATAAGAAACATATCTTTCTAATGAAAAGTAAAATGAAATATTTGTTATTTATGTTTGACATAATTATATATTATTAAAATAAAATAAAAAAAAACTCTGCGGATGATCATAATGCTCATTAATTTAAATAGTCCACTTATCCTGACATCAATTTACACCTTGTTCCCCTGTACTGTATAAAGAAAAATTATTGGATTCTTGGCCAAGACTTTTGGGATGACAATACGATTTATAACAAATATCTCTATCTTAACTGTCTCAGCTCCCAGGATTGTACTATCAAAGTCTGGGAGACCACACAAGGAAAACTAATTCGTGAACTGAAGGTAAGTAAGATCATGATATTTGCAGCATGCCATAGATCTGTTTTAAACTTTTGTGCATTGTCCATACCCTATAACGTATTTATCTATGCTTTATTCTGATCTGTAGATGTGTTGATTCATTGTTTATTAAATATTGATACGTGCTTCTTGACCAAATTATAGTGGTTTTTTTTCAATGATTTTAACGATAATCTATTTCCATCTCTTCTTTAAGACCTTGTTATGTGAGGGTATATAGATTGTTCAAATTTGTGATTTTATACTTCAATGGTTTTCTGGATTTCTTATTTACGGAACTTTCATCAGAGTGTGTAGCTAGTGTCTGTCTCTTTTATTAATAATTTGAATTTCTAATTCTAGATTATATGATTTCGCAATTCAATTGTTCTGTTGTTTTTCATTCCTTTTAAGTCACTTATGGTTAGTAATATGCTTATTCGTCTAATTTCATATGCCTTGTCCACCGAATGGTACTTGTTGATATTCCATTGTTGATGCTCATGGATCTCAATATGTGTATTTTAAGGGTCATGGTCATTGGGTTAACTCTCTTACATTGAGTACTGAATATGTTCTTCGTACGGGAGCCTTTGATCACACTGGCAAGCAATATTCATCTCCAGAGGAAATGAAGCAGGTGATTGTTATCTTCTGCTTTTATACTTGCATTAGTCCCTGTTTGGTTTGATATTGTTCATTGTCTTCAGGTCTCATGTTGTTTCATTTGAAATGAGTAGTGTGGTTCGATTTTTCATAGTGATATTTTAGTATCAAAAGAGAAAAAAAATTTGGTGCCGTTTCACTAGTTTTAAGGGGCCTTCCACTCATTCATTTGTTTAATTGTTCCTGATGGTGCTAATTTTACCCTCCTTTTAATAAGTCACCCTTGTATGGAAGAAGTACAAAACAAATTAAAAGACGAGGAGAATGGTCACTTTTTTTTTACTTTATATTCATCTTTTTCTTTGACATTGATGTTGAGGAGGACAAGAACGATTTTGTTAATATTCCCTTTGAATCTCTGCTTTTGAGTTCCTTTTCAATTGGGAACTGCAAACTCTTGACCTTTGATTGAACAATTCCTAAGCTGGAATACCTGTATTGAAGAATTGTGTTATCAAAATTATTGATGCTGATTATTTCAGAACTCACTAAGCTTGAGGGTAGATTTTTTGAAGCTTTTATTTTGTGCGCTTCTACTACTTGGGTTGCCACATCTCAGTGTTGTGATTAAATTACAGTTTTCTGACTAAAGTAAACCTCTCCTGATATATGTTTTCTTCCTTATCCAAGGAACTGATTGTATTTTAGTTTACTAACATATAGGCAGCTTTGGAAAGATATAACAAAATGAAAGGCGATTCCCCTGAAAGATTGGTTTCTGGATCTGATGATTTCACAATGTTTTTATGGGAACCTTTTCTCAAGAAACAACCTAAAACTCGCATGACGGGTCACCAACAGGTAAAATAATTGAATGCTATGTCCGGTTGTTAATCTTTATTTTATTTTTTTTGCTTAAACCAAGTTTCTTATTATTGTTTATTTGGAGTGCAATACTACCTTAGTTTTGCAGTTTGTGTCTGTATCAGTGCTTGTGATTATGACTTAAATGACAAGATCTTATTCCTCAGCTGACGTGGTAACAGCCATATATATAATCTTAATAATGGAAGTATGAACATGTTTCTTGGTAACAGCCTATAAACCACGTCTGCTTTTCACCTGATGGGCAATGGATAGCAAGTGCCTCATTTGATAGGTCTGTCAAGTTATGGAATGGTACTACTGGAAAATTTGTTGCAGCTTTCCGGGGCCACGTTGGCCCTGTCTACCAGATCAGGTCTGAATTGATTTCAATGGTTTCTGTTTTTTGAATGGTTATGCTGTATGGCTAATTATTACCTATTGCCTCACAGCTGGTCAGCAGACAGCAGGCTACTTGTTAGTGGCAGCAAAGATTCCACTCTTAAGGTAAACCACTTACTGGTACTGAACTTTCTTTTTGTGGTGATAAGGATTCTTGACAAAGGAGTGAGATTTTAAGATTTCATGTTGTGTTTGAAGCACATCAGGAAACATAATGTGGTGTAAGTGGAGAAAGTAATTGACAGGCGATTTCTTCACATTTTGATAACTATTTATGTCACGACGATAAGAGTCATCTCATATCTTACTAGTGGTATCAATATCAGTTCATATGTAAGCTGGATTTCGGTTTCCATTGAAATGACATCAAATTGATTTGAGTTTGTATATCAAACCTAATATTGTTTTCACACATCCGAGAAATAAAGTGTTGTCTTTTAATTTCCATTAATGATTTTGCTAGTATAAGGCATATTTCTTAGTTTTGACCTGATATTTTGTGGTTATGTACATGGGTATGGTCATGGCATAAGCAATCATGGAAACCTCGATTTTTATTTTCAGCTTCCTGGTCATTGTCTATTTTCATCACGTATGAACTCTTCAAACTATTGAGCTACTAAATTCAGATGCCTTACACTTGTTTTGTTATACTGTGTACCTTGGTTGGGGTGCTATGCTCTTGTTGCTACTAGTGGAAGTATCTTGGGGTTACATTTGTGACTTATGGATGAATTTATTTTAATCATGTAGGTTTGGGATATCAAAGCACGGGCGCTAAAACTAGATCTTCCTGGCCATGCAGATGAGGTGTGTTTTCCCTTCACCTTAAAGACACAGATTTACTGTTTCATTTATTGAAGCATGCTTGGAGGAGGATTCCATAGGACAGAGACCAATTGAAAACTGCAGGAAGACATCAACTAAATCAATTGACCCTCACGTAAAGCAATGCATAAGGACTTGTCCACGTCTTCTAATTCTACTCAAGTGCTTTTAGATATTGCATGATTTAAGCTACCCCATCCATATGCGAGAAGGCAGCACATGTAAACCAAGTTTTCTTCACCCATCTTGAGTCTTTACAAAAACAAGTTGGGCTACTTTGAGGGAACCCAAGTCCTCCGGATTTCTATTGTCTGATGGCGCTTTATCTTCATTCTACATGTTATATGAGGAGTACATAGCAGTTAGCGCCACAAAAGAAGACAAACAAAATATGTCATATCTATACTGTAGACTCTTTACTGAATCGATAGACCGTCATTTTAGGCAACCTAGAACAATTTTTCAATTTTCCATTTTATGCATGCACCGGTAAGAAACTTTACACACATGTCCTCTTTATATTGACATATGGTTTAACCCATTTTCGAATTTTCAACTTCTTTTTGAAAGGTTTTTGCTGTTGATTGGAGTCCAGATGGTCAGAAGGTTGCTTCTGGTGGTAAAGATAGAGTTCTGAAGTTATGGATGGGCTAGACCAACGGTAGGCCGAAGTGCGGGCAGCTGGATAATTGAAATACATGATGGTGGTAAATGAGCACTGAAGTATTTGGTACGGTATACATAAAGTATACTGTACAAATACAGTATACGAACAAGGATTGGGAATCTAATAATCCGTCACAAGAGAGGTTGAAAGGAAAAGCTCCTAAATCAGCATTAAAGTTTTTGATCCATTGGGGGGAAGCCAATTCATGAATCTGGGTGTAACTTTACGTTATGTTGGATGGAAACGAACCTTGAACTAAAATTTTGTTTGTTATTGTCGGAAATGTATGAATATCACATTTCGTAGCTCTGAACAATACGATTCATGATTGTCATTCTGGATTTGATGGGTTGAAACATACTGATTTGGGGCTGTTGAGCAAGTTGATGAACCATGAAGTTGGTTTTACTATAGACCCAATTGTTATTTTGTAGTTCGAACAAATGGACATCATTGTTATATGTGGAACTCACTTACATGAGAGAGTATGTCAACACTTTTTTTTTGAATAAGAGATTTCGAGTGCAACTGCAAATGCTATTTTCTAGTTGAACTATTAAGAACTCGTATGTTAACATATTAATGAGTTTTTATACAGTGCCTAAAGTGTGTGATACTCAAAATGTTTAAACTGTAATATTAACGTAAAATTTTTGGAGTTTAATTAGATTACTCAAAGTAGTCAAATGTTATCAACAAGCAATTTAGTTTGATTTTACCCAAAAAAAAAAAAATTGGAAGAGGAAAATCCCAATCCTATCAAAGAAAGAGAAAGGTCCCCAACTCCCAAACAAAACAAAAGCCAAGGTTTGATTAAAAAAAAAATAAAAAAATAAAAAAAATGCCAAAGGGGTTTTAAACCTAATCCGAATTCCAAGGGTTTTAGAAACTGCCAACGTATCTTCTTCGTTACCCTAAAACCCTAGCCATTTGAATGTAGTCTCTGAAATCCCCAATTCCACTTCCAATTCAAATGCTTCTTCTTCTTCACCAGTAAAGAGGAAAGGGAAAAGGGTCATGGCTGCACTGGCTCACGCCCTGCTCAGCGTTCCATCCCGTTGTGGTCTTTGCCGCGCCGTTAATCCCAAGGACAATTACAAGCTCTGCGTTTGGGGGTTTTCCAGAGCAATTGCTCGCTATGGAATCTCCATTTCTAGTGTTTCCACGAGGAAGAAGGATGGTGGTAATCTCACCGGCCCTTGGGCACTGAATGCAGCTGACGCCCTCATCGTCGTCCACAATGCTACAGCTCGCACCACTGTCGAAATCCCCGTTACCTGTTATCAGGTCACTGCTTCATTCCACTGATAAATTTATTATCTTTAATCTTTCTCTGTTTAGTGATAATTTGGTGAATTGGGTACTGATTTAGCTGTAATTTGTGGACTTTCTGTTGTTCAATCCTAAGTTTTACATGTAACACGTGTGACGAAAAGCGTGCTTGTACTTTTGTTTATGCTCTAGTATGAACTGTGTTTTGAATTTCAACCTGTCCATATAGGCTACTGTCATATATTTGTTCATCTGCCAGAAAGTTAATATATGCAAAAAGGGATACATGTTAGTTACCAGATGTTATGTTTGTGATTGTACAGTCTAATAGGCAAATGAACGGCGTTAGCTAAAATAATGAGCTTTGATTTTCTTTTTCTTTTTTTCAATCGTGTCATTGGATTTACAGATTGGATGTCTATTATTGTGCTGCCAATGATGAAATTATTTAGAGTTTTGAGATTCAGTATGCTCCTGTTATTTCACTTCTCTACCCGTTTTGTAAATGAATGTTTTGTCTGGCTGCACTTCTAACTCTGTTCATTCTTTTCCTCCCATTTCCCATATTGGTTCCGTATCTATAGTTTTCTATGCAAAAGAAAGAGAGCTTGAACAGTTAAAAATGCTCTGTCTTTCTAATAGTAGTTGTCAGAGTTCGTATACTATATGAAATTTGTGTATTGTTTACCTTTGTGAAGATGATTGAGAAATGCATTCCTTGCGCTAGCATATCCATATTTTCTGAAATTTCTTATCACTCTGCATTTAGCTTAATCCCAAATCAACTTGCAGCTTATTGGTGTTCCTGAACAAGCTGAAAAAGATGTGGTTGTTGAAGCAGTAATTGATTTGAAGAGTGCTAAAATTGATGAAGGTTACACCATGCATGCTATTAAATCTCGCAAGGTAGGGAGTAGGGAGTAGGGACTTGACAATGTTAATGTGTTGTTCGTCCAATCTTAAGAATTCATTTTTATTCCTTATAGCATGTGATAAAAGCCTTCTTCTTAGTTGTCTTTTTGGTTCCTTTACAGGACCTTCTAATGAACGTGAGAGAGAAGCTTATCTTTGAACCAGAATATGCTGGTAGTAAAAAGGAAAATATCCCGCCTAAATCCTCTCTTCATATCCCTTGGGCATGGCTGCCAGCTGCTCTTTGCCTCCTTCAAGAGGTTTGGCTTTTTTTTATACAATATACTTGGTTTAGTGTAGGCTTAGCTTTCACTTTTCAGCTTTCAGCTCTTTTTATTTTCTTTTTAATATATTGTTAAACTCTCATTTTTTTTTCTTTCTGATATTTATCATTATACTGGCACCCTGGTTTTTGTGTATGGCCCATCATTTGTTACAATTATCAAGTTTGATATTCTCCCCCTTCCCCTACCTAAATCAAAAAGGTTTTGAAAGATGGATACTATTGGATTTCTGTAATCCAGGTTGGGGAAGTAAAGCTTGTGCAAGATATTGGTCAGGCAGCTGTTCAACATCCAGATGCTAAGCCGTATACTCACGATCTTCTTCTTTCTATGGCACTAGCTGAGGTAAGGAAGGTCAGAAAATAGGTTAATATCTTGTACCATCTGTTTTGTTGTATGTCCTTTGCTTACCTTAAGTGTTTTATTGAAGTGTGCAACTGCAAAGATTGGTTTTGAGAAGACCAAGGTGTCCCAAGGATTTGAAGCTCTTGCTCGTGCTCAGTGTCTTCTAAGGAGTAAAAAATCTCTTGAGAAAATATCATTGTTATCTCAGGTAATGCTCACATCTTCTATAAGGCATTTCTCTGTTCAGTCTAATTTATCCAACTAATAAATTTCCCTAAAAGGAATAAAAGAGAGTATTTGCATGTTCTGTTCGGTCAACATCATCACTGGTAATACTGTTGTGTAGATCGACAAAGCTAAAGCTATATGTGAGTGTCTGATTGCATCAAAAGGTTCTGATCTGAAACTTGAGGAAGCTTTTTCTCTGTTCCTTCTTGGTCAGGTTTGTGCTTCTTTTTCCTCCCAATCAAATATTTTGCATTGTTTCGTAAGATATTTCTGGTATCATGCATAAGCTGTGAATTTTGGTTTCCTATTCAATGTGTTTTTTTTAAGTTCCCTCTCGTGTTTTCTCAATTCAATACTTGATAATATATTGGTTGCCAGGGTAGTGAGGCTGCAATTGTTGAGAAGCTTCAGAAGCTTGAAGTGGACAAAAATAAGTTAATACAATCTCTATGTAAACAAGGCAACCTCAAACAAGCCCTGCAGTTCCTTCCACACGAGCCTAACCCCTCCCAACAGACCTATGAGCTCTTACTACTCTCTTGCACTCACCATAAGTCTCTCTCTGATGGGCTTGACGTGCATCGTCACATTGTTGATGGTGGGTGGGACCAAGACCCTTTCCTGGCCACCAAACTCATAGAGATGTACTCAGCATTGGACTCTATTGATAATGCACGTGAAGTGTTTGATAAAACTCGTAAAAGAACTATTTATATGTGGAATGCACTCTTCAGAGCTCTTACATTGGCAGGTCATGGAACTGAGGTGCTAGATTTGTATCGACAAATGAATACAGTTGGGATTTCGTCAGATCGGTTTACATATACATATGTACTCAAAGCTTGTGTTGTTTCTGAGTGTTTGAGTTCACTCCTACAGAAGGGGAAGGAGATTCATGGACATATTTTGAAGAACGGATATGGGGCACATGTTCATGTTATGACCACTTTGTTGGATATGTATGCGAGGTTTGGGTGTGTTTTTTATGCTAGTAGTGTATTTGATCAGATGCAGATTAGAAATGTGGTTTCATGGAGTGCTATGATTGCATGCTATGCAAAGAATGGGAGGCCTTATGAAGCCTTGGAACTGTTTCGGGAAATGATACTTGATGCCCAAGATTTGTTTCCCAATCCTGTCACAATGGTTAGTGTGCTTCAAGCTTGTGCAGCTCTTACTGCTTTGGAGCAGGGGAGGTTCATTCATGGATATATCCTCAGAAGGGGTCTTGATTCAATCCTTCCAGTTATGAGTGCTCTTATCACAATGTATGCGAGATGCGGTAAGCTTGACTTGGGGGAACGAGTTTTCAGTTTGATGAATAAGAAGGATGTTGTTTCATGGAATTCCTTGATTTCTAGTTATGGCATTCATGGAAACGGAAAAAAGGCAATTCAAATTTTTGAAGACATGATCAATCATGGAGTTTCACCAAGTCGCATTTCATTCGTTAGTGTCTTGGGGGCTTGTAGTCACGCAGGTCTTGTTGAAGAGGGGAAGATATTATTTAATTCTATGGTTAAGGAACATGGATTATATCCCAGTGTTGAGCACTATGCTTGTATGGTGGATCTTCTCGGTCGTGCCAATCGGTTAGATGAAGCAGCTAAAGTAATAGATAATATGCGGATTGAGCCAGGAGCTAAAGTTTGGGGTGCTCTTCTTGGATCATGTAGAATACATTGTAACGTTGAGCTGGCAGAGAGAGCAAGCAGAAGGCTATTTGAGCTTGAGCCTAGGAATGCTGGGAACTATGTACTTCTAGCTGATATTTATGCTGAAGCCAAGTTGTGGGACGATGTAAAAAGAGTGAAGAAGCATTTAGAAGCTCGAGAACTCCAAAAGATCCCAGGTCGGAGTTGGATTGAAGTTAAAAGGAAGATATATTCATTCATTTCCGTTGATGAGTTTAACCCACAGATGGAGCAGCTCCATGCATTGTTGGCTGAATTGTCAGCAGAGATGAAGGATCAAGGATATAAGCCGCAGACCAAAGTTGTCCTCTATGATCTCGATGAGGAAGAGAAGGAACGAATAGTGTTAGGCCATAGTGAAAAGTTAGCGGTTGCATTTGGACTCATAAATACCAAAAGAGGGGAAACTATTAGGATTTCCAAGAACTTAAGGTTATGTGAAGATTGTCACTCTGTTACGAAGTTCATTTCCAAATTCGCCAATAGAGAGATTCTGGTTCGAGATGTGAATCGGTTTCACCATTTCCGTGACGGGGTTTGTTCATGTGGAGATTATTGGTAGTTGCAGGCAGATATTTTTTTCCTAATATCAAAAGGGGAGAATTTTGAGGTTTATAGAGTTCTTAAGGATGTATAGTGTTATACTAGGAAACACTTTTACACATTCTTTCAATAAACACTTTTTTCTGTTTTCTTATTCATGTCGGTTTGAAACTCTCTAGTTTGTATTCATATTTGTACGCAACTGGATTGGCATTCATAAATTAAAAAAAAATGCTACTCTTACCTTTTTTTTCACTTTTGTTAGGTCCAGAGTTCGATAATTCATTCCCCCAGTATCGCTTGTATAAAGTAAAAAAAAACTTCACATAATTAAACAACCTTTCTTAAATCGAGCCATCAGGAGTTGAAACAACGTTTGAACATTCATGCGCCTTTGCGGATAAATTTAGAAAATCCGAACATGAACAATATAATGTCCAACGTTTCCTGAGAGAGTGCAGAAACAAACACTTGAATTCAAAGCTGGAGGAAGCCCTTCTCTTTGAGGCTTTCAATAGTGTCCCTAAGACTTACTTCCAATGGAAGAAAATCAACTCCTAAACTTTTTGCTTTTTGCTTTGATATTTGAAAGCCTGGTTCACAAGGTTTGTCATCCTCACATCTGCCGAACAATGAAAGAAACAGATATTTTCCTTAGAAATTTACCTCATTCGGCCACCTTCGATCAATGACGTACTTAAGGAATATAAAAACTGGGAATTTGATCGAAAGCAATAATTTGAAGATCAAACCGCATAAACTTGAAGAAACAAAATACAAATTTGTATGAAAACTTACTTTGGGAAAAAAGTGGGATGGAGTTCATGTAAAATATTCAGAACCTTGGACACGGGTGTAACATGACCAACGAAACAATATCTGCCACTAGCCGAAGGGACTTCAAATGCTTGAACATGAGCAAAGGCAACATCTCTAACATCACTAGATATATAATTTGAACTGATTACATCGTGGATATCTGCATTGAAACGAAACAATTAAAACTTAATTGCTAGAAACACTAAATACTTGCATCACATGAATCATCTAATTTGCTAGGAAACGGCCTGTGAGCAACAATCATGATCTGCCCTAACTAGGGATGGGCAATGGTTATGCGGTTGGGTAACCGCGGTTAATTTACCCATAACCCTTTATGCTCTTACCCGCATAACCGTTTACCCGTTGGGTAATTGCCTAAACGGTTATACCCATACCCATAATCGTTTATAAACGGTTAACCATACTCATAACCGCATACTCATTTAACCGTAACCGTTGAATACCCGTTTACCCATTTATCCTTTTTAACCCGTTTATCTTTTTTTTTTTACCATTACCCTTTTTTCACCCGTCTACATGTTTTTTAACAACTTGAAAATTTAAAAAAAATTGTCATAATTTTTTTTTGACAATTAAACACCGTTATAGGTACATTCATCATACATTTCCATATTTTAAATTTTTAAGTCCTTATACCATTCCAACAATTGAAATAATAGTTTACGGACGATATTTTTAAATGTTACCAATGAAGGTAAATATAATATTTGCTAAGTATTATTGGGTTACAAAAATTGTTTAGAAGACATTTCTGTCAAAACATTTCTGTCAATTTCACGGTTACCCACAAGAAATTTAAATTAATTTGGCCAATTCCTTGATGATGAGAATCATCATTCCTGTAGTAGTGTTATTGAGAGAAAGACCGATGAATTCCTTGCTAATTTATTGGGTGCTAAGTATTATTGGATCGAGAACATGGTTTGTGTTAGTTTTACATATATAAAATAAATGGGTAAACGGTTACCCGTTTATAACCGTGGTTAATACCCATAACCGCCTATTTAAATTTCGTGGGTAAACAGTTATACCCATAACCGTTTATTTATCTAAACGGTTATTCATAACCGTAACCGTTTAATTTAAATGCCCATAACCAATGGGTATTTGTCCATCCCCAGCCCTAACCAAGAAAGAGAGAAAAAAATCCGGTTGTGGAAGTGTACCATTTTTGAGATTTAGAATCATCTTCACAGTGAGATTAAGAGTTGGCTGTAGGAGCGGACCAATCACATATGATGGGTTTATTGTAACCAAGTTAATCCCATTTTCTTTGGAAAATTTCCAAGCAGCCTCCTCAGCTATAGTTTTTGAAAGAAAATACCATTCCTGCACATAATTAAACAATGAGAGGTAAAAACTTGGAGGAAAATAACACGTATGTATGGGAACACACAAACGTACCTTCAACTGCGCACAAACAGCTTGATCCGAATACCATGTTTCGTCAACTACCACATCAGGGTTCAAAGGTCTTCCATTCACTATGACTGCAGCCATAGAAGATGTTAAAACCACTCTCTTGACAGTAGTAAACTTTACGCACGATTTTAGAACATTGAGTGTTCCCTTCACTGCAGGGTCAATTAGTTCTGCCTGAGACGCAGAACGAAAGAATCGTTTCAGTGTTTACATACAGAATAAGTATACTGAAGAGAGAGAGAGAGAGAGAGAGAGAGTCCGTATCACTGCGTAACCTAGAAACTTAATAAAGAATTTTATGGCCAAAACACACTTATAGTCCTCCTAATTTGCTAGGGTTTCCAATTTGATCACATGCTAACACTTACCATCCATTTGTACCATCATTGTATCATCTCTCTAATAGAGGTAGAATCCATCAACACATATGGGTCTCATCTATAATATAGAGATAATACAAAGAGATAATAAGAATATCATTTTCGTATATGAACGTAAAAGGATGAAGTACCTGCGGATCAGTGGCTGAAAATTGTACAGGTGATGCTGTATGAAAAACACCTTCACATCCATCGACTGCAGCGTCGAAAGATCCTTCTTCTAATAAATTTGCTTTGAACAATTGAAGCCTTTCTTTTGCTCCATCAAGTGAGAGCAGGTGTTCTGTTTTCTTTGAATCATCTGCATGCATACACAAAACATTCCAAAATATGTCCTTCAAATAACCAATTGCCATTCAGCACTTATAAAAATATTATATTCCTAAAAATACTTTTCCTTAATGTAAATAATATTGTTTATTCAAAAAAAAAATATTCATCTAATAATTTGTGATTCAGAAAAAAAAAAAAAAAAAAGAAAAGAAAGGAACGTGTTTTGTGCCCTACCCATAGCATACTTTTTACCCCTTCCTTGCTAACTCCGCTTTTACACAAGGAAAATGATTTTCACATATTTTTTTTTATATTTTGCATATTCAAATTTATTTCTCTCCTTAATTCCCTTTTGATATATTTAATCTAAAAATTAAAAATAAATAAGTGTACGAGATGAGAAAAAGGTGTGCAAGAGTCATTTTTCAACTTACAAAATTACCTTCTACTTTCTAGGGTATACTCTACAATGTGGTTTTACGACTTCGAAATACTTTATTTCTCAAAGTTTTTTGAAAGATCGTCCATGCAGAAGATTCAGTAAAATTGGAAATCGACGCGTCAAGTGTAATCGAATAAATAGGTGAGCACATCATTTTCATTTAAAAAAACTCTTAAATGATTATGACAAAGGCTGAATAAAATAATGAATCACTAAATCATTTTATCACTAAATCATTTTATATGAAACCTTAGGCTATCTCCAATTGGGCCATAGGGCCATAGGATAACCCTTTTTGACACAAAATTAATCTCCAATAGAGGTCTGGGCTAAAAAACCTTGGGACCCATCGGGCCAAAATCCAGCCATATGACCAGCAGGCTAGCCATTCTTAGCTAGCCAACCCATTCAGTTGGGCCCAGCTGATTTTTTTTTAAGATGAAATCTGAAAAAAAAAAATTAAAATTCTAATTTTTTTCCTATAAATACCTAAGACATTTCTACACAATTTCTCACATTATTTTCACCATTCCATACTATTTTACCTCATTTTATTTCAATTCTTCACATTCTATTCACCTCAAACACTTTTTTCATACACACCCCTCTTTTACATCTTCCAATAATTTTTCCTTTAATTTTTTCACTAATTTTCAAATGGTCACATCTTCAAGTGGCACTCAAAATATGTTCGAAAACCTTATTAATATGGTAATTTAATTCAATTAACTAATAAAATTAAAGAATAAACCTAAAATAATAAATTATTGAGGGGCTATTTGTATAGCCCCTTCATTTAAAGATGGTATATAAATATGGTTTGATACTGTTCATTAAAAAATAATTTCTTGCGAGGCTATAATCTGGACCGGGGGGGGGGGGGGGGGCTAAACATAGCCCCTTTGGTTGGAGATGGCCTTAGGTCTTTCACACTAGGCCGAAAAAAAATGTTTGATACTAATATATTGAGTTTATATAAGAATTACATTTTTACAATGAGCCAGAAAATGTGAATGTGATACTTATATTGAACGCATAAGTTTAATATTTTAAACTCATGAATGAGATACTTATAAACTAGTAAGTTCTAAAATATGACTCTTACAATTATTGAACTCACACTAGTATTATAAATATCAAACTTAAATTATCTAATTCTTATGTTTTTCTTTTTTTTTAACAAAAATAACTAATCCTCAGTCAAACTATTGTATAAAGCATTTTTTAGAATAAACAAACCCAACTTGCATTTCATGGCACTATGGGTGCATAAATTTTTTATTATGCCCGGAATACGGATGGTACAACACTATATTGACACATGATATACTACCGGTGTTCCATACACATTAAAAATCTGTTGAAAGGATGACTGGGTCGGTCTAAAAGACATTATATTAAATATTGTATATTGGTACTGCCATAATTCTAGGACACTTCCCAAATTCAATCCATGTCTAGCTTTCTTCGGAATTCAAAATTTCTTATATACGTACGGCATGTCCGAAACTCAAAAAATGGGGATCGATTT
Organism: Malus domestica; assembly: GCF_042453785.1. Lineage (NCBI taxonomy): Eukaryota > Viridiplantae > Streptophyta > Magnoliopsida > Rosales > Rosaceae > Malus > Malus domestica. The sequence continues at coordinate 35,929,613 of NC_091662.1, read as the reverse complement.
TCAGTTGAAACTTGAAAATACAAGTCTACAGTTCAACTTCAAGTCAAGAGTAAAATGATAATACAAGTTCATTGTTGTGACTTGTAAGTTTGTAACAAACATATATTTTACCACGCTGAATAGTACGTCCAAATTTTGTTAAAAAAATTTGAATTTTCCTTAGAAAAGCATTGATAAGTGTCACAGGTGCACTCTTGATCTGTTGGAATCACTTTAGGCCATAAATTTGTCAATAAAAAAAACCCCAGAATTTAAAGGATGAAACTTATTGAAACAACTGATGTGTGTGTATATATATAATATGAGTAATTTTATTAAGAAAGAAACTAAGAAAATGGTAGGGAGTGAGATATATATACAGTATACTGACTTGGTTCACGCACAGTGGCTTTGACAATATAACCTCGTTCCAGTAAGAGCTTCACCAGCCATGCTGCTATGTAACCAGAGGCTCCTGTTACACACACCACCTTCCTCATCCCTCTCTCTTGATCTCTCTCTCTCTCTTCTCTGTGAAAGCTCAGAAAAAAGCTTTATATTTAGAGTTGCCAGAGTTGGTGTTTTCATGGTGAGGTGAGGTGAGCGATCAGAACGGTCAATAAAGGAAATGTCAGCTAAACACAATGATATTATTGGTCATGTTTATCGTGTTACTTTGTTATGAAAAAGATTCTACTTCGTGACCGGCCACATAGGGCCCCCAGTGGGGCCCTTTAAAAAAAAAAACTACATATAAATTTATTACAAATTTTGTGTCTGTTTAAATAAGAAGTTTAAAAACTTTGTCTTTGTCAAAATATAATAATCCATTGCCGCACAAAACAAGTTTTTCAAAATTAAAGTTGATCAAATCTTATCTTCGATGAATTATATAACAAGAAAAAATGAATGGCTTTAGCTGTTTTATAATTGAAAAAGAAGTGGTTGAAAAATTAGATTATGTAAAATATAATTAGTACATTTGCGTCTAAAAATGCGAAATGTGTAATGTTTAAGTAATGTTTGATATCATTTTTCTTTTGATATTAATTTTTAATGATATCTAATGTAAAAGTAGACTTTTTAATGCATTTAGTGAATTTTTGTTATTAATGTACAAACGATTAGGAGTTAGAAAATTCTAAGATCCTATTTTAAAAGCTCGATAAGACCCTCAAATTCCGAAGGCTAGCCTTAGACTAATTGGAAAAGAAAAAGCAGTCGTTGATTCTGAATAACATGAAAACAAAATATTTAGAGAATTTAATATTGACACACCTAAACAACTAGTACTCGTCTCTTGTGAAATATATAAAATAAATTGCATGCCTGCAGCATGATGATTATTTTAGAATGGCAATTACAAATTTCTTATAAAAATAAAGAGTGAATATTTGTTTACAATCTTATTGTTCATCGTTATATAGTTTTAATTTTAAAATTTGTGTAGTAAATAAATTAAATCAAACTCATTCAATTATAAATTAATGAATATATAATGAGCAAGCCGTCACTTTAGGCTGATGAGGAAAATGTTTAAAAAAAATATAAAAGAGAAATTGCATGCCTGATGATTTATTTATTTATTTATTTTTTGTTGAAGACCTTTTTCTAAAGGAGTTGAGCACAAAATCTAGGGTGCAAACATAAATTTTCTTTGTCGACTGCTACAAACCCTCTGAGAGTTTTATATTTTATTTATTTTAGTTTAAGACCACAAAATTCTAGAGTGTTTTGATGCTAATATGCATAGTATTAATAAACAAAAAGAATGTTATGATATGATTAGATTGGTAACTCCATGTGTTCATATTACAATCAACGTTGTGAGTGAAGCAGATTTTGGACTCTCATATTGAGTGGAACCTACTACTGTCCTATACAAGAATGGTATAATATCTAATATTATAACCACATAGTGTTTCTAAATTAGAAAAGACTAATCACTTAATATGATCTCTTCTTAGCCAACACCTTCTTTAAGAAGAGAGAAGAACATGTGATCACCTACAAGAGTGGGTCGTCAAAAACACAAATAGATTTTCTTCTAATGAGGAAAGGGGATCGTATAACTTGTAAGGATTGCAAAGTTATACCAGGAGAGAGCGTGGCTAATCAACATCGCTTGTTGGTGATGGATGTACATATCAAAAGAGTAAGACAAAAGAACAAGACTTGGAAGTGCCCAAGGACTAGATGGTGGAATCTAAAAGAAGAAAAACAAGCCATTTTTAAAGAGAAGGTAATCACCCAATGTGTGTGGGATAGAGAGGGGGAAGCTAGCCAAATGTGGGATTCCATGGCTAGTTGTATCCGAAAAGTAGCAAAAGAGGTATTAGGAGAGTCCAAGGGCTTTGCCCCACACCAAAATGAATCTTGGTGGTGGAATGAGGAGGTACAAACAAAGGTGAAGGCTAAGAAGGAATGTTGTAAAGCCTTATACAAGGAGAGGACCGATGAAAATGGTGAAAGGTATAGAAAAGCGAAGCAAGAGGCGAAGAAAGCTGTCAGAGAAGCTAAGTTAGCGGCTTACGACGATATGTATAAACGACTAGATACCAAAGAAGGAGAGTTGGATATCTATAAACTATCTAGAGCAAGGGAAAAGAAGACAAGGGACCTAAACCAAGTGAGGTGCATCAATGATGAGGATGGAAAGGTTCTTGCTACAGAGAACGCGGTTAAAGATAGATGGAGAGGTTATTTTCATAATCTTTTTAATGAAGGACATGAAATGAGTGCTTCTTTAGGGGAGTTGAGTAACTCAGAAGAGTGTAGAAACTACTCTTTTTATCGTCGAATCCGGAAGGAAGAAGTGGTTGTAGCTTTGAAAAAGATGAAGCATAAAAAAGCAATAGGCCCAGACGATATACCAATCGAAGTGTGGAAACTTTTGGGAGAGACAGGTATAACATGGCTCACTAACCTTTTCAATAGGATTTTGAAAACGAAGAAGATGCCAAATGAGTGGCGAACGAGCACTTTGGTGCCTATCTACAAGAATAAGGGCGACGTACAAAATTGCATGAACTATAGGGGTATTAAGCTAATGAGTCATACAATGAAGCTCTGGGAGAGAGTCATTGAGCATAGATTGAGGCAAGAGACACGGGTTTCGGACAACCAATTCGGGTTCATGCCAGGGCGCTCAACCATGGAGGCAATCTATCTCTTACGAAGATTGATGGAAAGATATACAGATGGGAAAAAGGATTTACACATGGTCTTTATAGATTTGGAAAAAGCGTATGATAGGGTCCCAAGAGACATTCTTTGGAGGATTTTAGAGAAGAAAGGAGTACGAGTAGCATATATCCAAGCTATAAAGGATATGTATGAAGGAGCAAAGACTGCCGTAAGAACTCATGAAGGACAAACCGAAAGCTTTCCCATAACTGTAGGATTACATCAAGGCTCATCCTTAAGTCCTTACCTTTTTGCGTTGGTAATGGATGAGTTAACAAGACATATTCAAGATGATATTCCTTGGTGTATGTTTTTCGCAGACGATATAGTGTTGATAGATGAAACTCAGGAAGGGGTAAATGCAAAGCTTAACCTTTGGAGAGAAGTGTTGGAATCTAAAGGTCTTCGCCTAAGCCGATCAAAGACAGAATATATGGAGTGCAAGTTCAGTGCAAATGGAGGCCAAAACGAGGTAGGGGTGAGGATCGGAGATCAAGAAATACCAAAGAGCGACCGTTTTCGTTACCTAGGATCTATCTTGCAAAAGAACGGAGAATTAGATGGAGATCTCAACCATAGAATACAAGCTGGATGGATGAAGTGGAAGAGTGCATCCGGCGTGTTGTGTGACCGCCGTATGCCACTGAAGCTCAAGGGAAAATTTTATAGGACGGCAATAAGGCCGGCGATGCTGTATGGCACAGAATGTTGGGCGGTGAAACATCAACACGTACACAAAATGGGTGTAGCGGAGATGAGGATGCTTCGTTGGATGTGCGGGCACACGAGAAAGGATAAGATTAGGAATGAGGATATCCGGGGTAAAGTAGGAGTAGCCGAAATTGAAGGAAAGATGAGAGAAAATCGGTTACGGTGGTTTGGACATGTGCAAAGAAGGCCTACTGACGCTCCGATTAGAAGATGCGACTATGGGACAGAGGTTCAGGGCCGAAGGGGTAGAGGAAGACCTAGGAAAACTTTGGAAGAGACTCTAAGAAAAGACTTAGAGTACTTGGATCTAACGAAGGACATGACACAGGATCGAGCACAATGGCGTTCTAAGATTCATATAGCCGATCCTACTCAGTGACTTGGATTTTCCAAGTCCCCAACCGAGAAGTTTTCCTCACTCGGGAAATTAAGGGAACACTACCCCAACCTACATGCTCCACTCAGAAAGCTTCAACATACAAGCTTCAACAAAAGAAAATTCAAAGAACTTAACGAAGAAGGCTTTGGTGTATTTAACACAATACGTTGAAATGAAGGAAAGCTTATTTATTGATATCCCCAATAAGCTACAAATATGTACATATACATGAGTCAAAATAAACACACAAGAGGGAGCCTTCACAAAGGTTGCTTAGGAGAAGTCTCAGCAGTCGGTAGAGCCCCAGAAAGAGAAGGCACTGGAGGGGGATCATTTGGAGCTTCAGTACTGGACAGAACCCTAGAAGGAGGAGGCATCAGAGGTTGATCATTTGGAGCTTCATTACGCGGTACAGCCCCAGAAGACGAAGGCAATAAATGCCTTTGGAACAAACCCACAAATCTCTGATGATCAAGTAAAACCTGACCATCAGTTTCCTTCATCTGGTCAAGCTTCCTCTTCATGTTTGTAGCATAGTCATGTGCGAGCCGGTGCAACTGTTTATTCTCATGCTTGAGCCCTCTAATCTCCTGTTTGAGACTCATCACTTCAGCCGCCAATGATTCAACTTGGCGGGTTCGAGCAAATAGGCGTTGGGCCATATTAGACACAGAACCTGCACACTGAACACTGAGAGCCAGCGAATCCTTAACAGCTAACTCATCAGACCGTTTGGAAAGTAGTCTGTTATCTTTGGGAGTGAGAAGGTTCCTGGCCACCACCGCAGCGGTCATATCATTCTTCATCACGGAATCCCCAACGGTAAGAGGACCAGTAGGGGAGACGAAGGATGGGCGCCATATGTTGTCTGGAGAAGGCGGGGCTGCCTCTTCAACAAGGTTCAAGTCAAAAAGACGGTCGGAGGGGCCAGACATTTTCAAAGGTGTTGAAGAGAGAAGAGGTCGGACAAATCAAGATCTTAAAAGTGCAAGAATGAAGCTTCTACTGGTGGAGATTCAAGTGTGATTTGGAACTTAATGCCAGCCCCTATAAAAATCTGCACTCGACGGAGCTTCAGAAATCGAAGAGGCGCCTGCTCAGAAATCGAAGAGGCGTTTGTTTTCTCAAAAGCTGGGCTGCTTAGAGATCACGAGGGTTGATCTCAGAAATCGAAGAGGCGTTTGCTTTCTCAAAAGTTGGGCTGCTCAAAGACCACGAATGCCGATCTCAGAAATCGAAGAGGCGCTCGCTTTCTCAAAAGCTGGGCTCCCCAGAGACCACGAGGGCCGATCTCAGAAATCGAAGAGGCACCTACTTTTCCAGCCTTTTCTAGCCTTGTCAGCACCTGTCACACGCACACTCAGCTTTGTGGAAATTATGGGCATTCTGTCAAAGACTTCTGGGGAAGTAGAAAACACATGAATCTTACTGTTCAATCACCCACTTCCCACACGCAACAATAGCTCATGGGTACCACATATAACTTTGCCAAAGTTCTCTGCCAAAGTTGAGCACGTGAAGCTTGTAGCTCCCACTACATCGCTCTGACCAAGAAGGGTAAAAGAAAAGCAAAGAAACAACACTAACAAAGTTTAGACCCATAAATTTTGAAGGTCTAGCTACCATATTATTACCCACAAGGGTAAAGGAACAGTACCACTGCTGGATAATTGGAAAGTCCCTGTGTGTCAACCTCTGTGCTTCGTGGCAAGGTAGACTAGCAAACATGCCCAACCTTTACTCACATTCGAGAAAACACTCCCAATAAGATTGCTTGCTCCAAAATCGAAGAGGCACCGTCCTCCGAATCTCGAGAGCTAGACTAGACTAGCAAACATGCCCAACCTTTACTCACATTCGAGAAAACACTCCCAACAAGATTGTTTGCTCCAAAATCGAACAGGGAACCGCCCTCCGAATCTCGAGAGCCAGACTCCCAACATGATTACTTTCTCAAAAATCGAAGAGACACTGCTCCCCGAATCTCGAGAGCCAGACCCCCAGCATGATTGCTTTCTCAAAAATCGATGAGGCATCGTTCTCCGAATCAATCGAAGAGGCGCTCGCTTTCTCAAAAGCTGGGCTGCTCAGAGACCACGAGGGTCGATCTCAGAAATCGAAGAGGCACCTACTTTTCTAGCCTTGTCAGCACCTGTCACACGCACACTCAGCTTTGCAGAAATTATGGGCATTCTGTCGAAGACTTCTGGTGAAGTAGAAAGCACATGAATCTTACTGTTCAATCACTCACTTCCCACACGCAACAATAGCTCATGGGTACCACAAATAACTTTGCCAAAGTTCTCTGCCAAAGTTGAGCACGTGAAGCTTGCAGCTCCCACTACATCGCTCTGACCAAGAAAGGTAAAAGAATAGCAAAGAAACAGCACTAACAAAAGTTTAGACACATAAATTTTAAAGGTCTAGTTACCATATTATTACCCGCAAGGGTAAAGGAACAGTACCACTGCTGGATAATTGGAAAGTCCCTGTGTGTCAACCTCTGTGCTTCGTGGCAAGGTAGACTAGCAAACATGCCCAACCTTTACTCACATTCGAGAAAACACTCCCAACAAGATTGCTTGCTCCAAAATCGAAGAGGCACCGTCCTCCGAATCTCGAGAGCCAGACTCCCAACATGACTACTTTCTCAAAATCGAAGAGAGGGTAAAGGAACAGTACCATTGCTGGATAATTGGAAAGTCCCTGTGTGTCAACCTTTGTGCTTTGTGGCAAGGTAGACTAGCAAACATGCCCAACCTTTACTCACATTCGAGACAACACTCCCAACAAGATTGCTGGCTCCAAAATCGAAGAGGCACCGCCCTCCGAATCTCGAGAGCCAGACTCCCAACATGATTACTTCCTCAAAAATCGAAGAGACTGCTCTCCGAATCTCGAGAGTCAGACCCCCAGCATGATTGCTTTCTCAAAAATCGAAGAGGCATCGTTCTCCGAATCTCGAGAGCCAGATACCACAGACCACTTTTTCAAAGTGCTCTGACAGAGTTAAAACATGTGAAACTGGCAGCTCCCACTACCGTGCTATGACCAAGCAAGGTAAAGGAATAGCATTACTACTTGTTGTTAGGGAGACTCCTATATATGTCGACCTCCATCCCCAACGGACAGGCAGACCTGCAAAAATGCTCAACCCTTCATCATATCTAAGAGGGCACTCCCAACGAAGCCTTTCGAAATATTCAGCTTTCTTTCCCCCCGATAATACCTCTGCAAACAAGCTATACTAGAGCAAGAATATCTCATATCATCAGGGTTAAAAGCAAGAGTATCCCATATCATGCTTTTTCCCTGTCTTTTCTTTTGGCCTTGTTTTTACCTGCAAGACAAGAAGAAAGAGAGCAATCAGTCAGCACTTGGAATCAAGCTTCCAGCCAGGAACTGACTGCCTGGAACCCCTTACCTGATTACTTACCTGACATTGCTCTCGAGTACTCATCTTCAACATCTTATGTTTCCAGGGAAGATTCCGCATCTGCTTGAGGAACAGATAGGGCAAGTGCGAAGGATACAAGGAAGCATGTGGAGACAAGCATAACAACACACGTGCCGATACATCCATTACTCTGTCAAAAGAAAAAGTATCCCATATCAGCAGGGTGGAACATACTCTAGATTTGATGGACTTGTTTTGACCCTCAAATTCTTCAGTCGGCCTTATACTTTGGAGGAAACCAGAAAACCCTCCAGCTCAGTTCAAGAATAAGCCTGTGGAAAGTTACTTCTTCAAAAGCAAAAGTATCTCATATCATCTCTTCTCATTTTTCTTCTCTTTATCCTTCATGCTGCTGCAAGATGGGGAGAAGGTGAACAATCGGTCGGAGCTCTGATTGCTTACTTTGTCTGTCACCTCTTTCAGCAGACCCCCTAGCTCGGCGACTTGGGGGACTCCTACTACATGGTTTGTATCGCGCTTGACCAAGCCTGAAACTACAAGTAAGCTTCAAGTGAAATTGATACATTACCTTGTGCATCTCCACCAGTTAAAGATACCACCCCTGGGTGGAGGAAGAGTACTTCCAGAGAAGATGCCACATCTACCTATGAGACAGATAAGGCAAGTCAAGACGACACCACACTCCGATACCTAGAAGTTTCGTGATTACGAGATCATTCTCCCACAATATTTCCTAATGTCATTTGTACTAAATCATTCACTTGTACTCACTAAAGGAGAGCTTGAACCTATGTACTTGTGTAAACCCTTCACAATTAATGAGAACTCTTCTATTCCGTGGACGTAGCCAATCTGGGTGAACCACGTACATCTTGTGTTTGCTTTCCTATCTCTATCCATTTATATACTTATCCACACTAATGACCGGAGCAATCTAGCGAAGATCACAAAAAGCGACCGTTTTCGCTACCTAGGATCTATCTTGCAAGAGAACGGAGAATTAGATGGAGATCTCAACCATAGAATACGAGCTGGATGGAAAGAGTGCATCCGGCGTGTTGTGTGACCGTCGTAGGCCACTGAAGCCCAAGGGAAAATTTTATAGGACGACAATAAGGCCTGCGATGTTGTATGGCACAGAATGTTGGGTGGTGAAGCATCAACACGTACACAAAATAGGTGTAGCGGAGATGAGGATGCTTCGTGGGATGTGTGGGCACACGAGAAAGGATAAGATTGGGAATGAGGATATCCGAGGTAAAGTAGGAGTAGCCGAAATTGTAGGAAAGATGAGAGAAAATCGGCTCCGGTGACCTGGACATGTGCAAAAGAAGGCCGACTGACGCTCCGGTTCGAAGATGTGACTACGGGACAGAGGTTCAGGGCCGAAGGGGTAGAGGAAGACCTAGGAAAACTTTGGAAGAGACTCTAAGAAAAGACTTAGAGTACTTGGATTTAACGGAGGACATGACACAAAACCGAGCGCAATGGCGTTCTAGGATTCATATAGCCGATCCCACTTAGTGGGAAAAGGCTTTGTTGTTGTTGTTGTTGTTGTTGTTGTTGTTGTATTTATCTTCACTTGTAAAATGATAGGCATTAGATTCTAGTGAATGGCGAGTTCGAAATATTTATTCATTTATCTCTTTGTGTAAATATTCGTTGTATAAATAAAAATAAAATATAAATGATCAATAGAAGAGTATATAATATATAATATTCTTACCATATTTTATAAAAGAAAATTGGACTAAATATCTCATATAGGATACATCTAATGTTTTAAAGTTGATGATTTTGTTTCGTTGCATATGCTTGTCAGTTTTTATGCCCCGCCGTTTTAAAGTTTCTAAATTTTGGTTTTGATACATGGCAATATTTTACATTGAAGGGGTTTTGACGTTTTTTTTGTTGCATGTGCATCCCTTTAAACCATAAAACACAATTAATCCTCCTTTTACCTTGCACAATTTATCTACTAATAAAAAAGGAACAACGAGTGACCAAGACGTAGTTTGGGGAGTTCCAAATGATGTACCTCAACGATTTGTTCAAGTATTACATGTCTTTTTGCACTTTTTAAAAAGATTTGTTCACCTTTTGCTAAAACAATCAATATTTTCAAGAGAACAACGACGAAGTACGAAGTATAAGAATTACAACAGTAAATTCTTAAAGAACTAAAATTTGAAATTCACCTTTTGTTTAAGAGAAATACCAAAGAGTTATTTTATTAAATATTGAATTGATGATTTATAATGAGAACATCAACGACTTAAATAAGTCACTTATAACTTCGTTGGGCAAATTAAAAGCTTATGAAATTAAAATGACATTAATTAGCCGGAAATCGAAAAGTCTAAAACTCATTACAAATTTATTTTGCAGTTTTGGAAGCCTAAACAGTCGTTTTTGACCTTAAACACGACGGAATCATGGCCTTGTTCTCCTCGCGATTCTCTTAATAAAAGTGAATCCGAGTACCATGTTTCATCCATAACCACATCAGATGTTAGAGGGTTCCAGTCATCTTTACTGAAGCCATAGAAGATGTTAAAACCACTTCTTGACGGAAATTTCATGCATGATTTTAAAACATTGTGTCCCCTTTAACTGCAGGGCCAACTAAATCTGCCTGAAATAAGGAGAAAAATATTCTGGCTTTACATCGATTTTGTTCAACTACCCGTCGAAAGACCCTTCTTAGACTAAATCAGCTTTGAACAATTGAAGCCTTTCATAATTCATTTGCTCCATCAAGTGAGTGCAATTGCTCTGTTTTCTTAGAATCATATTCCGTGACATAGACAAACAGAACTATTGAGTTGAACTAAGATTGCAGCGAGGCCTTTTGAGATAAAACTCATAACCAGTTCCATCGGATGGGCTGAAGAAGTTAAAGAGGATGTGGGCTCCAACACAGTTGGCCTAAAGGTTTGCCTTATATGACAAGTAGGTTTCAGAACCACAATTGCCTTTCCAGATCAAGATTTCAGAATATGACTTGGATCCTATAAATGGTTCTTTTAAAAAAAAAAAAAAACGAGAACAGAATAAAAAACACAATACAGAATACAAAATCCAGACTTTGAAAATGAACACTAAAAAACTAACTGTTAGGTAAGTTTACTGACAATACTTACTCGGATCACAAACAGTACTTTTGACAGTATAACCTCTTTGTACTAAGGGCTTCACAAGCCATGACGCTGTGTAGCCAGAGTCTCCTGTTGCAAACACAACCTTTGTTTCTCCACTCATTCTTTCTCTGTGTCTATCTCTAACAACTCCGTTACGTAAACGGTAGAGTTGATGTTTCTTAGGGTGGAAATTCACTGAAACTTCAGTTATGTGATCGGCACCCTTGTTTATTATGAACAAACACTTCGAGATCAACACCTCATCGTATTTGTTGCATAGAGATTAATTTCCAACATTTTATTTCACATTAATTGATTCAAAATTGAGTTTTGCCATGCATTTCTAAAATTTAAAACAAAAGAATTGAAATGAACTAATTTAAGAGAGTCTCAAGTCGTAACCGGAACAAATATTTTTTACTGCAAATACAGTACTTTACCAGGAAATAAAATTCAACGGATTCAAACCACAGTATGGCCAAATATTTCCTTTAAGCATGTTTTCAAAATATCCTACCGATATGCATGTAAGTTGCACACTTCAGATATTGAGGAAGCCCTTCTCCTTGAGGCTTTCAATAGTGTCCCTTAGACTTGCTTCCAGAGGAAGGAAATTAATTCCCAAACTTTTCGCTTTCTCCTTTGACACTTGATACTTTGAGTCAGAAGGATTGCCAAACTCAGGAAGGCACAAAGTGGGGTAAAGTTGTCGTAAAATCTGTAGAGTATCGGGGCCGTCAGCTACTTGGCCAACTAAACAATATCTGCCATTAGCTGAAGGAACTTCGAATGCTTGAATATGGGCAGAGGCAACATCTCTAACGTCTACAAATGTATAATTTAGAAATGGTGTTTGGATACCTGAGCCCGAAAGAGAAACAAAACACAATCAATTGCTTGCATCACAGGGATTTTTAAACGCACAGGGGGTGAAAAATTATCTATTGGCTAAGAACCCAAGAAGTAATTTAGTTGCAGAATTGTACCACTTATGATATTTGCAATCAGCTCCACGGAGCCATTAAGAGTTGGCTGTAAGAGCGGACCAATCACAATCCCTGGATTCATCGACACCAAGTCGATCCCATTTTCTTTTGCAAATTTCCAGGCAGCCTCCTCAGCTAAAATTTTGGAGAGCGGATACCATCTCTGAGCACATGATGAAGGAAGTTCTTATGTGATCAATAAATTGGCAGTCTTTTGAGTATTAGAAACACAATACACATCCAATGAATGTTGTTCTTTCTATTACAGAACTTCATCCATACACGTAACTGATGTAACTAGATTAAATCTTGTTGCTACTGATATTGAAATCAAACAAACTAACAACGAATACAAGGTGAAACTCGGGAGTATGCAAGCGTACCTGGTTCTGCTCACAAACAAGTGGATCTGAGTACCATGTTTCATCCAAAACCATATCAGAAGTTATCGGTGTTCTACTAAACGATACTGAAGACATGGAAGATGTTAAAACCACTCTCTTGACAGTGGGAAATTTCGCACATGATTTTAGAACATTCAGAGTTCCCTTCACTGCAGGCTCAACTATTTCTGCCTGAAATATGGAAAAACTTATCATTTCGATTTTTACATCGGAAGTCTTGAAACACATGATGGAATATTCAAAGCGTGAAGTGAAAAGGACAAACCTGTGGGTCAGTGGCTGAAAGTTGTACAGGCGATGCTGTATGAAAAACACCAACGCATCCATCAATTACGGGGTCGAAAGCTCCTTCTTCTAATAAACCTGCCTTGAACAAATGAAGCCTTTCTTTTGCTCCATCAAGTGAGAGCAAGTGCTCTGTTTTCTTTGGATCATCTGTGGCATTACACAAACAGAACTGGTGAGTTGAACTAGGATTACAACCACCCCACTGGACATACATTGAATTTTAAGCTGTCAAAAATATTAGCTATTGGGTGTCAAATACAATTGTCTCATGTCGGAGAAGTGAAAGTTCATAAGGGGTATATTAAACACTCGTTTGCTAACCATTTTGTTTTTAGGTTTTAGTTATCATTTTTGCGTTGGAGGTCGAGGAGAAATACATGAGAGAAATGAGGGATATAGAAGAGTGGAGCAAGAATGATGGGAGGAATGTAAAAGAAATGTACAAGGAAAGGCACACGAAGATTTTGTCTTCATTCATTCTTCTTTATATCTTCTCCCTCCATCTCAATACTTTATTTTTCCCTCGTTTCCATTTATACTTTTCTCATGTCACACACACAAAAGTCAAAAACTAGTAACAAAATTGTAATAAGACGGGCCATAAGTGGTAGTTCTCCCTAACTTGCAGTGAGGTGCTTTGAAATAAAATGGTGCAGATCCCACCTAGGATGCACCTAGATGCTGAAGTTAAGGACAACAATATTGTTGTAGGTCGGAAGAAGGTTATGAACTAGAAGTAATACTTACTTGGGTCGCGAACGGTAGCTCTGACAGTATAACCTCTTTGTAGCAAGAGCTTCACAAGCCACGAGCCTATGTAGCCGGAGGCTCCTGTTACACACACAACCTTCGTTCCCCCACTCATTTCTCTCTGTGTCTATCTCTTACAACTTCAGTTATATAATGGTAGAGTTGGTGGTTACTTAAGGTGGAAAGTTAGCTAAACAACTTATGTAATGGTCGAGTAGATGGTTTCTTATGGTGGAAATTTAGGTGAAGGGCTGGAGGTCTGGTGTAGGTGAAGTGGTTCTGTTGTGTAATGGAAATCATTGTTTACTATGCATATTGAAAAAAAATTAAAAACAATATGAAAGGAAAACGTTAATTATTATTTTATCTGGTTGGAAGTCATTGTTTATGTATCAAACTTTGGTTTAGAAAGGATCTGCTTATTTCATATGCTAAAACACTGCAAACCGATAAGTCCTCGGTATTATTGCGCATGATTAAAAATCAAGTTTTTTCCATGCAATTCTACCATTTTATTGAATCATACAAAACGATCTGAAAGCAACGTGACACGTCCCGACCCCGATATCACCAAATATCAGGATAGGTATGTGCTGGCTGACACCCGAGGGTGACAAAGCCATTTTAAACATGCATACAAATCAAATACTTAATTAGAAAGAAATATGTCAATGCAGAAACATGTTCAAAGCATACAACTAATCAAGAATAATTATACAAATATACGAATAAAGGAATGGGTCTTACACAGAGAAGACTCGAAGATACCTATACGTAAGTGCCCTGATCGTGGGATCGGATGCCTTGTTTCTAACTCCTGAAGGGGGGCGCAAAACAAAGGGTAAGTGAACCAAAGTTTATAATACTAATACTAATAATAAGAAAAACCATTTTCTTTCTGAACATACTAACCCCTTGTTTTGAAAACACATATACAGTAAGGCTGGGCACGGGCGGGGCCGGGCCTAAATTTGGAGGAACCGGACTCTACCCATTTTAAAATGTAATGGGTGGGTCGGACCGGGTAGAAGAATTATGAGTTTAGGAACTGAACCTAACCCGACCCATTTGAAACGGGCCAGTTCGGGGGTCTACGGGTCCAATTACTTTTTTTTTTCTTTCGACTTTTTGGGCATACTGCTAGTTTCTTTTTTTCTTTCTACTTTTCACAACATCTTCATTCTTGGGGACGACAACTTGTTCAACAGCTACCCAGAATTGCAGATGCTTTGGTATAGATCTACTTCCACTCGAGCGTTCCCAAATTTAACAAGGTGGAGTGCTGAGGCCTACTTGTCGACACAACAGCACCTTCTAGACTTCTAGTGGGTCATCAGGCGATGCCCACAACCAAGAATACAACAGCGGCGAGGAGGGGAGATGAGGCAGAGGAGTATGATGGTCTGGGTTCAGTGATTGGGGTCGATTTGCCGGAGGGTTTGAAGTCGAAATCGGAGGTCAGGAGACCCTCGAAGTCGTTTATGGCGATTGGGATTTCTGGGCCTCCCTCTCTTTCCTTCCTCATCCTTGTGTTATTGGTTTTTGGCTGTATAAAAACAAATGGAAGGATCTCTGAATTCTCTCAAAGGGTAGATGTGGAATTATATGAAAAGTTAAAAAATGTTATCTTGTTGCAGAAGAGGACAGGTAACAGGGTAGATTGAGGGAGACAGTAGAGTGAGGTGGGGGAAGACTTTATTGCTTCTGTCTCTGAGTGTGGCGTGTGTGTACTGTTTCCAACAAAAAAAGCATATGTGGCTTCTTATACACCAAGCATCTGTCTTGGTGATTTTATATTATATTAATTTATAACTTTACAAGCTGTGCATTGTTCGAGATGGAATTAGAAGAAACAAGTTGGGACCTAGGAAACGGTCTGGGCTGGGGGCTCGTTTCCTCAAAATCTGTTACTCGCCCCGTTAATTACATGGATCCGCCTGGCCCCGGTCTGTTCTACATTTTGAATTTTTGGACCTGCCCTGTACCTGGCCCGAACTGCATATAGCCGCCCCGACCCGGGGGTCCAGGACCCGTTTGCCCACCCCTAATATATAGTACTACATAGTAGGTTTTTTGAAAACTCTAGCATGCCATGAAAAACATTCGTAAAACATGTACGTGTAAACTAGTGCTTAGTAAAGGTAATATAAACGCCTGAAGGTAAATCCGTAAAACATCCGTAAATCACATCATTGAGGTACTCAACTAGGGGTGTCATAGTCGCCCGAAGGCATAACCATCACCCGAAGGTGAAGTTGTACGACACTGGGTTATGCCAGTGAAGAAATAATGGGTTCATCACCTGAAGGTGAAGCTGTACAACTCTGGGTTACGCCAGATAAGAAACATATATAATGGGTCCATCACCTGAAGGTGTACTTGTACAACACTGGGTTACACTAGTGAAGAAATAATGGGTCCATCACCTGAAGGTGAAACTGTACGACTCTGGGTTACGCCAGAGAAAAACATATATAGTGGGTCAATCACCCGAAGGTGAAGCTGTACGACATTGGTTTACGCTAGTGAAGAAATAATGGGTCTATCACCTAAAGGTGAAACTGTACGATTCTGGGTTACACCAGAGAAGAAACATATATAGTGGGTCCATCACCCGAATGTGAAGTTGTACGACATTGGGTTAGGCCAGTGAAGAAATAATGGGTCGATCACCCGAAGGTGAAGCTGTACAACTCTGGGTTACGCCAGAGAAGAAACATATACATATAACATAACGCACTGACACTAGCCATGGCTAGTGAAGCTGGGAGTATGTCATAAATATCATCAATTGTGTCCTATGGCCATAGACATCTACATACTCGTATTCTATGTATGTGTTGTATGATAACCCACTAGATAAACACATAAAACATATCTCACAATCTCATATCAAATCACCGGAGCTCAAAAGCTCAAAGCATCAATTCATAATCATAAATAAATCATATTCGTAAATCCATAGAATTTCATATACGAAAATCCAATAATTCATAACCTTTAGTAAAACGTAAATTCAATAAATCATCAATATTTCGTAGAAGCAATTTAAATAAATCATAAATTTTCCATAAAACATACTCAATTCATGAAATATGAAATGCATGCAAGCCTAATATTTTATAAAAACATGCAATTTGAGAAAGGGTCCACTCACAGATATTTTGTTGCCGGAGAGCTGCTCGAACTAGGGAGGATGGGATCACATCCAACCGACACACATAAACAAAAATAAAGACCATTTATAAAACTCTACTAAAATGATCGAATTTGGGAAAACGGATAGCGGATTCGGATTCGGCACATCGAAAAACCTAGTAAGGGCCTAGTTATTGGATTGTGCTTGGTTTTGGGTTGCGGGTTAGGTCGACCTGGTTTCAAGCTATGGGTTAGCCCCTACTTTAACAAAGAAGAAAAATGGAGCTTGGAGAGCTCCGTTCATCCCCAAAACCAGACTAAAACTAGTAATTCAATATACCAAATTGAAGCCTAAGGAACAAGGAAGAATAATATACATATCATGTAGCTAGCCGTGGTCGGAGTTGGCTAGAAAATGGCTCGATAGTCCATAGGTCCTCGCTGGAAAACTGGAAAATGAAGGACAGACACGAACATGGTTAAAACCCTCGATCTTCAACCCAAAATCCACCCATATAACTAGAAAATGTCACCAAAAGTTGAGGTAAATCCTATTGTCATGCTCACCTTCGTTTTTAGGTTCTAAGTTAACTCGCTGGAGAAAATGGCGATGCTAGTCTTGGCTTAGTCGTTCTATGTAGTGGGGAAGACAAAGACATGAGACAGAGGGTCCAGGGTGTGGTCTCCGATTCCTAGGTTTTCACATATAAGAAGTGATGGTAGCCTAATGGTATGTCAACCTCGTCGCAGTCAGCGATGACAGGTGATCACCATTCCTGTTTCTATGCAATGGACACAGAGTTTAGAGAATGAGAATGAGAATGAGGGGGTTTAGAAAACCAAAAATGAATGGGTGATGGTGCGGTGGTTGTCGGAGTGGGGAGGCCAATGGTGCCTCAGTGGTTCTCAGAGGACATAGAACGGGGAAAAGTGTTTTAGGTGAGGGGTGATAGAGAGTGATGAGGGAAAGTTTCGAGAGAGTCCGAGAGTATTGGGGGAAAGGAAGACACAATGGGGAAGAGGAAGTGAGGTGTGGGCCCCATGACTACAAAAATCCACCAGAAAAATTAATAAAATAAACAAATATCCAAAACCTTAATATCTAGAATAGTGAATTGACTACTTTGCCCCTCGACTTCGTAATTCTGTAAAACGTTCATCGTACCTCCAAATTCGATTTTCCTTGTGCCCACACATTCGTAGCGACGAGTGCAACATGAATTAATTAAAGGAAAAGTTTCTACATGTCATAGAATGAGAGTCAACGGAAGTCAACGCTTTCCTCCTTAGGGGTATTTTTGTAAATTAACATTTTAAAATTATAAAACCGTAATATTTAGGGACGAGTCGTTACACAACGTCTGAGCATTTGCGTAATCAACCCCTGTGGGTGTCTGCAGATTAACGTAGGAAAGTCTCATTGCACTAACTTAACAAGTTCATATGGAAATTGCATATTTCAAATCTTGAGGAAGCCTTTCTCCTTCAGGCTTTCAATTGTATCCCTGGGAGTTGCTTCCAAAGGAAGGAAATTAATTCCTAAACCTTTTGCAGCGGATACTTGATATTTCAGTTCTAAAGTACTACCAACCTCACATCTGCTAGTAATAACAACAACGAAAAACTTAGAAGTATGCCACTTTCAGTGTAAAATTTGATCTCTCTTTTCAAAATGCATATTTTAATATCTAAAAGGAACAAAAAAATGTTTATGCAGTGTCACTGTCAAATGCACATTGTTATGAAAGCTAATGTTATTCTTCTCCCATTTGATTTTGGCTACTCATGAGTAATCTTAGTTAATGGAAGGGCATCAATTACTCACAGAAATTTTCCAATAACTTACTTGCCAGGAAGGTGCAAAGTGGGATAAAGTTCTTGTATAATCTTCAGAACCTCATAAGCGTGTGTAACATTTGAAACTAAACAATATCTTCCACTTGCTGAAGGAACTTCAAATGCTAGAATATGAGCAGTGGCAACATCCCTAACATCAATGGACCAGTAATTTGAAAGGGGTAGTGTTTCGGTACCTGCACAAGAGAGAACCAAAAGTAAATCGACTGCATGACTCATGGATCTTAAACAGAGCGATTGAATAATTCTACTGGCTAGTATAATTTAACTGCCCATAAAATTACTGTTTACCACATCAGTTGTATATTTCTGACCTTCTGATATGGTAACTTTTATAAGAGAAGGCCTTCATCTAAACTTGCCATGATATCTACCGTACATGAAAATAATTTTGACCTTCCATCGTACATTCATATTGTGCCTTAATCATGCAAGATTAGAAGGATAGTTGCTGAAGTTAACCTGTACCGATTATGACCATGATGTTCATACAAAATTCTCTTTCCTGGAGCAGACTTTAAATACGCTAAAATTCGCATAACTGCAGCCATATGATCCACACTTTGTAAGTGCAAAAACTGAATCACCACACTCACTGCATAGGCAATATCTGGACGAGTGTGGGCCAAATAAATTAGTCTCCCTACTAGTCTCTGATATTGGCCTTTGTCAATTGGGTTTTGATCCGGAAAAATCCCTAAGTGATGTTTCTCCACAATAGTAGTGTCCACAGTTATACACTCAAGCATACATGTTTCCTTTAACAAATCTAGAACATATTTACTTTGAGACAAGAAAATATCTTTGGATGAACGAGCAACTTCGACTCCAAGAAAATACTTTAAATCTCCCAAGTTCTTTATCTCAAACTCGGCATCAAGGTTTTTTTTTCTAATTTTACAATCTCATCAAAATCATCACTAGTTATTATCATAACATCCACATAAATAATCAAGGTTGTCACTTTACCGCTTCTCCGTTTCACAAACAACTTGTGATCAAAATGACTCTGATAATACCCATTCTTTCTCATGACTTGAGTGAATCTACCAAACCATGCATGAGGTGACTGCTTAAGTCCATAGAGTGACTTTCGCAATCGTCATATCCCGGAGGAAAATCCATATATACTTCTTCCTCCAAATGCCCATGAAGAAAGGCATTCTTTACACCAAATTATTTCAGTGGCCAATCCAAATTTACAGCTTAAGAAATAAGAACACGTACCATATTCATCTTAGCTACTAGAGAAAAGGTTTCCTGGTAATCAACACCATATGATCCTTCAAAGCTTCCTCCACTCGAGTTGGCACTTGAATTGACTCCACATTATTTACCCATGCTTGACGTTCAGGTGCCAGATTCTTGCACGACACATAATTGGCTATTGGATACTTCAATTTTCCTTCTGGAGAAAACCGATTAGGAGGTACACCATGATTTTGCCTTGGTGGTAACTTATATGCACTTACAACATTATTTGTGACACGCCCTGATCCCGATATTCCCCGAATACCAGGGTAGGTACGTGTTGGTTGACACCTGAGGGTGACGAAAGCCATTTATTGAAGGCAAATGCTGAGAACAAGAAATAAAGACTTATAAATTTAAAAGAATAATGAATATGCATTTTAGGAACATATTCAGAGCACACATCTAATCTAGAACACTAAAAGAATTTATATAAAAATTGAATGAATAAAAGAATGGGTCCTACACCGAGAGAACTCGAAGATGCTGTTGTGGAAGTGCCTTGACGCCAGGATTGTATGCCTCGATTCTAGTCCTGAAGGGAGCGCAAAACAAACATGAGTGGACTAAGTTGATATAGATATAATAAAATAGTTATAAACATACTAACCCTCAGGTTTTATGAAAACTCATATAACATGATTAAAATAGGTTTTCTGAAACCTATCATGCCATGCAATGTCTCAAAACATATCTCGTATATATAATAATCACTAGTGAATGTCCAATATCCCTCCAGGCCCCATGCCAACTCCCCGTCCCTGTGCCAATTGCCAAAGGAAAATCATCTTTGCGCCCTATGCCAACACCTTAACCTCGCCTGTGATGGAATCTATCCCTTGTCCCGTAGCGGAATAGAGACCACTAGGTAAGTACAAAACCATTGAACATACATATATTTGAAAAGCAACTTCATAGTATAAAGTCATCCATCATCTATACTATAAAGAGGTGTTTGAAACATGTTCTAAATATTATATAGTCATCCATCATATCTTCTATAAAGAACACGGGTTATAGGAAAAATAGTAATAATTCAAACTAGTCTCAATAAGCATGTTATCTTATAAAACGTAATCATTAAATCATGCTTCTCATGTATGCATTTCTACTAATAACACATGCATTTTATAAGGGGTCCACTCATAGTACTTTGTTTTCGAAAAGCCACGCAACCTAACAAAGAAGGAAATGTCACAGATAATTGCCGTTAAGCACATAAAGGGTACAATTAATAAAGCTATATCCAAACGATTTAATTTGGAAAAACGGTCGTCAAAAACAGATTCAGGACTTCGAATTACCCTAACAAAAGCCGCAGGTAAATTTCTGAAAAGTCAACACGAGAATATTCCAGAGAATGTTTCAGAATATTCTTGGAAGGTTCCAGCCAGGTTTGGGTTTGGGTCCTAAAGGTGGTTGGGTTCCAAGGCCCAAAGGCCTAAACTAAAAGGGTTTTGGGTTAAAGGGTCTACGGGCCCAATGCCCTAAAGGAAACGGCCCAAAGGCCTTTAGGTTTTATAAAAAGAAAAACAAATAAATAAAAATAATTTGGTTGGCCTTATTTCGGCCCAAGGCCTAGACTTAAAAGGATTTCGATTTAGGGTAATTGGGCTAGGTCTTAGCCCAAATGGGTTTGGGTTTCAAGGCAAACGGGTTGGGTTGACCTGTTTTCATGCCAGCTTTTGGCCAGTTTCTGGGTTCCAAGGCTCATAACGTCTTCGTTACTCAACCAAATCGAGTGATTCAAAAATGAAAGTCATAGTTCTCGACAAGGCGAAGAGAATGGTACCTCGCACGACACTAAATCGCCATGGTTTGGCCAGAAAATGCCTCGAAAGCCTTGGAGGTCGCCGAAAACTGGGTAGGATTCAAATGACAATACTCAACGAAATTGGGTGATTCAAAAAGGAACGTTGTAGTACTCAACGAAACGAAGATATTGATACCTTGCATGTCGACCAACTCGCCTTGGTTTGGCCGAAAATTGCCTCGAAAGGGGCGGTGCTCGTAAAAAAATTTAGAAAAGCTACTCTGAGCTATTTTCTGTAATTCACACGTATACACCACTTAAAACAAGTTTCGATCTAACCCGAAAACATAACCCAAGGGTTTCTAGAAGCTTACCAACATTGGAAAAATGTGAAACACATCGGAGAAGACAATGAACAATGACAACTTCACTGTGGGGCTTCCTGTGCATGGCTTGGGGTTTTTTGGGGGCTCTTCCATCCAGGTGTGCAGGTAGTGGTGCGTGTGTGTGATCACAAAGAGGAGGAAGGTGGGTTTGTAAAGTGGTGAGAGCTCGGAGAAAAGGAGTCCGAGAATGAAGAGATGGAGAGAGATAAAGGCACGGCATGAAGGGGGAGAAAGAGAAAATAAGAGGGCTAGGGAAATGCCACGTGGCAGAATAGGAAAAGGGGCCGGGGACAACCAAAATACACACAATTTAACACCAAAAATCATTTTTTTATAAAGGAAAATATCCACAAACTTGGTGAAAATACAAATATACCCTTTTTGTTCTGTAAATCCCGAAACAAGTTATTACCCGCAGAAAACTCTCTTACTATGTCTTAAAAAGCGCCATACTCAAACCAAACAAAACAAAAAATGTCGTCGTAAAACTCTATCTAGCATTAAGCATCCTATCTTGCTCAGTTTTTCTAAATGTGATCAACTACTCCAGTGTTTTGCCAACAAAGAACCCACTTGAAAACTGTACCTTGGGATTCAAGAGAAGTGGCTACCATGTTAATAGCATACCCAAAAGCTCGAGCCAAGCAAGCAGAAAACCAGAAGTCATCTTCCTCGACAAGAAGTATCTTTAGGGAGTTGTTGCAGTGCTCAAACCACCTCTCCATTTTTCCTTAGTTGCAGACTTCTAGTCAAACAAGGTCAATGTTGGTAGAAAGAAAAAGGACTCGCAAGTGATCAACCTAAAAACCCAATGAGAGCACACACCATTCAAGAGAAGTGTAAAGATCTTTTGATTCTCACCTCAACTGCGCTATGGTGCCATTCCAGAGTGCACCAAACAGATCTCGACGAGACGAAGAGAATGATACCTCACACGACGGCTAACTCACCGTGGTTTGGCCGGAAAATGCCTCAAAAGCCTCGGAGGTCTCCGGAAACTAAGTAAGATTCAAATAAACATAACTTCTTCAATACTCAACGAAATTGGGTGATTAAAAAGGAAAGTTGTAGTACTCAACGAGATGAAGAGATTGATACCTTGCACGCCGGCCAACTCGCCTTGGTTTGGCCAAAAATTGCCTTGAAATGGGCGGTGCTCGCTGGAAAATTTGGAAAAGCTACTTCGAGCTATTTTCTGTGATTCACACGTATACACCACTTAAAACAAGTTCGATCTAACCCTAAAACACAACCCAAGGGTTTCTAGAAGCTTACCAACGTAAGAAAAATATGAAACACGTCGGAGAAGATGATGAATAGTGATAACTTCATTGTGGGGCTTCTCGTGCACGACCTGGGGTTTTTGGGGGCTCTTCCATCCAGGTGTGCAGGTGGTGGTGCGTGTGTGTGATCACAGAGAGGATGAATGTGGGTTTGTAGAGTGGTGAGAGCTCGGAGAGAAGGAGTTCAAGAATGAAGAGATGGAGAGAGATGAGGGCACGACATGAGGGGGAGAGAGAATAAGAGGGCTAAGGAATTGCCACGTGGCAGACTAGAAAAGGGGCCCGGGGACAACCAAAACAGGGGTGGGCCCCTTGGGCACACAATTTAACACTACAAATCTTTTTTTTTAAAAGGAAAATATCCACAAACCTAGTGAAATACAAATATACCCTTTTTGTTCCGTACATCCCGGGACGGGTTGTTACAATAAATTCTGTCACATCCCAGTCCAGGCTCCGCCGTAGCACGATATTGTCCGCTTTGGGCCCCGACTACGCCCTTACGGTTTTGTTTCTGGGAATTCACACGAGAACTTCCCAGTGGGTCACCCATCCTAGGAATGCTCTTGCCCAAACTCGCTTAGCTTCGGAGTTTCGATGGAACTCGAAGCCAGTGAGTTCCCAAACGATATTGTCTGCTTTGGGCCCCAGCCACGCCCTGACGGTTTTGTTTCTGAGAACTCACACGAGAACTTCCTAGTGGGTCACCCATCCTAGGAATGCTCTCACCCGAACTCGCTTAAATTTAGAGTTCTGATGGAACCCGAAGCCAGTGAGTTCCCAAAAAGCCTCGTGCTAAATGGAGGTGGGCATGTACATATAAGGCACATCACCCCCTCTCAGTTGGTCAATATGGGATGTTACAATTTGGATTAGTTACATGAGCATCTATGGTACTTACCTCACGGATATTCAGAAAAGACGTATTGGATGACACTATTGAGCTAGAGAAAGAGATGGTGATATAGGTTCAGCAAGAGTCTACATATCCTCTGTTATACCAGATTTGGCAGCAGCCTGCTGCTAGTGTGACAACCCGTCCCTAATTTTATATTTTATAAATTTTAAAAGTGTGAATTGACAAAAATGTCTCTTGAGGCATGAGTGTTGACCTTCATGGACTAGCATATAGTGAGACGTACGAAATATTCTTTTAGCGTATCCTTGTAGTACTCGACAATACGATCACATCGGTTAAAATTTTAGGGAACTACGAACGTGAAGTGCGATTTGATAAATACAATTGGGAGATATTTTATGTCTTGTGTTGTAAGCCATATGGAGCCCACACCCCATATTTTTCTCTTTGCCGTGTCTCCTATTTTCCTGACCTTTCATTTATTGGTCACTCCCTCTTTTTACTCACCACTCCCTTGTTGACAACTCAATCTCTCTCACTAAGGTTATTATTTTAAAAACTCTCTCTTCCCTTAATTATCATATTCTTCTTCTCTGAAAAACCAAGAGGCCATTAAAGGCTAGGACTCTGGTGAACCATAATCTAGGCCACAACCCCAGCTTCTGTTTTTCTCTTTTCCCTTACCATCTCTTCCTCTCACTTAAAACTATATGAGGTTCCCTCTCTTTCCATGTGCATCGACGCACCACCAAGCCCGTCACCATACACACACCATCATCGCCGGCTCCGACGAGCCAAATCATCAAACTACCACTACACCTCATTATTCCCCCTCTCTGTTAAGCTCAGATCGATAACATCAAACCCAGACGTGGAGTTGCCACTGTTCATCATCTTCTTCAATGAGTTCTAGTCGATTCCAACTAAGGTAAGGCCCAACAACATTAGATTTAATTTCTCTCATTGAGATTATGGATATGTGACTTATTTTAGGCATTTTGGTAAAGGGTGACGCTGAAATAACTCGAAAGAAGAAAGTTCTACAGTTTTTCCAACAAAGGCCAATGACCATTTGATAATCTTTAGGCCATTTTTCCGACCAACACCGACGTTAACTCGGCCCCACTTTGGTATGGTCTTGTTCCCTACACTTCAAACTCCAAAATGACTTTTGAAACATCAAGTTTGGTTAAGTTCAAATTAGAAATTAGCTATGAAAGTTGGGAAGAAATTTCCAGATTTCTGGAAAATCTGGCCTTGACCATTTGGCCATTTTCAGACCATTTCCCCACCCAACTCTGGCCACTATTCGACTTCAAACTGGTACAAACATGTTCCCCACATTTCTACCTTCTAGTTGGCTATTGAATCATCGAATTTGGTTGAGAATCAAGCTCGTAATAAGCTCTGAAATTCAACAGAAAAATTTGCAAAAATTATGGTGACGGTGCGTAGGCTGCGCGTGGTTACCTGTGCAGCCACCTTGTGGCGGCACATAGCGGCAAATGCAGCGACGTTGGGAGGAACCCGAGGTTCCTCCTTAGGGTCATCGACGTGCCGAACCTGAATCCGCACTCTGTTTTCCAAAATTCGATCGTTTTAAAATAGTTCCTTTATTAACCATACTTTGTACGAAAAACTCGTTTATACGTTAATACATTATACATAATTACATAATGGTTTCGATTCTAGGTGAAACGCATTGCAAGGATCTTCGAAGCCCGCGAGGCGGGTTCGACCCGACGTCATGTTCTGTGAGTGGGCATTTTGTTTTCGTATATATATAAACTTTATAGTTTCCACAAATGCTTTTAAACTGTTTTATGCATATTATGCCATGAGTTATATAATTTTAAAAATGTTGTTATGTGGTTGAGATTTATATATTTGATCATGGCATATTCATATGCATTTTACCTGCTCATAAATATTATGCTATTGTGAAATGCTAAGTCATTCTACGAGACACGCAAGTAAGTCGAGGTGAATTTATTGTATTGTTGGAATGATTGAATTGTATGGCATGCTCATATTCATATAGTCGGCTCATCATTGCTACATCAGGTGTTAGTGCTCAACCCAGGGCTAAGCTAGTCCTTCACGTGTATGTTCACCTCCCGCACCGCACGCTCACCTTGGATCTAAGTAGGTGTTAGCCTGTCATATAGGTCACATTAGGCAACTCCGACTCGTAGGTGATATGCGCATAGCCCTAGCTTCACGTGATCGTAGCATTAAAGCGTATATTATTATTACACCTAGCCTGTCGTACAGGTCACATTAGGTGACTCCGACTCGTGTGTTAGCATAAATGGATGATCAATAAGCCCAGTCGTACAAGTTGCATTAGGTGACTTCGACTGGTGTGCTAGTACAGGTTGTTGCACACATGATTATATTCATATTGCTGTTAAGATATTCTGTTGTGGCATATTTTTGGATTTACTGTTGGCATGCATTTGATTTAATACTTATACGTAATATGATTTTTGGAAACTATACTTATTTTACAACGAGGGGTTAGTTTAACTGAAAATAAATGGATTTTATAAACCTTTGTTTTTGTGCCCACTCACCATTCTGTTTTTCGCCCCTCCAGGTTTTAGCTGCTGAACATTTGTATCGACGAGGATTCTTAGCAAATCTCAGTATATGTGGCTACCTCTGAGGGTATAATCCTTATCCATTCTACTGTATTTTACTTATGCTCTGAAGTCACGTGTGAAATGGGTTCATTCACGTTCACCAGTGCACTCTTATATTTAGGCACTTTTAGGTTTAAATTTATTCACATTTTCCACATCACTACACTTTATCGCTTCGTCACCCTCCAGGTGTCAGCCAGCATAGCTCGATTCGAAGTCCTAGTGGACATACCAAGTCAGGTTGTGTTAGTTAGAATGTTGTATCTTCGGCAGAAGCTGGTAGAACACCAGCACAATTATCGACAGGACCTAGCTGATAGTCTGCCATGTTCTCGGCATATGGCAGCTGAGGCCCTACAACAGTTTCGGCAGGAGCTAGCCAAGACACCCATACACCATATTTGGTGTGTTCTTCAATGCACACTTCCCCTGATACATGACTCACATCTTCTTGTACGTTTAACCACCCAAAATCACCAAGATCAACACTAGTGTTCTTCCCTTCTTGATCTAAAGGTGATAATAACAGAGTATAAAAGTATTCGGACTCCAAAAAAGTAACATCCATCGTCATATACATATGCCGAGTTTCAGGATGATAACACTTATACCCTTTATGTTAAGATGCAAAACCAACAAAAACACACCAAAGGGCACACAGATCCAATTTACTATGATGAATCTTGTGAATATGCACATAAGCAACACATCCAACCTGTGGAATAAGGGTATTGGTAAACACGACTGAGACGTGTTCAATGAGCACTTAGAGAGGTGTACGAAATTCCACAACCCAAGAAGGCATGCAATTAATCACATAAACTGCATAGGTGACGACTTTAGGCAACAACCCTTTGAAACGGATGCACCAATAAGCAATGCACGAGCGGTTTCCAAAATATGACGATTCTTTCTCTCAGCCACCCTATTTTGTTGCAGGGTATGAAGGCAAGTTGTTTCATGAAGTATCCCGAAGAAAACTAGACAACTCAAAATTAATAGATTCACCTCCATTATTAGAGCGGAGAACTTTAATAACGGAGGAATATTGTGTTGTAATCATTTGAGAGAAAGACCGAAACACCATACTAACATCACTCTTATTTTTCGACACATAAATCTAGGTCATACATGTGCAATCATCAACAAATGTAACAAACCATTTAATTCCAAAAAGAGTACTAACAGGAGAGGGCCCCCAAACATCTAAATGTACAAGATCAAACGGAAACAATTTTTTATTCATACTAGAAGGAAACGAGGTGGGATGACTCTTAGCAATAATACACATTTCATGATGTAAGTCTGATTCTCTTATTTCATGAAATAAACTAGGCAACATACGCCTTAAGTAACCAAAAGAAGCATGTCCTAACCGACGATGCAATAACCAAACTTCTTGCAAATTACTGGTATGGGATGCTCGAACTACACTAGCTCTGCCAAGAATGACATCATCCACATAATATAACCCCTCTCTCTTAGTGCCACGCCCAATTATATCCTTGGTCTGAATATCCTGAAGTAAACAAAAAAGTATCCTATATATGTACTACACAATCCAATTGCTCAGTAACCTCATGTATAGATAACAACTGATGATAAAACGATGGAACAAATAAACAGTGATGAAGAAAAAGGGATGCTGTAAGGTCCACGGTGCCAACTCCAAGAATCGGAGAAGTGGTACCATTAGCCGTTGCTACACACTTTCAATGAGTCGTTGAAATCTATTTAAACATACTTTTATCAAATGTCATATCGTTTGTTGCACCAGAGTCCAAAATCCAACATGTATGATGCTCAGTGTCAGAGGCTAAAAATAACATGTCCCATAGTACCTGTATTGGACGACAACTCACTTGAATTGGTCCTAGTCAACAAGGTCTGACTTGGATCTCCAGGGCTGGGCACATCCTCTTTAGCACTAGGTGTGGCAGCAACTACAGATGCACGGCTAACACTTGCTCCATTAGCAGCTCGCTTCTTTGCACGCAATTTTTTCTTCAAATCAAGGAACCGCTCCCGTACTCCATGTTTTTGAAAACATGTATCTTCAGTATGACGGATTTGACCTTAAAAAGTGCACTTTAAATCATCTTTATTTTCTTCGATAAAAAGACGAGGATCTATCAAGGAAGATGAGACATAGGGCCTACCAATAGAAGGTGACCGAGACACCATACCATTGGTGGTGTCGGTGTTCCCCCTTGGTTGTTGATATTGCACCTTCCCATCATGGTAGCATGGAGTTGTGCTT
This sequence comes from Malus domestica, assembly GCF_042453785.1. NCBI lineage: Eukaryota > Viridiplantae > Streptophyta > Magnoliopsida > Rosales > Rosaceae > Malus > Malus domestica. The sequence continues at coordinate 35,900,940 of NC_091662.1, read as the reverse complement.
CATGCCTAACAATAGAAAACACTTCCTCGACAAATGGCAAGGGTTGAGGCCTCAAAATATCACTACGTACCTTATCAAATATGTCATCTAGGCTTGCTAGGAAAGCATAAACACGATCTAGTTGAATTTCTTCTTGGAACGTCTTCAAGGCAATAGCACACTCCATCTTGATTATCCTTCTCTAATCCAGTTCTTGCCACACAACTTTGAGATCAGAATGGTACACCCTAATAAGACGCCCTTCTTGACAAAGCCAAAAAACTTTACCTTTAACTCATAAATTTGAGGGGTATCAGAACCATCATAATACGTTCAAGCAACTTCTTCCCATACTTCTTTGGTGGTACGAAGATGGATGAAAAAACCCATGATGGTAGGATCCATGGAATTACCAACCACCCCTTTACAATTGCATTCTCAGTTTCCCATGTCTCATACTCAGCACTTTCTTCCTTGGGTTCCTTAATACTCTTGTCATGAACCCCTTTTTACCACGTCCAACAACATGCATCTCCAATATCTTGGACCAAAGAGGATAATTTGATCCATTGAGTTTCACGGTATTCGGTACACTTGAAGCATCATTCTGTATCACTACGGGACTCAAAACTGAATTGTTGGTTGTTGCATGACCCTCCAATTTCAGCTTTGAGCTTTCCTCGATACCTGCCATCTCGACAACGCAGCAAATCCACAGCACAGCATCACAGCACGGCAGCTTTGTTTTTCTGTAGAAACGCAGCAAGGAACAAGGCTGTAGATCTTCCAATACGAGCAGCAGCAGCAAGGTGGAAAAGAAAAAAAAATGTGGTTTGGGTTTACGATAACTAGGCTCGGATTCCAAATAGAATTTTACGGCTTAGTTTTCATGTATTTCATAATCCTGAATATAAGTACAAAATACAATCTTGTTCTCTAAGGAAATAATAAAAGACACGAATATATCCTTCCTAATAAAAGGACTATAATATTTACACAAATTCTATTTTTTCTACACATTGACTCGCACCAATACTCAATACTTTATTTTTCCCTCATTTTGCTTTATACTTTTCTCATGGCTCACACACAAAAGTAAAAAACTAAAAACGAAATTGTTATAAGACCGGCCATAAGTGGTATTTCTCTCTAACTTGTAGGGGATGTGTTTTGAAATAAAATGGGGCAGATCCCACTAGTATGAACCTAGATGCTGAAGTTAAGGACAATATTGGTGTAAATCGGAAGAAGGTTAAGAACTAGAAGTAATACCTACTTGGGTCTCGAACGGTAGCTTTGACTGTATAACCTCTTTGCAGTAAGAGCTTCACAAGCCACGAGCCTATGTAGCCGGAGGCTCCTGTTACACACACAACCTTCGTTCCTCCACTCATTTTTTTCTGTGTCTATCTCTTACAACTTCAATTAAACCATGGTAGAGTTGGTCGTTACTTAAGGTGGAAAGTTAGCTGGCCTTCTGTGGTTCTGTTGTGTAATGGCAATCATTGTTTAGTATGCATATTGAAAAAAATAAAAAACAATATGAAAGAAAAACGTTAATTATTATTTTATCTGGTTGGAAGTCATTGTTTATGTATTAAACTGCGATTAAGAAAGGATCTGCTTATTTCATCTGCTAAAACACTGCGAACCGACAAGTCATAGGTATTATTTCGAATGATCATAAATCAAGTTTTTTCCATGCAATTCTACAATTTTATTGAATTATACAGAACGATCCGAAAACAATGTCTGAGCGTTTGAGAAGTGAACCCTGTGGGTGTCTGCATAATTAACGTAAGAAAGTCTCATTGCACTGACTTAACAAGTTTATGGGGAAATTGCATATTTCAAATCTTGAGGAAGCCCTTCTCCTTCAGGCTTTCAATTGTGTCCCTGAGAGTTACTTCCAGAGGAAGGAGATTACTTGCCAAACTTTTTGCTTTCTCTGTGGATACGTGATATTTCGGTTCTAAAGTACTGCCAACCTCACATCTGCCAGTAATGACAACAACGAAAAACTTAGAAGTATGCCACTTTCAATGTAAAATTTTCGCTCTTTTCAAAATGCATATTTTAAAATCTTAAAGGAACAAAAAAAAATGGTTTGTGCAGTGTCACCATCAAATGCACATTGTTATGAAAGCTAATGTTATTCTGCTCCCATTTGGTTTTGGCTACTTATGAGTAATCTTAGTTAATGGAAACGGCATCAATTACTTACGGAAATTTTCCAATAACTTACTTTTCAGGAAGGTGCAAAGTGGGATAAGGTTCTTGTATAATCTTCAGAACCTCATAAGCATGTGTAACATTTGCAACTAAACAATATCTTCCACTTGCTGAAGGAACTTCAAATGCCAGAATATGAGCAGTGGCAACATCCCTAACATCAACGGACCAGTAATTTGAAAGGGGTAGTGTTTCGGTACCTGCACAGGAGAGAACCAAAAGAAAATCGACTGCATGACTCACGGATCTTAAACAGAGCGGTTGAATAATTCTACTGGCTAGTAGAACTTAACAGCCCATAAAATTACTGTTTACCACATCAGTTGTATATTTCTGACCTTCTACTATGGTAACTTTTATAGGAGAAGGCCTCCATCTAAACTTGCCATGATATCTACCGCACATGAAAATAATTTTGACCTTAATCATGCAAGATCAAAAGGATAGTTGCTGAAGTTTACCTGTACCGGTTATGAAATTCCAAATCATCTCCACGGTGAGATTCAGTGTTGGCTGCAAGAGTGGACCTATCACATATGCTGGATGCATTGTAACCAAGTCAATTCCATTTGCTTTAGCGTATTTCCAGGCAGCCTCCTCAGCTAAAGTTTTTTAGAGCGCATACCAGTTCTGAACAAATAAAATAGTTTGTACTCAGTTCGTAGTTCATACTAAAGGAAGATAATACAGCACTGTTTTATGTTAAGGTTACTTGTATTTCTAATATAAGTCAAAGACTCGGGTTAACTATTTGGCAGACTTTGATTAATATACAGTTATACAGCCTAAATATGTTGTAGTCTTCTTTTTTCTTCGGAGCAATAAAAACAACACACAACAGATTGTTCAATGCTGATGATTGTGCTTGATTGTGTGCAGGTTTTGGTCCAAATTGAACTGCAAATATAGAAGGCAACCAGCGAGACATTTTGAACTCCGTCAACGCACAAACAAGTAAAGAATGGGGGAAAACAAAAGCAAGGATAAATTCCATCATTCATATCTTCTATAATTGCATCCAGACAACTAAGGTCACACTTCACAAAATCAGATTAAGTTTCCAATGGACATGGAAATAGAACAAATTAACAACGAATAAAATGTGAAATTTGGAGAAAGATAATATGTATTCCATTCGTAACTTGATCTTCTCACAATCAAGTGGATTCGAATACCATGTTTCATCCAAAACCACACCAGGGGTCAGAGGTTTCCCAATCACCGATACTGAAGCCGTAGAAGATGTTAAAACTACTCTCTTGACAGTAGGAAATTTCGCACATGATTTTAGAATATTAAGTGTTGTTCCCTTCACTGCAGGCTCAACTAGTTCTGCCTGAAACATGGAGAATAAGTAACATTACAATTTTTTTACATTAAAGTATTGGTTCGTTAAACATGTATAGAAACACACATGCGCTCGCGCCATGCTCCAGTAGAGAGAGAATGGATACAAGGTCAAGATTTATACGTTTTCATGCAACTGCCTTAGTCATTTCTGTTTTGTCTGGACTCTTGTTATAAGTTTGCTCTTGGACTGGATATTTCTCTGTAAACAACTGATGCAATACTATTTTCTTTTTTCTTATTGATAAAGACTTGACAATGCTTATTTTCAAAATTTTCAGCAACATAGTTGATGTTGGATAACAAGTTATGTATGTTTGGCGAAAAAAAGACCTGTAACCGACACACCATTACTAGAATAGTAGAATATTGGAACAATGAAGTGAAGGGATAAACCTGCGGGTCTGTGACTGAAAACTGGACAGGAGATGCTGTATGAAAAACGCCTCGACATCCATCAACTACAGTGTCAAAAGATCCTTCTTCTAATAAATCTGCTCTAAACAAATGAAGCCTTTCTTTTGCTCCATCTAGTAAGAGCAAGTGTTCTGTTTTCTTTGGATCACCTGCGGAATACACAAACACGACTAATGAGTTGAAACGAAGAAAACAACACACGTGTTGGGACTTATGTGTACTAGGCAAAGTGGCGAATGCTGACTACCCACAGTGAGGGTTAAACGGGAAACTTAGCTGCCCAGAAGTAGATTAATACGTTCTTTTGGGACCGATAATATTACTACAACAAAATTTATGAGTGAGGCCAAATGAACAAATTGAGACCCTACTTCTGCAATGTTTTGCCTGCTTCTAATAGAGTTTACTGTGCTGATTGCTGGTTAAGGGGCACACCCAAACATCATTACACCCACTTAGTTCATGCCTTTATTGCAAACTAATTTGGAAAAAGTTATTTCTAAATTAATTAGGATCAAATTTTGAAGAAAAATCATTTTAGTAACCCAAAAATGTAAATTGGTGACATACACAATTCGGGATTCAAATTTCAAGCAAAGCCCTGCTGCAACTGTATCGTTTTATCTATTCGCAGAAACTTTGGGCTAATAAGCTTGAGGCTATCTCCGAACGGGGATAAAAACTTAAAATTTAGGCCGGAATTTTCAACTATTCCTCTATACGTATGCACTCAAATTCTTCATCTCCCAATGCACGGGGACTCATAGTTTGAACTCCGGAGTCCAGGTCAAGATATATCAGAAGAATATGACTACTAGATGCTTCATTTTTCTTTCGGAAAACAGAACAGTAAACAACACCCAGAATTCAAAAACGAAAAGTACTCATAGAATTGTTTCGAAACATGAAGATTACATAAGAGCAAGTACAGAAATACTGACTTGGGTCGCGAACAGTGGCTCTGACAGCATAACCCCTTTGTAGCAAGAGCTTCACCAACCATGATGCTATGTAACCTGAGGCTCCTGTTACACACACCACCCCTCTTTCTCCACTCATCCTCTCCCTGCTGGGGTAGGAGACTATCTCAACAGCTTACAATAAAAAGTTGGGACAATGGGTGTTTATTTATTTCACAAACTTGTGGCCAAAATGGAAGAGTCCAATTCCACCGACTAGGTAAGTCGGTTTAGCAAGCTTATAAATATGAGTTTTAATGAAAAATTGTTAATACGGTTCATTTTTAACGTTAAGAATATTTTTAGCTTAAAAATCACTCATGGTACTATTCACTTACACATTTACTTTGTCCTTATAGTTAAAAGCTAAAGTAGCTAAAGTTTTCAAACAATTTTCGTTAGTTTTCTTATAAATATAAGACAGATGTATTGCGTTGTCTTTTGCTAAGCTTTCCTTTATGTCATTAATTCTAGGGAAACCAGATCAAGGATTTCGCTGACTTTTGAGTATTAGAAGCATACATACATACAGAGATACATACATACCTCGTTCTTTTGACAAATAAGTGGATCCGAGTAGCATATTTCGTCCAGAACCACATCAGAGGTCAGAGGTATTTCTTTGATCACCATAACAGAAGTCATGTAAGATGTCAAAAACCACTCTCTTGACAGCGGGGAATTTCACACATGATTTTAGAACATTGAGTGTTTCTTTCACTGCAGCAACTATTTCTGCCTGATTGTGGAGAAACATATCATTTCTGTTCAAAAGTCTTGAAAGTATGTTTGGTTCTACCTGTAACCCAGTGCCGCATACACACGATAGAATATTTGAAGCATGAAATGAAAGGACAAACCTGCAGGTGAGTGGCTGGAAATTGTGTAGGCGATGCTGTATGAAATATTCCTTCACATCGATTGAGCACAGCGTCGAAAGATCCTTCTTCTAATAATCTGCTTTGAACAAAAAAAGCCTTTCTTTGGCTCCATCTAGCGAGAGCAAGTGCTCTGTTTTCTTTGAATTATCTGTAGAATGCATGAAATAATAGAGTACTATCACTAGGGACTTGAGATACTATTAAGTTACCTTTAACTTTCTTGAACAACCTTGCAGGTTGATAAATAAAAGGCATATGGTTTTGAGTTGTGGGTTGGGTTGTTTTAGTGAATTTTGTCCTTGGTTCTAAGGACAAGTTTGCTACAAGTTTTATGCCAAGTAAAAGTTTTGTCAGGGTATGTCAAACTCCCTAAATAGAACTATTTGGACGTCAAATGAAGTTATAAAACAGGCCCAAAATGGTGGTTCTCCATTTGAGGGCATTTTGAAATAAAATGGTGCATATCTCACCTAGTATGGACACAGCCCAAATATGCCAAAAAGTCACTTTGACAGCCTTGCAAGTTGATCTTTTATTTCATCGCCTTAAATTAATCGCTTGATAGAAAATTTAAAACTTTAACATGAACAAGCCGAGAGACTCACGAACATCCTACAATTGGAATTACTCCAAATTTCAACCGTTTCGTCACTTTTTGCTCAAGAGAAAGTTGCATGTCTTACATTAGAAATATAAATCAAAGTATCAAAATTTCACCAAAATAATAACCAGAACATACTAAGAATAGAGTAAAATATATAGTATAAAATTGACTCAGCACAGGCCATAAATGGTAGTTCTCCCTAAGAGGCATTTTGAAATAAAGTGGTGCAGATCCCACTTGGTATGGACCTAGATGTTGAAGTTGAGGACAATATTGGTGTAAGTCCTAAGACGCTTAAGAGGATGTGGGCTCCAACACACTAGGATGAGGAGGGCAAACCCAAGAGCGAAAACTAAGCAAGCATAAATGTAGGACTATATCCCTTCAAACATAAAGTCCAAGGAGACATAACTTGATTTCAGAACCACGTTTGACTGCCCAGATCAAGATTTTCAGAATCTGAATTGGATCCTATAAATTTTTCTTATTGAAACAAAAACAAAATACAAAACCCGTAATTTGAAAATGAAAGCATCTGGTTGGAAGTCATTGTTCATGTATTAAACATTGACTAAGAAAGCATCTAAATATTTCATCTACTCAATATCCGCGAATCAACACATCATCGGTATTATTAAAAAAATTAAAGTTGACTTTCTTCCGTGCATTCCTGCATTTTTATTGAGCCATACAGAAGGATCTGAAAGCAATTTCTGAGCGTTTGTGTAGTTAATTCTGTGAGCGTCTGCAGTTTGACTTAAGGAAGTCTTAACAGGAAACAACTTAGTAAGGTACACGCAAGAGTTGAAGACGGGATTAGCGACCCCATAGTTTTTTGGGGGTCTCGCTAAGACCACTTAGTAAGGTACACTGTTTTTGGGGGTCTGCAGATTAACATAATAAAGTCTTAACAGGAAACATATTATTTTTCAGCATCTTATTGCCCTAGATTAACAAGTTTCTGTTTCAATTGCATATTTCAAATCTTGAGGAAGCCCTTCTCCTTCAGGCTTTCAATTGTGTCTCTAAGACTGACTTCCAACGGAAGGAAATTAATTCCTAAACCTTTTGCTTTCTCTGCTGATATTGGATATTTCGGGTCTGAACTACTACCAATCTCACATCTGCCAATAATGACAACAACAAACAACTTAGAAATATGCCACTTTCAGCAACTCCCGGCGTAAAATTTGATCTCCCTTTTCAAAATGTACATTTTAAAATACAAAGGAAAAAAAAAAAAAATGGTTTGGTGCACTGTCACTGTCAAAAGCACATTGTTATGAGAGCTAATGTTATTCTATTCCCATTTGGTTTTGGCTACTCATGAGTAATCTTAATTAATGGAAACAGCATCAATTACTCACGGTAATTTTCCAATAACTTACTTTTCAGGAAGGTGCAAAGTGGGATAAAGGTCTTGTATAATCTTCAGAACCTCGGAAGCGTGTGTAACATTTGAAACTAAACAATATCTTCCACTTGCTGAAGGAACTTCAAATGCCAGAATATGAGCAGAGACAACATCCCTAACATCAATGGACCGGTAATTTGAAAGGGGTAGTGTTTTGGTACCTACACAAGAGAGAAACAAAAGCAAATCGACCGCATAACTCACGGATCTTAAACAGAGAGGTTGAATAATTCTACAGGATGGTACAATTTAACAGCCCATAAAATTACTGTTTACCATATCAGTTGTATATTTCTGATCATTTGCATAAAATTTATTTGTTACTGGAAGCAACAAGTTGGTAAGTTCAGATAAACATTCATGCTTTAAGCCTGCCACATCTAATACGGTAACTTTAATAGGAGAAGGCCTCCATCTAAAGACTAAACCTGCCACGATATCTACCTCACATGAAATTAATTTTGAGCTTCCATTATACATTCATACTGTGCCTCAATCATGCAAGATCAAAATGATAATTGCTGAAGTTTACCTGTACCGGTTATGAGATTCTGAATCATCTCCACAGTGAGATTAAGTGTTGGCTGTAAGAGTGGACCTATCACAAACCCTGGATTCATTGTAACCAAGTCAATTCCATTTTCTTTAGCGTATTTCCAGGCAGCCTCCTCAGCTAAAGTTTTTGAGAGCGCATACCATCTCTGAACAAATAAAATAGTTCGTACTGAGTTCGTAGTTCATATTAAAGGAAGATATACAGCATAGTTTTATGTTAAGGTTACTTATACAGTTATACAGCCTACATATGCTGTACTCTTCTTTTTTATTTGGAGCAATAAAAACAACAAACAACAGCTAGTTCAATTCTGATGACTGTGCTTGATTGTGTGCAGGCTTTGGTCCAATATGAGCTGCAAATATAGCAGGCAACCAGCAAGACATCTAGAACTCCAACAATGCACAAACAAGTAAAGAGCGGTGGAAAACAAAAGCAAGGATAAATTTCATCATTCATATCTTCTATAATTGCATCCACACAACTGATAAGGTCACACTTTATAAAATCAGATTAAGATTCCATTGGCCATGGAAATAGCACTAATTAACAACGAATATAATGTGAAACTTGGGGAAAGATAATATGTATTCCATTCGTACCTCGTTCTTCTCACAAACAAGTGGATCCGAATACCATGTTTCATCCAAAACCACATCAGATGTCAGAGGTTTCCCATTCACCGATACTGAAGCCATAGAAGATGTTAAAACCACTCTCTTGACAGTAGGAAATTTCGCGCATGATTTTAGAACATTAAGTGTTCCCTTCACTGCAGGCTCAACTAGTTCTGCCTGAAACATGGAGAATAAGTAACATTACCATTTTTTACATTAAAGAATTGAACATATATCGATTCTTTAAACACATACAGAAACAGACGTGCACTCGCGTCATGCTCCAGTAGAGAGAAAATGGATACAAGGTCAAGATTTATACGTTTTCATGCAACTGCCTTAGTCATTTCTGTTTTGTCTGGACTCCTGTTATAAGTTTGCTCTTGGACTGGATATTTATCCGTAAACAACAGATGCAATACTATTTTCTTTTTTCCTATTGATAAAGACTTGACAATGCTTATTTTCAAAATTTTCAGCAACGTAGTTGATGTTGATTAACAAGTTATGCACGTTTGGTGAAAAAAGACCTGTAACCAACACACCATTACTAGAATGGTAGAATATTGGAACAATGAAGTGAAGGGATAAACCTGTGGGTCAGTGACTGAAAACTGAACAGGAGATGCTGTATGAAAAACGCCTTGACATCCGTCAACTACGGTGTCAAAAGATCCTTCTTCTAATAAATCTGCTTTGAACAAACGAAGCCTTTCCTTTGCTCCATCTAGTGAGAGCAAGTGTTCTGTTTTCTTTGAATCACCTGCGGAGTACACAAACATAGCTAATGAGTTGAAACGAAGAATACAACACATGTGTTGGGACTCATGTGTTCAAGGCAAAGAGGCGAATGCTGACTACCCAGAGTGATGGTTAAATGGGAAACTTAGCTGCCCAGAAGTAGATTAATACGTTCTTTTGGTACCGATAATATTACTACAACAAAATTTATGAGTGAGGCCAAATGAACAAATTGAGACCCTACTTCTGCAATGTTTTGCCTGCTTCTAGTAGAGTTTACAGTGCTGATTGCTGGTTAAGGGGCACACGCAAACATCATAACACCCACTTAGTTCATGCCTTTATTGCAAACTAATTTGGAAAAAAGTTATTTCTAAATTAATTAGGATCAAATTTTGAAGAAAAATCATTTTAGTAACCCAAAAATGTAAATTGGTGACATACACAATTCGGGATTCAAATTTCAAGCAAAGCCCTGCTGCAACTCTATCGTTTTATCTACTTGCAGAACCTTTGGGCTAATAAGCTTGAGGCTATCTCCGAACGGGGATAAAAACTTCAAATTTAGGCCCGTATTTTCAACTATTCCTCTGTACGTATGCACTCCAATTGTTTTTCTCCCAAAATCCAGTTGAAGATATATCGGAAGAATATGACTACTCGATGCTCCTTTTTTCTTTTGGAAACAAAACAGTACACAAAACCCAGAAGTCAAAAACGGAAAGTACTCAAGGAATTGTTTGAAGACATAAGATTACATAAGAGCAGGTACAGAAATACTGACTTGGATCACGAACAGTGGCTTTGACGGTATAACCCCTTTGTAATAAGAGTTTGACCAACCATGATGCTATGTAACCTGAGGCTCCTGTTACACATACCACCTTTGTTCCTCCACTCATCCTCTTCCTGCTGGGGGTGGGCGTCTATCTCAAAAGCTTGCAATAAGCTTTGATTAAGGTGATTTCGGAGTGTCTAAACATGAAACCTTTTTGGAAGTTCAGAAAAATTGGTGTTTATTTTATAGAAAGTTAGGTGAACAGTAAGGTCAAATAAATAAGTCACTGTTGTTATTATAAATATTGGGATCCATTTGTGACCAGATGTTATAAATCTATTCATTTTCAACTCGTATTTCATTAAGCTCTCTAAACTCAAATTCTTAATTTTCTATTCACTTGCACTCTATCGTCAAACCTTGTCAATATATCCGTAAAAATTGTTTACGTGGCACGAATTATTACTTTAGTCTAAAAAAGGAGGGGAAATTGCACTATTCATGTGAACAGTGTTTTGCACCATATTTCAGTTTATTTACAAGATTGCCACTATGGTGAAGGCGGTTGGGTTAGTTCGTTTTGGGCTGTGTTTGCTGGGCTTACCTCAATTGTTGATGAGGCCGGTCCTTTGGGTGTTCAAATGATGGGAATGCCCATCTACGGTTAAGATCGGACGGCCCGGATTAAAAGTTTGGAGGGTACTTTTGTCATCTTAATTGTCGGGACTGATTGGGATCGATGGTACTCTCTGCAAACCCTAATTTCTTCGTATCGTTCCAGTATTCAACGACAAACCCAGACCCCTAAACGCAAATTTCTTCATGTTTTTTCCCTCCTCCCGTTCCTGCAGGAGCGTCAGATGTATCCAGATGAGCAGATCCTCAAGTCCATGATCGAGCTCCTAAACATGACCAACACGGTCGACTACGCCATGGACATCCACAAGTCCCTCCATCACACGAAGATGTTCCCCTCATCCCTCCCTTTTCTCACTCAGTCATTTCCATAAAATCCCTCACCGATTCTCTCTCGCCATTCTCAGTCTCACCAGCCGCGAGGTGTTCGAGGTCGATGAGACGATTGCTATGGAGTCGCACACCATGAAGCAGATGGTGGAAGACGACTACACCAATAATGCGATCCCTCTCCCCAATGTAACCAGCCACATCGTCACCAAAGTCATCGAGTACGGCCAGACAGTGGCGAAGCCACATAGGCGCGAGGAGGTGCGGCCGCCCCTCCGGTCGCCGGAATTCATGCCTAAGATCCAGATTTCCGCCCCTCTGCTAGCTGCTGCCGCTCTGCTTTGCCGGCGCTAGTTTTGGTACTCTGCGCGGCGCCGCTACGTTTCTGGTTTTTTTGTTTAAATCCCAGGCAAATGGCGTAGTTGTGGAAAGGTAGAATTAAGTGAAACAGTGCGTAGACAGCCAAAGTAAAAGGGACCGTTTTCGAGAATGGGGGCCTAGTGCAGTAGCACTAGAGCCAAGAAAACTCCCACCTCATCCAAGGTTCGAATCCCCCCACCCCCAAATTTAACTAATGACAAAAAAAAATAAAAATAAAAGAAAACAAAACAGCAGGAGACCACACTTGTCCCCCACCCCCAATTATGTTAAAACTTAAATGGTTAGTGTTTCATTTTCTTTATCTTGACCGTCCATTTCGTTTGGCAAACCCACCACTTTCATTTAAATCATGTCTGCAAGACCCGTCTAGGTTCCCCAATTTTTAATTAATCAAAGTATAATTACAACTTTTAATTATATTAACAAGGAATAAAAATAGTGAAATTTTAACTTTTCGTGTTAGTATAATACATGTGGCATGAGTAGAAGCGAGAAGGTTGAAATAAAAGACTAATGTCACATGTATTCCAACAACACAAAATCTAAAATTTTAACTATATTGAAACCCCACTATTTTTGTTCCTTGTCAATATAATTAAAAGTTATAATTAAAGTGTGATTACTTATGTTTCGGTGATCTATTTGTTCGAGTTTTTCTAGCTAAGTTTTTAAATCCGATTAACAGGATAATTAGATGCCACATATGATATATCACTCATCAAAGAAAATGATGAAATGAGATATTAATGGTTGACTGATAACATGATTGTTTACATTGAGAGATACGTCTTCTTCTTTTTTTATTGATAATGAGTCTATTATGCGATATTTTTATGACATGAAACCTCATAGACAACAACTATAACTTGTTTGTATTGATAAATTAAGAATGACATTAATGTTATTGACTATCTAAAAGGATTTGGTTATCTACAGTTTCTTGGGACTTTTACCCTTTTAAATATCGCCCCTCCCCTAAACAATTTCTGGCTTCGCCACTGCGGCCAGAAGCATGTCAAGCGTCGAGACGGCAATAGCACCGACGTCAGCAAGAGCGACGATTAGACTATCAAGAAGTTTGTCGGACTTCATCAACGAGATCAAAGCTGATCAGAATGTTCTCTTTGATCTGGTCTTGGTGAGTATCGTGATCCCAACTCTTTGTTATTACTAGTCACTGCAGAGTTTTCTGTCACTCAAAAGCAGGAGTCGTTTCGGCTCTCGATTGTTCAGCAGCTGCACCAGAAACGATTTGATTTGATTAGGAGTCTTAGTCTGTTTGAATAATTATATATATTGTTTGGCGGTCTACTATACAAATTACCACAAATGAATGGTTTTTTATAGCATGCATATCCATACATAGCAAGCAAAGTTTCACTTCATTGGTTATTAAACTTGGATTTCTGGATTTTGACTTTTAGTTTGTTTCTCTGTTGCAGAGTTAGCTTCATTTCATTCCAGTGACTCTAAATAGGTCCAAGAACTCACCAAATAGGTAATTGTCTTATATCTTCTTCTCTCTTTGTGTTTACATTTATTTTTCCTGAGTTGTATTCGAATATGACAAACAAGAACTACAAAGGCAGCTAAGAATATCCAGCAATCCATTACCGGTTGACTAATTATTTGGCCATATATCTTGGATTTGCAGCGTTTTCGTTTCGGAAACATGGGAGACTTTATGCATCATGTATATCCCTTATATATTTATTGTACAAAATATTAGTTTACTTACACTTTAATTCTATTCATGGTTGTGGTTTTCAGGGTAAATGGTTTATATTGAAGTCTATTTATACTGCAATTTAATTCTATTCAATAACACTTTTAGTTATTTCTGCTCAAATCTTGGTATTTAGAAACACTTTTAGCCTTACCAAAGCCTTCTCAGACACACTCCTTAAGTTTATCAATCATTTGTTTTGTTCAACATGGCATGTTGCTCTTTAATATTTATGTGTATTTGTTAAAAATTGAATCAATTGATTAGGATGAGAACTTCAGTTTTGGGTTTTGTTCCACAAGGACCCTGGTTGGTCATTTATGTGTGAATTTTGGAGTGAAATTAAGGAGAGGATTAAGAAGACCAAGTAAAGAAGAGGCGTGGTTTTGCAATCTATGACTGCAGCTGTGACAAAGTTTCTCATAGTGGTCAGGATGGTAAAGGTTTAAAAATGTCTAATTTTATTCACATGTGTATTATTTTTCATGTGCATAAGCAAATGTACATGCATAGGCGTGGTGTGTACGTTCTTTGATTTACTTTTATGTTTATTGAGATCTGGTCAGTATTAAATTGAAATTGATATTTTAGACTTTGCTCCTTATGCTAGCCGACCCCACTTAGTGGGAAAAGGCTTTGTTGTTGTTGTTGTTGTTGCTCCTTATGTGGTTTTCGGAACCCAATATGTGAAGGGTTAATTCTATTTTTAGGTTGAAGGAAAATACAGTGTATAATTTGGGAAGTGCTTTCAATTCTACTCTCATCTCTAATATGAATATGGATTACAACCCTGGCCCTGAGTAACCCAAAAGCTAAAATCACACCCTCTTAATCTGAACTTCATTGTAGATGTACCTCTCTTTCCCTTTTAATTGCTTCTTAGGGCTTCTTTGTTTTGATTTTCATCATCCAATTTGTTAAATTTATTGTTAATTTCAGGGTACTACCAGTTTTCTGCTGGCTCTGATTCCACACTTCAGAAAGGTATGCCTCTAATTTATGATAAATTTTGCCAGTTTGCTTCTCCTGATTTGGAAAGATACGACTCCAATTGCTTTGTTTTCCAAAGCCATCTTAGCATCTGCATCCCCAATTGTAGAACAAAAGCTAATCCAATTGCTAATCTTAGCATCTGCATCACCAATTCACCATTATCTTTTAATTTTGAGTGCCTTTAACTACACAGTTTTATTTCTTCGATATACAAATATCAGCACTGTTTTCTTTTGTTTACTAAACACATGCATAATCTGTAGTTCGTTTGAACTTTGTTATATGTCAAAACTTATAATCTCACTTTATCTCTTTGTTCACAGTGCTATAATCTGCCTTCCCCCGCCCTTTCGTCTGTAAAATGTTTGAATATAGTCATATTAGGAGTCTTAATATGATCATTCTTCTATTTCTTAGATTCAAAATGTTTTTAATCTCATTTATTTGGTGTAGCTTTGGTCATTTGTCTAAAATTTAATCAGATTTGGTACTTGAATTTCTCTGAATTGCTAATGAATTTATTTTCTTTGGAAATTTCAGAAATTCTGGTCGTGAGAGGAAGAAGCTGGTTCCTTGCCATTTTTAGGTATATAATTATGCGCCCTGATTGCATGTTCAAAGCCTAATTAGTTATGTACATTTTTTATTTATCTTTGTAAAGCTTTCATACTTGGATTTTAAATATATGATTGATTTGTGAGAAATAAATGAAAAAAAGAATCTAGGGGACATTCTTATTTTTGGATTTTCTCCTCTGCATTGTTTCTTGAATGAATTTAGATTAATAGATGCAAGGGTAGAGCAACAGGTGGGGTGTAAATAAAAGGTCTAGATGTAACCATTTCTGGGTTTAAAATTGATTAGAAAATATGAAAGAATATTGTGTTCTTTGATTTTTTTTTTTTTTTTTTTTTTTTTTTTTTTTGTTGTTTGCTGTTGCGACAGGTTAGTTTATTATACTCATTTTTAAAGAACTATGTATGGTAGTTGTTAAATATTGTGGCATTTGAAAATCCTTAGTTTTGTATTGGATTTCAATATTGTCCCCTACATGTAGTGATTAAAAGGCTATTGGTTATTTTCAAATTTTTTAGTACAGTTAGGTCAAGTTTTGGGGGATGGTTCTCTCTATATATTTGTTTCATTTTCTCTCATTTTGGGTATTCTTCTCTCTTTTCTGTGTATTTATTCTTTGTTTTAAGATCAGTTGCCTATTTTTATTTTTATTTTTATTTTATGTTATTTTTTTTGTGGGTTTTCAATTCATTAATTTGTGACTCTGTGTTTAGATTTTAATTTCTTCTTTCATTTATGATTAAATCGATGTTGGGTTTTGGTTGTTGAAAATATGATTTTTTCTGCTTAAGCTTCTTGGCATTTTTCTGGGATTTTTAGGCTTACAGTTGCAAGGGTAATAGAAGACCCTAAAATCCTAGAAATCGGAATTGGTATTTGTATTAATGAATTTCCATTTTCTCTCCCAAAACAATTTGTTAATTGAAAATTATTCTCTCTGCAGAAGGTGGTAGTGAAATTGGATTTACATAACTCCAACCTTACAGGTATCAATTTTTTTTTTAAGCATGTCGGTTTAATTTGGCTCCGTGAAAAACTTAGAAAATAATAAAAATGTAAAAACAATTCTGAATTATTTTTCATTCATCAGCACCCACTAAGTTCTTTGTATTGGTTGAGAAGTTAATGAATATTTGTCAAGTTTTATGTTTTTATGCATGCTTATTGTGTATAAAATGACCGTGTTTGTAAAAATTGAACCTTTGGCTTATTTCTATACAAAAATTAAATTCTTCGATTTGCTTTTTCATATTGTGGGATGAGTGTTTTGTAAAAACTTGACCTTTGGCTCATACATGTGTAAACCTGAGGATTTGGAGTTGTTTTCTGTGTTGGTTATGAATTTTAGGTGACTAAATTGGTGGTTTGGTATATTAAGTTAAGTTACAAAGTAGATTTTACCTTTGTTTTGGAAAAGTGTGTAGCTAAGATTATTTTGAAGTTCCTGTTCATTACAATATTGTGATTTTGATAAGAGCTTTGTCTACATGTTTTTTGTTGAGTATTGGTTTACTTGGTTAGAAGAAACTCTATGAGGTTATGTTAAAATTTATTTTGTGGATGAACCCAATTAGTTAAATTTGTCGGGTTTAAGTTATGTAAGAAATTTAATTGCAAAGTTGAGTGTTTTTTTTTTTTTTTTTCTGAGTTATGTTAATAATTCTATATAAATTTTTTGTAAATTCATGGTTGGGTTTAAGTTATATTATAAAACATGGATCATTCAAGTCTCAATACAACTGGATATTTGTTTACTTGCACAAATTTTTTGTGCACAGAAGTTTGTTTCTGTTTCTCAGGTTCTTTGCCCCCGTGTTTATTAATTGTGTTTTCTCTATTCATTTGGGCTGTCTCAGTGATTGAAGATCTCAATCAAGGTTCTTTCCCTATCTTTTCAAGCTAGATTAGCTGGTGAGTGATATGCTCTTTGTAGTGGTGCGGTATCATTGGTGCTCACTTTGTATTTTTCCAATCCCTATATATCTGCTCAACTCTTGGGTCAATTATTTGCCGGTAGGAATGTTTAATTGCTTGATCAATGATGTCGATTCAATTTGAAGAAGAAATAGAACTTGTGTTCAATACGGATTTGAAATATGAGTAAGATGTCTCAATTGTTCATTGATTCTTAGGTGCTACGTCTTTTTAGTTGCTTTGAGTGGAAACTATTAATGCCTATTGCGACTAATACATTCAAGTCCTGCAGCAACACGCGGGTATATTTTCTCGTATGAACTAAACCTAAATCTAATGTCTGCTAACACGCTACGTCCTAATTAGTGTAGAATATTACCTGTACTAAAAGTTCAAAAACAAAAATTACAAAACACCTTATTAAACATTGATTAAGAAAGCATCTGATTACTTCATCTGCTCAAGCAGACAAACACCGCGAACCAACACGTCACCGGTAATATTAAAAAAATAAAAAAAATGAGTTTCTTCCATGCATTCCCGCAATTTTATTGAGCCACCGATCTGAAAGCAACGTCTGAACGTTTGCATAGTCAATCACGTAGGTGTCTGCAGATTAACCTAAGAAAGTCTTAACATGAACCATTATTTTTCAGCAACTCATTGCACTAAATGAACAAGTTTTAGTGCCAATTGCATATTTCAAATCTTGAGGAAGCCCTTCTCCTTCAGGCTTTCAATTTTGTCCCTAAGACTTACTTCCAAAGGAAGAAAATAAACTCCTAAACCTTTTGCTTTCTCTGCGGATACTTGATATATCGAGTCTGAAGTACTGCCAACCTCACATCTGCGAATACTGACAACAAAAGAAAAAACTTAGAAATATGCCACTTTCAGTGACTCATGCGTAGAATTCGATCTCTCTTTTCTAAAGATGTATATTTCAAAATATAAAGGGAAAAAATAAAAAAGAATGGTTTGTGCAGTGTCATTGTCAAATTGATATTGTAATGAAAGCTAATGTTATTCCACTCCCATTTGGTTTTGGCTGCTCATGAGTAATCTTAATTAATGGAAACGGCATGAATTACTCATGGTAATTTTCGAATAAATTACTTTTCAGAAAGGTGCAAAGTGGGATAAAGTTCTTGTATAATCCTCAGAACCTCGGGAAGCTAGTGAAACATTTGAAACTAAACAATATCTTCCACTGGCTGAAGGAACTTCAAATGCCAGAATATGAGCAGAGACAACATCCCTAACATCAACGAACCGGTTACTTGAAAGGGATAGTGTTCCGGGTACCTGCACAAGAGTGAGAGAGAAGCATATCGACTGCTTGACTCACTAGGTTCTTTTAAACAGAGAGGTTGAATACATTCTAATGGCTAGTTGAATTTAACGGCCCAGAAAATTACTGTAGCAACAGGTTAGTAAGTTCAGATAAACATTCATGCTTTAAGCCTGCCACATCTCGTACGGTAACTTTACTAGGAGAAGGCCTCCATCTAAACCTGCCATGATATCTACATCAGACCAAATTAATTTGACCTTCCATCATACATTCATACTGTGCTTTAATCATGCAAGATCAAAAGGATAGTTGCTGAAGTTTATCTGTACCGGTTATGAGAGTTTGAATTATCTCCATGGAGAGATTGAGAGTTGGCTGTCAGAGTGGACCTATCACAAACCCTGGATTCATTGTAACGAAGTCAATTCCATTTGCTTTAGCGTATTTTCAGGCAGCGTCCTCAGCTAAAGTTTTTGAGAGTATATTATGAACAAACACTTCGAGATCAACACCTCATCTTATTTTTTGCATACAGCCTGATTTCCAATCTTTTATTTCACATGAATTGATTCAAAAGTGAGTTTTTCCATGCATTTCTAAAATTTAAAACAAAAGAATTGAAATGAATTAATAAAGATATATGAGATTTAAATGCCAATTAATTTCTACACTCTAGACAAGATCGTTGTAAAGAACGATTAACTGGTTTAAAATATTGTTGGATTTGGCATTAAATCAACATGGCTAAACTAAAACAAGAATCAAATAAAGATTAGGATATCTTGGACTCAAGATATCTGGATTTATGTTTCCTAGTTTGTTTGGAGTTCGGTTTTAGTATAGGATTTGGTTTCCTATATTTTAGAAACTTTGTGTAAACCCATGACATCTATCAGTATAAATAGATGGATGTGGGATAGAGTTTTTTGTGTGAGAGTTTTGAGAGGCATAGTTTGTATACTTGAGAACACTTTGTGTTTTGTGAGTTCTCTTGTATTCGTTAGTAAAAAATAAACTTTCATTGTTAAAGAGGTACTCCTATATTGAAGGAACTCTGAAATCGTTTGTGTTTTGTTTATTGCTTGATTGTCTTGGTTTAGTTTACAACACGTGGTATCCGAGCTTAGGTTCTTACGTGGGTTGTGACTATCAAGCAATGACGAAGACATGATTCCACTAGTGGTGATGATGTTGAAGAAAAGTCTGGCACTAGCGGAACCAAGATGACGGTTCAAAGTGCTAGGTTTGAAATTGATAAATTTGATGGAACGAACAACTTTGCTATGTAGCAGTGTGAGGTTTGAGATGTCTTGATACAACAAGGTTTGGTTGTTGTGTTAGGGGATATGTCGTTATCAATGAAGAAAGAAGAAATGGAAAGATTGAATGCTCATGCATGTTCTACGATTCGGCTATGCTTGGGAAAGCAACAGAAGTATGATGCGATGAACATAACTTCTGCAAAGGAATTGTGGGCTAGGAAGAAGAGTGCAGAGAATTGACTGCATCTTAAGAGCAAGATGTATAGGTTCAAGTATAGAGAGGGCACGAAGATGATTGGCCATCTAGAAGAGTTTAACAAGTTTCTAGCCGAACTGGTAAATCTTGAAGAGATAATCAAGGACGAAGACAAAGCTTTGATTCTGATGAACTTATTGCCTAAATCCTATGAGCCCTTAGTGACTACTTGGATTTATGGCAGGGAGACAATTAAGTATAGTGAAATCTCAAGTGCTCTTATGAATCATGAGGTTAGACACCTTGACAGGCAAGAAAGGAATAACTCTAAAGCTTTGATGGTGAGAGGGACAACGAAAGAAAAGAAAGGTTCGTACAAGAAAAACAGGAGTTCTCATACTCGAGGAGTCTCAAATAGTAGGAGTTCTTGGACAAAGATGTATGTGCCTTTTATCATGAGAAATGACACTAGAAGAAGGAAGGAAAGGAGGATGACTCAGAAACAAATATGGTTGAAATGGAGGATGAGGAATTTGTCTATGCCCTACCTGCATCGAGCACTGTGGATTATATGAAAGAGTGGGTGCTCGACACAAGTTGTACTCATCACGTGACTTCTCAAAGGCATTGGTTTTCAAGCTTCAAAGTTATGAATGAAACTGTGTATATGGGAAATGATAAGCCATGCACAACTCAAGCAATTGGAAGCATCAGGATCAAGCATCATGATGTTGTGGTTTGAGAATTGTATGGTGTAAGATATGTCCCGAATCTGAAGAAAAATTTGATCTCACTAGGCACCCTCGAGTCACAAGGCTACAAGTTTTACTCTGATAACAATGTGCTCAAAGTTACTAAAGGAGTACTTGACGTAATGAAAGGGCCTTGTAATGGCTTGCTTTATGCTACAAGGAAAGACTTTGGAGAATGGAGTGGCTATGGTAGCTGATGAAGTGCAAAGTGCCAAAAGTGATTTGTATGCATTATGGCACATGAGGTTGGGACATGTAAGAGAAAAAGCATTGCAATGATGTTTAAAATTAGCAAAACTAGAAAGATAGAGTTTTGTGAGCACTGCGTTCTTGGCAAACAAACAAAGGGCTAGCAATAATGTAATTCAATCAGTTGCTTATTAAATAATATTTTCTCTATTTTTAAATAAGTTCAAATTTAACATCCCACGTCGACCAACGGAGAGGGAGTGATGTGCCTTATATGTACATGCCCACCTCCATATAGCACGAGGCCTTTTGGGAACTCACTGGTTTCGGATTCCATCGAAATTTCGAAGTTAAGCGAGTTCAGGCGAGAGCATTCCTAGGATGGGTGACCCACTAGGAAGTTCTCATGTGAGTTCCCATAAACAAAATCGTGAAAGCGCGGTCGGGGTCCAAAGCGGACAATATCGTGCTATGGCAGAGCCAAGACTGAGATGTGACACAAAATGTCTTAAGAGGCGTATAGTATCGGTTATAAAAAAAGTCTTTCGCACGTGCATAATAATGTGATTCAATTAGTTTGCAAATGATTTTTTTTTTGAACAAACGATATTATCTATACTAAATGGGAGGGATAGGGCTTAGCCTCACAATGAGCTAGTAATAATGTGATTAAAAAAATGTGCAGCCGCGCGTAGTACGCTGTGATTCAAAAAATGTCTTTTACGCGCGTGCATGAAGGCTAGTGTCCTCATTAATTATAGGGAAATCAGATCACTGATATGGCAGACTTTGAGTATTAGAAACATCCGTACACACCTCGTTATTCTGACAAATAAGTGGATCCGAGTAGCATGTTTCGTCTAGAACCACAGGTCAGAGGTGTTTCTTTGGTAACCATAACATAAGTCATAGAAGATGTTAAAACCACTCTCTTGACAACGGGGAATATCATGCATGATTTTAGGACATTAAGTGATTCTTTCACTGCAGGCTCAACTATTTCTGCTTGAATTATGAAGAAACATATCATTCCGGTTTCTACATTTCAGAATTCTTGAAGGTATGTCGGGTTCTACCTGTGCCAGTGCGGCGGACACACGATAAAATATTTGAATGATGAAGTGAAAGGACAAACCTGCGGGTCAGTGGCTGAAAATTGTGTAGGGGATGCTGCAAGGAAAACTCCTCACATCCATCGAGCCCAGTGTCGAAAGATCCTTCTTCTAAATAGAACTATTTAGACGCCAAATGATACAGTTTTAAAACAGGCCATAAATGGTAGTTCTCCCTAAGAGGCATTTTGAAATAAAATGGTGCGGATCTTACCTAGTATAGACGTAGATACTGAAGTTGAGAACAATATTAGTGTAAATCGAAATTGAAAGAAAGTTAAGAGGATGTGTGCCCAATGCATTAGGCTAATGAGGGCCAAACCCAAAACTAAACAACTATAATTATGGGCCTATATCCCTGCAAACATAGAGCCCAAGGAGACGTATCTTGACTTCAAAACCACGTTTGACTGCCCATATCAAGACTTTAGAATCTGAATTGGATCCCATAAATTTTTCTTATGGAAAAAAACGAAAAAATACAATCCCTAATTTGAAAATGAAAGCATCTGGTTGGAAGTCATTGTTTATGCAATAAACATTGATTATGAAAGCATCTCATTATTTCATCTGCTCAAACACTACGAATCAACACGTCATCGGTATTATGACAACAAACAACTACAACAACAACAACATAGTTTTATCCCACTAAGTGTTATTGAGCCATACAGAATGATCTGAAAGCTACGTCTGAGCATTTGCGTAGTCAATTTTGTGAGTGTCTGCAGATTAACTTGAAAGTCTTACCGGCAAAACATATTATTTTTCAGCGCTTCATTGCAATAAATTAACAAGCTTCTGTGTCAATTGCATATTTCAAATCTTGAGGAAGCCCTTCTCCTTCAGGCTTTCAATTGTATCCCTAAGACTTACTTCCAAAGGACGGAAATTAATTCCTAAACCTTTTGCCTTCTCTGAGGATACTTGATATATCGGGTCTGAAGTACTGCCAATCTCACATCTGCCAATAACAAAAGCAACAAAAAAACTTAGAAATCTTTCAGTGACTCCCCGTGTAAAATGCAATCTTAATTAATGGAAACGGCATCAATTACTCACAGAAATTTTCCAATAACTTACTTTTCAGGGTGGTGCAAAGTGGGATAAAGTTCTTGTATAATCCTCAGAACCTCGGAAGAGTGGGTAACATTTGAAACTAAACAGTATCTTCCACTTGCTGAAGGAACTTCAAATGCCAGAATATGAGCAGAGACAACATCCCTAACATCAACGAACCGGTAATTTGAAAGGGGTAGTGTTTCGGTACCTGCACAAGAGGGAGAGAAAAGCATATCGACTGCTTGACTCACTAGGATCTTTTAAACAGAGAGGTTGAATATATTCTACTAGCTAGTAGAATTTAACAGCCCAGAAAATTACTGTTTACCAGATCAGTTGTATATTTCTGACCATTTGCATATATTTTATTTGTTACTGGAAGCAACATGTTGGCAAGTTCAGATAAACATTCATGCTTTAAGCCTGCCACATCTAATACGGTAACTTTACTAGGATAAGGCCTCCATCTAAAGACTAAACCTGCCATGATATCTACCTCAAACGAAATTAATTTTGACCTTCCATCATACATTCGTACTGTGCCTTAATCATGCAAGATTAAAAGGATAGTTGCTGACATTTACCTGTACTGGTTATGAGATTCTGAATCATCTTCACGGAGAGATTAAGAGTTGGCTGTAAGAGTGGACCTATCACCAACCCTGGATTCATTGTAACCAAGTCAATTCCATTTGCTTTAGCGTATTTCCAGGCAGCCTCCTCAGCTAAAGTTTTTGAGAGTACATACCATTGCTGAACAAATAAAATAGTTCTTACTGAGTTCGTAGTTCATGCTAAAGGAATATATACAGCATTGCTTTATATTAAGGTTACTTATTTATCTAATATAATTCAAAGACTCGGATTAACTATTTGGCAGACTTTGAGTAATATACAATTATACAGCCTACATATATTGTACTTTTCTATTTTCTCGGAGCAATAAAGACAACACACAACGGATAGTTCAATGCCGAAGATTTTGCCTGATTGTGTGCCAGTTAGATCCAAAATGAGCTGCAAATATAGAAGGCAACCAACGATACATCTTGAACTCCGAAAATGCACAAACCAGTAAAGAACATTGGAAAACAAAACCAAATAAGATAAATTCCATCATATATATCGTCTATAATTGCATCCAGACAACTGATAAGTTTGCATTGGACATGGAAATAGAACAAATTAACAAATAAAATTTGAAACTTGGAGAAAGATAAATATGTATTGGAAATTGCTTTAGTACCTTGTTCTTCTCACAAAACAGTGGATCCGAATACCATGTTTCATCAAAAACCACATCAGAGGTCAGAGGTTTTCCACTCATAATTACTGAAGCCATAGAAGATGTTAAGACCACTCTCTTGACAGTAGTAAATTTCGTGCATGATTTTCGAACATTAAGTGTTCCCTTCACAGCGGGCTCAACTATTTCTGCCTGAAATATGGAGAATAAGTAACATTACCATTTTTCACATAAAAGTATTGAACGTCTATTGATTCTTCAACACATATAGAAAAACACGTGCGCTCGCGTGGTCATGTTCCAGTCGAGAGGAAATGGATAGACAAGGTCTAGATTTATACATTTATATGCAACTGCCTTATGCATTTCTGTTTTGTCTTGACTCTTGTTATAAGTTTGGTCTTGGACTAGATATTTCTCTGCAAACAACTGATGCAATACAATTTTCTTATTTCTTGTTCATAAAGACTTGACAAAGCTTATTTTCAAAATTTTCAGCAAAAGCTTACTTTCAAAATTTTCAGCAACATAGTTGATGTTGATTAAGCAAGTTATGCTTAAATTACTACGCATGATTGGTGAGAGAAGACCTGTACCAACATATCATTACTAGAATAATGGAATATTGGAAAGTGAAGGGATAAACCTGTGGGTCAGTGGCTGAAAACTGAACAGGAGACACTGTATGAAAAACGCCTTGACATCCATCAACTGCGGTGTCAAAAGATCCTTCTTCTAATAAATCTGCTTTGAACAAATGAAGCCTTTCTTTTGCTCCATCTAGTGACAGCAAGTGTTCTGTTTTCTTTGGATCACCTGGGGATTACGCAAAGAGAACAATTGAGTTGAAACGAAGAATACAACACGAGTTGGGACTCTTATGTACTAGGCAAAGTGGCGAATGTTGAATACACAAAGTGAAGCTTAAATAGGAAATTGAGCTGCCCAGAAGTAGATTTATACGTTCCCTTGTACCGATAATACTACCATAGCAAAATTTATGAGTGATGCCAATTGAACAGAATATGACACTACTGCAATGCTTTGCTTGCTTCTAGTAGAATTTACAGTGGTGACTGCTGGCCAAGGGGCACAACCAAATATCATAACTTCCACTTAGCTCATGCCTTTAATTCAAACCAATCAGGAAAAAAAATTATTTCTAATTAGGATCAACTTTTGAAGAAAAAATATTTTAGTAACCCAAAACTGTAAATTGGTGACATGCAAATTCGGGATTCAAATTTCAAACAAAGCAATGCTGCAGCTCTATCGCTTTATCTACTTGCACAAAGTTTGGGGTAATAAGTTTGAGGCTATCTCCGATGCAAGGGGATAAAAACTTAAAATTAACCCCGTATTTTCAACTATTCCTCTATACGTATCCACTCAAAATGTTTTTACTCCCATACACGGGGACTCATAATTTGAGTCCACAACTTGATAAACTGCTTAGCTGGACTTCAAGAACCAGACTTGAACTCCAGAATCCAGATGAAGATATATCAGAAGAATATGACTACTAGATGCCCCTTTTTTTTTTCTTTTGGAAAAAAGAACAGTACACAAAACCCAGAATTCAAAAACGAAAAGTACTCAAAGAATTGTTTGAAAAACATGAAGATTACATAAGAGCAGCTACATAAATACTGACTTGGGTCGCGAACAGTGGCTTTGACAGTATAACCCCTTTGTAATAAGAGCTTGTAATAAGAGCTTCACCAACCATGATGCTATGTAACCGGAGGCTCCTGTTACACACACCACCATTGTTTCTCCACTCATCCTCTCCCTGTAGAGTCGGAGACGACTATCTCAAAAGCGTACAATAAGCTTTGATTAAGCTGAGCCAAAACTGGAAGTGGTATTTTTTCAGAAGAACACAGTTCCTCTCCGATCTGAGCCTAGGGATTAATAGATCGGGCCAATTGAAATTTGATAGAACGCCGGCATTCCTAAAAATTATAATAGTTATAAGGTATAACTATTCAATCAAATTTCAATAGTTCGGATATATTGATCTTTAGATTCAGATCTGGAGAGTATATGTGTCCTTTTCATAAAAAGTTTCGAGAAGATAACACTAGGACCCAATAGTGACAAGATGTTATAAAAGGGAAATTATTGAAAAAAAAAACAGAACTTGTGTTTTACTAAGCCATTAAAAAAATTAAAATTTGTCACTTAATTTAATTTCTTATTAACTTTGCACTCTGATAGGATTAAAGGCACATCATAAAGTAGCACGTAAATGTTCCATTGATTTTTCTTATTAACACTAGGATTTGTCAATTGTAACAAATAAAAATAAGAGTCTTTCATTTTATTTAATTACTTAAAATATCATAAAAACTGGGCTACTACTCCTTTACTAATCAGCCATCGAAAACTAATTATTAGACCGATTTACACTTATCTAAATTTAACGAAATTTTATATGCAGAAACTAGACAGACACAGATACACTCATACAAACTTTTTGGGATTTTTGGAGTTGATTTGCTAATTTAATTAAATTGAACAAAAATAGGACAAAAACAAAAATGAAATAACGAAAATAGATTTTAGTTCACAAATTAAAAAAACGAGTTAGGGGAATTGATATCCACCACCAAATGATCATGCAAACATGTTATGTTTCTTTAAAATTTCTTTTATTTTTGGATGAAGATGATCAAGTCAGCTTCACTGTTAGAACTCAACTTATTACTCTTTCTTATGCAGTATGTTAAAAGAATGGTTTTTTCAACTTAACTTAGTCCATGACATGCAATTTAAAATGGCGTGTTCATAGATTTAACAAATAGAAATCATTAAAAACTAAAAGAGTTTGAGTCATCACAAGGATTCGTAAGTACTGGCATTGCTTACTTATCCTAGAAATTGGTTCACATGTTAATCACAATTAACAAGTACTACTTTAGAACATATGTAAATCCTCACTCGACAAGGGCAGACACACACATATTCATAGCATTAGAATCCTAGAAATGTTTACTAAGTATGGCATCCATAGAAAACATATAAAGAATTCATCACTGACATAGATATTGAATCAATTTTCATCTTTCATAAAAGAAATTAAAACAAAATGTCATAACAAACTGGCAATCATATTCGAGGCTTCAAAACAGCCCCTAACTTTTAAAAATTTAGCTACACATAATTCTTAAATTAAACTAAAAAAAAGACATGAGTTCGAGGAGATAACCGAAAGAAGAGAATGAAGTCTCTTGCTACCTTGCTTTTCTTCCTCCCCCAACGTTCCTTCTTTTTGCCTTACTTTTCTTCCTCCCGTTCATTTCCCTTAAGCCACATCCTTGCTGCATCATTTCCTTCTCCATAACTCATCCAATTAGATAGCCATTGAATGATGTCAATAAGTGAGAGGAAATGAAAAAACAATTGTACTCCTTGGGTAGCCTTTATGCCAATTACTCCCATTTTATTCTTATCTTTAATTTAATTTCTTTTGATATTTGAATAGGTATCGGTTGGCTTGTGGTTTTCTTGGCTGCATCAGTTTTGGCTGCTAGGATTTATTGGGTTGATTGCTTTCATAGCTTCTTGTCAGTTACAAACTACTTAACCTCTTGAAAACCTTTCAGTGTTAAAACGGGCATAACTTCTTCTAGAAAAATGATATTAACAAGACGCAAAATGCTCCAGAAAATAGACATCAGTAGCTTTCCAAGAATATAAAGCTCATTATCTAATTCATTCTGAGTTGTTTGCAACCAAGGTATTAAATATTGATGATATCGGAATATCAGTAGTTTAAAAACACGGAAATATCGGGATATTATCGATATCGATAAAAATTGAATAAAAACCACGGAAATTGTAAGAAAAACTTGGAAATTTTTATTGAAACTTTGCAGAATGTATATTTAGTCAATTATCTATTAGTTTATCACAAAAAAATTGGAAGGAAATACATTGCATGATGGATTTAACTTATTTAGGTTGATTATATAGCGAGCTGGCAAACATTGTGAGTATAGAAAATATGTAGTAATTAATGAAAGAAGTTTAAACACACCATAATCATTTATATATAATGAATTAGTACAATATTTTACACTTTATACATTGCATGGTAAGATACATGAGTGACTTAGTGCCACATAGAGTTCCTAAGTTTTTTTGGTTCTTCTGAGCAAAGTCACTTCCAATTCTTTCATACAAAACCGTGTGCCCCACACACACACACACACACCCTCAATGTTTTTTTTCTCTCGAATAACACAAAACCGTGTGGTTTCATACAAAACCGTGTGCCCCACACACACACACACTCAATGTTTTTTTTTTCTCTTGGATAACACAAAACCATGTGGTTTCATACAAAACCGTGTACCACATACACACCCTCAATGTTTTTTTTTTTCCCTCGGATAACACACACACACACACACCCTCAATCTCTCGATCCTTCTCCCTCATTCCACACACACACACACACACACACCCTCAATCTCTTGATCCTTCTCCCTCATTCCACACACACACCCTCCCTCTCCTTGTTTCTTCTCCGGTTCTCCCCCCATCTCTTCTCTGCAACTCTCATTCCCAGAGCAGACAAACACACATACACACCCCACTTCCCCGTGTTTCCCCTTTCCCCAATCCCTCGAACCTTCTCCCTCGTTCCTCTCCTTGTTTCTTCTCCCCCCATCTCTGCAACTCTCCTTCCTGGAGTACAGACACACCACACCCACAGATCTTGGCGCAGATCTTGGCAGCTGCGACGACGGAGCCTTGGCGATTTTGTCGATATATCGCGATAATATCGCAATATATTGATGATAATTATGTGTATATGTGTGAAAATATCGCCATGTGAAAAAACCGATATTATCGGCGATATTTCGCCGATAATATCGATATTTTAGACTGTGTTTGCAACTAGCTGCCAAAGTCAACTGATCTACAAAGGCAGTTTTGACGAATTTGTTATTTAAAATCCTACTTGTGCTACTTTTATCTTATTTGCTTGAAAAATCCTACGAAATATAAAAACAAAGTAAATAGCTCAAAAACATAAGGAACAAACTAAGAAAATACAAGTGAATTTGATGTATAATATATATAAATGGAATGTGCTATCCACACACCCCTTTTTACTTCTCACACACCCCTTATTAATTTTTGTCCTTTGATCTTCTTCAATTCACCCAATCCAACGACCGAAAATTAAAAGGGTGTGTGTGGATATCACACCTCTATATAAATATGTCTAGTGGTATTTCTCTCCATTTGTAAGTGAGAAGTCTTAGATTTAATTCTTGTCTTGCTAGCCTATTGTGAAACTAAACCCATCCCCTCCCCTTAGTATAGATAATATCAATTGTTAAAAAAAGGGTAAATTGCACAGAACTACCTTAACTATGGGTCGCACCATAATTTCATACTCATGTTTTAAACATTACCATATCATACCTCAATTTACAAATTTGTTGCAATATCCGACATCCGTTAAAAATTCCCTTAGTTTATCTATTAACTGCTGAGGTGGCAAAAGTAGGACCACATGTTTAATGACCTATCATCAAATTTTTGTCACGTGGTAAAAAAAAAATTTAACTTTTTTTAATAATGCCAAAAACAAGAAAACATATTTAAAATATAATTACATTAGTTTATCTATATATATATAGAGTAAACTGTCGGTTTACCCCTTGAACTTTCACCTCACTTTCGATTTCCCCCCTGAACTTTTCTATTGGAAAATTAAGGACTCAAACTAATTTTTTCAGCCAATTTGCCCCCTACAGTTAGTTTTTCATATATTCCATCCATATTTCCGTTAAGTGAGACCATGTGCACAACATGTGAGGGTAGTTAAATTATTTCACTCTTAAAAATGATTAAAAAACTGAAAATAAAAAAAAAGCAAAACTTTCCCTCTATTTTTTCCCGCTAATTCCTATCCTCGATTTTATTTTTCCCTCTCATTCCTATGCATGAGAAATGACATATGGTGTTATTGTCTACCATTTTTATTTTCTCTAACAAATTAATAATTTGACAAATGCTAATGGTGCTATTGTCTCCAAAGCAGTGCATTAATGTACTGCTTTGGAGACAATAGCACCATGAGCATTTGTCAAATTATTAATTTGTTAGAGAAAATAAAAATGGTAGTACATACTTCAAGAAAAAGATTAACTTAGCTACTTATGAAGACAATAACACCATATGTTATTTCTCATGCATAGGAATGAGAGGGAAAAATAAAATTGAGGATAGGAATTAGCGGGAAAAAATAGAGGGAAATTTTTTATTATTATTTATTTTTAGTTTTTAATCATTTTAAGAATGAAATGACTTAACTATCCTCACATGTTATGTACATGGTCTCATTTAACGGAAATATGGATGGAATATATGAAAAACTAACGGTAGGGGGCAAATTGGCTAAAAAAATTAGTTTGAGTCCTTAATTTTCCAATAGAAAAGTTCAGAGGGGAAATCGAAAGTGAGGTGAAAGTTCAGGAGGTAAACCGACAGTTTACCCTATATATATATGTACGTATGTATACGCAAATGCTAGTATACAACAATGAAAAGGATTAAATAATAAACAACCATTTTCCACTTCTCACTCCAGTCCCCCAATCCCACGACCACTTGCTTTCCCACCCAAATGCAATCTTCAACCCAAAAATACCGCCAACATGCCGCCTGCAAATCAAATCTGACGAAGCACCGCACCCCGCCATGGCGAGTGAAGTTAGTGTGAGATTTGACCGAATCCGCCCTCCTCCTCCAGCAAAGGGGAGGCGGGTCTAGCGCCAGGTGCAAGAACCTATCTCAGCTTCAAGCCCAATTCAATTTAGAGAGTTGCAGTTCGCCGATCGTTTTTGCATAACCTGTCTCAACCAGTCGGAGTTTCTGCGATTCGAGTACTTGATTCGGAGCGGGTACAAGAACTTGTTTGGGTCATTGCAGTTCAGTCACGTGGGGAGTCGCCGCTCTCGCTGGAGTTTAAGTTGGTGGAGTTGGGATGGTGGGTTGGGGACTGCGATGTGAACTGGGGAATAAGGTTAATGGAGTTCTGATGATGGATCGCAATTTGGGGCCGAGGGGTGGGTAGGGATGGGTAAAATATATATGGGTATGGGTAACCACGGTTACCCACCCATTTAAAGTTGATAGTTATGGTTATGGGTAACCGTTTAAACAAATAAACGGTTATGGGTATAACCGTTTATCCATGAAATTTAAATGGGCAGTTATGGGTATTATCCGCTGTTATAACGGGTATCCATCGGTTATGGATAATATTCATGGTTATAACGGGTATCCATTTACGCATTTAATTTAATATATGTAAAATTAAAAAAAAAAAAGTAAAAACCCTCAGAGTTACAAATCCGTCACTCTCTTTCTCCGCCTCTCGACTTCGTCACTCTCTCTCTCCGACACTCTCTCTCTCCGTCGCTCTCTCTCTCTCTCCGTCGCTCTCTCTTTCTGTCGCTCTCTCCGTTGCTCTCTCTCTCCGTCACTCTCTCTTTCCGTCGCTTTCTCTTTGCGCCTCTCTCTCCGTCGCTCGCTCTCTCTCTTCGTCGCTCTCTCTCTGGGCCTCTCTCTCCGTCGCTCTCTCTCTACGCCTCTCGACTTCGACTCGACCACACCTCGGCGACCTCGCTCAATCACAGTGAGAATTCCGCCATGGCCAAAAGCTCGTTCAAGCTTGAACATACTCTGGGTATGCTTTTAATTTTTAATTTTGTTGGGTTATTTGTATGGTTTCTGGAATGCCCATATGCCTGTTTTGGTTTCTTTTAATTGGCTGATTGTAGTTTTTGATGTCTTGTTCTTGAACACCTGAATTATGGATTGTGGCCCTTTTGGATTGAAGGATGATTTGCAGATAAAAGTTTATGTCTTTTCAATTTTATAAAACAAAAGTTTGGGTTTTTATCAATTGCTTCTGCTTGGTATTGTTTAAATTTTAGTATGAGTTTTTTTATCGAACTTGTTCTAATATCAAACTTGTTTGTTCAATGGAATTAAGTCGTGGGATTATAAATCATCGGCCTTTGTTTGACATGAGTTTTTCTATCGAACTTGTTTTTGATAGAATTAATTTGTGGGGTTGTAGATTATCAACCTTTATGTACAATCTTATCAATAGCATCTGTTTGGTATTTTAAATCAGTCTCAGTTTTCTATCCCATGTTTACCAAGTTGGAACTTCCAACTTCCTCAGTCCCGATTGTATGTAATGGGTAGCTAAAATGTATTTATAATGGTGTTTAATTGTCAGAAAATAAAAATTATGACAAAATTTTCTTTTGTAATTTTCAAATTGTTAAAAAAATAATGTAGACGGGCGAAAAAAAAGAGGGTAAATGGGTTAAAAAGGATAAACGGGCTAAAAAATGGGTAAATGGGTAAATGGTAATGGTTATGGTTAAATAGGTAAATGGTTATGGGTAAATGGGTGCACGGTTATGAGTATGGATAACCATTTATAAACGGTTATGGTTATGGGTATAACCATTTATGTAATTACCCAACGGGTAAACGGTTATGCGGGTATGAACATAAATGGTTATGGGTAAATAATCGCGGTTACCCGCCCGCCATAACCATTGCCCATCTCTAGGGGTGGGGGAAATTAGGTTTTATTTACTTTTTCATTTTTTTTCATTATTTTAAATTTGGTTAATTTTTTTAATTAACTAATGTAATTACCTTTTTTTTAAACAAAAAATTATATTTTAAATACGTTTTTTTCTTGTTTTTGGCATTATTAAATTATTAATTTTTTTAAATTATTTTTTTGCCACATGGCACTAATTTGATGATATGTCATTAAACATGTGGCCCAGCTTTTGCCACAGCAACAGTTAACAGATAAACTAACGAAATTTTAACGAAGGTCTGACATTGTAATGAATTGGTAAATTGAGGCATGATATTATAATATTTAAAACATGAGGTATGAAATTGTGATGTGATCCATAATTGGTGTAGTTTTGTGTCATTTACCCAAAAAAATATATATGAGCTTATCACACTATCGTCAAAATTCGTTAATATATTCATCAAAATTTGACACGAATGAAACTCATTGTTGCTAAGATGTGTGAGCTACATGTGGATCATGTGGCCATAAAAGTAAAGAGAAATCATATCTTTTAACTCAAAATTCTTTATTTGCAAGTAACAGATTGTTCTGGTGGTTAGGGTCTTTATCTTTAACTCATCGTGTCTTGGGTTCAATCTGTCACATCCCGACTCGGGGTCCACCACATCCCGAACTTGACTCCGCCGTAGCACGATATTGTTCGCTTTGGGTCCCAACCACACCCTCATGGTTTTGTTTCTAGGAACTCACGCGATCTGTCACATCCCAACCCGGGGTCCACCACATCTTGGGCTCGACTCCGCCGTAGCATGATATTGTCCGCTTTGGGCCTCAACCACACCTTAAAGGTTTTGTTTCTGGGAACTCATGCGAGCAGAACTTTCCAATGGGTCACCCATCCTGGGAATGCTCTGGCCCATTCTCGCTTAACTTCGGAGTTCCTACGGAACCCAAAGCCAGTGAGCTCCCAAAATACCTCAGGTTAGAAAGAGGTGGACATGTACATATAAGGCATAGAAGATCCACTCCTCTGAGCAATGTGGGATCTAACAATCCACCTCCTTTAGGGGCCCGAAGTCCTCGTCGGCACACTTCTAGCCATGGACTGGCTCTGATACCAAACTGTTACATCCCGACCCGGGGTCCACCACATCCCAGGCTCGACTCCGCCGTAACACGATATTGTCCGCTTTGGGCCCTACCACGCCTTAAAGGTTTTGTTTCTGAGAATTCACACGATAACTTCCCAGTGGGTCACCCATCTTGGGAATGCTATCGCCCAAACTCACTTAACTTCTAAGTTTAGATGGAACTCGAAGCCAATGAGTTCCCAAAAGGCCTCGTGTTAGGAAGAGGTGGGCATGTACATATAAGGCATAGAGGATCCACTCCCTTGGGGGATGTGGGATCTAACACAATCCCTTCATCTTCTCTTTATATAGACTAACATTTGCCTACACACTTTGTGTGTATGAACACATTTTTTTGGAAAATAAGAAGGAGAGAGAAAGAGAGGGAGAACGTGGGTGGAGTGAGAGGTTTTTGTTTTTGGTTTTATTTATTTATTTATTTTATTAATTTTAAATATTAGAGATATTATAACATTACCTGTATGTGAGGTTTCAATAACAAGCAGTAAAATTTGGACCTGTGAAATTACATTATTACCCATCATTTTTTATATGATAGAAGACTAAGTTGTCTTTTCATCATCTTTTAGTTGACAGAGAAAGTTTCATTAATTAATAGAGATTAGTCGTCTACGCTAAAAAATACTCAAAATTTGCATCACATAAGCAGTTTTCACATGTTTGCTAAATAAATTTTGACGGAAGTGGCAAAGTTAGACAGGACAACATCAAATTTATAATAGTTATCGTGTCCCTTTCTTTTTTTTTTTTGTATTTTTGTTGTTTTTGTTTCTAGAGAGGTAAAATTTATGTCCCTTTTTTTTCATGTACTGTTTTATCTCTTTTCTTTATATTATGAGGCATTAGATTTATGTCCCATTAACTAGGTCTACCATTTATTTTGATATCAATAAAGTTTTCCTCGCACTGTCGAGGTATTCTTAAAAAAAAAAAAAAAAAAAGGAACCAGAAGTTAGACTAGTACTGAAAACCACTCATGCTTAAAAGAATTTTTATCAGTGATTTTTCTTTTACCCTCTTTCTCGCAAGTGTGGCAATTAGAACATAGATGTTGTTGGTTAATTCCTGATGTCTTCTATGTTCCTTAACTACCAATCTCTCTCTCTCTCTCTATATTAATTGTGTGCTATTGAAACCAGTTTGTATGGATGAGTTGTATGTATGAGTTGTCATCCTCACTTTAGCTAAGTCATAGGCTAAAGTCACTTTCCATAGCTTGTCATTCACTTTACATCAACCTTTCTCCATAGCTTGTCATTCACCAATCACTTTCCATAGCTTATCATTCACCTTACATCAACCTTTTTTAGTTGCTTGTAAAAGCTTCTTTACTTGTTATTTGGTTTTTGTTTTTCCACTTGTTAGGGCAGATTTTAGAGATTGTGTTTGTGTAGTTATCCTACAATCTATTGTAGCTTTCTTTTGGCTCTCTATAAGAGTTGCATTCACTCTCTTGTAATCTTCATAATGAAATATACAACAAATATTGAAACCAAAACTCAACATGGTATCAGAGCAGGAACCATAGGGTCATGACTCTGTTCATTTTGTTTTACTTCTTCATTTGCTCATAATTGATAGAGATGGCAGAAGAAAATGTGTCTAGTGCCGATAATGCCTCATCCTCCTCCCCAAACTTAACCCAAGGGGTTGAGAACAATCCAAATCAACGACTCTGCTCGGTGCTACTGAACGAGTTCAACTACCTTCCTTGGTCAAGAGCTGTGTCACTTGCTCTAGAAGGAAGATCGAAGCTAGGGTTTATCAATGGAAGCTATGAGCCCCTAGAATCCACTTCACCAACTTACGATGCATGGCATGCTACTGATCAGCTGCTCATGTCCTGGTTACTTAACTCCATGGAGCCAAAACTGTCTGAGCTTTTTAGCTACTCAGAGTCTTCCCTTCTCCTATGAGAGTCTGTCAAAGACATGTATGGCAGCCAAAACAACTCAGTTTGCATCTTTCAATTGAAGAAAAGTGTGTCTAGTTTAAAGCAAGGTGATCACTCATTTGTTCAACACCTTAGAAGTATGAAATCCATGTGGAATGAACTCGATATGTATCGTCCACACACGACTGATTCCGCTATGTTACTAAAGAGGGTTGATGAAGACAAGGTGTTTCAACTCTTAGCAAGCTTGGGAGCGAAGTATGAAGACCTGCGTAGTCACTTGTTAATGACTCAAGAGCTGCCCTCTTTTACCAGTGCGTGTCATGCAGTCCAGAGAGAGGAAACTCGACGAAAAGTGATGAACGTTAAGCCCAAATCCAACTTTGAAGCTAGGGTTTTCACGACAAATCACAAAGCAACTAGTGATAGGGTGCTTGGTAAGAAAGCAGACTGGAAATGTTCTCATTGCAACATGAAGGGACATTTGAGAGAAAAATGTCGGATTCTTCATCCGGAGTTAAAGCCTAAGTTTGATAGGGAAGGCAGGACGATCAAAGATGGGAAGGGTGGAGTCACTCCAAAAGCATTTCATTCAGCTTGTTCCTCAATTGATGGGATGGCCAATTTCTCAACAAATCATGTGTCCTTGATCAACGAGTTTGTTGTTTTTCTGCAAAAGAAGCAAGGAAGCACTGAACCTGATGAAATGACACCTAAAAACCCTATTGCAATGCTAGGGAAATTTGCTGGATTCTTGGCTGACTCGCAGAACACATCGAAAGGCAATATTCCAGGTATTATCAGTGCCATTTCCATTGCTCTTAATGCAAATGTTACATATGATTTTTTTATTATTGACTCTGGTGCCACTGATCATATAACTAATAAACCCTCTAGTTTCCACGATTTTCAAAGAACTATTGATCCAATTCATGTATCTGTTGCAAATGGGAAAGGGGAACCTATTCTAGGGAAAGGAAAGATTAGATTGCTAAGTGAGCATACTGATTCCATTGCTCTCTATGTACCTTTTTTTCCTTTTCAGCTCTTGTCAATAGGAAAAATCACAAAAACCTTAGACTGTCTTGCCATATTTTCCCCTCACAATGTTGTGTTTCAGGATCGAGTTACTTAGAAGAAGATTGGTGAAGGGTTCTTCTTGAATAGACTCTATTATCTTTCAAAGGAGTCTAATTTTGTCAAAAAGCTTAGTGTCAACTTAAGTCAAGTTCAGGAACACCAACTTTGGCATCAACGCCTTGCCCATCCCTCAAAACATGTGATGACCAAGTTGTTTCCCTTTTTCTGTAAAAACTCACTGGAGTGTGAAACTTGTCAAATGTCAAAAGCCACTAGACTTCCTTTTGTTTCCTTTAATTCTAGAACTAGTAAACTTTTTTAGCTTGTTCACTCTGATATTTGGGATCCTTCTCATGTAGAATCATTTGATGGGTATATATATTATGTTACATTTATTGATGACTATTCTAGAGTAACCTAGTTGTATCTTTTAAAACTTAAAAGTGATTTGTTTGATGCTTTTAAGGACTTTCACAACCTAATCACCAATCAATTTTCATCTAAGTTATATATGTTAAGATCAGATAATGGTACCGAGTACACTTCTAATAACATGAGTAATTACTTGAGCAATCATGGCATTTTGCATCAAACTAGCTGTGTTGGTACATCACAACAAAATGGTGTGGCAGAGAGAAAGAATCGAGACTTATTGGAGAAGACTCGATCACTTATGATCCAAATGAATGTTCCTAAGAAATTTTGGTCTCAAGCCTTACTCGCTACCATGTACATCATTAATAGATTGCTAACTTGGGTGTTGAATACTAAATTTCCTTTTAAAGTCATGAAGGGCAGGCCTATAAACTTGTCTCACCTCAGGACCTTTGGTTGTACTTGTTATGTGCACATTCAAGCTCTCCATCGTGACAAACTCGACCCTCGAGCTGCCAAATGTGTGTTTATGGGATACGCCAGTTCTCAAAAGGGTTACAAAGTGTATAACCCTAACACGGGGAAGCTGGCAGTCTCTAGAGATGTGCGATTTGATGAATATTCACCTTATTTCCACAAAGGGTTGTAAGCTAATGCTAATATGGAAGATCTTATGGACCTATTTCCATTACCTATTCCAGCAGAAATTCATGAAGTCATTCATGCTCATATCAGCACTGATAATTCTCAACTCACTGAGAGTGTAATTGATGCAGTGCCAAGCTCATTTGGACCATCAGAAGCTCAACCAAATCAGCAAGCTATAAGTGCACCAAGAAGAAATCCTACAGAGATAGACATCCACCAGTGAGGTTACAAGAGTATGTTACTTACACTGCAAGGCATTCTATCTTTGCAACCATTTCTTATCACAGATTCTCATCTTCTCATACTTCTTTCCTTAACAAATTGTCCCACACTTTCGAACCAAGGAATTTTCATGAAGCCACATGCATGCCTGAGTGGCAAGATGCTATGACTAAAGAGCTTTAAGCTCTGAATGACAACCGTACATGGAGTGTGGTGGATCTTCCAAATGGTAAGAAGGTCGTAGGAAGTAGGTGGATATATAAGACCAAATTCAACTTCAATGGAAGCATTGAAAGACATAAAGCACAATTAGTAGCTCAAGGCTTTACTCAAACCTATGGCATTGACTATAAGGAGACCTTTGCTCCTGTTGCCAAAATGAACACAGTGAGGGTATTGTTGTCTGTGGCAGTCAATAATGCATGGCCCTTATTCCAAATGGATGTGAAGAATGCATTTCTTCATGGGGATCTTGAAGAAAAAGTGTACATGAAATTGCATCCTGGTCATTCAAGGGAAAATGAACCCAACAAGGTCTGCAGACTTCACAAAGCCATATATGGTCTCAAACAGTCCCATCGAGCTTGTTATTCGAAGCTTAGTTCAGTCCTTGAAGCTGCAGGGTTCAAAATGAGTCATGTTGACTCTTCTTTGTTTGTTCAAAGTAGTATTGCTGGCAAATTGGTTGTGCGTATATATGTTGATGACCTAATTATTGCAGGTGACAATATAAGTGAAATCAAGACGCTTAAGCAGTTACTTCACCAAAAATTTGCCATTAAAGACTTGGGGCCCTTAAAATACTTTCTTAGAATTGAGGTGGCTACCTCTTCAAAGGGATTGTTCTTGAATCAAAGAAAGTATGTTCTCAATCTTCTAGATGAAGCTAACATGATGGAATGTAAACCAGCTCAGACACCCCTAGCTAGCAAACTTCAGTGGCATGAAAATGGTGAACCTCTCTCGGACCCTAGTGTTTATCAGCGAATGGTTGGGAAACTTATTTATCTCACCATTACTAGGCCTGATATCTCATATTCAGTTAGCCTAGCCAGTCAGTTCATGCACCCTCCTAATCTAGTTCACTGGGAAATCGTCAAGAGAATACTTCGATATCTCAAGGGCTCAGTAGGAAAGGGGATAATTATGAAGAACAATGGATCAAATCACATCTTAGCCTACACAGATGCTGACTGGACTGGAAATGCCCTTGATCGAAAATCCACAACAGGTTTTTGCACATTTGTTGGAGGGAACCTTGTCACTTGGAAGAGCAAGAAACAAACTGTTATTGCTCGATCTAGTGCCGAAGTCGAGTATAGGGCTATGGCAGCAACAGCCTGTGAACTCATATGGTTGAAAGGTCTTCTTTCTGAGCTCGGATTCACACGCATGGCACATATGTCCTTGTATTGTGATAACCAAGCTGCCATGCACATTGCCTCCAATCCAGTATTCCATGAAAGGACAAAACATATTGAAGTTGACTGCCATTATATTTGTACTCAAGTTCAATCCAAGGTGATAGACACCGTGTTCACATGCAGCCACGATCAACTTGATGATTTATTCATAAAAGCACTAGACTCTACTCAGTTTCAGCGTTTGTTATGCAAGCTTGGATCAATCAATCCCCTTGATCCAGCTTGATGGGGTGTATTGAAACCGGTTTGTATGGATGGGTTGTATGTATGAGTTGTCATCCTCACTTTAGCTAAGTCATAGGCTAAAGTCACTTTACATAGCTTATCATTCACCAGTCACTTTCCATAGCTTGTCATTCACCTTACATCAACCTTTCTCCATAGCTTGTCATTCACCAATCACTTTCCATAGCTTGTCATTCACCTTACATCAACCTTTCTTAGTTGCTTGTAAAAACTTCTTTACTTGTAATTTGGTTTTTACTTTTCCACTTGTTAGGGCAGATTTTAGGGATTGTGTTTGTGTAGTTATCCTACAATCTATTGTAGCTTTCTTTTGGCTTTCTATAAGAGTTGCCTTCTTATAATCTTCATAATTAAATATACAACAAATATTGAAACCAAAACTCAACATGTGCCTTAGTTAAGATTTCTATGAAGACACAGTGCAGTGAAGTAAAACAATTTCAAATTGAACTTTTGAGCATTTTGTCTAGACATCTCTGAGGCTCTCTGCTGGTTACTTTCAAAAGTTTTAACAGGAACAATATAATCTTCAGAATCTCCTTCGAGTGCTTTAGCAGAAGACAACAAACTTCATTTGCCATCATCCAATCGACTTGTGCATCAAATTAACAAGTTTCTGTGACTTGCATAATTCAAATCTTGTGGAAGCCCTTCTCCTTGAGGCTTTCAACAGTGTCCTTGAGACCAGTGGAAGAAAAGTGATTCCCAAACCTTTTACTTTCTCCTTGGACACTTGATACTTTTCTGAAGGATTGCCGGATCAAATTCAGGTAAAGCTCGCACAGAATCATGGGAGTATCCAGACCGTCAGCAACATGGCCAACTAAACAATACCTGCGACTAGCTGAAGGAACTTCAAATGGTTGAATACGAGCAGGGGCAACATCTCTAACGTCTACCAATGGGTAATTTAGAAAAGGTGTTTGGTTACCCGAGCAGTGCGTCACAAGTCACAAGTCAAGGACAATTGCCAAACTCAGGAAGGTACAAGGTGGGGTAAAATTGTCGTATAATCTTGAGAGTAATCGGACCGTCAGCAACATGACCAACTAAACAATATTTGCCACTAGCTGAAGGAACTTCAAATGCTTGAATATGAGCAGAGATAACATCTCTAAAAGAGAAACAAAATACAATCAAATACTTGCACCGCAAGGAATAAGACTTGTTTCCACACAAAGGGAATGACTTGTACCAGTTTTCAAATTGTGAAGCATCTCGATGGAGAGATTAAGAGTTGACTGTAAGAGTGAACCAATCCCAATCCCGGGATGCATCGACACCACGTCGATCCCATTTTCTTTAGCAATTTTCCACGCAGCCTAGTCCATGTTGATAAATAAAAGGCAAATTTTACCGGCATACGAGTTTTGATTTGTGGGTTGGGTTGTTTTAGTGAGTTTTGTTCCTTAGTTCTAAGGACAAGTTTGCTGCAAGTTTTTAGAGAAGTGAAAGTTTTGTCAGGCCATAAAATGGTTGTTCTCCCTAAGAGGCATTTTGAAATAAAATGGTGCAGATCCTATCTAGTATGGACCTAGATGGTGAAGTTGAGAAAAATATTGGTGTGACTCAGAAGAAGGTTAAGATGATGTGGGCCCTAACACACTAGGCTAATGAGGGCCAAACCAAAGAACGAAAACTAAACAACCATAATTATGGTGATATATCCCTTCAAATATAACCCAAGGAGACATAACTTGATTTCGGAACGAGGTTTGACTGCCCAGATCAAGATTTCAGAATCTGAATTGGATTCCTATAAAATTTTCTAATTGAAACAAAAACAAAACAAAACCCCTAATTTGAAAATGAAAGCATGTGGTTGGAAGTCATTGTTTATGTATTAAACATTGATTAAGAAAGCATCTGAATATTTCATCTGCTCAAGCAGACAAGCACTGCGAATCAACACGTCACGGTATAATTACAAAAAATAAAAATTGAGTTTCTTGCATGCATTCCTGCAATTTTATTGAGCCAACGATCTGAAAGCAAAGTCTGAGCGTTTGCATAGTCAATTACGTGGGTGTCTGCAGATTAACTTAAGAAAGTCTTAACAGGAACCATTATTTTTCAGCATTTAATTGCACTAAATGAACAAGTTTCAGTGCCAATTGCATATTTCAAATCTTGAGGAAGCACTTCTCCTTCAGGCTTTCAATTGTGTCCCTAAGACTTACTTCCAAAGGAAGGAAATTAACTCCTAAACCTTTTGCTTTCTCTGTGGATACTTGATATATTGGGTTTGAAGTACTGTCAACCTCACATCTGCGAATAATGACAACAATAAACAAAACTTAGAAATACCACCTTCAGTGACTCCCCGCGTAAAATTTGCTCTCTCTTTTCAAAAACGTATATTTCAAAATATAAAAGGAAAAATAAAAAAGAATGGTTTGTGTAGTGTCATTGTCAAAGCATATTGTTATGAAAGCTAATATTATTCCACTCCCATTTGGTTTTGGCTGCTTATAAGTAATCCTAATTAATGGAAAAGGCATGAATTACTCGCGACAATTTTCCAATAACTTACTTTTCAGGAAGGTGCAAAGTGGGATAAAGTTCTTGTATAATCCTCAGAACCTCGGAAGCTAGTGTAACATTGGAAACTAAACAATATCTTCCACTGGCTGAAGGAACTTCAAATGCCAGAATATGAGCAGAGACAACATCCCTAACATCAACGAACCGGTAACTTGAAAGGGGTAGTGTTCCAGTACCTGCACAAGAGTGAGAGAAAAGCATATCGATTGCTTGACTCACTAGGGTCTTTTAAACAGAGAGGTTGAATATATTCTAATGGCTAGTAGAATTTAACAGCCCAGAAAATTACTGTTTACCAGATCAGTTGTATATATCTGATCATTTGCATATATTTTGTTTGTTACTGGAGCCACAGGTTAGTAAGTTCAGATAAACATTCATGCTTTAAGCCTGCCACATCTAATACGGTAACTTTACTAGGATAAGGCCTCCATCTAAACCTGCCATGATATCTACCTCAGACCAAATTAATTTTGACCTTCCATCATACATTCATACTGTGCTTTAATCATGCAAGATCAAAAGGATAGTTGCTGAAGTTTATCTGTACCGGTTATGAGAGTTTGAATTATCTCCATGGAGAGATTGAAAGTTGGCTGTAAGAGTGGACCTATCACAAACCCTGGATTCATTGTAACCAAGTCAATTCCATTTGCTTTAGCGTATTTCCAGGCAGCCTCCTCAGCTAAAGTTTTTGAGAGCATATACCATTGCTGAACAAATAAAATAGTTCGTACTGAGTTCACAGTTCATGCTAAAGGAAGATATTCAGCATTGTTTTATGTTAAGGTTACTTATATTCTAATATAA
This sequence comes from Malus domestica, assembly GCF_042453785.1. Classification (NCBI taxonomy): domain Eukaryota; kingdom Viridiplantae; phylum Streptophyta; class Magnoliopsida; order Rosales; family Rosaceae; genus Malus; species Malus domestica. The sequence goes on along the minus strand of NC_091662.1, from coordinate 35,857,750 downwards.
TTCAAAGACTCGGATTAAGTATTTGGCAGACTTTGAAAATATACAGAATGAGCTGCAAATATAGAAGGCAATCAGAGAGACATCTTGAACTCCGAAAATGCAAAATCAGTGAAGAATGGTGGAAAACAAAAGCGAAGAAGAAAAATTCCATCATTCAAATCTTCTATAATTGCATCCAGACAACATATAAGGTCACAATTCACATAATCAGATTAAGTTTCCATTGAACATGGAAATAGAACAAATTAACAACAAATAAAATGTGAAACTTGGAGAAAGTATGTATTGGAAATTCCATTCGTACCTTGTTCTTCTCACAAACAAGTGGATCCGAATACCATGTTTCATTGAAAACCACATCAGAGGTCAGAGGTTTTCCACTCATCATTACTGAAGCCATAGAAGATGTTAAAACCACTCTCTTGACAGTAGGAAATTTCCCGCATGATTTTAGAACATTAAGTGTTCCCTTACTGCAGGCTCAACTATTTCTGCCTGTAATATGGAGAACAAGTAACATTACCATTTTTTACATAAATATATTGAACATATATCGATTCTTCAAACACGTATAGAAAAATACGTGAGCTCGCGGGCTCATGCTCTCCAGCTCCAGTAAAGAGGAAATGGATAGGCAAGGTCAGGCTTTATATGATTTCATGCGACTGCCTTTGGCATTTCACTTTGTCTGGACTCTTGTTATAAGTTTTCTCTTGGACAGGATCTTTCTCCGCAAACAACTGATGCGATACAATTTTCCATTTTCTTATTGATGAAGACTTGACAAAGCTTATTTACAAACTTTTCAGCAATGTAGTCGATGTTGACTTAACAAGTTATGCTTAAATTACTACGTACGTTTGGTGAAAAAAGACCTGTAACCAACATACCATTACTACAATAGTAGAACATTGGAACAATGAAGTGAAGTGACAGACCTGTGGGTCAGTGGCTGAAACTTGAACAGGAGATGCTGTATGAAAAACGCCTTGACATCCATCAACTACGGTGTCAAAAGCTCCTTCTTCTAATATATCTGCTTTGAACAAATGAAGCCTTTCTTTTGCTCCATCTAGTGACAGCAAGTGTTCTGTTTTCTTTGGATCACCTGCGGCATACACAAACAGAACTAATGAGTTGAAATTAAGAATACAACATATGTGTTGGAACATACGTGTACAAGGCAAAGTGGCGAATGTAGACTACAGAAAGTGAGGCTCATATGGGAAATTGAGCTACCCAGAAGTAGAGTAATACATTCTTTTGGTAATGATAATACTACTAGATGCTCCACTTATGCACTCAAATTGTTTTTTTCTCCCAACACACGGGGACTCATAATTTAAGTCCACAACTTTATAAACTGTTCAATTCGACTCCAAGAACCAGACTTAAACTCCAGAATCCAGACGAAGATATATCAGAATAGTATGACAACTAGATGCTCCACTTTTGTTTTGGAAAACAGAACAGTACACAAAGCCCAGAATTCGAAAACGAATATTACTGAAAGAATTGTTTGAAAAAAAAAATTGAAGATTCCATAAGAGCAAGTACAGAAATACTGACTTGGGTCACGAACAGTGGCCTTGACAGTATAACCCCTTCGCAATAAGAGCTTCACCAACCATGATGCTATGTAACCTGAGGCTCCTGTAACACACACCAACTTTGTTTCTCCACTCATCCTCTCCCTGCAGAATCGTAGACGACTATGTCTAACAATAAGCTTTGATTAAGGTGATTTTGGAGTGCCAAAACATGAACCTTTTTTGGAACAAATGGTGTTTATTTTATAAAAAGTTCGGTGAAGATTACCGTCAGCTGAGGAAATCATTGTTATTATTATAAATATTGGGACCCAATAGTGACGAGATGTTCTAAATGTATTCACTTTCATGTCATGTTTTACTAAGCCCTTGCCAAAGTCTGTCAATATATCTGTCAAAATTGTTTACATGTCACGAATGTAACCGATTGTGCTACATATAGATCATATGGCCATAAAAGTAAAGAAAAATCATATTTATAAACTCAAAATTCTTTATTTGCAAGTGGTGGATTGCTTTAGTGGTTAGGGCATTATTCTTTAACTCATTGTGTTCCGGGTTCAAATCTTCAGCCTTCTCTTAATTCAAAAGCAGAAGTACTCAAAGAATTGTTTGAAAACATGAAGATTACATAAGTGCAAGTACAGAAACAGACTTGGGTCGCGGACAGTGGCTTTGACAGTATAACCCCTTTGCAAATAAGAGCTTCACCAACCATGATGCTGTGTTACCTGAGGCTCTTGTTACACATGCCACCTTTGTTTCTCCACTCACCCTCTCCATGTAGAGTCGTAGACGGCTATCTCAAAACCTCACAAGAAGATTTGACTAAGGTGATTTTGGAATATGCCAAAACATGACACTTTTTGGTATAATTGGTGTTTATTTTTATATAAAGTTTCGTGAAGATTACGGTCAACTGAGGAAATAACTGTTGTTATTACAAATATTGGGACACAATAGTGACAAGATATTATAAAAGGCACATATCCTATAAGGGAAGGATCATCATTTTTTCCCCGCATTACATCAAACTTTAAGAACCGAACCATTTATTTTTCAAGTTGCATTTCATAGATTATCCTTACAAAATATCAACCAAATCGAAAATATTTGAGATATCTAATTGAGTTAAAACAAATTGATGAACACTATTGTAGACATCGAAATTTTGGTAAATAAATGTTAACCGATAAATCAAAGTGTCAACGCTCATGTATTACATAAATTTTACACGTAGCATGTGACTCAACGAAAATTGAAATGAGTTGGAAAAGTCATCAAATAGGACACGTGTCAACACCTGGCAGAAACGACTTATTTCATCTGGGATATTATATTCAAAATTAGGCCTTGGAAAATTCTATAAATACAAGCCCATTTCATTCATTTGGGAGAGGAGGAACCAAAATCATTAGGCAAAACTCTTGAAGCTCTGAAGCTCTGAAACTCCGAAGCTCTCAAGCATCCAGGTTCCCGAAGAATCAAGAAAGCGTTCTTCGTTCATCGTTCATCCTAAGATCAAGCCCCAACGGCCATTTGGATCAACAATCATCCACCAATTCAAGATCAAGCCCCGACGGCCCTTGAAGAAAGTGTTCTTCGTTCTTCGTTCATCGTTCATCCAAGATCAAGCCCCAACGGCCCTTTGGATCAACAATCATCCACCAATTCAAGATCAAGCCCCGACGGCCCTTGAAGAAAGCACCATCGTTCATCATCCGTTCATCCAAGATCAAGCCCTAACGGCCCTTTGGATCAACAAACGTCGACAAATCCACGCACATCCAACCGTTCTTCAAGATTAAGCCCAAAAGCCCTTGAAGATCTGTTCATCACTGTTTCTTCAAGATCAAGCCCAAAAACCCTTGAAGATCCGTTCATCACCGTTACTCAAGATCAAGCCCCAACGGCTCCTTGAAGATCCGCTCAAATCCACCTTCAAAGATCAAGCCCACGGCCCCTTGAAGAAACTTCCAAAAGTTCATCCAAGATCAAGCCTCAACGGCCCTTGGATTAATCACACATCCACAAATACACACCTTACGGAGATCGAATCAGAGGATCAAATTAGAGAGAGATTGTAACCCAAAATCATCAAATACAAATATTTGTTTGTGCACGTTGTTCTTGTCTCTTTCGTTTCAGGAATTTTCCGTGTTCACAAATTGGCACGCCCAGTGGGACAATCTCTACCTCTCATCTCTTTCTCCGTTCAAAAAATTCGAGCACACTTCCAAAATTAATGGCATCAAGGAAGGCTCAAACTGTTCCCGCAACTGGCGCAAAGAACAAGAGCGTCCTCGTCGCAAGTGGTGTCACTTTAGGCATCACGACTAGAAGCAAGACAAGAGCTACTTCTGCCGCCTCTTTCACCTCTGCATCAACTCTGCCAAGGGAACAAGAGCACCCAAGGCACGAGCCTTTGATCACCTTAGCCTCACCAAGGGCACCAAGGGGCGAAAGTCCAAGGAAATACTCCGAGTCCATGCTTTTCGATGCCGATTCGAGCGGCAGTTCAGCCATGCAAGTCATGACCATTGGAGCAACTTCAATCGATGAGTAGCTGGCTCAAATGAATGAAGCAATCGCAAGGCTAACCCGAACTGTGAAAGAAAAAGACTTGCAAATCGCTGCACTCGTCAGCCGACTGGAGCCACGGGACGACGAGAACCCCAACCCAGAGAATGATCCACTAAAGAGAAGAGATGACGAAGAAGAAGAGCCTCAGGTGGAGAAAAACGATGTGAAGCCGGAGCCAGACCAAGCAGCGGCACTCATAGGATCTCTTTCTATCCAGCAGCTGCAGGAGATGATCACCAACACCATCAAGGCACAGTACGAAGGGAGCTCACATACCTCCTTGTTCTACTCGAAGCCCTATTCCAAGAAGATTGATGCCCTAAGGATGCCAAGGGGTTATCAACCACCAAAGTTCATGCAGTTTGATGGAAAAGGAAACTCAAAGCAACACGTTGCACATTTCGTCGAAACTTGCAACAACGCAGGGACGGAGGGAGACTACCTCGCCAAGCAGTTTGTGCGCTCACTGAAAGGAAATGCCTTTGAGTGGTACATGGACCTAGAGCCTGAGTCCATCAACAGCTGGGAGCAATTAGATCGGGAATTCCTCAACCGCTTCTACAACACCCGCCGCACTGTGAGCATGCTAGAGCTAACGAGCACAAAGCAGTGGAAGAACGAGCCAGTCATTGACTACATCAACAGATGGCGCACTCTAAGCCTCGACTGTAAAGACAGGCTCTCGGAAACCTCTTCAATCGAGATGTGCATCCAAGGCATGCAATGGGGTTTGTAATACATCCTCCAAGGCATTAAACCACGGACTTTCGAGGAATTAGCCACTCGCGCCTATAACATGGAGTTGAGCATCGCCCATCATGGGAAGAAAGAACCGATCGCCGACTACAAGAACGACAAAGTTCTTGGGCTAAAGTTGGAGAAGACTGCGTGGAAACCCACCAAGGAAGCAATGACGGTCAACACAGCTCCCGTCAAAATCCCTACACGAGGCAAGGCGATTCCAACCGAAGCTTTTCGTGATCAAGAGACGCGTAGACGCACTTTGAAGGAGCTTGAGGTGAAGACTTATCCATTCCCCAACTCTGATGTGGTTGCCATGTTAGAAGACTTGCTAGAAAAGAAGGTGATTGACTTGCCTGAGTGCAGACGGCCAGAAGAGATGAATCGCACCGACAGTCCAAGGTACTGTAAATTCCACCGCTTCATCAGTCATCCGACAGAAAAGTGCTTCGTGCTGAAAGATCTCATCATGAAGCTGGCTCAGAAAGGAATCATTGAGCTAGATCTTGACGATGTGGTGAAATCAAACTATACCACCTTCACTTTTGGCTCTTCCGACTTAAAGTTTTCACCTTAACCACTGGGGGCATCCTCCAAGACAAACAAAGTTGAAGGATGGACTCAAGTCACTCCTAAGAAATTGCACAAGAAGCATATGTCTCATCCACAAGTCCGCCAATCGGAAAGGGGGCAAAGCAACTCTTGTCAACCTTCAAAGCAACGTGAACGTGTTGAAGATGATGAAATTACGACACAAAGATCGTCCATTGCCATCACGATGCGCGACTTCTTGCCCGAAAACTTCTTCAAACACGCGGTCAAAGCTCCTTGCTATGAAAATTGTGAGGAACGCCTCTCCCGGATTGCTTGACAAAATTCACAAATTCTCCTCGCCCGCACGAGTCTAAACTGCATGGCACAAAGCTCCTGGCCCGCAAGAGCATAAACTGCGTACGGCACAAAACAAAAAAAAAAAAAAAAAAAAAAAAGGGGTGCATCAGGCACCATGTGCAAAGAAAAAAAATGAAAGAATAAAATATATATATATATATATATATAATAATGGTAAAGGTTTTGGGTGAAGCTGTCACCACTTGAAAAAAAAAAAAAAAAAAAAGGAGGTGCATCAGGCACCATGTGCAAAGAAAAAAATAAAAGAATAATATATATATATATATATATATAATAATGGTAAAGGTTTTGGGTGAAGCTGTCACCACGTGAAAAAAAAGGGGGGGTGCATCAGGCACCATGTGCAAAGAAAAAAAAATAAAAGAATAAAACATATATATATATATATATAATAATAATGGTAAAGGTTTTGGGTGATCCACTTACCGTGTTTTGATTGTTTTAAAGCCAAGCTGGAAAGAAGGAGAAATAATATAAAAAAAAAATTTGGTGGAGTCTTGGTGCCTCTGGCACTATGTGAAAAAATTAAAAAAAAAAAAAGAATGGTGGATCAGTCCACGTGAAAAATTAATATGTATGTATGTATGTATGTGTGCATAATATATGTATGTTTACAGCAAAAAAAAAAAAAAAAAATGCATTGAGAGAAATAAAGTCCGTTTTTATTTATTTTTTTCTGGAAATTTTACATAAATTTTACATAAATCAAGTCTCAACGGCCCTTGAAGAAGTTTCCGGCCAAATTCAAGATCAAGCCTCGACGGCCGTTGAAGAAATCACAAGTCCGATTCAAGATCAAGTGTCTACCACCCTTGAATCAAAACCTAGTTCAAGATTAAGCTGTGGAAAATCAACAATTAGAGGAATCCAGAAAATCCTCCAACCCAGTTCAAGATCAAAGCTGTGGAAAGTCAACAAGCGCAACAAAATACGTGCCGATTCATCCACTACCAAAGCCAAAGATCATCTACCACATGAAGCTCCTTGTGGTCCAATTTCAACCTTCAAGATCAAGCCTCGACGGCCCTTGAAGAAATCTCCAACCCAATTTTCGGTAAATAAATGTTGACCGATAAATCAAAGTGTCAACGCTCATGTATTACATAAATTTTACATGTAGCGTGTGTCTAAACAAAAAATCAAAATAAGTTGGAAAAGTCATCAAGCAGGACACGTGTCAACACCTAGCAGAAACGACTTATTTCATCTGGAATATTATATTCAAAATTAGGCCTTGAAAATTTCTATAAAAAGAAGGCTATTTCATTCATTTGGGAGGGACCAATTCATATTACACCTTGAAGCTCTGAAGCTTTGAAACTCCGAAGCTCTTAAGCATCCAGGTTCTCGAAGAATCAAGAAAGTCTTCTTCGTTCTTCGTTCATCGTTCTTCCAAGATCAAGCCCCGACGGCCCTTGAAGAAAGTGTTCTTCGTTCTTCGTTCATCGTTCTTCCAAGATCAAGCCCTAACGGCCCTTGGATCAACCATCCACCAATTCAAGATCAAGCCCCGACAGCCCTTGAAGAAAGCACCATCGTTCATCATCCGTTCATCTAAGATCAAGCCCCAACGGCCCTTTGGATCAACAACGTCGACAAATCCACACATCCAACCGTTTTTCAAGATCAAGCCCAAAAGCCCTTGAAGATCCGTTCATCACTGTTATTCAAGATCAAGCCCAAAAGCCCTTGGAGATCCGTTCATCACTGTTCTTCAAAGATCAAGCCCAAAAGCCCCTTTGAAGCTCAAATTCACCTTTAAGATCAAGTCCACGGCCCTTGAAGAACGTTCATCCTTAGATCAAGCCCAACGGCCCTTTGGATCAATCACACATCCACAAATACACACCTTACGGAGATCGAATCAGAGGATCAAAATAGAGAGAGATTGTAACCCAAAATCATCAAACACAAATATTTGTTTGTGCAAGTTGTTCTTGTCTCTTTCGTTTCAGGAATTTTCTGTGTTCACAAATTGGCACGCCCGGTGGGATAATCTCTACCTCTCATCTCTTTCTCCATTCAAGAAATTCGAGCACACTTCCAAAATTAATGGCATCAAGGAAGGCTCAAACTGTTCCAGCAACTGGTGCAAAGAACAAAAGCGTCCTCGTCGCAACTGGTGTCACTTTGGGCATCACGATTCGAAGGAAAGCAAAAGCTACTTCTGCCACCTCTTTCACCTCTGCATCAACTCTGCCAAGGGAACAAAAGCACCCAAGGCACGAGCCTTTGATCACCTTAGCCTGACTAAGGGCACCAAGGGGGGAAAGCCCAAGGAAATACTCTGAATCCATGCTCTCCGATGCCGATTCAAGCGACAGTTCAGCCATGCAAGTCATGACCATTGGAGCAACTTCAATCGATGAGCAGCTGGCTCAAATGAATGAAGCAATCGCAAGGCTAACACGGATTGTTGAAGAAAAAGACTTGCAAATCGCTGCACTCGTCAGCCGACTAGAGCCACAGGATGACGAGAACCCTGACCCAGAGAATGATCCACTAAAGAGAAGAGATGACGAAGAAGATGAGCCCCATGTGGAGAAAAACGATGTGAAGCCGGAGCCAGACCAAGCAGCGGCACTCATGGGATCTCTTTCTATCCAGCAGCTGCAGGAGATGATCACCAACACCATCAAGGCACAATACGAATGGAGCTCAAATACCTCCAAGTTGTACTCGAAGGCGTATTCAAAGAAGATTGATGCCTTAAGGATGTCGATGGGTTATCAACCGCCAAAGTTCATGCAATTCGATGGAAATGGAAACCCGAAACAGCACGTTGCCCACTTTGTTGAAACTTGCAACAACGCAGGGACCGAAGGTGATTACCTCGCCAAGCAGTTTGTGCGCTCGCTGAAAGGAAACGCCTTTGAGTGGTACACAGACCTAGAGCCTGAGTCCATCAACAGCTGGGAGCAATTAGAGCGGGAATTCCTCAACCGCTTCTACAGCACCCGTTGCACTGTGAGCATGCTAGAGCTAACGAGCACAAAGCAGTGGAAGGACGAGCCAGTCATTGACTACATCAACAGATGGCGCACTCTAAGCCTCGACTGTAAAGACAGGCTCTCGGAAACCTCTTCAATCGAGATGTGCATCCAAGGCATGCAATGGGGTTTGTAATACATCCTCCAAGGCATTAAACCACGGACTTTCGAGGAATTGGCCACTCGCGCCCATGACATGGAGTTGAGCATCGCCCATCATGGGAAGAAAGAACCGATCGCCAACTACAAGAACGACAAAGTTCTTGGGCCAAAGTTGGAGAAGACTGCGTGGAAACCCACCAAGGAAGCAATGACGGTCAACACAGCTCCCGTCAAAATCCCTACACGAGGCAAGGCGATTCCAACCGAAGCTTTTCGTGATCAAGAGATGCGTAGACACACTTTGAAGGAGCTTGAGGAGAAGACTTATCCATTCCCCGACTCTGATGTGGTTGCCGTGTTAGAAGACTTGCTAGAAAAGAAGGTGATCGACTTGCCTGAGTGCAGACGGCCAGAAGAGATGAATCGCACCGATAGTCCAAGGTACTGTAAATTCCACCGCTTCATCAGTCATCCGATAGAAAACTGCTTCGTGCTGAAAGATCTCATCATGAAGCTGGCTCAGAAAGGAATCATTAAGCTAGATCTTGACGATGTGGTGAAATCAAACTATACCACCTTCACTTTTGGCTCTTCCGACTTAAAGTTTTCACCTTAACCACTCGGGGCATCCTCCAAGACAAACAAAGTTGAAGGATGGACTCAAGTCACTCCTAAGAAATTGAACAAGAAGCATATGTCTCCTCTACAAGTCCGCCAATCGGAAAGGGGGCAAAGCAGCTCTTGTCAACCTTCAAAGCAACGTGAACGTGTTGAAGATGATTAAATTACGACACAAAGATCGTCCGTTGCCATCACGATGCGCGACTTCTTGCCCGAAAACTTCTTCAAACACGCGGTCAAAGCTCCTTGCTATGAAAATTGTGAGGAACGCCTCTCCCGGATTGCTTGACAAAATTCACAAATTCTCCTCGCCCGCACGAGTCTAAACTGCATGGCACAAAGCTCCTGGCCCGCAAGAGCATAAACTGCGTACGACACAAAAAAAAAAAAAAAAAAGGGGGGTGCATCAGGCACCATGTGCAAAGAAAAAAATGAAAGAATAAAATATATATATATATATATATATATAATAATGGTAAAGGTTTTGGGTGAAGCTGTCACCACGTGAAAAAAAAAAAAAAAGGGGGTGCATCAAGCACCATGTGCAAAGAAAAAAATAAAAGAATAAAAAATATATATAATAATGGTAAAGGTTTTGGGTGAAGCTGTCACCACGTGAAAAAAAAAGGGGGGGTGCATCAGGCACCATGTGCAAAGAAAACAAATAAAAGAATAATATATATATATATAATAATGGTAAAGGTTTTGGGTGATCCACTTACCGTGTTTTGATTGTTTTAAAGCCAAGCTGGAAAGAAGGAGAAATAATATAAAAAAAAATTTTGGTGGAGTCTTGGTGCCTCTGGCACCATGTGAAAAAATTTAAAAAAAAAAAAATGGTGGATCAGTCCACGTGAAAAATTAATATGTATGTATGTATGTGTGCATAATATGTGTATGTTTACAGCAAAAAAAAAAAAACAAATGCATTGAGAGAAATAAAGTCCGTTTTTATTTATTTTTTTCTGGAAATTTTACATAAATCAAGCCTCAACGGCCCTTGAAGAAGTTTCCGGCAAAATACATAAATCAAGCCTCGACGGCCTTTGAAGAAATCACAAGTCCGATTCAAGATCAAGTGTCTACCACCCTTGATCTTGAATTGGCACGCCCGGTGGGATAATCTCTACCTCTCATCTCTTTCTTCGTTCAAGAAATTCGAGCACACTTCCAAAATTAATGGCATCAAGGAAGGCTCAAACTGTTCCCGCAACTGGCGCAAAGAACAAAAGCGTCGACGTCGCAACTGGTGTCATTTTGGGCATCACGACTCGAAGGAAAGCAAAAGCTACTTCTGCCACCTCTTTCACCTCTGCATCAACTCTGCCAAGGGAACAAAAGCACCCAAGGCATGAGCCTTTGATCACCTTAGCCTCACTAAGGGCACCAAGGGGGGAAAGCTCAAGGAAATACTCTGAATCCATGCTCTCCGATGCCGATTCAAGCGACAGTTCAGCCATGCAAGTCATGACATTGGAGCAACTTCAATCGATGAGCAGCTGGCTCAAATGAATGAAGCAATCGCAAGGCTAACACGGATTGTTGAAGAAAAAAACTTGCAAATTGCTGCACTCGTCCGCCGACTAGAGCCACAGGATGACGAGAACCCTGACCCAGAGAATGATCCACTAAAGAGAAGAGATGACGAAGAAGATGAGCCTCAGGTGGAGAAAAACGATGTGAAGCCGGAGCCAGACCAAGCAGCGGCACTCATGGGATCTCTTTCTATCCAGCAGCTGCAGGAGATGATCACCAACACCATCAAGGCACAATACGAAGGGAGCTCAAATACCTCCGGGTTGTACTCGAAGGCGTATTCAAAGAAGATTGATGCCTTAAGGATACCGATGGGTTATCAACCGCCAAAGTTCATGCAATTCGATGGAAATGGAAACCCGAAACAGCACGTTGCCCACTTTGTTGAAACTTGCAACAACGCAGCGACCGAATGGGATTACCTCGCCAAGCAGTTTGTGCGCTCGCTGAAAGGAAACGCCTTTGAGTGGTACACAGACCTAGAGCCTGAGTCCATCAACAGCTGGGAGCAATTAGAACGGGAATTCCTCAACCGCTTCTACAGCACCCGTTGCACTGTGAGCATGCTAGAGCTAACGAGCACAAAGCAGTGGAAGGACGAGCCAGTCATTGACTACATCAACAGATGGCGCACTCTAAGCCTTGACTGTAAAGACAGGGTCTCGGAAACCTCTTCAATCGAGATGTGCATCCAAGGCATGCAATGGGGTTTGTAATACATCCTCCAAGGCATTAAACCACGGACTTTCGAGGAATTGGCCACTCGCGCCCATGACATGGAGTTGAGCATCGCCCATCATGGGAAGAAAGAACCGATCGCCGACTACAAGAACGACAAAGTTCTTGGGCCAAAGTTGGAGAAGACTGCGTGGAAACCCACCAAGGATGTTGGAAATGTGCCCTAAAGCCAATCATGTGATGATACTTTACGGACATTTCACATGTTAAACTAATCTAGTTTAACATATAAAGGGCATAGATTATTGTTTGAGCCGTCTCATATAAATGTTATATGCTTAAACGATAAAGTCCAAGGAATATGTGATTGGGAGAATGTAATCTAATGAAGTTAGATTCATGAGACCATTCTTTCGTAGACACATCCTAAACGTTCCTGATCATAGGATTGCCAATTGGGCGTTGACAGTCCGTTAAGATCAGTACGTACTATGTCTTCTCTCAGGGAGAGTGATTAGTCTCGAGTCATTGGTGTGTGTGACATCAAGACAAGTACGGTAGGTGCTCAATAGAGAATGAGTTCACTGAACGCGATCAACGAAGGGTTCTCATATTCCATGTCACATGAGAACTCATGGTTGGGATAATGCAAAGTAGTCCTTTGACCTGAGGCATCATAGTTGTCTTGTGGTTAAGTCCTTGATCTTTGATTATGTCAAAGTCACTCCATCAGGAGGGTGTCCACGGCATCGTAGGGGTCAAGCCACTTAGCTATGGAGACAAGTGAATGCGCAACAAGGGATCTCTAACCTTCAAACCGTTTGAGGGAGAATACTCTCTGATATGATTTGAATCTCTGGCCAGAGTATGAATGAGATTAGGGAATGCGTTCCGAATCACATTCAAGTTAATCATATAAGCACAAGACACACATTGGATAGTAGACATGAGAAAATAAACTATCAAACCAAACAATGTGGTCAAGAGTATTAGATTAGAGAAAGACCGTATTGCATTTGTAATCTCAAACTGAATAGGTTCTCCACCTCTTCTGATTAGCTTGGGTAACCATGATATGCTGCTAGGTGTCACTCATGGTTTGTGGAAGCCCTAAACGTGTGTAATCACTAAAGGGAGAATTGAAAATAGTTTCAATTCACAATCGATGTAAAATGGTTTTAATCGCCCACTACCTCGCTAAAAGGAACCTAATGGATCGCACACCATAAAAGGTAGAGATTGGAGATTAAACGGAAATGAGTAAGAATGATTAAATGGTTTAATTATTTATTTATGGCAAGGATTAATTAATATGTTAATTAATCAAACGAATAAGTTCGTTAAATGACTTCGGGATAGTTTTGGACCTTAAGGCCCAATGGGCTTCGAACGTCAAGCCCATTAACTTAAGTTGTATGACAATTTAATGAATAAAGATTCATTAAAGCCCAAAAGCCCAAAAATCCCTAAATGGCCAGCCATATGTGAATGAATTAGGGTTTTGGTTATTTAGGTCACTTAAAGAAGTGACTATATAAATGACTTTATAGCCAAATATTCATTAAGTGATAAATGGGTTTATTTTGGGGGAAAATTGGTGAGAATTGTCTCTCCATTTTCTCTCTAAAGAGGCCAACACCTTGGAGGGTACATCTAGCAATCCTACTACTCCAAGGTCACTCATTTCTTCTACAATCTAACCTTGGTGAAGAGACTTAGAGGTTCTCAATTTTGGGAACTTGGAGAACCTATTCTTCCATCCAAATCCATGGATCTAAGAAGCAAGGAATGAAGGCCCTATCTCTTTGGGTGATTAGCCTTTGCTTATGCAAAGAGGAATCTACAAAGGTATTAATTTCAACTCACTTTGTTTTGAGTTGATTAATTGGTTCACCAATCTACTAGGTTTTGAATTTCATGGGTAATGTTTTGTTTTTGAGTGCATGCAAGCATGATTCCGCCTTTAATTGTTAATTGCATGCTATATGATGTTGCTCAAATGAACATGTTTTCACAAAATAATCCCTTCAAGTGGTATCAGAGCCTAGGTCTAGTAGTTGGTGAATCCTTTTGTGTTTTGTAGTTCATAAGTTTGTGATTTAAAAGTTGTAATTGTTACAAGCTTTATTCTTGCTTCTTTGAAAGTAAATTTTGTTGGAAAATTTGCTATCTCAAATGTTGTAGATGTTGTTCATATGAGCATGAATATTGGAGCTAAAATTTGGTGCCATGCTTTTGGGAAAATTCGGCCAAAACCAAAGGGTGGATTTTTGGGTTCTTGTTTGACTTGTTAAAAGTGTTTTAATGTGTTCTTTGGAACCCCTAAGTACCCTAGTTTGGTTAGATGTTATTTCCCTTAAGTAAGAATGGTTTTGGAATGTTTTTGGGTGAAAAAAGTTCATGGAAAAATTTGGGTTTTTCATGGATGTTCTTCATTGTTCTTGATGTTCTTGCCAAGAACAAAAAGGTTTGGTGTTTTGATTCAAAGTTTTGATTTATTTCATAAAGTTTATGTGATATGTTTTTCAAATGATTTATCATGTATTTAAAGTGTTAAATATTTGATTAAATGGCAATAGAAAAATCTATCATCAAAACTTATATTATTTTTATGAAAGGTGATAGAAATAATGGTGATAAGAAGTTCTTATCTTACACCACTTGATTGTTTTTGACAAAACTCACAAATCAACACACACACCAATCTTATCCCTCCCCAAAACCAGCCACTCCCTCAAAGGGAGTACTTTTGGGGCTTTTATGCAATTACATAAAGTTTTGATACTTTTGTGTATTTGCACTTTGGCCCAAAAGTTTACGTTTTTACGTTTAGGTCCAAAAACGCTAAAGGACAAATTGTTTTGTTCCTTTAATGAAGTTTTTGCATTATTAAAAGTTTGGGTTCTAGTTGTATTTACATGAAGTAGTGACTTTTGTGTATTGTACAAAGTGACCCCAAAAGTTTTTGTTATTGCAATATGGCCCAAAAGTTGAGGTTAATTGCATGATGGCCCAAATAGGATGAGAACAAAATTGTTTTGTCTCTTTAAATGAGAATTGGATTTTCATTTTGTTTAGCTCCATTTAAATCAATTTTATGGATACAAAAACCAAATGAAAATGTTGCATTCATTTAATTAGTTAAAGTGTTAATTAATTAAAGGGTGATTATGAACCTAAGCCTAATATAATTGAGCTATGTGAAAGGCCGTTTCAAATTTGTTTGAACCATGGGAATGTGTAGATTAGATTTTGGTTGTAATTTGATTTGATCAAATGTTGTAAAAGGGCTTAAGCTCTTCTTTACTTTAAAGTAATTTGTTATATGCAAATGTTGTAATGAGCATAAGCTCACCTTTACTTTGAAGTACTTCTTTCTTGCTTTATATGATATGCATGAAAATGAAGTAGTTGGGTCCAACGCCCCTAAGACAACACGCCTTAATGTGATTAAACGCGTAACTAAAATTAATCACCATCCCTAGACCAAGATTCAACACAAGGCTCGTGTTGAATCTAAACAAAGGTTCATAATCATCCTAAGGCCCTAAGGCAACTATATAGTCCATCAAATGAATGCAAAGTTTATGTTAGTAGTATCATATACTCTTGCTTTAAAAATCGTTTTATAAGCATAGTGGGAGTATTATGTACAACTAAAACAATGAGATGGAACAATAGTTGTAATAGGACCAAAATTGTTTTAATAGAGATTAAAATGAATGTTTATATGTGATGAGACCTAAAACCCTCAACCAAATCATTATTAAGTTGATAAGCGTGAGAGTGCTTTGAACACTCTTTCGTGGCCTTCCACCGTGGTAGGCTTCAATCGTGTTTGACTCATACACCGTATTCGTCCAATTCTGGGGTTGCAAAGTATGTGCTTACATTCAGGAGAAGCCTATACACATATGATGAAGTGAAAGGTAGGCAACTAGTGTGGCCAATATGGAGTTCTTCTGAGGCCATTCTTGAACCCCTACTTGAACTAGCATGGTGGGAATGACTTAACTAAGTGCAATGGTGCCAATATGGAGTTCTTCTGAGGCATCATTCTCTAGAGGCCAAACGAGATGGGTACTTGCATTAGTTGCAAATGAGTAAGCGTACTCTCTCATTATTATTGTTGCTAGCCAATATGGAGTTCTTCTGAGGTGGGCTTGGTAATAGTGAGCCTCCCATAACCTACTAAGAGTTTCATCCAAAACTCTCGAATTCCAATGAGGGATATGGAATTTGCCAAAAATAGTGGGTGGTGCTATTTGATTTAAAGACCCTGAATCAAATGGCTTAAAATCAATCAATTTATATTCGTTATGTATTTGGTTACCAATATATTTGCAAACGCTATCCAACACTTGACAAATAAAAGCCGAACGTTTAGTTTACGGACTTGGTACTACAAAACCATAGATTGTCTTTAATGGCTTGTAAAAGTACCAAAGTAGTCTCATCCTCACAATCTTCCTATTGATAATGTATCATTAGAAGAATATGTTAGAAAAGGTCTATCATAAAGAGGACAACACTTTTAATGTACCATAATTCTTCACTTACAATTTGTTGTATGAAGAAATGAGAGTTGCCTTGTACAACTCTTGAAGGTTTGTAATTATGTTTAGAACATAATGGTTGGTTGACAAAAATAGTCCATCAACATGGACTTATGATGATTTTGAATCATTGAGTGTTGAAGTGATAAACCACTTAACGAGACGGAAACTAGGCAAGGACTTCACCTTTGTGTCCCTATCCTAATGGTTCACTAAGTTTATTGTAAACTATGTAGTGAAAAATAACCACATGCTCTCCAAAATGTTTGATGTGTATAACACAATTGAAAAGGTTTCAAGAGAGATAGTGGGAGTTTAGGGACCATGACTAATGTAGTCAAAGGTGAAAGTCAGATAAAGAAGATAAATAACTCCAAGGGAACAAACTTTCTTTATGAAAGGATGGATATTGGAAGGGGTATTTGCAAGAAATGTCTTGCAAGTGTCAAGAACACACCTTACGAAGGTATTGTAAAATGTTCTTGAAAAGTTCAAAACAGTTGGTTCTTCTACTTGAATGCTTGATTCCGTATTAGTAACTATGTTTTACAATCGTTGTAAAAGTGTGACTAATAAGAAGTAGAAGATTTATGAGAGAAGAGAAAGTACTTCACATTCGAAACGTGAATCAAATGTAGATCTCTGTGAAAGCAGATGGTACTTACTTCCTCATATGAACTACCAAAGAAATTGGAAAAACATAGATTGTCTTTATATTCCAATTTTAAGGAACTAAATTCCGTCACTATGTGAAATGGATAAATGTTTTGTTTGACAAAACAATGTTCTTTATTAATCAATGATTGGATTATGGTAATCTAATTAATTATCTCTATAGTAGAGATAATATGGTAGTGTTAACTGTTTAGAAAATAATGATGCTTAAAACCCAAAAGGTTGCAAGGTAGTGACTAATCCCAACTAAAGTTGTGATACCTCTAAAACATAAATTACGAGTTGGTCATAGATGGACGCTCTGGATCGTTAGATCCGGATCCAATACCTTCTTGTTAAAATTGTATGGAGGCGAAATGTTCGAATCTTTATTCTTTTGGAAAGAAGAAAGAATCACAAAGTTGTTGAGGTCAATTCACTTAGATGTTAGTGGCACTTGTCCACAAACATAATACTACTCATGTTGGATGACATTCACCGAAGATCACTCTCGGTTGGACTATAGTTTATTTTGAATAAACATAAGTCCGAATACTTTGCAAAATGTTTCAAAGAATTCAAGAAATGTAAGTTGATGAGTAAGACATCTAAAGTATTTACCTCCTTAGATTTGATCCAAGGAAAGGTAACACTTTAGATGAGTTTCCTTGAAAGATATCAAGGAAAATAGCATCATAAGATAATGTATTTCTCCATTAGGAGAAGAACGAACTCGAATAAGTTTTAGTTCGTTAGATGTTATCTATTACCCATATATAGGATATATACTTCTAAAACAATATGATTGTCAATGAGAAGATCTTCCAATATTTTCATAACTCCATAAGATATAGTTGGAAAGAAAGACAAATCTTAAGCATGTTAAAGATTTGGGGTTGTGTGCTAACAAGCAATATTTGTTTGATAACAAACTTGTAGGATATCCTTAAAATAACTTTTGGATATCGCTTCTATAAACCAACTAACAAATGTTGTTTTGTTGGGTAGTTCATTGTAATTCTACAATGTGATTTGCCTAAAAGCAAATGAACGAGAGATAGAACTCAAAGAATGGGTTCTTTGAGAGACAAGAAAGTAATCAACAAATATAACAACCTAGTTCCTATACCACAAGCTCCAAGGTAGTCGATAAGAATGAAAATCCTTATGACTACATTGAGTGCATATACGATATATACTCAAGGAAATGGTAAAGTACCATTTGACTCGAAATAATGAAACCTTCATAGCTAATTGGTAGCTTAAGATGACTACAATCAAAGAGAATGGTTGACTTTGAAGAAACCATCTTTGAGATAGTCTTGGTTTCAATTAATTCGAAGATTGCTAGCTACAACTAAATGGTGATTCAATGTTTGGACATAATATAGGTTTTCGAAACCATTATTAAGATAGTCTTGATAATATATGTCTAAAACTATGAATTACAAGACATGTAAGTTGTAGAGATCCATCCATCATGGATCTTAGCAAGTTAGTGGGAGCTATTTGCATTTTATGAGAAAAAGAATCAAATCGTTTGATTTCTCATAAAGATGTAAATGAATCTTTTGTTTACTAGTTTTACAAAAGATTAGTGGGAGTTAATCATGTTCCTAAAATTTAAATATATATGATATATTAATTTTGGAAATGAAAAGAATACTTCTTCGTTAAAGTTATGACTTTAATACATTATATGAAGATAGAATGTATATGGGAGATATAGTCTATATACATGGGATGGAAATCTATAATGCTATATTTCATGATATAATTGGATTATATCAATCCCTAATAATAGACAATGGATGCTAGGAAGTTTCTCATATGATGATAAACTTCAATAAGAAGGACGATTCTAGTGAGACTAGCAAGTTGCCCTTCTCAAAGGGAACGTACCCTTTGACTCCCATAGAAATAATGCGTAAATAGAATCCTTTATGCATACGCAGAAAGGTGATTTATGTATTTCATATTGTATGAAAAACATTGATATGAGTTGTACCTAGAACGGTACAAGACGATATCAGTGCAAGCCCAGGATCAGAACCATGGCAACTGTCAAGTGAGTCCTTAAGTATTTAAGAAATACTAAAGGATAAATTCCTCAAAGATCGAGGAAGAATCAAAGTGACGTAATGGAAGCGTAAATGTATTAGATTATGAATCTAATCCATCATTGGATGTTTCTTCATTATGAATGAAGAGATAAACAGATATCTCTTTATTATGACTAAAGAGATATTTGGATGGAAACATTAAAGTAATGACTTTAGTGTGTTCCATTATGAATGCAAGATATATTGCCATATAGAAGTTTACAACAATGTTGTTTGGATGGGAAAGTTCATTTATGAACTCTCTATTCGGTTCCAACCAGAAAGTGTTTGACACTAATGGGGCGATAGCTCAAGCCTGGGAATCAAGGTCTCATCAAGATCCGAACTCAAATGAGAGACTGAACCATATGATTGAGAATCATGTATAATGGTGACATCGTTATTCTCAAGGTTGCTTCTATGGATAACACATATAGATGTCCACTGTCTAGGCCTACTATTCAGCCATTTATGAAATGATTACAGAAGAGGTATCATCAAGATGACCAAGCTGATTGGCTCTAGTGCAAGTGGGAGATTGTTGGAAATGTGCCCTAAAGCCAATCATGTGATGATACTTTACGGACATTTCACATGTTAAACTAATCTAGTTTAACATATAAAGGGCATAGATTATTGTTTGAGCCGTCTCATATAAATGTTATATGCTTAAACGATAAAGTCCAAGGAATATGTGATTGGGAGAATGTAATCTAATGAAGTTAGATTCATGAGACCATTCTTTCGTAGACACATCCTAAACGTTCCTGATCATAGGATTGCCAATTGGGCGTTGACAGTCCGTTAAGATCAGTACGTACTATGTCTTCTCTCAGGGAGAGTGATTAGTCTCGAGTCATTGGTGTGTGTGACATCAAGACAAGTACGGTAGGTGCTCAATAGAGAATGAGTTCACTGAACGCGATCAACGAAGGGTTCTCATATTCCATGTCACATGAGAACTCATGGTTGGGATAATGCAAAGTAGTCCTTTGACCTGAGGCATCATAGTTGTCTTGTGGTTAAGTCCTTGATCTTTGATTATGTCAAAGTCACTCCATCAGGAGGGTGTCCACGGCATCGTTGGGGTCAAGCCACTTAGCTATGGAGACAAGTGAATGCGCAACAAGGGATCTCTAACCTTCAAACCGTTTGAGGGAGAATACTCTCTGATATGATTTGAATCTCTGGCCAGAGTATGAATGAGATTAGGGAATGCGTTCCGAATCACATTCAAGTTAATCATATAAGCACAAGACACACATTGGATAGTAGACATGAGAAAATAAACTATCAAACCAAACAATGTGGTCAAGAGTATTAGATTAGAGAAAGACCGTATTGCATTTGTAATCTCAAACTGAATAGGTTCTCCACCTCTTCTGATTAGCTTGGGTAACCATGATATGCTGCTAGGTGTCACTCATGGTTTGTGGAAGCCCTAAACGTGTGTAATCACTAAAGGGAGAATTGAAAATAGTTTCAATTCACAATCGATGTAAAATGGTTTTAATCGCCCACTACCTCGCTAAAAGGAACCTAATGGATCGCACACCATAAAAGGTAGAGATTGGAGATTAAACGGAAATGAGTAAGAATGATTAAATGGTTTAATTATTTATTTATGGCAAGGATTAATTAATATGTTAATTAATCAAACGAATAAGTTCGTTAAATGACTTCGGGATAGTTTTGGACCTTAAGGCCCAATGGGCTTCGAACGTCAAGCCCATTAACTTAAGTTGTATGACAATTTAATGAATAAAGATTCATTAAAGCCCAAAAGCCCAAAAATCCCTAAATGGCCAGCCATATGTGAATGAATTAGGGTTTTGGTTATTTAGGTCACTTAAAGAAGTGACTATATAAATGACTTTATAGCCAAATATTCATTAAGTGATAAATGGGTTTATTTTGGGGGAAAATTGGTGAGAATTGTCTCTCCATTTTCTCTCTAAAGAGGCCAACACCTTGGAGGGTACATCTAGCAATCCTACTACTCCAAGGTCACTCATTTCTTCTACAATCTAACCTTGGTGAAGAGACTTAGAGGTTCTCAATTTTGGGAACTTGGAGAACCTATTCTTCCATCCAAATCCATGGATCTAAGAAGCAAGGAATGAAGGCCCTATCTCTTTGGGTGATTAGCCTTTGCTTATGCAAAGAGGAATCTACAAAGGTATTAATTTCAACTCACTTTGTTTTGAGTTGATTAATTGGTTCACCAATCTACTAGGTTTTGAATTTCATGGGTAATGTTTTGTTTTTGAGTGCATGCAAGCATGATTCCGCCTTTAATTGTTAATTGCATGCTATATGATGTTGCTCAAATGAACATGTTTTCACAAAATAATCCCTTCAAAGGAAGCAATGACGGTCAACACAGCTCCCATCAAAATCCTTACACGAGGCTAGGCGATTCAAACCGAAGCTTTTCGTGATTAAGAGATGCGTAGACGCACTTTGAAGGAGCTTGAGGAGAGGACTTATCCATTCCCCAACTCTGATGTGGTTGCCATGTTAGAAGACTTGCTGGAAAATAAGGTGATTGGTTTGCCTGAGTGCAAACGGCCAGAAGAGATGAATCGCACTGACAATCCAAGGTACTGTAAATTCCACCGCTTCATCAGTCATCCGACAGAAAAATGTTTCGTGCTGAAAGATCTCATCATGGAACTGGCTCAGAAAGGAATCATCGAGCTAGATCTTGACGATGTGGTGAAGTCAAACTATACCACCTTCACTTCTAGCTCTTCCGACTCAAAGTTTTCACCTCAACCGCTGGGGGCATCCTCCAAGACAAGCAAAGTTGAAGGATGGACTCAAGTCACTCCTAAGAAATTGCACAAGAAGCATACGTCTCCTCCACAAGTCCGCCAATCGGAAAGGGGGCAAAGCAGCTCTTGTCAACCATCAAAGCAACGTGAACGTGTTGAAGATGATGAAACTTCGACACGAAGATCGTCCATCCCCATCACAATGCGCGATTTCTTGCCCGAAGACTTCTTCCATCACTCGGTCAAGGCTCCTTGCTATGAAGATTGTGAGGAACGCCTCTCCAAAATTGCTTGACAAATTCACCAATGCTCCTTGTTGGCACGAGCCTAAACTGCACGAACCAATGCTCCTTGTTTGCACGAGCCTAAACTGCACGAACCAAAGCTCT
Source organism: Malus domestica (assembly GCF_042453785.1). Classification (NCBI taxonomy): domain Eukaryota; kingdom Viridiplantae; phylum Streptophyta; class Magnoliopsida; order Rosales; family Rosaceae; genus Malus; species Malus domestica. The sequence continues at coordinate 35,835,559 of NC_091662.1, read as the reverse complement.
TTGTCCGCACGAGCCTAAATTGTAGGACACAAGGCTCCTCGCCTGCATGAGCCTAAAACTGCATGGCAAAACGCTCCTTGCCTGCACGAGCTGAAACTACAACACGGCACCAAATGCTCCTTGTCTGCACGAGCCGAAACTGCAACACGGCACCAAATGCTCCTTGTCTGCACGAGTTGAAACTGCAAACGACACAAACGCTCCTTGCCTGCACGAGTTGAAACTGCAAATGGCACCACCAAAAGAAAATACAAAAAAATATCTATGTATTTGAACTACGTTTTGACTTGATCTCTTTCTTTGGAAGGGTACGTAGGCAGCTTGAATATTCAATTTCAAGTTCAGTCACATAAAAAAAAGAATAAATAAATAAATAAATAATGTTTTATTAAATAGAGTTAATTTTATTACAAAAAAAAATGGAATACATATGTTATGTATTTACAAAAAAAAAAAAATACAGATTCCTTTTACATACATATACATATATATATATCTATATATATATATATGTATATATGACCTCTATCCAGCCAGCCCATCAAAAGGAGGTCATCCAAACCCAAGTGGCAGCGACCAGGCCCAAACCCATGTCCAAATCCAGCTCCAAGAAGAAGACCCAAGTCCACCAGCAACAAATCCAGGCCCGGTCCTCTCTTGATCCATACACCCCTCAAGCTACAGGGCCCTGTCATCCTCTTCAATGCCTCAGAGATCTGAATTTACTCCCTCTCCATCCCCATTCACTTCGGTAACTCTAACGGCAATGCCTCCAACGGAGGAGACTACTCCCCGTTCTCCCCAATGTTCCTCGACTCGCTCGCCGCTCTCCATCGTTACCTCCCGTCTAATGAGTCTGACTCGCTAGCTGAGGACCCGGACGTGCCAATGAACCCGATCTCCTGCGATCAGTTCCGGATGTTCGAGTTCAAGGTCCGGAGGTGCGCGCACGGCAGGTCGCACGATTGGACCGACTGTCCATACGCCCACCCGGGCGAGAAGGCCCGGCGTCGCGACCCGAGAAAGTACCACTACTCTGGCGCTGCATGCCCTGACTTCCGCAAGGGCCACTACACGAAGGGTGACTCGTGCGAGTTCGCTCACGGTGTTTTCGAGTGCTGGCTCCACCCGGCCTGGTACCGGACCCAGCCATGCAAGAACGGGTTGCGCTGCAACCGCCGGGTCTGCTTATTTACCCACACACCTGAACAGTTCCGGGTCCTGCCCGGTCAGAGCCCGAGAACCCAAGCGTCGGGAGCTTTGGACTCGTATCCATTTGGTTCGTCCCCCACCTCGATCCTGATGTCACCTCCATTGTCTCCACCGCCATCATCATCCCCAGCTTGATCAGAGCTCGCAGTACAGTTGGAGTAGCGCGTACGGCTGTCTGGTGAACCCTCTCGGAGCGGTTCGATCCACTTTCGAGAAGACGATTGCGTTGGGATCCGAGTCGACCTTCTTCAGCGACAGGGACTGGGGCGACGTCGATCTCTTCCGCAACTTTCTCTACAAACGACGGCAGCCTCTCTCAGGTGCCACTTCTGAGTCCTAGCGCGTGGAAGCAGCTCCCCAAAATCTTTACCAGATTTACAACCTTTTGTGCAATTAGTCCCCATTCCATTTCCACCGTTGGATCCCGACTTGTTGCCGGAAGGAGCTGAGGCCACGGTGGACCTCCCATTTGAAAACACTGCCAACTTGAAGATTGCATACGACCTCCTGCAAAAACCCATCAAGCAGTTCATTGCGGATCGATTGCCTGATTGGATCATAACCGACTTTGCTGCTCATTGGGTCGTAGAGATTGGCAAAGATGGTAATACAGATGATATTCTACCGTCGCCGGAAAGCCTTACTTCGCCACCAGATCTGGTTACTTCTCAGTCAACGGTCGCGTACCAAGAGCACGAGGTGGTCCATACGCACGCGGGCCTTTACAGAGTGAATGATTCTGGCATAAGTGATGCCGAAAGGCACACCAAGATTCTATCAGCTTGTCGAGTTTACGCCATTCGGAGTTGCTATGAGTTTGAAGGAGAGTACTTGGAGGCATATAAGAACAACTCTGGGAAGCTTGTGATTCCCACTGGTTTACTTCCTCTTGAGATACCTGCAAAAGGGGGTAATTTTAGGAGTTTCAATTTGGGGGGAATGGGTTGTAGTGCTGGGGTTATAGCTGTTGATCTTGCCAAGGACTTGTTGCAAATCCACCGGAATACTTATGCTGTTGTTGTTAGTACTGAGAACATTACTCAGAATTGGTATTTTGGGAATAAGAAGTCTATGTTGATACCCAATTGCTTGTTTCGTGTTGGTGGTTCCGCGGTTTTGCTTTCCAATAAGTCCGTTGATAGGAGGCGGGCTAAGTACAAGCTTGTTCATGTTGTGAGGACCCATCGTGGTGCGGATGATAAAACTTTTCGTTGTGTTTATCAGGAGCAGGATGATAAGGGGAAGACTGGTGTGTCTTTGTCGAAAGATTTGACGGCAATTGCCGGTGGGGCGCTCGAGACCAACATTACCACTTTGGGACCTATTGTGCTTCCTATAAGCGAACAGCTTCTTTTCTTTTCATCACTTGTGGTTAGGAAGCTGTTCAAGTCCAACGTCAACACCTCCCCCGATCGCAGCAGCAAGCTCGACCCCGTGCTCTCCATGGCTGAAGCACCGGTGCTCCAGAGCCCTCTCCAACTCCCCATCCTCTCCTCCTTGCTCCGCCATGGCTGCGGCCTTTGAACGAGATTGACAAAACCAAAGTTTGACAATCCACACCCAAAGACCTCATCCGTCTCTTGCCTCGCAGCTGCCAACAACTTCAAAGACCGCTGTCAAACGACTAGCCGGCCGAGAAGCGCTTCCTCAAACTCCAACTCTCCGTCCGTCTTCGTCCGCTCCCTGCAAATTCCTCTACCCACCACCCAAATTTATACAAAAAAATATATTAAAAAAAAAGGGGATGGTGGAGCAAAGTGGTGCTGGCACCACGTGAAAAAAGAAAAGAAAAGGGGAATGGTGGATCAGCACCATGTGAAAGCAAAAAAATAATAATAATAATAATAATAATAATAATAAATAATAAATAAATAAATATATATATATATATATAAAATAAAAATAATAAAAAAAAAATAAAAAAAGGAGAGAAGGTGGATTCTTGGTGGCTAGCACCATGCAAAGGGGAAGGGTTTTGGAATGGTGGATCAGTCCACGTGAAAAAAATATACATATATATATATATATATATATATATACACATACATAATATATGTATGTATATAGCAAAAAAATAAAAAATAAAAGAAAAACAAATGCATTGAGAGAAATAGAAGTCCATTTTAGTTATTTTTCTGGAAATTTTACATAAATTTGCATTATACATACCTTAAAAAAAACAAAAAAAAAAAAAATCAAATCAAATCAAATTTACAAGAGGGGATCTTCAAGGACGATCAGGTGCCGCCTCACCACTCGGCAGAGCTCCAGAAATGAGAGGCACCGGAGGTTGACTGTTTGAAGCCACACCACTCGGTGGAACTCCAGGAAGAGGAGGCACCAAAGGTTGATCATTTGGAGCTTCATTACGCGGTGCAGCCCCAGAAGACGAAGGCAAATGTTGTTGGAACAAACCCACAAACCTCCGATGATCAAGTAAAATCTGACCATCGGATTCCTGCATCTGGTCAATTTTCCTCTTCATGTTTGTGGCATAGTTGTGTGCGAGCTTGTGCAACTGTTTATTCTCATGCTTGAGCCCTCTAATCTCCTGTTGGAGACTCATCACTTCAGCCGCCAACGATTCAACTTGAAGAGTTCGAGCAAATAGGCGTTGGGCCATGTTGGACACAGAACCCGCACACTGCACACTAAGAGTCAGAGACTCCTTAACATCCAACTCATCAGACCGCCTGGAAAGTAGTCTGTTATCTTTGGGAGTGACAAGGTTCCGGGCCACCACCGCAGCGGTCATATCATTCTTCATCACCGAATCCCCAACAGTAAGAGGACCAGTAGGGGATATGAATTATGGGCGCCATATGTTATCCGGAGAAGACGGGACTACCTCTTCACCAAGGTTCAAATCAAAACGACGGTCGGAGGGTCCAGACATTTTCAAAGGTGTTGAAGAAAGAAGAGGTCGGATAAATCAAGATCTTAGAAGTGCAAGAAGGGAGTTTCTACAAGCAAAAATTCAAGTGTGCTTTGAAATGAACTACGTGCCGCTATAAAAAATCAGCACTCGATGGGATTTTAGAAACCGAAGAGGTGAGCTCAGAAGCCGAAAATGCCGATTCAAAAATCGAAGAGGCAAGCTCAGAAATCGAAGAAGCATCTTGCTTTTCCAGACGCGTTAGCACCCGTCACACGCAAACTCCGCTTAGCGGAAATCACGGGCAATTTGTTAAAGCGCCAATCCCAGATATCGAAGAGGTGCCAGTCTTTTTCAGCCTCGTCAGCACCCGTCACGCGCAAACTCAGCTTTGCGGAAATCACGGAAAATTTGTCGAAGTGCCGATCCCAGATATCGAAGAGGTGCCAGTCTTTTTCAGCCTCGTCAACACCTATCACATGCACACTCAGCTGGACGAAAATTACGGACAATTTATCGAAGATTTCTGATAAAGAAGAAAGCACGTGAAGTCATACTGATCAATCACGCATTGGTTGCCAACACGAGTAAAAGAATAGTACCTCTACAGGTACTAAAGAAATTCCTATAACTGTCCACCTTCACCCTTCATAGCAAGGCAGACATACAGAACCTTTCTTCATCTCCGAGAATGCCTTTCCAACGAAGCCGCTTGAGTCGCTCGGTGTTTCTTATTCCTTGGGGTACCTCTGCAAACAAATGACACCAAAGCAAAAGTATCTCATATCATCAGGGTAGAAAGCAAGAGTATCTCATATCATGCGTTCTCCCTATCCTTTCCTTTGTCCTTGTTCTTACCTACAGAGACAAGGATAAAGAAAACAATATGCCAGAACCTCTACTCAAACTCGGATGCCACATTTACCTAGAGAACAGATAAGGCAAGTGAAAATGATACCTTGCAGCATGTGGAGACAACGTGCAGAAGAAACAAGCAGAGAAGAATGCAGTCTTCGCAGTCATCTCAGCAGAAGGAGTCCGAGTTGAGGAACTCAAGAAGCTGCCACATCTGCCTGAAGAAACAAGCAGAGAAGAATGCAGCCTGCACAGTCAGCTTAGCAGAAGGAGTCTGAGCTGAAGAACTCGAGAAGATGCTACATTCTGCCAGAAGAATAGATAAGATAAGGGAAAATGATACATTGAAGCATGTGGAGACAAGCACAACAAAGCACGTGCCGATTCATCCGCTACTTCTTCAAAATCAAAAGTATCTCATATCATCAGGTTTGCAATCACTCTGGATGGTGAACTCGTTTTGACCCTCAAATTCTTGGGTCGACTTAGTAGGCGTTGTGGGCTGCACATGCCGATTCACCACCCTTGAATCAAATCCTTAAAGATCAAGTCACCAACTGGAAGAAGAGCCCATCAATCTTGAAGATCATACCGTTGACCAAACTGCTCAGGTGTGAATTAGAAAGATTGAACAAAGCAACAAGTCATCACCTCCACCTCGTGCTTGTTTGCCATGTGTTCGAGTCAACCTTCAAAAATCAAGCCTCAACGGCCCTTGAAGAAGTTTCCGGCCAAATTCAAGATCAAGCCTCGACGGCCTTTGAAGAAATCACAAGTCCGATTCAAGATCAAGTGTCTACCACCCTTGAATCAAAACCTAGTTCAAGAATAAGCTGTGGAAAATCAACAATTGGAGGAATCCAGAAAATCCTCCAACCCAGTTCAAGATCAAAGCTGTGGAAAGTCAACAAAGCGCAAAAACAAATACGTGCCAATTCATTCACTACCAAAGCCAAAGATCATCTACCACATGAAGCTCCTTGTGGTCCAATTTCAACCTTCAAGATCAAGCCTCGACGGCCCTTGAAGAAATTTCAAACAAAAGTTCAAGAACAAGCCTCAAACGGCCCTTGAAGAAATTTCCAGCCCAATTCAAGATCAAGCCCCAACGGCCCTTGGATCGACATCTACAATAAGGGACTTCAAAACACATCTCCTACACATGACAAGCACATGTATACGACGCGCCTTGAAGTGGGGGCTACGTTATGACTTGATCCCTCCTCAACAAAGGGTACGTAGGCAACTTGAAGCATCAAAACTTCAAGTACAGTCACACCATCTAAAAAATATATATATATATATATAACACTTTGAAGATTGAAGAGCAAATTCAAGAACATAAGTGCTTTATTTCTCTAGAAGAAGGAGTCGGCTCCAAGGCCTTGTTACAAAATAAAATAAAATAAAATAAAATGTTAGAGGAGGTCTTTCTATACTTGAGACCCGTGCAAAATCAAAGAACATAAAAAATTAAGATCCATGAAAAGAGTAGCCCAAATACCAGGCCCATCCCTTCTCAAACACAATTGTTTTGGGTTCGCTATGCAAGGAGCTCCGTTTCTTCTCTCTCTGGGCCCAGGCCCGTCCCTCAAAGCCTAATCCGCGTTTCTCAGCCATTCGTGCCTTCGACTTGCAGCTCGGCACACGTCACGGGCTGGCCCAGCAACAACAAGAGGCACCAGCCCAGGTCCAGGCAAAAAACCTCGCAGGCCCATGTCCCTCGACAACACCATCAAGCGGGACTGCTTCTCCGTCCTCCGCACCGCAAGCAGACACCTGAGCTCTGACGCTCTCTTGGTGTAACACACAAAATTCCAGGTTTTGTTGAATCAATGGTCAGCAGCAAGAAACATGGCAGGCCCGTCTTCCTCTACGGCTGCATCAAGCTCCAAACTCCACCTGCTACGCATGGTGTGCACACCCATGTTCGACAATCATGTCCCGCACCTCTTTCGCCGCACCGGCTTTCTTTCTCCCTCTCAAAGAATGCATTATCCTTTATGTTTTTGCCTGAAGAGGGAAACTGCTATAGCTCTGCAGCTGCATATCAACACCGGCGACGAGGCTCTGCAAACCTTCTTGAATCTGAGCAGCCCATATCTACTGCTCTGCTATCATACCTCTGAACTCTACGGCATGGAGATCTTGGAGAACGGGATCTAGGACGACTTGAGCATCGTCTTCACGCACGACGAGGGGACATCGGTGCTGTTCAAGGTCATATCAGTGTTCGCCTTCCGGAACATCAGCCCGACAGAGATTGAGTCACGGCCACACCGAAACCGTTTGATCAAGCTGGTGAGCGATTCGAACGAAGGTAAATAATCAAGACGCGTGTACTCGCCGCTGTCCATCCACGTGGTGCTGAGCTTGATCGCGGCAGGGTCAAAAGGTCCGACCAAAGACCAGCTGCTCTCGCTCTTCCTGTAGCAGCACCGTCAGCAGCAGTACGCCACCCACGTTTTGGTTCGATAAGCTACCCTCCTCCAATATAGCAAAGTCCAAAGTCATCGAGAACTTCAAGGTTCTGGGCGTCAATTTCATCCTAGGTGATCTGTACGATCACAAAAGCTCGGTTAATGTGATCTAGCAAGTCGACGTGGTGATCTCTACGGTGAAACATGGTCAGTTGGCTGATCAGGGAAAGATCATTACTTACGCAGGCAGCTCGTTTTGAAGTCCATGCGGAGCAGATGTTTGTTGGACATGGAGATCAGTTATCCAATGTCATCCAAACAGAAACTCAAAGACGAAGATCTCCTCAAAGCTGTCAGGACCAGTGATTCTTCGGTGTTCAAATCTCTTTCACTAAAACAGCTCGCCGAAGTTTTCTTTCTCAAGAATGAGGATACCCACTCCCTCATCCGCGTCGCTATCTCTTCAGCTCTCCCCTTCTGCCCATCAGTTCCAAGCAGCAACGACAAGCAGCAACGGCGACAGCAAAGTCTCCGACATCAAGGTTCTCAGCCTTCGCGTCCTTATCAGCATCGACGAAGCTCGTTGCCTACAACTCTAGCTCTGTCCCTTACAGCAGACGCTCCACCTCTTGAGCACTCCAAACCAACAGCAACGCCGCTGCCTCTTCTTCGCTCAACAGTTCCAGGTACGGGTCCTACCAGGAACGCTCCCCAGGCTCCTCTCGTACATCAGAGCCACCACCAGCCCAACTAAACTCCTCATTTTCCAAAGCCTCGGCAGCAGCGGTGGCGTTTCTGATGGTGAGGCACGCCAGCTTTGGTATTCTGGCCACCATGTCCCATTTCTTGAGGTCGCCGACGACTCTGACATTGATTCCCATTCCTCCGGCGGTAGCTCCGTTGTCCCGCAGTTCGAGGACGTCGCTGCATTCAATCCCTTCCTCCTTCTTCCTCCTTCGTGCTCCTCCGTACTCCTCCTCCTCCGTCTCTTGCCTCGCAGCTGCCACCAACTTCAAAGACCGCTGTCAAACGACTAGCCGGCCGAGAAGCTCTTCCTCAAACTCCAGCTCTCCGTCCGTCTTCGTCCTTCCCTACAAAATCCCTTAGCCAAGCATCCTAATTTATACAAAAAAAAAATTTCCTTATACATATATATATATATATATATATATATGTCTTCTATCTAGCAGCAATAAGCCCATCAAAAGGAGGTTGGCCAAGCCCAAAGCTTATTGTCCAAATCCAGCTCCAAGAAGAAGAAACCCAAATCAAACCAAGCCCATCTCCTTCCTTGTCCACCAATTACAAAACCGAGCCCAGCTCTCAAAGCCCATCTTCACAAGTCTCACTCTCTCTGCTAAAATGGCTGCGGGGAATGTGAAACCGAGCCAATCGATGGTCTCGACGATCGTCCTTCCTTTTCCACCGTTCCGCCGCCTACTCTCGTCTTCTCTCTGTCGGAGCTCCACAAAGCCTTCAGATGCAATGGTTCAGGATTAGGCTTCAAAGGTGCTCGGATCAAATAGATTTTCAAAGCTTCAGAGAAAATGGTAGATCTGCTCTCGTCTTCTCTCATCAGCCCTCATCTTCCCCCGCGACTCAACTGCAACTCAACAACAACCTTTGCCATACGCTCCACAGACCTATCGCTGCAACGACCGCGGCCTTACCCAAATCAAATCCTTCCCTTCCCTCCAAGGCTTATCATTCGCTACTTTCTCCGACAGGTTCGATGACGGCGTCGAACCGACCCACGACCTGGACCTCATCAATTGAAATGCTCAAAAGACTCCAAACCGTAGCCTTGTACACATCTTTGCTATCCGGTCCAATCCCTGAAGAAATTGGAAACTGCAGCGAGCTGCAAAACCTGTACTTGTACCAAAACTCCATCACCGGTCCAATCCCAAAGCGAATTGGAGAGCTCGAAAAACTTCAAGAGTCTGTTGCTGTGGCAGAACAGCTTGGTTGGTTCAATCCCAAGTGAGCTTGGAAGCTGCAGAGAGGTCACAGTCATGGATTTCTCCGAAAATCTTCTGGCAAGCCAGATACCGAAAAGTTTTGGTGAGCTTTCAAATCTTCAAGAGCTTCAGTTGAGTGTCAATCAGTTATCAGGTACTATACCTTCTGAAATATCAAACTGCACTGCTCTGACTCATTTGGAAGTTGACAACAACGACATGTCGGGGGAGATTCTTGCTCTCATTGGCAACCTCAAGGGCTTAACTCTATTTTTCGCATGGCAAAATAAGCTTACAGGCAACATTCCTGAGAGTCTCTCATACTGTCAGAATCTTCAGGGTCTTGATCTTTCTTATAACAACCTATTTGGTTCAATACCAAGAAATGTTTTCGGATTGCAAAATCTCACCAAGCTGCTGCTGCTTTCCAATAATTTATCTGGCTTTATACCGCCGGATATAGGAAACTGCACGAACCTGTACAGGTTAAGGTTGAATCATAACCGGCTTTCAGGTACTGTTCCATTGGAGATTGGCAACTTGAAGAGCTTAAATTTTGTTGATTTGAGCAACAACCGCCTCGTTGGATAAATCCCTCCATCGATATCAGGATGTCAGAACCTCGAGTATCTTGATCTCCATTCAAATGGGATCACCGGCTCTGTCCCTGGCACTCTGCCTAAAAGTCTGCAGTTTGTTGACATCTCTGACAATAGGCTCACCGGCCAACTTCCTCACAGCATTGGATCATTAACCGAATTGACAAAACTCTATCTCGGGAAGAATCAGCTCTCTGGAAGCATCCCTGCTGAGATCCTTTCTTGCAATAAGCCCCAACTGCTACACATGGTGCGCACACCCAGAACAAGTGGACCTCTACGCCAGTTGCATGACCTCATCTTCAGACCACCAGGTTCCATCCACGCATTTCAGGGAACAAAATCTCCGGCGAGATGAGTTTTGTCTCCACTTGCAGAAACCGGAACATTTGGACCTGTCCCCCAGCAACTTCTCCATTGCTCGGCTTTGGACCACCTTAACATCTCCAATATCGTCGCTCCCTCCCACTCCAACTACGACAAGCTCATGGCGGTCAACGTCTGCGGGATGGCGGTATGAGAGGGAACATCATGTGCACGACGAGCGTGGCATCGAGTGTTGGGGCGGGGCGTTCTTCACGGAGCTGCACCGACAGGGCCTCGCTCTTCCATGGCCGCCCACGCAATCCTCCGCAGCCACAAAGCCACCATCTTCATCCACCAGGCTCCTCCCTGCCTTCTCTCCATCCTATCCCGCATCCTATATATATATATATGTATGTATATGTATGTACGTATGTATGTATGTGTGCATATAAAAAAATTACAATATAAAAAAAGGAAAATAAGAGACATGTTGCACCAGGCACCGAAAGCAAAGAAAAAATATAAAAAAATAAAAAAAGAGGAAAAGCAAAGGTGGTGCCAGCACCATGAAAGAAAAAATAATGAAAAGATATGGAATGGTGCATGCAAAAGAAAGTAGTTGTGGCTAGCACCGAAAGTAAAAAAAAGAAAATATAATAAAAAAAAAAAAGGGTCATGATGGTGCGGTGTGTGCATATATATATAATGTAATATGTATAAAAATTATATATATAATAATTGCATTGAGAGAAATAAAGTTCATTTTATTTATTTCTATATATAAAAAAAATTAAAAAAAAATTACATTGAGAGAAATAAAATCTATTTTATTTATTTCTCTAAAAAAAGATTACATAAAATTGCATTATACATACACAAAAAAAAAAAAAAATTTACAAATGTGCAAACAAACGGGAAGGAGTCTTCATTGCTCAGGTGGTGTCTCAGTACTCGGTGGAGCTCTAGGAAAAAGAGACGTCGGAGATTGACTGTTTGAAGTCACACCACTCGGCGGAACTCCAGGAAGAAGAGGCACCGAAGGTTGATCATTTGAGGCTTCATTACGCGGCACAGCCCCAGAAGACGAAGGCAAATGCTGCTGGAACAAACCCACAAACCTCTGATGATCAAGTAAAATCTGACCATCAGATTCCTGCATCTGGTCAATCTTCCTCTTCATGTTTGTCGCATAGCTATGGGCGAGCTTATGCAACTGTTTATTCTCCTGCTTAAGCCCTCTAATCTCTTGTTTGAGACTCATCACCTCAGCCGCCAATGATTCAACTTGACGGGTTCGAGCAAATAGGCGTTGGGCCATATTAGACACAGAACCTGCACACTGCACACTAAGAGCCAGAGAATCCTTAACAGCCAACTCATCAGACCGTTTGGAAAGTAGTCTGTTATCTCTGGGAGTGACAAGGTTTCGGGCCACCACCGCAGCGATCATATCATTCTTCACCACCGAATCCCCAACGGTAAGAGGACCAGTAGGGGATATGAAGGATGGGCGCCATATGTTATCTGGAGAAGACGGGACTACCTCTTCACCAAGGTTCAAATCAAAACGACGGTCGGAGGGTCCAGACATTTTCAAAGGTGTTGAAGAAAGAAGAGGTCGAACAAATCAAGATCTTAGAAATGCAAGAAGGGAGTTTCTACAAGCGAAAATTCAAGTGTGCTTTGAAACGAACTGCGTGCCTCTATAAAAAATCAGCACTCGACAGGATTTCAGAGATCGAAGAGGTGAGCTCAGAGTTCGAAAATGCCGATTCAAAAATCGAAGAGGCAAGCTCAGAAATCGGAGAAGCATCTTGCTTTTCCAGACGCGTTAGCACCCGTCACACGCAAACTCAGCTTTGCGGAAATCACGGGCAATTTGTTAAAGCGCCAATCCCAGATATCGAAGAGGCGCCAGTCTTTTTCAACCTCGTCAGCACCCGTCATGCGCAAACTCAGCTTTGCGGAAATCACGGGCAATTTGTCGAAGCGCCGATCCCAGATATCGAAGAGGCGCCAGTCTTTTTCAGCCTCGTCAACACCTATCACATGCACACTCAGCTTGACGAAAATTACGGACAATTTGTCGAAGATTTCTGATAAAGAAGAAAGCACGTGAAGTCATACTGATCAATCACGCATTGGTTGCCAACACGAGTAAAAGAATAGTACCTCTACAGGTACTAAAGAAATTCCTATAACTGTCCACCTTCACCCTTCATAGCAAGGCAGACATACAGAACCTTTCTTCATCTCTGAGAATGCTTTCCCAACGAAGCCTCTCGGGTCACTCAGTGTTCCTTATTCCTTGGGGTACCTCTGCAAGCCAATGACTCCAAAGCAAAAGTATCTCATATCACCAGGGTAGAAAGCAAGAGTATCTCATATCATGCGTTATCCCTGTCCTTTCCTTTGTCCTTGTTCCTACCTACAAAGACAAGGATAAAGAAAACAATATGCCGGAACTTCCACTCAAACTCGGGTAAGGAACCGACTGCTGGGAACCCTTCCCTGATTGCCTACCTAGCACTGCTCTCGAGTACTCGTCTCCCACTGCTGCTGTACTTCCAAAAGAAGCTGCCACATCTGCCTGAAGAACAGATAAGGCAAGTGAAAATGATAACTTGCAGCATGTGGAGACAACGTGCAGAAGAAATAAGCAGAGAAGAATGCAGTATTGACAGTCAGCTCAGCAGAAGGAGTCTGAGCTGAGGAACTCAAGAAGCTGCCACATCTGCTTGAAGAAACAAGCAGAGAAGAATGCAGCCTGCACAGTCAGCTCAGCAGAAGAAGTCTGAGCTGAAGAACTCGAGAAGATGCTACATTCTGCCAGAAGAATAGATAAGACAAGGGAAAATGATACATTGAAGCATGTGAAGACAAGCATAACAAAACACGTGCCGATTCATCCGCTACTTCTTCAAAATCAAAAGTATCTCATATAATCAGGTTTGTAATCACTCTGGGTGGATGACTCGTTTTGACCCTCAAATTCTTGGGTCGACTTGCTAGGTGTTGTGGGCTGCATGTGCCGTTTCACCACCCTTGAATCAAATCCTTAAAGATCAAATCACCAACTGGAAGAAGAGCCCATCAATCTTGAAGATCATACCGTTGACCAAACTGCTCAGGTATGAATTAGAAAGATTGAACAAAGCAACAAGTCGTCACCTTCACCTCGTGCCTGCTTGCCATGTGTTCGAGTCAACCTTCAAGAATCAAGCCTCAACGGCCCTTGAAGAAGTTTCCGGCCAAATTCAAGATCAAGCCTCGATGGCCCTTGAAGAAATCACAAGTCTGATTCAAGATCAAGTGTCTATCACTCTTGAATCAAAACCTAGTTCAAGAATAAGCTGTGGAAAATCAACAATTGGAGGAATCCAGAAAATCCTCCAACCCAGTTCAAGATCAAAGCTATGGAAAGTCAACAAAGCGCAAAAAAACAAATACGTGCCGATTCATCCACTACTAAAGCCAAAGATCATCTACCACATAAAGCTCCTTGTGGTCTAATTTCAACCTTCAAGATCAAGCTTCGACGGCCCTTGAAGAAATTTCAAACAAAAGTTCAAGAACAAGCCTCAAACGGCCCTTGAAGAAATCTCAAACAAAGTCCAAGAACAAGCCTCAACGGCCCTTGAAGAAATCTCCAGCCCAATTCAAGATCAAGCCTCGACGGCCCTTGGATCGACATCTACATTAAGGGACTTCAAAAACGCATCTCCTACACGTGACAAGCACATGTATATGACGCGCCTTGAAGTGGGGGCATTTGTAGACATCGAAATTTCGGTAAATAAATGTTGACCGATAAATCAAAGTTTCAACGCTCATGTATTACATAAATTTTACACGTAGCGTGCGACTCAACGAAAATTGAAATGAGTTGGAAAAGTCATCAAATAGGACACGTGTCAACACCTGGCAGAAACAACTTATTTCATCTGGGATATTATATTCAAAATTAGGCCTTGAAAAATTCTATAAATACAAGCCCATTTCATTCATTTGGGGGGAACCAAAATCATTAGGCAAAACTCTTAAAGCTCTAAAGCTCTGAAACTCCGAACCTCTCAAGCATCCAGGTTCCCGAAGAATCAAGAAAGCGTTCTTCGTTCATCGTTCATCCTAAGATCAAGCCCCAACGGCCCTTTGGATCAACAATCATCCACCAATTCAAGATCAAGCCCCGACGGCCCTTGAAGAAAGTGTTCTTCGTTCTTCGTTCATCGTTCATCCAAGATCAAGCCCCAACGGCCCTTTGGATCAACAATCATCCACCAATTCAAGATCAAGCCCCGACGGCCCTTGAAGAAAGTGTTCTTCGTTCATCGTTCATCCAAGATCAAACCCCAACGGCCCTTTGGATCAACAAACATCCACCAATTCAAGATCAAGCCCCGACGGCCCTTGAAGAAAGTGTTCTTCATTCTTCGTTCTTCGTTCATCGCTCTTTCAAGATCAAGCCCCGACGGCCCTTGAAGAAAGCACCATCGTTCATCATCCGTTCATCCAAGATCAAGCCCCAACGGCCCTTTGGATCAACAAACGTCGACAAATCCACACACATCCAACCGTTCTTCAAGATTAAGCCCAAAAGCCCTTGAAGATCTGTTCATCACTGTTTCTTCAAGATCAAGCCCAAAAGCCCTTGAAGATCCGTTCATCACCGTTACTTAAGATCAAGCCCTAACGGCTCCTTGAAGACCCGCTCAAATCCACCTTCAAAGATCAAGCCCACGGCCCCTTGAAGAAACTTCCAACAGTTCATCCAAGATCAAGCCTCAACGGCCCTTGGATCAATCACACATCCACAAATACACACCTTACGGAGATCGAATCAGAGGATCAAATTAGAGAGAGATTGTAACCCAGAATTTTCAAATACAAATATTTGTTTGTGCACGTTGTTCTTGTCTCTTTTGTTTCAGGAATTTTCCGTGTTCACAACTATATTTTAAGAAACATTGAAATTCTCTAGTGACAATCAAAAGGGTAGATGATTTCAAATTGAATTGATTTTTTTTTTTTTTGCAAAGATAATATATGAATGAAGACTCAAATGAATAAAGATTTTCATATTGAATTGTTTTTTTGTAAGAATAATCTATGAATCAAGAGTCAAAAAATAGACGGGTCAGATTTGTGAACGCAGGACGCAGTGAGTAAAAGAGAAAGGCTCTAAACATTAGAGCAATCCACTACTTGCAAATAAATAATTTTGAGTCAAAAATATTATTTTTCTTTACTTTTATGGCGAGACGACCCATATGTAGCACTGTTGACCCTAAAAACTACCAAGCCTAGTGGCGTGCATGTCGAGTAATTAATAAGCTAACTATGTCATTCGGTTGTATGCGGGGCATGCCAACTCAACGGCTGAGCTCGGCCGGTGAGTAAAATTTGTTAATGTGGCGTTGGGTGCGCTGCTGACTTCTAAATCTCGCGACTGCGGCCGAGGAAGGAACACGTCTCGGCTTTTGGGTTCTAGAGCCTGAAGACAAGGTTGCTAATTTTGTGAAATTCAATATCAAATTCGGCTTTCAATGTGCCGAATGTAGTAACTTGTAACACCTCACTTCGCCGAGAAGGCTAATGAGATGACCTCTGCCAATAAGGATTCGAAAATCCTTCTGGACCGAGACCTGGATAGATAACCAGTCGGCCCTGTCGCAATGCTGTTTATCCAAACTGAAGGTGTTTCACGATCGGCTGATTCTACGGCAACAGTGCTGTTCATCCAAACTAAAGATGTTCACCGGTTGCCTTCATAGTGCTGTTTATCCAAACTGAAGATGTGTTGGCGAAAAAGGAAAATAAAAATCTCAAGGTTGTTGAGAGGTTTCGCGTAGAGCGAGGGTTTGCGCAGGCCAGTTTATGTGTTGAATTGGAGGTAACTTGAATGATGCACTCCCTTCTCTATTTATAAGAGTGAATTCTCAGGCGCGGAAACATTCCCCATCCTAATGCAACATCATAACTTTTGTGAACCACTACGGAATGATTATCACACGCTTTCGTGATAAACATTCACCACCCTTAGCCAAGTAATTTTCCACGTGCTCTTCGTATAAGAAACGCAATTAGCATCAGTCTAAAATACTTGGCTAGAGATAAGCCAAGTGAAATTATTCCAACAGCCTATGCAACCACATTGAAGTCCACGTGTGCGAAGCCCTACTGACGCATGGCAAATTGACTTCAAATAGAACTCTCCCACTAGTCACACGGAAAATAACTTTCAGCTCCCCCTTTGCTAATTACCAAGTGCACGCGTCATCTCTATTTGTCCAAATGCATTCATACATGCAACGCAAGTTGCAAAATAATTGCATCAATTCACATGCATTATCCCATCTTTTCCTAACTAAATGCAAGCCATGCATTATCAAAAGGTTCAATCTGATCACATCTCCCACTTTTGCAGCTGTCTTATCCTTAAATCCTGATAAGTACTGATTTTCTGCATTGATCAAGCCGCAAACAAACCAAGCTGCGCAACACGTAACCACATAGAGTCCTTATTGCAATGTAACCTCTTTCATTTGTTTGACTCTCAAGATGTAAATCATAAGACAAATCACCATATTAAAATTACTAATAAAATAGTAACATCTAATATAGTTTCCTTCGTTTCCTTCATCCATCGGCTTTAAATATACGGGCTGAATGTGTGCAAAATCACGGCCTCTTAATGTTCGGAGTCATCCAACGGCCCAGAATCTTGCTCATTCAACGGTCTTGATTGCCCAGGGCGATATTGTAAAATTAGGTTCAAACAAGCACGTACATTTTAGCAACAATGAGTTCATTCCTACCACGTAAACAATTTTAATGGATATATTGACATATTTTAAAGATAGACTGCGAAGTGAATAAGGAATTAAGTGACAACATTTGAGTTTTAAGAGCTTAGTGAAACACGAGTTGTAAGTGAATACCTTTATCGGGCCATTTAAGGAAAAGAATCTCCATTTTTTTTATAAAAAAAAAAGAAGAATTACCTATTTCACACAGAACTTCAATTATCTGAATTGTCTATTTTGTAAGTCTCGATTTATAGATCATCCTTGTAAAATTTAATTCAATATGGAATCATTTGCTCTTTTTTTAATTGTCATAATGAAATTTCAATGTTTCTTAGAACATAGTGTTCAACAATATTTTGAACTCTATTAGATGCCTCAAAAATTTTCAATTTGGCTAAATAATTGGCAACGATGATCTATGAAGCGAAACTTGAAAATTAAATGGTTCGGTTCGTTAAAATTCGATGCGGAGGGGGCTCACGACATGTCCCCATTTCAAGAAAAAATGAGAATCCCTTGGATAAAAAGTTCGTTGTAAAGATAACACTTAATACTACAAAAATAATTGACACTTAGTATTACAATCTAGTGTCTTAGGTTCGATTCTCATTAAAAACCAATATGAACCACATTATTGCTAGCTCATTGTAAGGTTTAGCCCACTCACCCACCCTTTTAGTGTAGATAATATCATTTGTTCAAAAAAAAAACAGAACTAACGAAAATGGCTTGAAAACTTTGATTTTTAATCCAAAGGACAAAAATGTGTTGTAAGTGAATAGTACCATGAGTGACTTTTTAAAGTTAAAATATGGTTTTTCGTTAAAGTGAATAGTAATGTGAGTGTTTCATTAAAACTCCAAAAAAAAAAACCATAAAATAATTATTAACAATGCTATTAAAACACAAATGATTGCTTAAAATAAATATTAACTCTAGAATATAATTGAAAAATGTATAGTTATAAATATTTTTACAATCAAACAATTTACATTCTTTAACAAATTTATCACGAATCAAACTGAATATCGTACTGGCCATGTCTACTCTGTAACAAATGGTGCTATAAGCTACTACCGAATTCCGTTCCCGCCCGCGAACTTGAAGTGTACTATGTGGCAATCTGGTTGGGACATATATAAACAGTGACGGTAGTGGTCGGGGCTTAAATGAAAATTAGGTTGCCTAAAAATAGATTAACATGTTCTTTTAGTACTGGTAGTACAATTTCAAGTTTGATAACCATTTTATTTTTAGTTACCACTTTTTTTTATAACTGTAAATTGAAATTTTATTTAGCAACTACTTTCATTAAAACAAAAACAAAAAAACTCAAAGCTCAAAACCAAAATTTGAAAATTCAAGAGAATAGTTTTCAACTTTCACTTTTTTAACTGAAAATTGAAAAGTAATTATCAAACAAGATTTCAACTTTCAGTTAAAAAAAAAAGATAAAACCAAAAGTGAAAACGATGGACATCAAATAGCCCTTAAGTTATTTTGCCAACTTTATTTTACTTACCCACAACCTTAAAGGGAATGAGAACCACACAACATTTTCTCCTCTTACACATCTCTATGTTCTTTATTTTTTCCGAAGTCATCAGATTGAACAAATCAAACAAAAAAAGGATGCATTTTTAAATAGAGTTGTGTAGGGGGGAGAAAAGGCAATGTGTGGTTACCATTTCTCTTGCTTTTTTCCCTTTATTTGTGTTTACTTGCCTACATACACAATATATATATATATATATATATATATATATATATATATATTCCAAATCTTATAGGATTCATACATACAATAACACTATATTAAATACTAATTATAACAAGGAGAAAATTTTTGTTGGGTTTTATGCCGAAATGATCTAAAAATCAAATCTCAATGTTGAAATGATTAGTGTTTATTATGTTGTCAATATCTTATCGATGTCTCTTCAATATTTGATTAATATTTTATTGTTCTACTGTTCATATTTAATTTTCTCAACATCTAGCGGTTTTCCAGTAATCCTGATCAAGATATTAAAAATTACATTGGTTGGTGAACCATATGGTTTTTCGTATAGCATGAAATCTTAGTTTTTCAACATGATAAGTTCGAATCTGGCTAGTTTTATCAAATTATAGATGTGAGCATGGATAATATCTTAATACTGGATACGATGTTATATATGTTTCCATAATTTTACAACATTTCACTGTAAATAAATCCAAATGCTCTTCTTGAGAAAACATTAGAAATTCGTGATTTCATAGCAACTAATGAGTTATTTAAAAAGGTTTAGAACAAGAGAATAATTTTCATAAAAAATTAGCTTTTGGTGTTGTTAAGCTTCTTTAGTCCTACAAATGTATATCATTTCGAGCTGTATATCTTGGAATATGCATACCAAGAATGACAAAGTTCATGTTCAACCGAACCGATGATTTACCAGATTACATGAATATGTCATAACCCAATCTATGGTATGACTAATATCTCTCCTTCATAATTATTTTACGGGTAATGATAGAGAGACTAAATTGTGGATTGAATTTTGTAGACAAATTATCATAGAAGTTGATGACTAGATTATTAAGTGTTGATTAACGTGTTTATTTCTTATTGGTGTCATATCATTTAGTTTGCAAATTTTGTTTACATATCATTACTCTTATTTTACAAGTTTTCTTTTTGTCTATTCTGTATAATTACTTTTAAATTCTGTATTTTGGTGTATGTGTTAACCACTAGAACATTGTCTCTTCCTCATCGTCTACATCAAGAGGAGGAACGGGAGCTAGTGGACTTGGAGGTCAAGCAAACTAGACACCCAATCTTTCTGGATTTAGTAGTTCATGTGTATAATGTAACAATATTTATGTGCATAAAATGATCAGAGAGTGGCTGTAGTTTGTATTGCCAAATGTAAAGGAGGCTTTCGATTATTAATGTAGTCATATTTTGAGTCAATTAATTAGAGGACTCAGCTTGTGTGTCTAATGTAATTAACGTGATGTCATCTACCACAAAAGAAGTTTTGTATGAGTACAACTTTGTTGTTTTATTAGTGTTTTTTGAAGTTCTTGAGGAGAGGGCCTCTCGAATCCCTCACCAGCGAGCATCTAGGGTCTCTCAATTCCTATTGTTTGAACTGCAGCCGGAACATGATGTGATCTGTGTACTAATCCCAGCAGACCGTATTCCAGTAGGCATGTGTTGCTTTCTATGTAACGGAATCTAATGGAATTTGGAGTTTGAGAATTTTGATAACGAGCATCCTCCTTTAAAGATGTCATTTTTCACAGTGGCTCTTTTAAACTTAAGCAATAGGTTTAAGGCTTAAAACTCAAATGTTTCCCTGTTATTTAGATGATTTTTTTTTTGTCTTTGATTCTCTATTTATTTGTCTGCATTGGTTATTTATCAAACGGTTTGGTCTGTTCTCTTATGTAAAGTTGAGACGTTGATCTAGTCTGACAAGATTGCCTTAGCCAGTGTAACCCTCCTGTATGTTGCTGGACTTTACTATTCTGGACACTGTACATGAATTGTTGTCATATATTCAAGGTCTCATTGGTTTTGAGGGCAGTAAAGTACTCAGCACTGGAATTAATAATGTGTTCACAACTTTATATTATTCATAGCCTGACATGTATAAAGATCTGTAACTTGCCAAAATTACACATGATTAAAATGCAGGAAATACCAGCCATATATAGAGATTAATTTGAAGGCAACTTCTGACTTTTGCAGATTACTTTCAAAAGTCTTAACAGGAACAACATAATCTTCAACATCTGTTTGGAGTATTTTAGTAGAAGACAAACTTTATTTGTCAAAATTAAACCGATTCGTCAATCAAATTAACAAGTGCATGTCTATAAGTTGCACAATTCAAATCTTGAGAATACCCTTCTCCTTGAGGCTTTCAACCGTGTCTCTTAGACTTGTTTCCAGAGGAAGGAAAGTGATCCCCAAACCTTTTACTTTCTCCTTGGACACTTGATACTTTGAGTCTGAAGGATTGCCAAACTCAGGAAGGCACAAAGTGGGGTAAAGTTGTCGTAAAATCTGTAGAGTATCGGGGCCGTCAGCTACTTGGCCAACTAAACAATATCTGCCACTAGCAGAAGGAACTTCAAATGCTTTAATATGAGCAGAGGCAACATCTCGAACGTCCACGAATGCGTAGTTTACAACTGGAGTTTGGACACCTGAGCACAAAAGAGAAACAAATTAAGCACAATCAACTTGCATCACAAGGAATAGTGTTTAAACATAAAGGGGGTTGTACCACTAATGAAATTCAGAAGAAACTTGACGGAGAGATTAAGAGTTGGCTGGAAGAGTGGACCAATCACCATCCCTGGATTCATCGACACCAAATCAATCCCATTTCCTTCAGCAAATTTCCAGGCAGCCTCCTCAGCTAAAGTTTTTGAGAGTGGATACCATTGCTGAACAAATGAAGAAGGAAGTTCATATAAGTTTGTAGTTCATCATCACGTACTGTTTTTTCTTGTGTTAAGTTTACCGCTATGTCCAATATTTTTCAATAGTATGGGAACATTCATACCTTGTGCTTCTCGAAAAAGAGTTGATCCGAGTACCATGTTTCATCCAAAACCACATCAGATGTCAGAGGAGTTCCTGTCCCCATTACTGAAGCAATAGATGATGTTAATACCACTCTCTTGACAGTGGGGAATTTCGCGCACGATTTAAGAACATTGAGTGTCCCTTTCACTGCAGGCCCAACTATTTCCGCCTGAAATATGGCGAGAAATATCATTTCGGTTTCTATGTCATTTGTCTTGAAACTATGTTGGTTTTCTTTGTTTGCACATGGGACATGATAGAATATTTGAACCGTGAAGTGAAAGATACAAACCTGTGGGTCAATGGCTGAAATTTGTGCAGGCGATGCTGTATGAAAAACACCTACACATCCATCAACTACAGCGTCGAAAGATCCTTCTTCTAGTAAATCTGCTTTGAACAAATGGAGCCGTTCTTTTGCTCCATCTAGTGAGAGTAAGTGTTCTGTTTTATTTGGATCATCTGTGGCATTAGACAAACAGAACTAGTGAGTTGAACTTGGATTACAACAACCGCACGAGATGGGACTTACATTGACTAGTCTAGCTGAGGGTTAAATTGAATTTTCAAGTCCAAAATATTAGCTATTGTGTATCAAATACAATTGTCGCACGAAGATTTTGTTTTCATTCATTCTTATTTATATCTTCTCCTCTATCTCAATACTTTATTTTCCCATCATTGTGCTTTATACTTTTCTCATGTCTCACACAGGCAAAATTTAAAAACTAAAAACAAAACTGTTATAAAACTGGTCATAAGTGGTAGTTCTCCCTAAATTGCAGTGAGACGTTTTGAAATAAAATGGGGGCAGATCCCATCTAGTATGAAAAGAACTAGTAGTAATACTTACTTGGGTCACGAACGGTAGCTCTGACAGTATAACCTCTTTGTAGTAAGAGCTTCACGAGCCACGACGCTATGAAGCCGGAGGCTCCTGTTACACACACAACCTTCGTTCCTCCATCCATTTTCTCTCTGTGTCTCTCTCTTACAACTTAAGTTATCAGTTATGCAATGGTAGGGTTGGTGGTTTCTTAAGGTGGAAAGTTTGGCTGAGAAACTTCAGTGTAATGGGCAGCCATTGTTTACTATGAACATTGACCAAATAAAAAAACATTATGCAAGGAAAACACTAATTATTATTTAATCCGGTTGGAACATTGTTTATGTATTAAACTTTGGATTTGGATCCCAATCCAAATTGTGGGGATCCTAGGGATCCTCACATCTTAGCTATTTATCATGCATCGTGTGGTAAAAAATCATTTAATTTTTTATTATTTAAAATTAAATATAAATAATACCTGACGAAAATTAATTTATAATAAACAGTTATGATGTGAAGATTCCTAAAATTCCCATAAAGATCCGGAGAGGATCCTCTTTCATAAACTTTGATTAAGAAATCATTTGCTTATTTCATCTGCTCAAGCACTGCGAATCGACACGTCATTGCTATTATTGCGATGGATTAAAAACCGAGTTTTTTTTTATTTCCATGCACTCCTATAATTTTATTGAGTTAGGTGACGATTTATATAAATAATCACCTAATGTGAGAATAAGTGAGAATATTTAAATACAAAAGTTAGTGCAAAGGTGAGAGGTGACAACCATCTCCCAATCACTCTGATATTCACATGTTGTGTGATTTAATGGTATGCATTTGAAATATATTTATGGAGCGACGTGGAACACGCAAGTTTGTTAAACTTTTTTATTCCGTTTTGGCTTTATTATTTGAGTGATGTTAAGGAGGTTATATATTTATATTATATTAGTGTATTATTTTATGTAGTAAGTGATGTAAACAATTAACATTTAATAAAAAAAGTTCATTAATTGATATGGTATATACACGTCACTTATCACATTAAATAATACGCTTATAATATAAAAATGTAATATCTCTAACATTTTTCTAACAATTTACATTACGCCTACCATTGAGTCTCATTTTGTGTATAATTGGTGTTTTGTTTATATAAAAAATTGGTGATGATTACGGTCAACTGAGGAATATTTTTTGTTATTATAAATATCGGGACCCAATAGTGACAAGATATTTTAAAAGGTACAGACCTACAAGGGAAGGATTTTGATTTTTTGGGGTCAATTTTAGGAGTGGGTATAAAAATCGAGAAACTGTAAAACCAAACGGAAGATGAAGAAAAAATTGTAAAAAATCAGGTTGGCTAAAACCATTCAAACTTGGACTAGAACCGAACTGAACTAGTTTTAAATGGTTTTGATTCCAATGCCAATTTCTGAGTCTCAAAAATCGTAAAAACCATCCTAGACCGTCTTTATTAATTTTAAATCTAATACTTTAGCCCTTGATTTATATAAATACTGAGCCCAAGCTAAAAAAATCCTAGCCCAAACTAAAATCTACATAAAAAAATTTCAAGCCCAAGAGCCAAACTTTTGCGATTACTTTCAACATTCTTAACAGGAATAATATAATCTTCAGCATCTCTTGGGGTACTTCAGCAGAAGACAGACTTTATTTGCCAAAATTAAACCGACTCGTGCATCAAATTCACAGGTGTTTATAAGTTGCACAATTCAAATCTTGAGGAAACCCTTCTCCTTGAGGCTTTCAACCGAGTCCCTAAGACTTGTTTCCAGAGGAAGGAAAGTGATTCCCAAACCTTTTGCTTTCTCCATGGACACTTGATACTTCGAGTTTGAAGGATTGCCAAACTCAGGAAGGCACAAAGTGGAGTAAAATTGTTGTAAAATCTTGAGTGTGTCCGGACTGTCAGCAACATGGCCAACTAAACAATATCTGCCACTAGCTGAAGGAACTTCAAATGCTTGAATATGAGCAGAGGCAACGTCTCTAACATCAACGAATCTGTAATTTTTATTCGATGTTTGGATCCCTGACCACGAAACAGAAACAAAATCAACTGCTTGCATCCCAAGAAATAGTATTTAAACACAAGGGGTGAAACGTACCGCTTATGAGATTACGAAATATCTCGACAGAAAGATTAAGAGTTGGCTGTAAGAGTGGACCAATCGCAAGCCCTGGATTCATCGACACCAAGTCAATCCCATTTACTTCAGCAAATTTCCAGGCAGCCTCCTCAGCTAAAGTTTTTGAGAGAGGATACCATTCCTGAACAAATGAAGAATGTTCATATGAGTTTGTAGTTCATCATCATGTACTACTTTTACCTTGTGTTACTGTTAAGCTTACCTCTTTTATCCAATATTTTGCAGTAGTATGGGAACATTCATACCTTGTTCTTCTCACAAAGAAGTGGATCTGAGTAACATGTTTCATCCAAAACCACATCAGATGTCAGAGGGGTTCCAGTCCCCGTTACTGAAGCCATAGATGATGTTAAAACTACTCTCTTGACAGTGGGGAATTTCGCGCACGATTTAAGAACATTGAGTGTTCCTTTCACTGCAGGCTCAACTATTTCTGCCTGAAATACAGAGAGAAATATCATTTCGGTTTCTACATCATTTGTCTTGAAACTGTTGGTTTTCTACGCGTGCACGTGACATGATAGAATATTTGAAGTATGAAGGGATAAACCTGTGGATCAGTGGCTGAGAATTGTGCAGGCGATGCTGTATGAAAAACACCTACACATCCATCGACTACATCATCGAAAGCCCCTTCTTCTAACAAATCCGCTTTCAACAAATGAAGCCTTTCTTTTGCTCCATCTAGCGAGAGTAAGTGTTCTGTTTTCTTTGGATCATCTTTGTTTTGCAAAAATAGAATTATTGAGGAGGTTCAAATTGGTAATTTGGCTAGGCCAAGCATAGCACCCCAAAAAGGATGGATACACAGGAGCTGTTATTTGCACTCCAAATAGTCGCCCTGCACTTCCCCTAATGCTTAGAATAAGAGCCAGGTGTGCATGATGACTATTTTCGAGTGCTAATGTAGATAGGATAGCAGTTTTATATTATATGATATGAGCAAAGTTTGGAAATACTAACTTGGGTCACGAACAGTGCCTTTAACAGTATAACCCTTCTGTAGTAAGAGCTTCACGAGCCATGATGCTATGTAACCAGATGCTCCTGTCACACACACAGTCTTTGTTTTGCCAGTACTCATCTCTCTCTCTCTCTCTCTCTCTCAAAATAGAGTTCATAAGCTTTGGTTTGGTTCAGTTTTTGTTTTTTTGTGGTGAAAAGTCATCTGGACATTAAGGTCAAATAAGGCAACTTCAGTATTCTTCAGCTCTGAATAATTACTTTATGGCAATTCATTGTGTGCTATGAATGTTTGACTATATTTGATGTCTTTCTTTATATATTGAAAACAAGTCCATGTAAATTTCAAGGGGAGAAAAGAGAAGAAAATTTTGAATCGGTCTTTCATCTAACACTTAAGGTGCAGTCCAAAGAACAAGAGGGAGAAATTTCTACAAATATTACGTTGGCGACGTTCACCAAATAGTTTCGAGCAAATGAGGTTTGAGTTCTTGTCAAAGTGCCTTTGTTATAAGCAAAAAAGATTAAACAGGAGCAAAATATTTGGAGACCTATTAACAAAAAGAAAAGCGACATTTGGAGTGGGAGAGTCAGAGTTGAGACATCTCTTCAAGACACCAATTTATTGGGTTAACATACTATTCATAATGAAATTATTGAGTTTAAAGCACTGCCAAGACCAAAGATTACATTACATTTTATTGTTCATACTTGAAATCATCACTAGAGGTTGCATATGTGTTCAATCCTTCTATAAAGATTGAACTTTTTATTTAGTGTGATTTTTACACATGATTAACATGCGGCAGGAAGACTGAGGCGTTTAAATCTTGAGGAAGCCCTTCTCCTTGAGGCTTTCAATAGTGTCCCTCAGACTTGTTTCCAGAGGAAGGAAAGTGATTCCCAAACCTTTTGCTTTCTCCTTGGACACTTGATACTTTGAGTCGGAGGGATTGACAACTTCATTAAGGGTCAACGTCGGGTAAAGTAGCCGTAAAATCTTTAGAGTATCAAGATAGCCAGCAACTTGGCCAACTAAATAATATCTCCCACTAGCTGAAGCAATTTCAAAAGCTTGAATATGAGGGTGAAGGAGAAACAAAACACAGTCAATTGCTTGCATCACAAGTCCGGAACATTATGAGTACCGAGAGCTTGCGGAATTTGATTTCACTTCAGTTGTCTCTAATTCGTACTTCGGGCGCTTATGATGATTGTTGAGTCGATTCTGTGTTGTTTTCGGAATTTGGCCAAGGTGAAGATTGTTGAATAATGGCCAAATTAGTGGCCAAGTGGACAACAAGCCAAATCACCTTTCGGCTATTAAACAAACTAAAAGAATGAAGGATATAATGATGTGGGAACATCATTAGGAGGTTTTCCTTTATGATGTGGCCACATGAGTGGCAATTATGATGTTTGTTTCTTTTGTTTATATTAAGGCATTTGGTTATGCCTTTGGTTTTGGGGGTTGGGAACGGCAGATTAGAGAGAAGAAGAGGTGGGTTGCTGTTTTCTATCCTCCATTTGTGCCATCATTCATTCTAAGATATTGTGCTACATTTTGTGGCTTTTGGGAGAGAAGAATTTGATATGTGTTTCTTCTTCTCCATTTGTTCTTTGTACGAGTGAGAACTATTGGGTGTATGTGGGATTTGGGTTTGAGAGTTAAAACTCTATTTGTAATCTCCTTTTGATATTAGTGGAATTTCCTCGCCATCTTGGAACTGGACGTAGGCTTACGCCTAACCAGTATAAATCCATGTGTCATTTGGATTATTTATCTTATCATATTTTGCCGTTATAGCTTATTGGTTTCATATTTGACGCTTCCGCACAACACTCACATCATGTATCACACCACTGATAACCAAATCCATTACACATACATCATAACCATCACATGTGAGTATCTCGACCCTACCAATTTCTCGCCCATCACAAGAACATTCAAATTCACCCATCATGTCACAAGGCCCGGAGAACTTACGACCGAGACACGTTCGTTCCTCGGTCATAATCGTTTTTTTACAGAAGTCAAACAGAGCACAAACCACGAAAACGAAGAACTGGTTGGTTCCGTACAGTATTTGCCGTTCACTCGTCTAAAGCAATCAGCGTCATCTAACGCGAACAATTTTTGGAAGAAATCCTTAATTCTAGAACACACTAAAGAACGAGATTACTAAAGAGATTGCCCAAGAAACCCTTAAGAAACCATTGGAATAGGTGGTCTAGTAGCTGATTGAAAACAAAATAAAATGAAAGGACGAGAAGGATGAGAAAACCTTTAGTGAGGTAGAAAGAAGAGAAAAGATCAGGAAGTAGTTAAAAGCAGAAAGATCCCGAACTGCTCGATCTGGTGCTCAGCTCAGGGAATAGATAAATAAGCAGTTACATAAAAATATTCAAACAATAAATAAACCCAAATACTAATATTTTTCACCATTTATTTAGTGTGATTTTGAAACCTTACAGATTACACCAGATTAACATGCAGCGGGCAGATTGAGGCATTCAAATCTTGAGGAAGCCCTTCTCCTTGAGGCTTTCAATAGTGTCCCCAAGACTTGTTTCCAGAGGAAGGAAAGTGATTCCCAAACCTCTTGCTTTCTCCTTGGACACTTGATGCTTTGAGTCGGAAGGATTGACAACTTCAGCAAGGGTGGTCAAAGTCGGGTAAAGTTGCCGTAGAATCTTTAGAGTATCAAGGTCGTCAGCAACTTGGCCAACTAAACAATATCTCCCACTAGCTGAAGGAATTTCGAAAGCTTGAATATGAGCAGAGGCAACATCTCTAACATCAACGAATGAATTAACAACTACGAATGGATTAATTGTAGGTGTTTGGGTACCTGAGCAAGAAGGAGAAACAAAACACAATCAATTGCTTGCATCACAAGTCAAGGACAACTGTTTAAACACGAAGGGACCGATCGATGATGTTCTGCTTGCTATTAACCCAAGAAGTAATCGAGTTACTGAAATATACCACTCATGATGTTCTGAAGCAGCTCGATGGAGAAATTAAGTGTTGGTTGTAAGAGTGGATCAATCGTATGCCCTGGATTCAAGGACACCAAGTCGATCCCATTTCCTTTAGCAAATTTCCAGGCAGTCTCCTCGGCTAAAGTTTTTGAGAGAAAATACCATTGCTGAACAAAGGAACAAGGAAGTTCACATGAGCTTGCAGTTCATGCTAACCTAACAAGATTAGATTATTTTCCCTACTGACATTGAAATATCACAAGTTAACAACGAATGAAATGCAAAACTTAAGGTAATATAATACGGGAACATTTGTACATGCCTTGTGCTTCTCACAAAAAAGTGGATCCGAATACCATGTTTCATCCAAAACTACATCAGAGGTCAGAGGGACTCCAGTCATCATTACTGAAGCAATTGAAGATGTTAAAACCACTCTCTTGATGCTGGGAAATTTCGCGCATGATTGTAGAACATTAAGTGTTCCCTTCACTGCAGGGTCAAGTAGTTCTCCCTAAAATAGTTCCAGTTTTAACATCAAAATTCTGGAAAGCCAATTTTCCGAAAGTAATTAAATACAATGCTTTAGACTTTTCAGATTTCTTTTTTCTGGACTATGCGATCATGAAGTAAAAGGGCGACGAACCTGAGGGTCAGTAACTGAAAGCAGTACAGGGGACGCTGTATGAAAAACACCTTGGCATCCATCAACTACGGCGTCGAAAGTAAAGGGATAAGTAGTCATAGCTAACAGCTGTCATTTTCAGATGTAACAGTTTTGCAACTAATCTCTGTATTAGAGACCTAATTAAGTATAATTAGGTACTAAGCTTAATTAGAGAATTGTATATATATTGAGTTGTAATCCTTACACATTAAGTAATGAAATACAAAGAGTTATTTCTTATATGGTATCAGAGCCTCTCTGCCTAACCGCCTCTCGATCCCTCTTTTTCTTGCGATTTTTTTTTCGATCGATTTGTTCTTCGATCGTTGCTTCTCAGATCTTTGATCTTTGGCCATGGCGTCTTCGACTTCTTCTCCTGTGCAACCTGAAGTTGTTGCTACTCCTCCTCCTGCACCTTCTTCCCCCAATTTTGCTACGATGAACCCTAATTCTTCCTCTTCTTCAATTTCTTCTATAACTGTTCAGAATATCAGCTGTATGGTTCCTACGAAGCTCAAACGTGACAATTATCTCGTCTGGAAAGCTCTATTCGCTCCAATTTTCCGACGATACAAACTCACCGGCATTGTTGATGGCTCGAAAATTTGCCCACCGCCGTTTGTTCTTGATGCATTTGGTTGCAGCATTGGAGTTCCAAATCCTGACTTCGAGCTGTGGTATGAAAAAGATCAGAATATCCTGATCTGGTTGAACTCCACTCTTTCTAAGGATATTGTTCCGTTTACGGTTGGTGTCACCTCGTCTCGCGATCTCTGGTTAAACCTTGAGCATCGATTTGGTGGCGTGTCTGCCGCTCACATTCATCAGCTTCGTTCTCGCCTTCACTCTATTCATAAAGGAGATCTCTCTATCTCCGATTATCTGCAGCGCATCAAAGGTCTTGCTGATTCTTTAATGGCTGCTGGAGCTTCTGTTTCTGATCCAGATTTGATTGCCGTCACTCTCAATGGCTTACCTGATGAGTATGAGTCGTTCATTGACTCTATCATGCTCAGGATTTCTACCACAACACTGGATGAACTTCATGGATTGTTGCTTAACAATGGAAGTTTTCATGCATCGCAAGAAGAAATGTGTGGCCTCCTCCGCTTCTGAGCCTTTTCAGGCATTTACTGCGCAGTTTCAACCTCCTCTTCTTCCTACACCATCTCAGTTCTATAATTTTCCTCAAGCATTTGCTGCTCAACAGTCATCTTACAGTGCGCCTTCCAAGTTTCACAACAATAATCGAGATCGAGGTTTCTCTCAGCGTAATCATCGTGGTAATTTTTCTAAGAACTTCAACAATCGTGGTCAATTCAACAATTCTGGTGGGAATCATGGCAATTACAGAAACACCTCTGGAAATCGCAATCATTTTGGTGGTAATCGTGGTCAATTCCACAATTCTGGTGGTCGCACTTCCTGCCAAATATGTAATTCGTTTGATCACAAAGCTCTGGATTGCTATGCACGGATGAATCATGCTTTTGCAGGCAAAATCCCTCCTGCACAGCTCGCTGCTATGTGTGTTCACACCAACTCTAAGCCATCATCTCCCACTTGGTTGATGGACTCGGGTGCCACCTCTCATATTGTTAATGATATTATGCGATTCAGTCTCCCCGTCCGTATTCTGGCGATGACAAGGTGTATGTTGGTGATGGTCAAGGTATGGCTATTCATCATACTGGTAACTCTACAGTCTCCACACCACATGCTTCTTTCCGATTAAATAATATTCTTCATGTTCCGCTGATGAAATTCAATTTACTCTCTGCTTATCAATTCTAGAAAGATAACTATTGTTCTTTGATCCTTGATTCTGATGGTTCTGAAATCAAGGATCGTTCTTCGGGGAGGATGCTTTTTCGAGGGCCAGTTAAAGAAGGCTTCTATCCATTTCACGGTCTCTCTTCGGTTTCTTCTTCACATACTGCTCTTCTCAGCACTAAAGCCTCTTTGAAGACATGGCATCACAGACTTGGTCATCCTTCCTCTGCTATGTTTAGGAAAGTTTTCAATAAGCATTGTCTTGATCACATTGGTGATAAGTCTGTATCTTTCTTTTGCTCTGATTGTGCCATCGGCAAGAACCACAAGCTGCCCTTTTTCTCTAGTACTAGTTCTGCTTCAACTAGTTTAAAGTTGCTCCATTGTGATGTTTGGGGTCCCTCTCCAGTCCTTTCTGTTACTGGTTACAGATTCTACCTGTTGATTGTGGATGAGTTTACTAAATACACATGGATGTTTCCCATGAAAGCTAAGTCTGAGGTTTTTTCTGTATTTGTCCACTTCAAAGCTTATGTAGAGAACATGATTGGCAATAAAATAAAGATTTTGAGATCAGATTCAGGGGGTGAGTTCACCAGTTCCGTGTTCAATTCTTTTCTCTCTCGCAATGGTATTTCTCATCAATATAGCTGTCCTCACACTCCGGAACAAAATGGATGTGTTGAACGGAAGCATCGCCATCTTACCGAGACTGCACGAACTCTTTTGGTTTCTTCTCGGGTTCCACACAAGTTTTGGGTTGAAGCTTTTGCAACTGCTTTTTATCTCATTAACCGACTGCCTATTTCTCGGTTGGATACATCTCCTTGGGAACTTCTCTTTCGACGTTCTCCAGATTATTCCAAGTTAAAGGTCTTTGGATGCAGCTGCTACCTTTGGCTCAAACCCTATGTTTCCTCGAACTTGGACGACAAAAGCAAACACTGTGTCTTCCTTAGTTATAGCCTTCAGCACAAAGGCTATCGTTGCCTAGATCTCCAGTCTGAGCGCATTTATATTTCAAGGCATGTTCTGTTTAATGAAGAGCATTTTCCGTTTCATGATGCCCATCACCTTTCTTCTTCCTCACTCCCACAGTCCACTGCCTCTACATCATATCCACTCTTCACTCTCCCTTTCCCTTCCTTTCAACATACTCCTGCCTCCTCACCAATCTCTTCATCTCCGCTAGTTCCCCCTGCACTATCTCAGCCATTATCTTCTTCTTCGGTCCCGTCATCTTCATCTTCTTCTCCATCTAGTGCTTCCTTACCTCTGCCATCCCATCCATCCTCTTCCATTCAACCCTCTATTCCCTCTAATTCTCATCCTATGATCACACGGTCTAAAGCCGGCATTTTCAAACCCAAAGCTCTATCTGCCACTAAACATCCCATCAATATTGATACTTTTGTGCCTACCACTTATCTGCAAGCATCTAAGCATGCTCATTGGGTTCAGGCCACATCAGAAGAATTTGAGGCTCTTCGCCACACTGGTACTTGGACATTGGTACCTTCTTCTCCTCACCACAATCTTGTTGGCTGCAAATGGGTGTTTCGGATTAAAAGGAAACCTGATGGCTCGATTGATCGTTACAAGGCTCGCCTTGTAGCCAAAGGATTTCACCAGCAGGCCGATATTGATTTTACAGAAACTTTCAGCCCTGTTGCCAAACCAGTAACCATTCGCATTCTATTATCACTTGCTGTCCACAATGACTGGTTCCTTAATCAGTTGGATATTAGTAATGCGTTTCTTCATGGTTCACTGAAAGAATAAGTGTTTATGCAACAGCCTCCTGGTTTTGTTGATGCTGCTCAGCCTTCTTTTGTCTGTAAGCTCAATCGCTCTCTTTATTCACAAGCTCAGTACCTTGTTTCCTGTCAAAGACTTAGGTTCTCTCCACTATTTCCTTGGTCTTGAAGTCCATCGATCCTCTGATGGTATCTTCATGTCTCAAGGCAAATATGCTATGGATCTTCTTATTAAGACAAAAATGGAAGGCTGCAAGCCTTGTGCCACTCCTCTTGGTACTGCCAAATTAGATCACATTGGAACTCTGTTGCCTGATCCAAAGGCGTATCGGTCTATAGTTGGTGCTCTCCAATATCTCACATGGACTAGGCCAGATTTGTCATTTGCTGTGAACCAAGTCTGTC
Source organism: Malus domestica (assembly GCF_042453785.1). NCBI lineage: Eukaryota > Viridiplantae > Streptophyta > Magnoliopsida > Rosales > Rosaceae > Malus > Malus domestica. Next base: position 35,802,372 of record NC_091662.1, on the reverse strand, counting down.
AGTTTCTTCATTGCCCTCGTGACACTCATTTTCAGGCTGTTAAACGCATTCTCCGGTTTCTCAAGGGTTCGGTTGTTCAAGGCCTCTGGTTCAAAAAGGGATCTCTGCAGCTCACAGCTTTCTCGGATGCTGATTGGGCTGGTTGTGTTTTTTATAGACGTTCTACATCTGGTTATTGTGTTTACCTTGGTCCCAATCTTATCAGTTGGAGTGCTAAAAAGCAGGCCACTGTTGCCCGCTCTTCAACCGAGGCCGAGTATCGCTCTCTTGCTCTTACTGCTGCCGAACTTACATGGATCTGCAAGATTTTCAAAGACATTACTTTCCCTCTTTCTCATACTCCAACACTGTGGTGTGACAATGTTTCTGCAATCTCTTTGGCTTCCAATCTTGTGTTTCATGCGCGCACAAAACATGTGGAGATCGATTATCACTACATTAGAGAGCTTGTTCTTGCTGGTTTAGTCAAAGTGTTGTATGTTTCCACTGAACATCAGATTGCAGACATCCATACAAAGTCCCTTTCCAAGGCCCGGTTTCACTTTCTTCAGTCCAAGCTTTCTCTGGGTTCTCCTCCGCTTAGCTTGAGGGGGTGTAAAGGGATAAGTAGTCATAGCTAACAGCTGTCATTTTCAAATGTAACAGTTTTGCAACTAATCTCTGTATTAGAGACCTAATTAAGTATAATTAGGTACTAAGCTTAATTAGAGAATTGTATATATATTGAGTTGTAATCCTTACACATTAAGTAATGAAATACAAAGAGTTATTTCTTATAGAAAGACCCTTCTTCTAATAAATCTGCTTTGAACAAATGAAGCCTTTCTTTGGCTCCGTCTAATGAGCGCAAGTGTTCTGTTTTCTTTGAATCATCTGCATGCATATACAAACAGAAATAATGATTAGTGAACTGATTAAATTTAAACACAAAATAAGCACACATATGACAAACATCGACTGCACTAGGGAGATTTAAGTGGGTAATTAAGTTGCCCAAAAATAGATTAACATGTTCGTCTTTTGGTACCGGTAGTATTATTTTAACAAAATTTCCAAATTAAAAATCAATTAGTTTAAGAGTAGGGCCATATATTCATGCCGCAATTCAAACTAATTAGAGGGGGGAGGGGGAAAGGCTCGTTTTATTTCTAGTTTTTTTTTTTTTTTTTTTTTTTTTTTTTTTTTTTTTACAAAAGAGAGGAAAATTTACATTAAACTATGAGGATGCGGATTTGAACACGGGTCCTGGATGCAAGGATGAATGCTTTTAATCTACTGAATTACATGCCAATTGTCTCATTTTCTTTCTAATTACAATTAGTTTCTTAAGCAATGAGAAGCAGAAATGCTAAGTTAGTATACCAATTTATTTTTACTAACCCAAAACTATAAATTGTTAACATACAAAACTTGACATCCAAACGAAAGCACTGCTACAAGTCCTGTCTTATGCATAAAAGTTTTGGATTCCAAGAACCACAATATATGAGCAAGTTAAGAAATACTGACTTGGGTCACGAACAGTGCCTTTAACAGTATAACCCTTTTGCAATAAGAGCTTCACCAGCCATGATGCTATGTAACCTGAGGCTCCTGTTACGCACACAGTCTTCCCTTCTACAGTACTCATCTCTCTCTCTCTCTCTCTCTCTCAGCTTGATTGTTAGTTTTTAATGGGATGATCATTTTGGCACTCATGGTCCACCACTCGTTTTTTGGCACTTTCCTCCACCACTCATTTGAGGTGTTCATGATGAGGTAATTTAAGGCGATTTTTGGAGTGTATAATTAGCACTCTAGACTTTAACACATACTGCAGTCTTGTGATATTTACGTGAGAGATCTTTGGTTTGAATCTCGTTAATAACGATTCGATACCAATTTAGTTTTCCAATTGAAGATCCCGAACTACATCTAGCATATTATTCAAAGAAATCTGCTTTGGCCTTCCTTCTAGAGAGTGAGTGAGGGCAATTTGAACATTTAGAGTATCTCCAGCAGTTCCCAATTGCGCTTGTAATTGGGTAAAACTGCCTTCTTGCCCAAAGAAACTTTGCTCCACCTTTGAAAAAATGAGAGGCCTATTGGGGGAAAGGCATATGCCCATCCAGCCGCCATAAAAGTTCAAAAACCCTGACGTGGCACAATCCTGGCGTTCCATTGGTTATAATGTTGAAATCAATGGCCAAGATTATTCTAATAATAAAAAATTCAAGAAATTACTAAAAGTGGTTTTATATAACTCAATATTCTTCATTTTTTACGCCACAACTCAATATTTATTTTTACAACAATCTCTTACATTTATTCTCTACCTCCCAAATATTTATTTGAATTATATTTTATTTGAGAAATAATGACATGTGAGAACAAGGCCAAAAAAACATAAATAAAGAAAATAAAAAATATATTTGTGAAGGTAATCACATATTGAAGAACGATGATACAGCCCCGAGAGACCCATTCTAATAACACCGATAGTAATCACCAACTTGGTAATTAGAGGTCTTATCACAAAAAAATCTCAATGTTAGTTAGAGTAGGGTAAGCCTATTTAAAGTCCTTATTTTTCTTTTAGCCCACCGATGTGGTGTGGGATAGCTAACAGATGTTGTCGGAAAGCGTCAACCAAATATATGCAAGATTGTCCGTGGAACAAATAACAAATAGGCAAACAAAAGGAAAAGGGTAAATTACATTTTCATACCTCAGGTTTGGGGTCTATTTCAATTCCTTACAACATCTTTAAAACATTTCACTTTCAAACCTTAAGTACTATTTTATTTCAAAATAATACATCCGTTACATTTTCCATCCATGGATCCATTAAGTGCTGATGTGCCTGCCACATATATGCCACGTGGTTGCCAAATATGTGCCATGTGGCAAAAAAAAAATTTAATTTTTTTTAAAACTTGAATTTTCTCAACAAAAAAAAAAAAAAAAAAAACCCATTATCCCTCCCCCCCCCCCCCAGCAACCCACATCCTTGAAGAACCCAAAAACCTGCAATAGGAAGAAGAAGAAGAAGAAGAAGAAGAAGAAGAAGAAGAAGAGGAAGAGGGAGGAAAAAAAAACCCAAATCCAGTTCCCCACTTGCAAGAAGAAGAAGAAGAGAGAGAAAAAAAAACTGCAACCCATTTCGTCTCCCGAAAAAAAATAAAAATAAAACCCAAACCCATTTCCCCACCTGCAAGAAGAAGAAAAGAAGAAAAGAAAAAAAAAACAAACTGCAACACCGAGTTCGTCGTCCCCCTTCCCCCTCTCTCCAAAAAGTTTCCCACCTGCAACAACAAGAAGAAGAAGAGGAAGAGGAAGAGAAAAAAAAAAACTACTACACAGTTCGTCCCACCCCCCCCCCCCGGGCCAGTTCCCCACCTGCAACAACAACAACAACAAAAGGAAAAAAAAAATGCAATCCAGTTCGTCCCCCCCCCCCAAGTTCCTCACCTGCAACAACAACAACAAGAGGAAGAAGAAGAAAAAAAAAAACTGCAACCCAGTTCATCCCCCCTCCCGCCCCCCCCCCCCCCCCCGGGGACCCCACAACCCACCTCCCTTGCAAAGAGACCCCGAATCACACCTAATCTCGGGTGGTTTTGTGGTAGATTCATCTTGGGGATTTTGAGTTTGAGATAATTTTTGGACTGGTTTTGTGGTAGATCCTCCTAATCTCGGGTGGGATTTTCTAGGGTGGGTGATGGGGGATTTTTGGGAGGGGTGATGGGGGATGGGAGAAAGGGGTTGCTTGAGTGGGATTTTGGGGTGGGTGATGATGGATGGGAGAAGGGGGTAGGTCGGGGATGGGCTTCTTTTTTTTTTTTGAAAATTCAGGTTTTAAAAATTACTTATTTTTGCCACGTGGCACATATTTGGCAGCCACGTCATCACTTAAAGGATCCATGGATGGAAAATATAACGGATGTATTATTTTGAAATAAAATAGTACTTAAGGTATGAAAGTGAAATGTTTTGAAAATGTTGTAAGGAATTGAAATAGGCCACAAACATGAGGTATGAAAATGTAATTTACCCAAGGAAAAAGAAACAATTTCAACTTGAAATTTGTCATTTAGAGTTAAATTGAAATATTACAAATAACACATGGGCTATAAATGTGAAATCTCATTCCTGGATTTCACTGTTATAATATACGTATTTGTATTATTGAGATTTTAGATTGTTTTTCAAGAATTTATTTTAATTTGTTTGAAATTAGATTTTAATTAAATTAGTTTCGAAGTTTGAAGTTTGGAAAATTAATTATTTAAAATAAGTAGACCATTCGAGGTCACAAGTTATATTTTTGAATAGAGATCGAAGAAATGGAGTTATAACGAAGAAATTAGAAACGTTTTAGTGGTTGGGAAATAAATAAATAAATAAAAAATGCTTAGAAGCTGCCATGTGGCAGCAAGGGAGAGGGGAGAAAGGAGAGAGTGCGGGAGAGAAAATGGCAGGAGGAGGAGACCAATCAGGAGGGGAAGCAAGAAGGGAAAGGAGAGACCCGAGTTGGGTCGTTTTCGACCCGTGAACCTTCAAATTTGACCCGGCCGTATCTCCCTCATCCGAACTCCGTTTTGGGTGATCTTGGTGTCCATGGAAAGCCCTTGGCGAGCCCTACATCCTGGTGGTGTTAGATTTCCCAATTTCTTTCCCTTTTTTCCAGTTTGAAGCCACAAACCCACGGGTGTTCCGGCGGCTTTATCCCTTTTCCCGGTGGCTCCGGCAAGTTTCACATCCATGAACACCACCAAAAGACTTCCCTTAACCCCAGGAACAAAGCCCAAGCAGTTTTGGAGGCGTCGGAGTTCGATTGGAAGCCGAATCAAAGCACGCCCTTTTCTAGGATTTCGGCGGGTTTGAGTAAAATTGAGGTGTTTCCCGGCCAAATTGGACTTGGCCACAGGTATAAATTTTTCTCTACTCTTTGAGGTCTTAATTTCTGTAATTTTTGGTAAGTTTTAAAAATAGTTGAATTTTCCGGCAAGTCAGGGAGGCCAACCGCCACCCGCGGCGGCGGCCTGGCCAGTGGGCCGACGATGTCCTTTTAAGTTCAATTAGATGCCCTAATTTCATAATTGACATCCTTATGATATGGTTTGATTGTTTGAACCTAATTTCATTACGATACGTAGTTAGGTCAAAATATGATTTGACGATCCGACCGTTGAATCGTCACCAAACCTTAATGCGTGATAGAACATAATATTTTTGGATCATAGAAACTTACGGATCGAGAATCCGACGTACGGATCTTCGCTAATTGGATTTCTAAGTTGTAAAATTAAATGTCGCTCGCCACTTGAATTTTGAAATTGGCGGAGATCCGACCGTCGGATCGTGTTGAGATTTTAGTATGTTGTTATATGAGCATAATGTGGACCTTGAAAAGTTACGGATCCGAAATCCAATATGTGGATCTTCCGGATTGAATTGTGTAGAATTGTGGACCCTACCTTTGACCGGAAATTGACTTTTGATCACCATGTCTCGAAACGTCCTAATCACTAAAATTAGTACTACGGGGGACTAAGTGAAGTCTAGTGAGCCTACATTGGTTAGATAGCGACTTGAATATATGAAATATGATTATTATCTTAATTTCTTATATTAGTATCATTTATGAATATGAATTGGTCTTATAAATATGATTTCTATTGAAATGTGAAATTTATATATTTAGCCATAGACCTATGCTAATTAAATATGAATTGGCTTGTGTACGAGTGATGATTGTGATATATGTGCGTTTCATTATCTTTTAGTAATGTGAAGGGTAAGTCCGATAAATGTGGTGACAATGTGATTGTATATTCCTATTAGAAGTATTCTATAGAACTTATATGCTTGTGTGACATATTAGTTGGTGGCCATGAGAAGTGAATGTGGTAAGTCACTGCGTTGTAATTATGGAGATGATGAGGTTTAGATATACCTGGTACATTTGGTAGGTACCATATGCTTGCTTGGATTCCGTTGAGTGATGGTCTGGAATCTCTTCTATTCTATGATTCCGTTGAGTGATGGTCTGGAATCCCTTCTACTCTGTGATTCCGTTGAGTGATGGTCTGGAATTGTATTCCAGTTTGGATTCCGTTGAGTGATGGTCCGGAATCCCTTCTACTCCGCGATTCTGTCTCCGCGATTCCGTTGAGTGATGGTCCGGAATCGTAGCCTAGTGTGGATTTTGTTGAGTGATGGTCCGAAATCCCTTTGGTGTCTTGGTCCCTCGGATTTGTTTTCAGCTTCAGAGATGTAGGCTTCGGCCGAACTGTGTAACTCTAACCCAACTTTTCATGGTGTTGTATGAGATTATGATTATGAGCTGCTGTGATTTGTTTCAGACGAACCGTTGGATGTCTGGGTGACTCCTTCGGAGTTGTTAGAGTTCCTTGGTTAAATTTTCGTTGGTTCTTGATATGTTACATACTATGATTTGCGGTATTCTGTGAAACAGAGTGATTCATATGATGGATGAATTGGAAAGTATATGTGTGAGAACGGGTTACATACGTGTAGGGAAGATGATAATTGTTGTTTGACGTAAGATTGATGTGTAATATGGTGCATTATGATTTTCTGTTAGAAGTATTTTACGAAAAGATTAGAGTTGACGATTGGTGAACTACGAATGGCTTGATCCTTTTTGAGGGTACGTAGGCAGTCTAACGAGAAGGTTAGATGCAGCCATAAAGTATAAGAAAAATTATCATGAAATTCGAATCTTGAGTTGTGCATTGTCCATATCCCAGAGGCGGGGTATGTGAGTGTTACGGGTATTTTGTAACGTCACGTGTCGATCCCGGACATATGTCGGGATCGGAGCGTGACAATAAATTAATTAAAGATCTAAAAGCAACTTCTGAGCATTTGCCTACGGAATACATTTAAAGTATTTTACGGGAAAAATATAATGCTCAGCATCTATTGGGATACTTCAGCATAAACCAACTTCACTTCCCAATTAGTTGATCGAGTACTCATGTAACTGTTGCGTGAGTTGGTTTTAGAATAGGAATATAAATATTGTGTAAATATTAGAGTCATTTATTAGGAAGGATATTTCTGATGTCCTTTTTTTGTTTATCTTGGAGAACAAGGATTGTATGTATTATATTCTCAATTATGCAATACATGAAAATTAAGCTGTAAAATTCTATTTGGCATCCAAGCCTAGGTTGCCGTAAGAATATTTTTCTTTCGCTGTTGTGCACGACCGACTGTTTTTTCTGCAATTCCCTTGCAGAATGTCAGACTGTGTGTGTGTGATATTGCCGTGTGTGAGTAGGAGTATTGATGTGCTGAAGTATCCCCGTGGGTGTGCTGTTTTTTGCTGTGCGTGGTCTTGACATATTCCTACAATTCTTGCAACAATAAGTCAGGCTGCACCGTGTGTGATCTTGTTGTGCCGTGTGGACTGCTGCTTCAAAGTACAAAATGTGTCGTGCGTGTTGTACCAGTGCCTGGTTGTGCTTGAGTCTTGTGCGATTCTAACTCTGACCGTAATTACCTGCACGGTTATGATCCTGCTGCGTGTGTGTGTCTGCAAGTACTATCGCAAATTCTGCCCGTGTATCAGTGTGTGTTCTCGTAGTAATTGTTGTACTTTAGCAGTTGCTGGTTGTGCCGAGTCGTGATTTGCCGCTGTTGTTGAAAAAAAACAAAAAAGAAAAAAAAATTGGTGTTGTTTGCTGTCTAATTACAGTTGTGTCTCGTGAGTTAATACAATGACAAATGCAGGTTGGATTTTGGATGCTAATGCAATGGATCATATGACGTATGATAAAACCTTATTTCAATCTATGACACGTCCTTATAGAAAGTGTGTGGCAATTGCCAATGGTTCTACTGCTGCTATTGTTGGAGCGGGAACAGTGTCTCTTACACCCTCTCTCCCCTTACATAATTGTTTATTGGTTCCATCATTGTCCCATCACTTATTGTATGTGCCTCAAGTCACTGAACAATTGGATTGTATTGTATTAATGTATCCTTCATTTTGCTTGCTTCAGGATATTCAGACAAAGGAGATCATTGGGCGTGACACTAAGAGAGATGAGCTATATTATGTGGATGACGTGGTTCCTGGAAGAGCTAATTTGGTTCGTGTATCACGTAATAGTAATCTATAGAATGTATTGTTATTGCATCATTGTTTGGGGCATGCATTGTTTGATTATTTGAAACATATATTACCTAATATGTTCAGTGGTATTGAAGACTCAAAATTGAAATGTGAAGTATGTATTCTAGCCAAAAGTCATCATGCTTTATTCCCTCTTAGTATGAATAGAACATCTTCTTCATTTGCGCTAGTACACTCTGATGTGTGAAGGCCTTCCCCCATTAGTACTACTTCGGCAATTAAATGGTTTATTACATTTGTTAATGATTGCACTCGTATGACATGGGTTTATCTGTTGAAACATAAAAGTGATGTTAGTATGATTATTCGGTATTTCTCTCAGCTAGTGGCTACACAATATTCCTCCGTTATTCAAGTTCTTCGTTCTGATAACGGGGGTGAATATGTTAACTCTGAGCTTTCTTCTTTTTTTCGAGATCAAGGAATTCTCCATGAGACCACTTGTCCTTATACCCCGCAACAAAATGGGGTGGCCGAAAGGAAGAACCGTCATATTTTGGAAACTGCTCGTGCATTGCTTATTGGCGCATCCGTACCTAAGAGTTTTTGGCCGGACGCCGTTACGTATGTTGTGTATGTCATTAATTGCATGCCATCTCAGGTTGTAGGATTTCGTACTCCACTCCAAGTTCTAACATAACATGTTCCGGTTGTCTCTACCAACACTCTTACTCCTCAAGTGTTTGGTTGCATTGCTTACGTTCATATCCACAAGATTCATCGTAGTAAATTGGATCCTTGTGCTCTTCAGTGTATTTTTCTTGGCTTTGCATCCAAACAGAAAGGTTATAAATGCTATCACCCTGAAACCCGCCACATGTACGTCACCATGAATGTGACTTTCTCTGAATCTGAGTATTTTTATACTCTTGTATTCCCACATTCTGATCCCAATGGGGAGAGTGTTATTTGTGATCTTGATGGTGTGTTTGGGTGGTTAGATGTCCAAGACGTGCATCCTTCAGGGGGAGATGACAATACCATGCCAAGGGAGGAAGCAGGAGATGACAATACGGTACCAAGGGAGGAAGCAGGGTCTCAGCAGCTTCCTGCCGAAGGTGATATAGATGGGCAGCCACTGATTGCAGCTGAGGAAACTTGTACCGAGAACCCCTGTGTTGTAGGTGATGTTCAGCCACCTGCTACCCAGGCCAAGCCAGCCTCACCACAAACATCTACCGAAGCTAGCAGCCATGAGATTTGTACCGAAGCTTCCCTCTTCTCTCTAGCTCGATAGTGCCATCATCCAATACGTCTTCTCTTAATATCCTTGAGGTAAGTGATAGTGATACTCATGTAACTAATGATGTTATAAGTACATATAAACTGCCACCAAGGCAAAATCATGGTGTACCTCCTGACAAGTTCTCTCCAGAAAGAAAAGGAAAGTATCTCATAGCAAATTATGTGTCGTGTGAAAACCTTTCACCTGAACATCAAGCTTGGGTGAACAATGTGGAGTCAATTCAAGTGCCAAAAGAAGCCAGTTGGGTGCCAATGGGTTTTTACAATTAATACAAAGCTGACGGTTCACTCGACAGATATAAGGCGTGATTGGTAGCAAAAGGATATACTCAAATGTATAGTGTTGATTACCAGGAAACTTTTTCTCCATTAGCTAAGATGAACACGGTACGAGTTCTTATCTCATTGGCTACGAATTTGAATTGGCCATTGAAACAGTTTGATGTAAAAATGCGTTTCTTCATGGACATTTAGAGGAGGAAGTGTACATGGATTTTCCTCCCGGATATGATAATGGAGGAAATAAAGGAGTGTGCCGATTGCGGAAGTCTCTTTATAGGCTAAAGCAGTCACCTTGTGCATGGTTTGGAAGATTCACTCAGACCATGAGAAAGAATGGGTATTATCAGAGTCATTCTGATCATACTCTATTTGTGAAATGGAGGATTGGTAAACTAACAACCTTAATTATTTATGTGGATGTTATGATAATAACAGGGGATGATTCAGATGAGATTGTCAAACAGGAGAATAACCTTGCGGCCGAGTTCGAGATGAAGAGTTTGGGTTGACTTAAAGTATTTTCTGGGAGTTGAGGTTGCTCGTTCGTCCAAAGGTATTTTCATGTCTCAAAGGAACTATGTTCTTGATTTATTAAAGGAAACAGGTATGCTTGGGTGTAAACCTGTGGATACGCCTATTGTGGAGAAACATCACTTAAGGATTTATCCAGATCAAGAACCAGTGGATAAAGGCAGATATCAGAGGCTGGTAAGAAGACTAATTTATTTAGATCATACCCGTCCAGATATAGCCTATGCAGTGAGTGTGGTGAGTCAATTTATGCACTCACCAAGTGTGGATCATATGGCTGCTGTTATGCGTATCTTGGTGTATTTAAAGTCGGCCCCAGGGAAAGGAATCTTGTATAGAAATTCTGGTCATCTAAAAATTGAGGGGTTCACTGATGATGATTGGGCTGGTGATGTGACTGATAGGCGTTCTACTTCTGGATATTTTACGTTCGTTGGTGGAAATTAGTTTACTTGGAGAAGTAAGAAATAGAATGTGGTGTCTAGGTCTTCAGCGGAGGCTGAATTCAAAGGTATAGCACATGAAGTGTGTGAAGTTCTTTGGTTACGTAAGTTGCTTTGGGGTCTTGGTTTCAAACCAAATGAGGCTATAAAGTTGTATTGTGACAATAAGTCGGCACAAGAAATTGCAGAGAACCAGGTACAACATGACAGAACAAAGCATGTGGAGGTTAATTGACATTTCATTAAGGAAAAGCTTGAGAATAAGATTGTGTCAGTACCATTTGTGAACTCAGAAGAGCAGCTTGCCAATATCCTCACTCATGCCGTGTGTAGTAGAGTTTTTGGTAACTCACCTGTCAAATTGGGCATGTGCGACATCTAAGCTTCAGCTTTAGGGGGAGTGTTGCATGAGTTGGTTTTAGAATAGGAATGTAAATATTTTGTAAATATTAGAGTCCTTTTGTGAAATCCCGTTCCTAAATTTCACTATTGTAATCTACGTATTTCGTTTGGGCGGGATTTATAGTATTTTCATGAATTTAAATTAATTCTAGATTTTAATTACCTAATTACAAAGTTTTAATTTTTTAAAATAATTATTAAATTCGTAGACCTTCGAGGGTCACTCTTAATGTTTTTAAATTGGGCTCGACCTCACAAGCGCTTAAGCGAAAGCCATATGTGAATCGGAAAAAGAAAGGAACGTTACGGATGTTTTAGAAGTTTCTTCAAAAAAAAAAAGAAGAAGAAAATTTGAAACTGCCGTGTGGCAGAAAAGAGGAAATGGGGGAAATGAATCAAGAAAATGAGGGGGGAGAGAAACGGGTCACTGAACCCGTGCAAAACCAACGGCCAAAGCCATTGGAATTGGGTGGTCTCCCGGAAAATTTCCAGCGAGTTGAAGTTTCTCATCACTTTGAAATCATTTCTCATTTTCCCCTCTACCTATTCTATCCTAAATTCCATGCAAAATAACCTTGAAATTGGGAAAATCACATCGATGGGTGTGCGGGTTCATAGAGGACGATTCCCCAAATTTGAAACAAATTTCTTCGATTACCACCATTTATAGCCTCTTCTTGAGGTCTGGAATAAAGCCCAAACAACTATAGGGGCGGTGGAGTACTGGAGAAGCCGAATCAAAGTCACCCAAATTTCTAGGGTTCCTGCGGGTATGGACAAAATTGGGGCTTTTACCCACCAAATTGGACTTGGCCACAGGTATAAAACTTGCTCTACTCATGAAGATCTTCATTTCTGTAAATTTTGGTAATTTTTAAAAATAGTTGAATTTTTCCGGCAAGTCGGGGCGGCCGACCACCACCCGCGGCGGCGGCCTAACTAGTGGGCCGACAATGTTCTTTTAAGTTCAATTAGATGCCCTGATTTCATAATTGATATCTGTATGATGTGGTTTGATTGTTTGAACTTAGTTTCATTACGATACATCACTTGACCTTTATACGAATCAACGATCTAACCGTTGGATCGTCACCAAACTTTAATGCGTTATAGAATGTAATATTTGAGGATAGCTTGAATTGACAGATTAGGAATCCGACGTATGGATCTTCCTGAATTGGATTTCTAAGTTTGTAAAATCAAGCGTTGGCAACCACTTGAATTTGTAATTAGCGAAGATTCGACCGTCAAATCATGATGAAATTTTGGCAGGTTGTTTAAGAAACATAATGTGGACCTTAGAAGGTTACGGATCCAAAATCCAATGTGTGGATCTTCCGAATTGAATTGTGTAGAATTGTGGACCCTACCTTTGACCGAGAGTTGACTTTTGGTCAATATGTCTCGAAACGTTCCAAATACTAAAATTAGTAATACGGGAGACTTAAGTGAAGTCTAGTGGACCTATATTGGTTGGAGAGTGACTTGAATATTGTGATATGGTTATTACCTTAATTTCTTATGTTAATGTCATTTGTAACTGTGCATTGGACTTATAAATATGATTTCTATTGAAATGTGATTTTCATATATTTAGCCATAGACTTATGTTTATTAAACATGATTTGGCTTGTGTATTGATGATAATGGTGATATATGGATGTTTAATTATTTCTAGTAATGTGAATGATAAGTATGATAAATTTATGGCTATGTGATCTTATAATCCTATTTGAAATATTCTGTAGAACTTATATGCTTGTGTGATATATTAGTTGGTGGCCATGAGAAGTTGATGGTGTAGGAGACTACGTTAATTCATAGGGATTAGTGTGATGTGGAGAAATGTGAGTGACTTTAATATATGTTATATTGGTGATTACCCATGTTTTCATAATTATTATCTTGTGAGGATATGTCTTGGTTTTATAAATATGTTTTTTTATTGAATTGTTATTTTTAATACTTAGCCATCAATTTATGTTCAAGAAGTGAGATTTGACGTGTATAATTGAAATATGGGTTGATTTGTATGATTGGTATGTTGTGATGAAATGTGAGGCTAGGAGTGGACCATTAACCATTGTGATGGGGATTTGTGGCTTCGATATTGTTTCATTTCCCACTTCGTTGATTAGTTCTAAATTTAGTAATTGTGCCTAATTTCCCTTTGTTGAGCTTTTATAAATTAAGTAGCATGTGCTTGTCTCATTTCTTTGAGTCGTCGTACATTATGGTGTTGGCCTTCCGCGATTCCGTTGAGTGATGGTCCAGAATCGTATCCACTCGAATTCCATTGAGGGATGGTCCGGAATCCCTTCTACTCCGCGATTATGTTGAGTGATGGTCCGGAATCCTTTATACTCCACAATTCCATTGAGTGATGGTCCGGAATCGTATCCTGGGTTGGATATCGTTGAGTAGTCTGAAATCCCATTATTCGGAGAAGTAGGTTTGGCTTGATTGTGTCACTCTAGCCTTCGTTTTAGTATATTGTGAATAATGGTTTTGAGAATATTGTGAATTGAATTATAAAAGCGGTTGTACGTCTGTGGGATTCCTTCGAGATTTTCTACGATTCAATTATGATTTCATAGTTTATGAATTTAGAAGATATGGGGATGATTGTTATTATTTTGACCATATTAGTTAATTAATGTGGCTAGAGAATGGTTTATATGAAGGATGGAAGGGAAATCTTGATTTTTTTCATGTGGGTTTGTTATGTTACCTTGAGTCTAGGAATTTTATGCTTGTCAAGTTTTATTTATTGATGTGATAATTGGATGGTGTTGGAACGCTTATAGGTGGATGAATGACGAGATGACTAAAAATTATTATTGTGATTTGTTAAATGTTCCTTGAGGTGCTACATGATTGAATTGTGGTATTATGTTGAGACATAGTGGTCTATGTGTTGAATGTTCGATTGAAGTGAAATGACGAACAACGAATGGTTTGATCCCTAATGAGGGTACGTAGGCAGTCTAACGAGGAGGTTAGATGCAGCCATAAAGTATACGAAAAATTACTATGCGATTCGATTCTCGAGTTGTGATTTGCCATATTCCGGAGGCAAAGTATGTTAGAGATACGGGTATTTGGTGACGTCATGTGTCGATTCTGGACGTATGTCGGGATCGGGGCGTGACACCTTTATTAGGAAGGATATTTCTGATGTCCTTTTTTGGTTTACCTTGGAGAACAAGGATTGTATGTATTATATTCCCAATTATGCAATACATGAAAATTAAGCGTAAAATTCTATTGTAACAAATTGCTGCAAGCAGTAGAATTCAAATGTTGAGGAAGCTCTTCTCCTTGAGACTTTCAACTGTGTCTCTGAGACTCGTTTCCAGAGGAAAGTGATTCCCAAACCTCTTGCTTTCTCTATGGACACTTGAAACTTCGAGTCACAAAGATTGCCGAACTCCGAAGGCACAATGTGGGGTAAAGTTGTTGCAAAATCTTGTGAGTATCAGGTCCGTCAGCAACTTGGGCAACTAAACAATATCTACCTTTAGCTGAAGGAACTTCAAACGCTTGAATATAAGCAGAGGAAATATCTCTAACGTCTACGAATGGGTAGTTTATAAACGGTGTTTCGGTCCCTGATCATGAAAGAGAAACAAAACACAATTTATAGCTGGCATCACAAAGAATATTATTAAACACAAAGGGGATGAATTGTACCACTCATGAGATTCTGAAGAAACTTGATGGAGAGATTAAGAGTTGGCCATAATAGTGGACCAATTGCAAACCCTAGATGTATTGTAACCAAGTCAATCGCATTTCCTTCAGCAAATTTCCAGGCAGCCTTCTCAGCTAAAGTTTTTTAGAGACGATACCATTGCTGAACAAATGAAGAAGGGAGTTCGTATGGGTTTGTAGTCATCATCATGTACTGCATTGTCTTGTGTTATGCTTACCTTTATATTCAATATTATAAATATAACGGGAACGTACACAAACATACTTTGATCTTCTCACAAAAAAAAGTGGATCCAAATAGTATGTTTCGTCCAGAACCACATCAGAGGTCAGAGGTTTTCCAGTCATCATTACTGCAGCCATAGAAGATGTTATAACCACTCTCTTAACAGCGGGGAATTTCACGCATGATTTTAGAACATTAAGTGTTCCTTTAACTGCAGGCTCGATTAATTCAGCCTGAAATATGGAAGAAGAAAAATATCAGGCTGGTTTCTATATAATTGTTGAAAGTATATCGATTTTCTAACAACACATGTTGGAATATTTGAAGCATGAAGTGAAAGGACAAACTTGTGGGTCAGTGACTGAAAATTGAGCAGGAGATGCTATATGAAAAACACCAACACATCCATCAACTGCAGCATCGAAAGATCCTTCTTGTAGTAAATCTTCTTTGAACAAATGAACCTTTCTTTTGCTCCATCTAGTGAGAGTAAGTGTTCTGTTTTGTTTCACCCAATTTCGTTAAGTATTGAAGAAGTTATATGTATTTGAATCTTACCTAGTTTTCGGCGACCTCCGCGGATTTCAAGGCATTTTCTGGCCAAACCACGGCGAATTAGACGTCATACGAGGTACCATTCTCTTTGTCTCATCGAGAACTATGATTTTTATTTTTGAATCACTTGATTTCGTTGGGTATTGACAAAGTTATGAACGTTCAAAGTTTGTTCAATCTCCCGGCCGAAATCCGGCCTTCTGCTATAATTGGTTCCGGTGACCCACATAACAAACGAGCCAAAGAACTGGCCTAAGGTAGCGCAGCCCAAACCAAAGCTGAGCCCAACCTAAACCCAATTCCCTAAGCCCAAGCAAATGAAACCCAAAGCCATTAGCCTAAAGCCTAAACCCATTAACCCTAAAACTCTAAACCCAACCCAGCAGGCCAGACCCAAGCCTAGCTGCCTTCCAACCCAACCCATCAAAAAACCCTTGGAACCCAGCCCTTTTGGGCAGCCTAACCCCATAACCTTTCAAACCCAAAACCTTTTTAAACCCAAACCTAAATCTGAATTTAGGCCCAACCTTTTTAGCCTAAACCCTTAACCCTTTGTCACTTAGGCCTTTGGGCCATTTAAAACTCGAGCCTTAGGCCCGTGACCTCTAAAGCCCGAACCCCTTTTATTTATTTATTTATTTTATTTGTTTGAAACTAAACCCAAACCCTTTAAGTCCAACCCACCTAAATCTAACCCAATACCCTTTAAGGTCCAAACACTAAGCCCTAAAGGGATCCAACCCTTTGAAACCAGGCCTTTGTGCCCATAAGGCTTTCAGCCCAAACCTACCAGCACAGATCCATTTGGAACCTTCCAAGAATATTCCTGGAATATTCCCCTGTTGACTTTTTAGAAAGTTACCCCGGACCCTTTTTTAGGATAATTCGACATCTTGAATCCGTTTTTGACGTCCGTTTTCCCAAATTCAATTGTTTTAATATAGTTTTATTAAATGGACCTTTTATGTGCTTAGGTGCATATATTGTGGCAATTTCATCTTCGCTAGTTTGCATGGCTCTTTGACGGCAAAGTATTTGTGAGTGGACCCCTTCTAAAAATGCATGTTTTAATAGTAGAAATGCATACTTGAAAACCATGATTTAATGATTATGTTTTATAAGATAACATGCTTATTGAGGCTAGTTTGAATTATTACTATTTTTCTTATAACCCGTATTCTTTATAGAATATCTAATGGATGACGATATAATATTTAGAACATGTTTCGAACACCTCTTTATAGTATAGATGATGGATGACCTTATACTACGAAGTTGCTTTTCAAATATATGTATGTTCAATGGTTTTGTACTTAACTAGTGGTCTCTATTCTGCTACGGGGCGAGGGATAGATTCCTTCACGGGCGAGGTTACAGTGTTGGCATAGAGCCTGAAGAAATAATCTCTAGCTACGGGGTAAGAGACACAGGAAGCTAGCACGGGGTCTGAAGGTGATTTTCCTTTAGCAATTGGCACAGGGACGGGAAGCTGGCACGGGGTTTGGAGTGAGATTGGACATTCACTAGCGATTACTATATATACGAGATATGTTTTTAGACATTGCACGGCATGCTAGGTTTCGGAAAACCTATTTTATTTATCATGCTATATGAGTTTTCACTAAACTTTGAGGGTTAGTATGTTGATAACTATTTTATTATATCTATATCAATTTGGTCTACTCATGTTTGTTTTGCGCCCCCTTCAAGACTTAGAATCGAGGCATACAATCTCAGCGTCCAAGCATTTCCGCATCGGCATCTTCGAGTCCTCTAGGTGTAGGACCCATCCTCTTATTCATTCAATTTTATATTATTTCTTTTTAGTATTCTAGTTAGTTGTATGCTCTGAATACGTTCCTCATTTGCATTTTAATTATATTTAAATTTATAATTCCTATTTATTTCTTGTTTTCAGCATTTGCATTCAATAAATGGTTTTCATCACCCTCGAGTGTCAGCCAGCACATGTCTATTTTGGTGTTCGGAGAATATCGAGATCGAGGCGTGTCATCACGAGCCATGATGCTATGTAACCAGATGCTCCTGTCACACACAGAGTCTTTGTTTCTCTAGTACTCATCCCTATCTCTCTCTCTCTCTCTCTCTCTCTCTCTCTCTCTCTCTCAAAATCGAGTTAATAAGCTTTGGTTTGGTTCAGTTTTTGTTTTTTGTGGTGAAAAGTCATCTGGACGTTAAGGTCAAATAAGGCAGCTTCAGTCTTCTTCAGCTCTGAATAATTATTTTATGGCAATTCATTGTGTGCTATGAATGTTTGACTAAATTTTATGTCTTTATTTAAATATTGGAAAACAAGTCCATGAAAATTTCAAAGGGAGAAAAAAGAAGAAAATTTTGAATTGGTCTTTCATCAAACACTTAAGGTGCAGTCCAAAGAACAAGAGGGAGAAATTTCTACAAATATTACGTTGGCAATGTTCACCAAATAGTTTCGAGCAAATGAGGTTTGAGTTCTTGTCAAAGTGCCTTTGTTATAAGCAAAAAAGATTAAACATGAGCAAAATATTTGGAGACCTATTAATTAACAAAAAGAAAAGTGACAACTGGAGTGGGAGAGTCAGAGTTGAGACATCTTTTCAAGACACCAATTCAATGGGTTAACATACTATTCATAATGAAATTATTGAGTTTAAAGTGCCACCAAGACCAAGGATTACATTACATTTTATTGTTCATACTTGAAAGCATCACTAGAGGTTGCATATGTGTTCAATCCTTATATAAAGGTTGAACCTTTTATTTAGTGTGATTTTTACACATGATTAACATGCGGCAGGAAGACTGAGGCGTTTAAATCTTGAGGAAGCCCTTCTCCTTGAGGCTTTCAATAGTGTCCCTCAGACTTGTTTCCAGAGGAAGGAAAGTGATTCCCAAACCTTCTGCTTTCTCCTTGGACACTTTATACTTTGAGTCGGAGGGATTGACAACTTCATTAAGGGTCAAAGTCGGGTAAAGTTGCCGTAAAATCTTTAGAGTATCAAGGTCGTCAGCAACTTGACCAACTAAACAATATCTCCCACTAGCTGAAGGAATTTCGAAAGCCTGAATATGAGCAGAGGCAACATCTCTAACGTCAACGAATGGATTACTGAAAGTTGTTGGGGTACCTGAGCAAGAAGGAGAAACAAAACACAATCAATTGCTTGCATCACAAGTCAAGGACAACTGTTTAAACACGAAGGGACTGGTTGATGATGTTTTACTAGCTATTAACCCAAGAAGTAATTGAGTAACTGAAAATACCACTCATGAAGTTCCGAAGCAGCTCGACGGAGAAATTAAGTGTTGGTTGTAAGAGCGGACCAATGGTTAACCCTGGATTCAACGACACCAAGTCAATCCCATTTCCTTTAGCAAATTTCCAGGCAGTCTCCTCGGCTAAAGTTTTTGAGAGCAAATACCATTGCTGAACAAAGAAACAAAGAAGTTCATATGACCTTGCAGTTCATGCTAACCTAACAAGATCAGATTATTTTCCCTACTGACATTGAAATATAATAAATTAACGAGAAGTAAAATGCAAAACTCAAAGAAAGATAACACGGGAACATTTATACATGCCTTGTCCTTCTCACAAAAAAGTGGATCCGAATACCATGTTTCATCCAAAACCACATCAGAGGTCAGAGGGGCTCCAGTCATCATTACTGAAGCAAGTGAAGATGTTAAAACCACTCTCGTGATGCTACGAAATTTCGCGCATGATTGTAGAACATTAAGTGTTCCCTTCACTGCAGGGTCAAGTAGTTCTCCCTAAAATAGTTCCAGATTTAACATTAAAATTCTGGAAAGTAAGCCAATTTTCCCAAAGTAATTAAATACAGTGCTTTAGACTTTTCAGATTTCTTTTTTCTGGACTATGCAATCATGATGTAAAAGGGCGACGAACCTGAGGGTCAGTAACTGAAAGCAGTACAGGGGACGCTGTATGAAAAACACCTTGGCATCCATCAACTACGGCGTCGAAAGACCCTTCTTCTAATAAATCTGCTTTGAACAAATGAAGCCTTTCTTTGGCTCCGTCTAATGAGCGCAAGTGTTCTGTTTTCTTTGAATCATCTGCATGCATATGCAAACAGAAATAGTGATTAGTGAACTGATTAAATTTAAACACAAAATAAGTACACATATGACAAACATCGACTGCACTAGGGAGATTTAAGTGGGCAATTAAGTTGCCCAAAAATAGATTTACCGGTAGTATTATTTTAACACAATTTCCAAATTAAAAATCAATTAGTTTAAGAGTAGGGCCATTTATGAACAAAACAGAGACTACTACTGAAATATATCATAACTTCCATTCAGTTCATGCCGCAATTCAAACTAATTAGAGGGGGGGGGAGGGGACAGGCTCGTTTTCTTTATAGGTTTTTTTTTTATTTTTTTATTTTTGACAAAAGAGAGGATAATTTACATTAAACTATGAGGAGGGGATTTGAACACAGGTTCTGGGTACAAAGGCGAAGGCTCTTAATCTACTAAATTACATGCCAATTGCCTCATTTTCTTTCTAATTAAAATTAGTTTCTTAAGCAATGAGAAGCAGAAATGATAAGTTAATATACCAAACGAAAGCTTGGCATCCAAACGAAAGCTGCAAGTCCTGTCTTTTTGCATAAAGTTTTGGATTCGAAGAACCACACTTAGAATTATATTAGATGATATGAGCAAGTTAAGAAATACTGACTTGGGTCTCGAACGGTGCCTTTGACAGTATAACCCTTTTGCAATAAGAGCTTCACCAACCATGATGCTATGTAACCTGAGGCTCCTGTTACGCACACAGTCTTCCCTTCTACAGTACTCATCTCTCTCTCTCTCTCTCTCTCTCTAAGCTTGATTGTTAGTTTTTAATGGGACGATCATTTTGGCACTCATGGTCCACCCAATCTTTTTTTTTTTTTGGCACTGTCCTCCACCAGTTCATGATGAGCTAATGTAAGGCCATTTTTGGACTGTATGGGAGTGTTTGTTTGGCTACCTTAAGTTTCACTGGACTGGACTATTTGGATAGGATTATTATTCTGTGTTTGGTGCAAGTCCGGATTGAGTTTAATGGGATTAAGCCGGACTCGTGCCGACTAAATCCTTCGTTAGCTGGGCTTAGCGAGAGCCCCCGGAAATGAGGGGATTGCTAGTCCCGTTTCCCCGCTTCCCCTCGCTTCGCCTCGCCCTAAACATGAGAACTTGCCCTCCCGCTATGTCTCTCCCCACCTCCCTCTCGTCTGTCCAAAAGATCTCCAAGTCTGCAAGAATTTCCAGGTCTGCAAGAACCCACAAGTCTGCACCTGGGTTTGACAGAAACGATTCAAACGAATCTAAAATGTCCAAGTCTGCAAGACTTGATTTGCAAGTATTTTCCCTTTTTCTGGGTTTTCGAATTGATTTTTTAGGGTTTATACATCGATTATATTTTGGATTGGATTTTTCTAGGTATTCAATTCGTTTTTTCTGGGATTCGGTTTTCCTTCCTAGTGGAATCCCTAATTGGGTTTCTAAATTTTGAACAGGAAAAATGGCTCTGGGTTGGGCACTCTGCGTTTTGTCTCGAAGGATTACAACTACGGAGGATTTCAAAGTATTTGATGGAAGGTCGAGAAGGAATCTGTTGTTGTTATTGAAGAGCTATTCGGCTACAAATCTTCAAATAACTACTTGAGCAGAAAATAAACAGAGGACTTATGAAGGAGATGAACTCTCATATATCAGGAAAATGATTCTGTGAATTGGGTTGGATTTGTGAGTTGTCTGTGAAATACCAAATTGAAGGATTTGATTTTTTTGGGATATTAGAGCTTTTGAGCAATTTGGAGTGGTTGAACAAATTGAATGATTTCAATAGTTCTGCTTCTTCTGGGATAGCAAATTGCATGATTTCATTTAGTTCTGCTTTTTCTGGGATAGCAAATTGAAGAATTTGGTTAATTCTGCAGAAACTTTCATGTTGGGGTTCACTTTCATTGGATGATAATATTTTGTTACAAATCATGGTTTTTTTTTTTTTGGTCATTATTTTGCTCGTAATCCGATATTGTATCAAACACTTCATTAAGTTAGTCGAGCTTAATCTAATCTAAGGCAGTCCAGCTTAGTACTTGAAGTTAGTCTAGTCCGAGATAGTCCGGTGCAACAAACGCACCCTATAATTAGTATACGAAACTTAACTTGATTATTAGTTTTTAATGGGATGATCATTTTGACATTCATGGTCCACCACTCTTTTTTTTTTTTTTGGCACTATCCTCCACCACGCATTTGAGGTGTTCATGATGAGCTAATTTAAGGCGATTTTTGGAGTGTATAATTAGTACACAAAACTTTAAAACCTAGTACAGTCTTGTGATATTTATGTGAGAGATCTTTGGTCTGAATCTAATTAATAACGATTCAATAGCAATTTAGTTTTCCAATTGAAGATCTCGAACTACATCTAGCTTATTATTCAGAGAAATCTGCTTTGGCCTTCCTTCTAGAGAGTGAGTAAAGGCAATTTGAACATTTAGAGCATCTCCAGCAGTTCCCAATTGTGCTTGTAATCGGGTAAAACTGCCTTCTTGCCCAAAGAAACTTTGCTCCACCGTTGGAAAAATGAGAGGCCTATTGGGGGAAAGGCATATGCCCATCCAGCCGCCCTAAAAGTTCAAAAACCCTGACGTGGCACAATTCTGACATTCCATTGGTTATAATGTTGAAATCAATGGCAAGATTATTCTGATGGGTAAAAATTCAAAAAATTATTATTCTGATGGGTAAAAATTCAAAAAATTACTAAAAGTGGTTTTATATAACTCAATATTCTTCATTTTTCACGCCACAACTCAATAATTATTTTTACGACAATCTCCCATATTTGTTCTCTACATCCCAAATATGTATTGGATATATATTGAAATTAGATTTTACTAGAAAATAAGCCCACGCGTTGCAGTGGGAACCACTGTTTCAAGCGTAACTGCATGAATAAGACACATTTAACCTGAAAAAATTCAACACAATCATGAATGAACAGAGGGACACATGAGTGAATGAGGTCGATAAGATAAGTAGTTTGACTTTTATATACATTTCACTAAGTTGACATGTAAAGACATTGTACAATTAGTAGGAAGAAACTAAACGTTCTTGATCACAAAGACATGGTTGCCAAAAAAGTTCTGTTTCCATAAGAAACATAAGCAACATGCAGTTCACACATATTTTGCCCTTGTAGTTAAGAAGGCAAAATATGTGTCCTGCAGGGCAGGCACCTATTTCAGCAGTTAATAAAAAAAACATAGAAAGTGTTGAGTACTTGTTTAAGTAGCTAATTTTCCAAGCACAAATAGTTCAAATTAGTGATTAATCAACCAGATAGTTAGTCTCAATGATCTCCCAATACCAAGGACATCGTGATTAATCAACCAGATAGTTAGTCTCAATGATCTCCCAATACCAAGGACATCATACAGAAATTCAAGTATACCTCATTAACTCTCAACTCCTCAACTCCTCAACTCCATCACTCTTCCCCCCATTGTTTCTATTTCACCTCTCCTTCGAACTCTTTGACTACAAATTTATATATAGAAAATCGAACTGTCCATTTCAAATCACATATACATAGGCAGAAAAGCAAAAACTAAACTCTCGCCACATAAATTAATCGGTAACCAAACAAAGAAAAATTCTTGGAGACCAGAACAAATCCAATTGAACTTTCATGCTGACTGATTGTAATTGAAAAAAAAAAACATATATCTAAGTGCCCAAAATTTGAGCTTTACATCATGTTATGTTCTACCACAAACAATTTCTTGGCTGTTAGGTAATTTATGTGGTTTTCGATCTCTAGTTGTACTTATATACCAAAAAAGTAAAATAGTCGAACACAAATGAAAGAAATTAATAAAAAATCTAAGTTAGAGTTGTTAAAGTTCACTTTCATTTGTATAATTCAAACTTCAACACATATATTCATATTCTTCACCAGTTGTCAGACACTGCTAATTGCCAGGATAGCAAGATAACGAATTTCGTGAACGAAAAAAAAATGATATGCAACTTCAACTTACCATGCCAAAGAAGCTCCATAAGAGTGGTAGCATCCTCTTGATTGCATGCATCAAAAGTATTGCAACCATAGATCCTGGAAATTATAAAAATTCATCTAGTCAAGAGACAATGTGATAGTTGTGGGAAGGTGACTATGCAACCAATAATCTAAGATATACCTCACAAATTTGCGATTCCATCATAATTTCACACAAAAAAAGATCAAATTTTGATTCAAACATCAAACAAAACAATCCCATTTGTTACAGATAGGACCAACCAAATAAAGAATCTATCAATATGATTTTCAACCTAACTATAAAAAGGAGCTTCATAACAGCACAATCAATATCATTTCAACCCAACTGAAAGGAAACTAATTGTATGCCATAAATTCCATGGGTTATTTGATTTTGCAGATTAAAAAGAATTGAAGAATACTGAAAATTACTAAACCCCATCACAACATATCATTAGTGAAGAATTAATTATTATAAACTCAAGCTTTGATAGTTAAATGTTAAGGATCAGTAATGATAATATTGACGCTTTTTAAATTTTATAATACCTCATCTATAAACTGGGACACCTTGTGCTTAAACAGCTTCAGTTCTGTAAACCGGACTTCTTGAAGAATTTAGCGGATCTGCAATAACATTATATGAATGCATTAAAACGTTTATCTATTACCTGCCAAACCACTCAATGAGCACCCAAAAAAATGGTGATATTAATATAGAGGATAAGGATAAAAAGGATTTAGTGAGTAATGACACGCCAATTACATGTCTAGACACCCCCCTGTGCGAAAGCAAGTAAAAGTGACACTATAATATAGGTTTCATTGTGAAGAGAACTTGTATAAAAAAAAGGTAATCACTTCAAAACTTATTTCCATTGATAAACATCAACATTAATTTTGCATGAGACATATTTCCAGTTTATTTAGAATGACACCAAGAGATTTACTCCATACGATTTACAGCCAAACAAATAGCATAAGATAAAGAAAACATCTGTGTTTCTCATTCTGACTTGGCCAAATGGCCTAAACTATGAGAAATTATCAAATTTGGTTCTAATTATTATTGTTAGGGCAGGAGTTTTGCTGGATGGAGCCCATTTCATCCAAGTTCTAATTATAATTGTTGTAATACATAGAGTTCAGTGCAGAGGAGTTTGATATATAACAATTAAAATTCACATAAAATTCGGTTTCCATGTAAAGAGTTCACGTTTGTAGAAGCAAAGCCTAAAAAATAACTAACCTCGCCGACAACATTATATTGTTATCCTGAGGCGCCCCACTAATCCTCGCAGGCAGGTCTTGTTGCAGCCTCTCGAAGTCTCTCATCAGCCTCTTCCTTGTAGGAGTTGACATCATTAATTTGTTACCACCTATATATATCAAACCAATTTAATAAACCCTATTTTAAGATTAACTATGCGTTGAGCGCAAAACAATTTCATCTTTTATTTCCAACACCTATCAAAATATCAAAAACCACTTGAAATATACCAATGATAAGTCAACAATCAAAATCCTCACATAATAATTTTTAATTGATGGATAACCCAAAAGATAGATACGCAAACATATAATGGTCACAAAAGTAAGAGTAAAAAAATTCAAACCTCAAGAATATGATAATATTACACCAAAGATGCATGCTTAATTAAAAGTCCTGCCAAAGGAAAGTCAAAAACTAAAAGTCAGCAAAATAAAATTTAACAAAAGATTTAGTGCCAAAAGAAGTAATGCATACAATTTACCTATTTTATAATGAATCCAATTCATAAATATTTGGAGTGTAGGCGTTTCTTCCTAACACCACCCAAAATATAATTCGTTAATAGATTTAATTCATTCCATATATAATCATCCTAGGGTTATTGTATTGCCCTCTTTGTGTTTTTCTTCTCCGAATAAATATGGAACCAAACCTATGAACTGTCTATGCAACTCAATACACAAAAACCAAGCATTATCAAAATAGGTAAAACTTAGATTTCTGCATACAACCCAATAATATCAATCAAATTTTCCTCTGTATTTAAAGTAATTTCATCCCAAAAAGCAACATAGCAAACCTGCACCCATACCGTACTCATAAGAATATATAAATTCTGTAGCTAATTAGTAATACAGCTACCACCTAAGTTCCCTTGTGAAGAAAAAAAAATTAACAAAAACTAAAATTTTAAGGGGAAAAAAATGAAACTTTTTTCTCCTGTAAGGGACCATACCAGCACCCGATTCAATCGAGGGTTTTTACAAATCCAAAACTACAAAAAAAATTGAGAAACAAATTTAAAGTTAAGATTGATGAACACCGTACCTTGAAAACGGTAAACATGCAAAATCCGACCACAACGTTTCTTAACAAATTTCTCATTTTTTCCTCTCATCGAAACACAAAATCCGAAGATCCTGAAAACTTTATTCTCTTTTTGTTTCGGGTTTCAACCTAAAACCCTAATTTGAACCAAAATGCATAGAAAGAGGAAGCACATCGGATCTAATACAAACCTTCATTCTGATCATTCTCTTTGAACTCGTTGAATTATATTAAACTACATATAGGGAGAGGGAAAATAAAATTGCCCAAGCACTGCTGTGGGTTTTAAAACTGTAATACAGGACATACTATGAATATTTTCGACAGAAAGACAAATTATTTAGATTCAGTTCACATCAACATACTGTGCATAATGAAGAGAGCGTATATTTGAAAGTTTGAATTAATGAAACATGCAACAACAAAATATACTGTTTTTATCCCCCCCCCCCCCCCCCCAGTCCTATAAAACAGAAGCATAAATGGAAATGATGTTTCAATTTAAGTTTTATGTCTTTTCACTTCCGCTAAACAATCTAATTTCCGTTGTCCTACTCTGTCCTACATCACAGAACAAAAAGAAGGTTACCTAAGAATTGATGCATTCATCTTCTAAACATGCAACAGAAAAGCACTCATGCATAAAAAAGGGTACATTGGAAATAAATAGATCAACTTAAGTGCTAACAGCCAATCAACAAATTGAACATAATTTGAAGTTTTAGTAGAATGAGTTAAGAAAAAGGAAGCTTGGTTTCCACATGAAAGAAAAGATCCGCTTGAAATGGTAGTCTTTCAAGATGTTTTCTGGTATTTATGCGAATTCTGAAATGCTATAAATGTAAAAGTTACCTGAAAAGCTTTTTCTGCGTTGGTTTCTGTAATCAGTCTGCAGCATTTGCAGCCAATATCATGAGAATAACCTGTGCCCCATTAATTTCAAACGATAAATCTTAATTAAGTGTCTAAGACCGAGTTGTATCCCACGTGCTTAATTAACAACAAACATACAAAACAGTTATCATATATCATAAAATTCCAAGTCTTAACTTGTAAAGTTTCAAGTGCTCAACAAATTTCAAACAATGTATGTTTCAATACTTAAAAAAAAAAAAAAGACATGCATCAAAGACTTTTAGGTGGAAAAAATATGCATTGGCTGAAATAGAGATAATTAGGATTTAAAATGTTAAAAATTTTCTTTTCGGCTCCCTAATTAGATGCAAAAGTGAGATTGTATGAACAATTTTACACCCAGAAACATGAACCACACAGAATCACAACTGATCTAACAATGAGAAAGTATATAAGACGAAACACTAACAGAAGGCTAAAACACTCTTTTAATTGATCTAACAATAGGCTAATAGGATTAACTAAAGCATTAGAGACTGCAACAATGAGAAAGTCTGAAGATTAAAGTTATTTTTGAATATCCTTGAAAAACATTTTCAGTAAATCTGTTCAAGAAAATATAGAAACTTAGGATGCTATGCAATTCCATCATCCAGGATGGCACATATTTACCTGGAATCCAACCTTAAGCCAACATTTTTCTATCTATAGCATCCATCATACCTAACACATTTCTCAGTAAGGGCACATGAACAATCATAATTGAGATTTCATAAGTTTATTTTTTGTTAACTATAATGAAATTTATAAAACAATTTTAGCAAAACTCAAGTCTAGATAATGGAGTTTTGTTCCAGTTTAAAAAATATTGACTTGTGTTCTAAGCAACATAATGCATTCACATTTCAATTGTCAAAGGGCATCACAATAATCCCCAATTAAAGATATTAAAAATCAGAACTTCTTCTCCAAGTTTTCATTCAGTTTATTTCACATGTCCATCAGAATGTTTTTCAAAGAATGATCAAATAAAGACAATATCATGCCAAAGATTAAAAACCCTCATTTCAAATTTTGCTAATGCATAGCTATGTTTGGTTTTCTTCTCCAGAGACCAGATTGAGAGAGGAGTCAAGTTCTCTAGTACACCATAAATCTCCCGTTCGAGAAACCATCACCACCACACTCGCCACTCCTTCGAGGCACCAGTTTACCACCACCCTCATGTCTCCCTCCCTCTCTACTACTCTCTCTCTCTCTCTCTCTCACCTCTCTCTCTCTCTCTCTCTTGATGTTGTGCTCGCTGCACAGAAATAGCAAGGCGACCGCCGTCACCATTTTTCACGGAGAACTACACCCCGACGAAACCACCACCATTAATCTCGCCACGTACGCAACTTTTACCATCCCCGAACCAACCCTCTGCAAACTGCCCTTACCCCTTCTAATTTCAGTTCTTGTATTTCTTGTATGGTAACCATTTCTTGCACACTCAAATATTTATATACCAACTGAGAATAACAATATAAATCCCACACCCACCTCTTTTTCCCCACTTGAAAAATTCACCAAAAAAGCTACATTAACCACCATAGTTTAAGAATCCAGACCCCAAATTTCAATCTAATTAATTAAATTACAGAGGATTCTATCTACCTCACGAAAACAAATATGTTCAGTTAAAGAAATTCCCTTATCACTGCATCTTAAACTACTTCTTAACTATGTCGGCCATACCAATCTAATAAAAAATCCATGTTCAATCAATTCTTATTAATTCCAACTCCAAGTATTTCAGCATCTAGATTATAGAAAAATCACAACAAAACAAAACTCAGAACACCCAGATTCTAATCTTGGTGCTAAAGCACACTTTGTTAACCTCACCTTCATCAAGTCCATGATTCCTGCCATGAGATCTTTCTCTCTATCCAGACTTGGCTTCAGCTGCAAGATCAAAATAATGAAGCATTAAGTTCCTTTTCTATACTCATAAAATTAAAAAATGAAATATGTTATAATTGACTTGGAATCTTCACATGTATTATGAAAGCATGTAAACAGATACATTTGAAAACTTATAACGCTACCTACTAAAGTTGAAGAGTAGCTAATTAAGATCCAAGTTCTAGGCATCCAGTGAGCCTTCCAAGGAAAGATGGCCCCATGGACTGACTTTGAAAACTGAGGCTTGTTTTGCCTTGTAATTGTATAATCAGTAGCATCCTTATGGATTGTAATTGTATGATCAGTAGTATCCTTATGGATTCCCAGATTAATCCTCAAAATTTTGTTCTCATCCGTTAGCTTATGCACCTGGGATAAAAGCCACTCAATTGTTTCACTATTCTCCTTGTTTCTCCTTATCAACTCAGCCCGGTGCTGCATATTTTCGTCAATGAGCTCTGAGATCTTTTCGTGCAATATTTTATCTTTTTTCAACCACATTACCATCACATTCTACACCATGATCAATATTCTCTTCTTCCATATATTCTTTGAAAGTGCACAAACCAACCCTTTTTAGGACATACCAGCATTTGTTTGTTTTGATGGCTCTGATTTTGGTTTCCGTTTTCTCTTTTGTGGTGGTCTGGTCAAGATGCACTCCAAAACACTAATTTGAGTGCCTACACAGATGAACATCGCATAAAAATCATTAAAAAAAATCCAAAACAGCAGCAGAGAGAAAAAAATGATAATAATTCCAAAAAAAATTTAAATAAAAAGCTAAGACTAACTCACAGGAAGCCCCGTGAGTTAACTTTTGGGCAAAAAAAATTCTATCAATGCATTCTCAGACAAAAATTTCTTTAAATACTGATTTAATGCAGCCGAGGAGCTAAATGCTTAAATCAGAAAAATTTCATCAACCAGATACTCCTATAGTGCAGTGCAGCAAAGTTTTTCTTGAACCCTGATGTATATCACTATGAAACTATCCCAAATATATCTTAGAGATTGCAGAAATTCAAACTATCAATAATGAGACAACCGGAATGTTTTACCCTAATCTTCTTAGGATTTTAACTAAACAACTTGCTCCTGTAACAGCTATATTAAAGCATAAATATTCATGAACGCTCAGCACCAATAGCAAAAAGGCACAAAGTACTTTCACAGAAATCTAAAGATCCATTTTATGCCCCAAACCCAGGTCTGTCCTCTTTGCCTTCCTCCTTCAGGGCATAATTAAAGATACCCACCAACAATATAACAAAAAAAATTGCAGTGAGATTTTAAAATACCAACTCTATTTGATATTGCAATGAAATATAACAAAATGTACAAAATTCATTATTTTTGTAAATTAGTAGTGGAATAACAGAAGAAGCCAAACCCAGAAAAATAAAAAACACAGAATCACAGTAGAAGAAGCACACCATTTCAAATCTTTTAATCCTCTTTGAAGATCGATCGATTCCATAGAGAGAGAGAGAGAGGAGGAGGAGGGAGATGAAGAAGGGGAGAGGAGGTAGACGAAGGCGAGAGGAGGAAAACGACAGAGGCGGTTTACCGGAAGCATGTCTTGTATTGTGTTCCCAGTCAATAAGTCAATGTAATCCTCACAAAATCCCTCACTCTATCTACAGTGACAACCTCCCCCAATTTTCTCCCTCTCAATCTCTCAATCACCGACAGCTACCCATTAATTTAGGCTTCTATTGGCAATTTTGACACATCCCTCAATCCCGACACCAACCCTTGATTTGAGGAGAAAAAATCAACCATAACCCCTTTTTATGGCAACCTCACTCCTCCCTCTCCCTTACCCTCCCTGCCATCCCCCGCCTATCTCCCTCTCTTTGTCTCTGTAGCCCATGCTTTTTGGCAATGGCAGGAATGTAAATAATACAAAATCAAGGGTCCTACACACGTTGATATGTCATCGTGGTTTCCAATTGAACCATGAATTCCAGAATGTAAATCATACCTTGAGTATAAGAAACCCCATAAAAGGAAAATTAAATCCCTCACAAATGGTGCAAGAAAATATGAGAAACCTATATAAGTCCCAACGGTGAGAGTTTTCATCAAAGAAGTAGACAATCCACACGCTAAATCACCAATCAAACATGAAGATGATCACAAAGAAGAAATCCCTAAAACCAATATTTTATTAGAGTTGAAAATCGAAATTACGCCAAAACAGAACCTACACTACCCAAATTAAGCTAAAAATTCACTAACCCAACAAAAAGGCAAAGAAAAATCCCCTCTAGATGACTGCCATTTATTCAATGCAAAGAGAGCTCAAGCTGCTTAATATTGTTCTGAAATTAGAGAGAGGGTGTGAGAGATCATGAGAGGACGGAGGGGCGAATGGCGGAGTGAGATTCAGCGCGTCTCTTCTCTGCATATAAAAGATGCCGCACAATTATGCAACCTACTCCGTAGACTCATAAACATCACAATTATAAATTCTGAAACTTATATAAATTGAATAGACAATACACAAAGCATAAACAAATTCAGCATATGAACACCAAAACTTACCAAACTCATGTGCTTGCTTGAAGCTGTTTTTGATCATTTTTCTACAATCTACTGCATAAAAAGGACCAAACTATAACAGCAAACTATATATATAATTTGCTATAATACCCAAAAAAAATAAATTAAATTAACATTTGAGTGGAAGCCACGACCAAAGTGGTAAAATTCAAGAAAACATCAAAATCCCAGAAAAAAAAAAACAAATCCTTTCAGAAAAAATAAAAGAAATTCACTCAGGTAATCAATCAATTATGTACCTAATTCCCCTGATGTCTTGAATAAATATAACACTCCAACATAAATTAACTACCCAATATTAATTTTTCCTGTTTCTTTCTTCTTATTCTCGGGAAAGAAACAAACCCAAAAACAAATAATTGAAGAAAACATACAGAAAATATTGGGGAGGAGTAACATACAATCTGCTGAGCTCTTCTTCGCTTTGTAGATAAGAGATGGTGGCTTCTCATCGAGTTCATGTATGTATTGCCTGGAGTGAGATGGTGAGCGGGAGTGAGAGAATAGGGCAGTGAGAGAGAGAGAGTCGGGAGAGAAAAAGAGGGAAAGAAATGGGGACGGAAACGGATGGAAATGTAGTCGAAGCAGAGCATTCCACGATGACTGACGCGTGGGTGCTCTTAAACTGTGCAAAAGCAGTGGTAATTTTGTAAATAAATCGAAATTTTCAATTTGCGGTGAAGAGATGATGGTAATTTTGTAAATAACTCAAAATCCACTCCAAGTTACTATTCATTTGAATAGTGCAATTGAAAAGCCTTTTTTAGACTAAAGTAATTTGAGAAATAATGGTACGTGAGCATAAGGCCAAGAAAACATAAATAAATAAAAATAAAGAATATATTTGCGAAAGTAATCGCATATTGAAAAATGATGATACAAGCCCAAGAGACCCATTTGAACAACACGATATTAATCACCAACATGTAATTAGAGGTTTTATCACAAAATATCTCAGTGTTGGCTAAGGTCACATCCTGGCCTAGACCCCACCATATTCCGGGCTTAATTTCGCCGTAGCACGATATTGTCTGAGCCCAGACCACGCCCTTACGGTTTTGTTTTTGGGAAGACCCTGTGCTAGTTAGATATGAGAATATACATATAAGGCTTACAAGATCCACTCTCCTGGACGATGTGGGATGTTACAATTAAAGTGGGATAAGCCTATTTAAAGTCCTTATTTTTCTTTTAGCCCACGGATGTGGGATAGCTAACAGATGTTGTCGGAAAGCATCAACCAACCGTATGCAAGATTGTCTGTGGAACAAAACAAATAACAAATAAGCAAGAAACAAAAGGGAAAAGAAATCTCAACTTGCAAAGATATCAAGAGTGCCTTAATTAAGATTGCTTAAACACAGTAGAGGATAACAATTTCAACTTGAAATTTGTCGTTTAGAGTTAAATTGAAATATTACAAATTACACATGAGATATGTATTAATAAAGATCTAAAAGCAACTTCTGAGCATTTGCCTAAGGAATACATTTAAAATATTTTACGGGAAAAATATAACGCCCAGCATCTATTGGGATACTTCAGCATAAAACCAACTTCACTTACCAATTAGTTGATCGACTACTCGTGTAGCAAATTGCTGCAAGTAGTAGAATTCAAATGTTGAGGAAGCCCTTCTCCTTGAGGCTTTCAACGGTGTCTGAGACTCGTTTCCAGAGGGAGGAAAGTGATTCCCAAACCTCTTGCTTTCTCTGTGGACACTTGAAACTTCGAGTCACAAAGATTGCCGAACTCCGAAGGCACAATGTGGGGTAAAGTTGTTGCAAAATCTTGTGAGTATCAGGTCCGTCAGCGACTTGGGCAACTAAACAATATCTACCTTTAGCTGAAGGAACTTCAAATGCTTGAATATGAGCAGAGGCAATATCTCTAACGTCTACCAATGGGTAGTTTATAAACGGTGTTTCAATACCTGACCACAAAAGAGAAGCAAAACACAATTTATAGCTGGCATCACAAAGAATATTGTTAAACACAAAGGGGATGAATTGTACCACTGATGAGATTCTGAAAAAACTTGATGGAGAGATTTAGAGTTGGCCGTAATAGTGGACCAATCCCAAACCCTGGATGTATTGTAACCAAGTCAATCCCATTTCCTTTGGCAAATTTCCAAGCGGCCGGCTCAGCTAAGGTTTTTGAGAGACGATACCATTGCTGAACAAATGAAGAAGGGAGTTCGTATGGGTTTGTAGTCATCATCATGTACTGCATTGTCTTGTGTTATGCTTACCTCTATATTCAATATTATAAATAGAACGGGAACGTACACATACATACCTTGATCTTCTCACAAAAAAGTGGATCTGAATAGTATGTTTCGTCCAGAACCACATCAGAGGTCAGAGGTTTTCCAGTCATCATTACTGCAGCCATAGAAGATGTTATAACCACTCTCTTAACAGGATGAGTTAACAGGACATATTCAAGATGATATTCCTTGGTGTATGCTTTTCACAGACGATATAATGTTGATAGATGAAACTCAGGAAGGGGTAAATGCGAAGCTTAACCTTTGGAGAGAAGTGTTGGAATATAAAGGTCTTCGCCTAAGCCGATCAAAGACAGACTATATGGAGTGCAAGTTCAGTACAAATGGAGACCAAAATGAGTTAGGGGTGAGGATCGGAGATCAGGAAATACCAAAGAGCGACCGTTTTCGCTACCTAGGATCTATCTTGCAAAAGAACGGAGAATTAGATGGAGATCTCAACCATAGAATACAAGCTGGATGGATGAAGTGGAAGAGTGCATCCGGCATGTTGTGTGACCGCCATATGCCACCGAAGCTCAAGGGCAAATTTTATAGGACGACAATAAGGTCGGCGATGCTGTATGGCACAGAATGTTGGGCAGTGAAGCATCAACACGTACACAAAATGGGTGTAGCGGAGATGAGGATGCTTCGTTGGATGTGTGGGCACACGAGAAAGGATAAGATTAGGAATGAGGATATCTGAGGTAAAGTAGGAGTAGCCAAAATTGAAGGAAAGCTGAGAGAAAATCGATTACGGTGGTTTGGACATGTGCAAAGAAGGTCTACTGACGCTCCGGTTAGAAGATGCGACTACAAGGTCTACTGACGCTCCAGTTAGAAGATGCGACTACGGGACATAGGTTCAGGGCCGAAAGGGTAGAGGAAGACCTAGGAAAACTTTGGAAGAGACTCTAAGAAAAGACTTAGAGTACTTGGATCTAACGGAAGACACAACACAGGACCGAGCACAATGGCGTTCTAAGATTCATATAGCCGACCCCACTCAGTGACTTGGATTTTTCAAGTCTCAAACCGAAAAGTTTTCCTCACTTGAGAAATTAAGGGAACACTACTTCAACCTACATGCTCCACTCACAAAGCCTCAACATACAAGCTTCAACAAAAGAAAAATTCAAAGAACTTAGTGAAGAAGGCTTTGGTGTATTTAACACAATACGTTGAAATGAAGCAAAGCTTATTTATTGATATCTCTGATAAGTTACAAATATGTACATATACATGAGTCAAAATAAACAAACAAGAGGGAGCCTTCACAAAGGTTGCTTAGGAGAAGTCTCAGCAGTTGGTAGAGCCCCAGAAAGAGAAGGTACCGGAGGGGGATCATTCGGAGCCTCAGTACTGGACAGAACCCTAGAAAAAGGAGGCATAAGAGGTTGATCATTTGGAGCTTCATTTCGCGGTACAACCCCAGAAGACGAAGACAATAAATGTCTTTGGAACAAACCCACAAACCTCTGATGATCAAGTAAAACCTGACCATCAGATTCCTTCATCTGGTCAAGCTTACTCTTCATGTTTGTAGCATAGTCATATGCGAGCCGGTGCAACTGTTTATTCTCATGCTTGAGTCCTCTAATCTCCTGTTTGAGACTCATCACTTCAGCCACCAATGATTCAACTTGGCGGGTTCGAGCAAATATGCGTTGGCCCATATTAGACACAGAACCTGCACACTGAACACTGAGAGCCAGAGAATCCTTAACAGCCAACTCATCAGACTGTTTGGAAAGTAGTCTGTTATCTTTGGGAGTGAGAAGGTTCATGGCCACCACCGCAGCGGTCATATCATTCTTCATCACGGAATCCCCAACGGTAAGAGGACCAGTAGGAGATAAGAAGGATGGGCGTCATATGTTGTCTGGAGAAGGTGTGGCTGCCTCTTCAACAAGGTTCAAGTCAAAATGACGGTCGGATGGGCCAGACATTTTCAAAGGTGTTGAAGAGAGAAGAGGTCGAACAAATCAAGGTCTTAGAAGTGTACGAATGGAGCTTCTACTGGTGGAGATTCAAGTGTGCTTTGGAACTTAATGCCAGCCTCTATAAAAATCTGCACTCGACGGAGCTTCAGAAATCGAAGAGGCGCCTACTCAGAAATCGAAGAGGCGTTTGCTTTCTCAAAAGTTGGGCTACTCAGAGACCACGAGGGCCGATCTTAGAAATTGAAGAGGCGTTTGCTTTCGCAAAAGCTGGGCTGCTCAAAGACCACGAAGGCCGATCTCAGAAATCAAAGAGGTGCTTGCTTTCTCAAAAGTTGGGCTGCTCAGAGACCACGAGGGCCGTTCTCAGAAATCGAAGAGGCACCTGCTTTTTCAGCCTTGTCAGCACCTGTCACATGCACACTCAGCCTTGCGGAAATTACGGGCATTCTGTCGAAGATTTCTGGTGAAGTAGAAAGCACGTGAATCTTACTGTTCAATCATCCACTTTCTACACGCAACATTAGCTCATGGGTACCACAGATAACTTTGTCAAAGATCTCTGACAAAGTTTAGACACGTGAAGCTTGCAGCTCCCACTACATCGCTATGACCAAGAAGGGTAAAAGAATAGCAAAGAAACAGCACTAACAAAGTTTAGACACATAAATTTTGAAGGTCTAGCTACAATATTATTACCCACAAGGGTAAAGGAACAACACCACTGCTGGATAATTGGAAAGTCCCTGTGTGTCAACCTCTGTGCTCCATGGCAAGGTAGACTAACAAACATGTCCAACCTTTACTCACATTCGAGAAAAAACTCCCAACAAGATTGCTTGCTCCAAAATCGAAGAGGCACCGCCCTCCGAATCTCGAGAGCCAGAATCCCAACATGATTACTTTCTCAAAAATCGAAGAGACACCGCTCTCTGAATCTCGAGAGCCAGACTCCTAGCAGGATTGCTTTCTCAAAAATTGAAAAGGCACCGTTCTCCGAATCTCGAGAGCCAGATCCCCGACAGGATTGCTTATTCGAAAACCGAAGAGGCACCACTTTCTCAACTTTGAGAGCCAGATCTCATTGGATAAAGCTTGTCTGTAATCTTCACACACAACATCAGCTTTCCAAATATCACAGACCACTTTTTCAAAGTGCTCTGACAGAGTTAAAACACGTGAAGCTGGCAGCTCCCACTACCGTGTTATGACCAGGGTAAAGGAATAGCATTACTACTTGTTGTTAGAGAGACTCTTATATATGTCGACCTCCATCCTCAACGGACAGGCAAACCTGCAAAAATGCTCAACCCTTCCTCATATCTGAGAGGGCACTCCCAACGAAGCCTCTCGAAATACTCAGCTTTCTTTCCCCCCGATAATACCTCTGCAAACAAGCTACACCAGAGCAAGAATATCTCATATCATCAAGGTTAAAAGCAAGAGTATCCCATATCATGCTTTTTCCCTATCTTTTCCTTTGGCCTTGTTTTTACCTGCAAGACAGGGAGAAAGGGAGCAATCAGTCAGCAATTGGAATCAAGCTTCCAGTCAGGAACTGACTGCCTGGAACCCCTTACCTGATTACTTACCTAGCATTGCTCTCGAGTACTCATCTTCAACATCTTATGCTCTTAGAGAAAATACCACATCTGCTTGAGGAACAGATAGGGCAAGTGAGAAGGATACAAGGAAGTATGTGGAGACAAGCGTAACAGAACACGTGCCGATACATCCACTACTTTGTCAACAGCAAAAGTATCTCATATCAGCAGGGTCGAACGTACTCTAGATTTGATGGATTTGTTTTTACCCTCAAATTCTTTAGTCGGCCTTATACTCTGGAGGAAACTAGAAAATCCTCCAGCCCAGTGCAAGAATAAGCATGTGGAAAGTTACTTCTTCAAAAGCAAAAGTATCTCATATCATCTCTTCTCATTTTTCTTCTCTTTATCCTTCATGCTGCCTACAAGATAGGGAGAATGAGAACAATCAGCCGGAACTCGAAATCAAACTTCTGATCTGGACTGATTGCTTGGAGCTCTGATTGCTTACCTTGTATGTCACCTCTTTTAGCAGATCCCCTAGCTCGGCGACTTGGGGGACTCTTACTACATGGTTTGTATCGCGTTTGACCAAGCCTGAAACTACAAGTAAGCTTCAAGTGAAATTGATACATTACCTTGTGCATCTCCACCAGTTAAAGATACCACCCTTGGATGGATGAAAAGTACTTCCAGAGAAGATGTCACATCTACCTATGAGACAGATAAGGCAAGTGAAGACGATACCACACTTCGGTACTTAGAAGTTTCGTGATTACGAGATCATTCTCCCACAATATTTCCTAATGTCATTTGTACTAAATCATTCACTTGTACTCACTAAAGGAGAGCTTGGACCTATGTACTTGTGTAAACCCTTCACAATTAATGAGAACTCCTCTATTCCGTGGACGTAGCCAATCTGGATGAACCACGTACATCTCGTGTTTGCTTTTCTGTCTCTATCCATTTACATACTTATCCACACTAATGACCGGAGCAATTTAGCAAAGATCACAAACTTAATACTTTCTGTTGTACCAAAGTCCTCACTGATTTTGTGCATCAACAATCCTTAAGTCCTTACCTTTTTGCGATGGTAATGAATGAGTTAACAGGACATATTCAAGATTATATTCCTTGGTGTATGCTTTTCGCAAACGATATAGTGTTGATAGATGAAACTCAGGAAGGGGTAAATGCGAAGCTTAACCTTTGGAGAGAAGTGTTGGAATCTAAAGGTCTTCGCCTAAACCGATCAAAGACAGAATATATGGAGTGCAAGTTCAGTGCAAATATAGGCCAAAATGAGTTAGGGGTGAGGATTGGAGATCAGGAAATACCAAAGAGCGACCATTTTCGCTACCTAGGATCTATCTTGCAAAAGAACGGAGAATTAGATGGAGATCTCAACCATAGAATACAAGCTGGATGGATGAAGTGGAAGAGTGCATCCGGCGTGTTGTGTGATCGTCGTAGGCCACTGAAGCTCAAGGAAAATTTTATAGGACGGCAATAAGGCCGGCGATGCTATATGGCACAAAATGTTGGGTGGTGAAGCATCAACACGTACACAAAATGGGTGTAGCGGAGATGAGGATGCTTCGTTGGATGTGTTGGCACACGAGAAAGGATAAGATTATGAATGAGGATATCCGAGGTAAAGTAGGAGTAGCCGAAATTGAAGGAAAGATGAGAGAAAATCGGTTACGGTGGTTTGGACATGTGCAAAGAAGGCCTATTGCTCCGGTTCGAAAATGTGACTACGGGACAAAGGTTCAGGGCCGAAGGGGTAAATGAAGACCTAGGAAAAGTTTGGAAGAGACCCTAAGAAAAGACTTAGAGTACTTGGATCTAACGGAGGACATGACACAAAACCGAGCGCAATGGCGTTCTAGGATTCATATGGCCGACCCCACTTAGTGGGAAAAGGCTTTGTTGTTGTTGTTGTTGTAAGCGTTCCTTTAAATGTAGGCTTGACTAATTCAGCCTGAAATATGGAAGAAGAAAAATATCAGGCTGGTTTCTATATCATTGTTGAAAGTATATCGATTTTCTAACAACACATGTTGGAATATTTGAAGCATGAAGTGAAAGGACAAACCTGTGGGTCAGTGACTGAAAATTGAGCAGGAGATGCTGTATGAAAAACACCAACACATCCATCAACTATAGCGTCGAAAGATCCTTCTTCTAGTAAATCTGCTTTGAACAAATGAAGCCTTTCTTTTGCTCCATCTAGTGAGAGTAAGTGTTCTGTTTTGTTTGTATCATTTGTGGAATGCATCAAAAGAACTACTGAGTTGGCCTAAGGATACTACAACTTCCCAAGAAAAAAATAAAATAACTGGATACACAGTTTGTCATCCAAAACAAAAGCACTAGCTTTCAATTCAACTTTACCATATTATCAACCACCGCAATAGGTAGAATGGTAACTTCATTTTTACATTTTGCACCCTTATGTTTGGATGGAATTGCAAATTCATAACTCATATTTGAAATATAAAAATGTTATACGCAAACTTATGTTTCAATTGTTATGTTATACAATCGTTTGTCAAATTGTTAAATTGACTGTTGAATGATTACATGACACTTCCACTTTTTTTTTTATGTGAATGTCTGCAACATAGAAAAAAGAAATTTAAAATAATAAATGACTTTTTATGCTAAATTTTTTAAAACATAATGGACCCCACCACTACAACTATTCACCTTCAACTTTCTTCACTCAAGAAATTTTCAATCCGTTCGGAATGTATTTCATTATACAAGTAAAAAAATACTTTAAAAAATATTTTTTTCTTTTTGTGTTATAACATTTAGCGTACTGTTCCGTATTTTGACACATTGAAAAATATCACATTCGCCTTCCCCCACAACCCACCTACCCCAAACAAACAGCATCAACACCCCCACTATCCATCTTTATTGGTTCCCTTAGAAAAAGCCGAGTTTTGTTTTCACCACAACAATCAACCAATACTTCCCATCACTTCTGCATTAAAATTAAAATTAAAAATAAAAAATAAAAACCCAGATTTATTTTCCTCAATTAAAATTTTCAATGAAATCATCTGGTCACCACGAAGGCACACGCCCAAAATTAGAGATCTCCCAACCTTGATGATTTGCTAGTTGATAAAAATTCTCAGTCAAATATGGTAACAAATTGCCCTGGGGAAGGGCTGGAAGGGAAAGAGAGAGACTTGAAGTTGGGACTCGCCGGCCTTTCAAACGAAAAGATGGCGAAGTGATGCAGGAGGATCTTCAGATCAAAATTTCGGTTTCACCAAGAAAAAAAGAAAACTATTTCAGAATATGACTTGGATCCGATAAACTTCTTTTTGCTGACAAAAATACAAAATACAAAACCCAGAATTTGAAAATGAACGGTAACAAAATAATTGTAAGTCGAGAAAAGGAGGAAAAAAAGGAAGTAGAGGACACGCCCCGATTCCGATGTTCTCCAAACGCCAGGGTAGGTATGTGTTGGCCGACATCATAAGGTGACGCAAACCATTTAGGATGCACGAGAATAATAAATAAATAAGGCTTATAGGTTTAAATATAATTAATATGCAATTGAGGAATATGTTCAGAGCATACAACTAATTATAAACACAAAAAATGAAATAATATAATGAATAAAGGAATATGTCCTACACCAAGAGGACTCGAAGATGCCGATGCGAAAGTGCATTGACGCCGAGATTGTACGCCTCGAATCTAAATTCTAAGGGGGAGCAAAACAAACATGAGTAGACCAAGTTGATATATATATAATAAAACAATTATCAACATACTAACACCTAAAGTTTTATGAAAACTGATAGCATAATATTGAATAAGTTTTCCGAAAACCCTAGCATGCCATAAAACCTTTCATAAAATGAATCTTGTATATAGTGTGCTAACTATCGGTATCAATATCGCCCGAAGGCTTATAGAACTCTTCCTTCACAAGTAACAATCGTCCGCATGCTCCTACAGCACCCAACCTGAAGGTCAATATAAGTATCAATCGCCCGAATGCTCTTACAGCACTCAACCCGAAGGTCAATATAAGTATCAATCGCCCGTAAGCTCCTGCAACACCCAACACGAAGGTCAATAATAGGGTCCACTAGATACGCACAAAACCACTAAAAATAATCTTTCTAAACATAAGTACATATATCTCAAAAACATCTTCATAGTATAAAGTCATCTATCATCTATACTATAAAGAAATGTGTAAAAACATGTTCTAAATAGTATATTGTCATCCATCAGATATCCTACAAGAATATGGGTTCGATAGAAAATATGGTATTCCAAAATAAGCTCAGTGTAGCATGATAATCAATTTCTCATAAAACGTTTCATAAAATGTAATCATTAAATCATGTTTTTCATGTATGTAATTCTACTATTAAAACATGCAATTTATAAGGGGTCCACTCATAAATACTATGTCGTAGTAGCGCCATATGAGATAGGAATAAAGGAATCGCCGCTAGTAATTGCATCTAAACACATAAAGGGTCTAATTAATAAAACTCTATTCAAACAATTGAATTTGGGAAAACGGACTTCAAAAACAAATTCAAAACGTCGAATTACCCTAAGAAGAGTCCCAAATAAATTTTGAAAAAGTCAACAGGAGAGTATTCTCTAACGGAATATTGCAAAGAATATTCCATTGGGGCAGAAATGGGTTGGACCGATCCTCCTTGGGTTTGGGCCTAAGGGTCCTAGGCCCAAAGGCATAATTTCAAAAGCATTTTGGGTTAGACTTTAAAGGGTTTGGTTATAACTTGGGCTTGGGTAATAACTTGGGTTTGGGCTTGATACTAATTTGGGCTTGGGTCACAAAGGCCCAAGATTTGGGCTAGGTTTCTAATTCTGAGTCGGGTTTGACCTGTTTAACTTGTGGGTCGTTAGACTCCACGAAGAAGAAGGCCGGATTTCAACCGGAAAATTGGACAAACTTTAAACGTTCATAACTTTGTCAATACTCAACAAACTCGAGTGATTCAAAACAAAAATCATAGTTCTCGATGAGACGAAGAGAATGGTACCTCGCATGACGTCTAACTCGCCATGGTTTGGCCAGAAAACGCCTCAAAAGTCGCAAAGATCGCCGATAACTGGGTAAGATTCAAAGGAATATAACTTCTTCAATACTCAACGAAATTGGGTGAAACAAAAGGAAAATTGTAGTACTCAACGAGACAAAGAAATTGACACCTTGCACGCCAACCAACTCTCCATGATTTGGCCGTAAATTGGCTCGAAAGCGGCCGGACTCGTTGGTAAAACTGGGAAAACACCTCCCCGAGTTGTTCTGCGTCCAACTAGTGTACACAAACATCAACCCTTGGGCATGAGTGTGCATGAGGATGTGGGGAGGGGTCAGGTCGCCGTGTTGTGTGAGTGTGCATAGTGTGTGTGTGTGTGTAAGGGAGCTAGGGGAAGAGAGAGCACAGAGAGAGGGAGCATGGGAAAGTGAGGAGAGAAGGAGAGGAAGAGAGGACTGAGAGATAAGAGAGATGAGAGGACTAGGATTCTCTCCCCTCCTCTTTCCATCCCCTCCTCTCACATCCTCTTATTTTGTCTTTCTCTTACTATAAAAAAATTAATATAAGATGTTGACGTAACTTAACCGTGACTGTTCAATTAGGATGGGAGGGAAGGAGAGGGAAAAAAGAGAGGAGAGAATCCTACTCCGAGAGAGAGGCTCGGGGGACAAAAATCAAGGGATGGACCCCTTGGGCTCACCAATTAAGATCCAAAAACAATTTTTTAAATAAAAACCCAAAACTTAGTAAAATTATAAACTAAATTTGGGGAGGGGTTTTACAGTAGAAGTAATACTGACTCAGATCACGAACAGTAGCTTTGACAGCATAACCTCTTTGTAGTAAGAGCTTCACGAGCCATGACGCTACGTAGCCGGAGGCTCCTGTTACACACAACCTTTGTTTCTCCACTCATTTTCTCTCTGTGTCTATATCACTAACCACTTCAGTTATGTAATGGTAGAGTTGGTGTTTTTTTTTAATGGTGGAATGTTAGCTGAAGAATATCTGTTATGCAATGGCCCGCCATTGTCTACTATGAAGATGGACCAAATAAAGACGCACTATGAAAGGAAAACACTAATTGTTACTTAATCTTGTTGGAAGTCATTGTTTATGAATTAAAGATTGATTTAGAAGGGATCAGCTTATTTCATCTGCTCGAACACTGCAAATCAACACGTCATCGGTACTTGCTGCATGGAGCCAGAAAAAAGAGTACGGTACCTGAACTTATTTACTCCAACGTGCACCCAAATTGTGTTTAAAAAGCAAAGAGGGCCAGTGTTTGTCACACGCCATTGTTTGAAGAGATTCTTTCGTGTCAGTAATTCATCACTTATCTGTTGTCTATTGGATAGTAGTATATTTTAGAATACATGACAAATATTTATTAAGCGGTGAAATTAAATCTTAGTTGCATTAGAGATTCTTTCGTGTCAGTAATTCATCACTTATCTGTTGTCTATTGGATAGTAGTATATTTTAGAATACATGACAAATATTTATTAAGCGGTGAAATTAAATCTTAGTTGCATTAGAGATTGTCCATTGTGTGGCTAAAAAGTATATTCAGAGGTGTCAAATTGTAAAAAGTGTGAAACCGGTGCAGATTTCCTTAACCCCCCCTTGTACAAGCAAAAAAGATTAAATGAGAGAGATACCTGGAGACTTCCTTGGGAAAGTATCAAAGAAATGCTAGTAACAGAAAGAAAAGCAACAACTGAAGTGGGAGAGTCCGAGCCAAAAAGACGGGTCTTCAAGACACCAATTATTTGGTTTAACATAATATTCTCAGTAAAATGAGTTTTAGTGTCTCCCGAATAACAATGGCTAGCACTTTGTCCAGACCAAATACTTCACATTTTATTTCACAAACTTTGAAGTATCACGAAAAGCACCCCTACGGTAACATTTATGAGCAGATTGGCATGATAATATACAAGTACATATGTCATGATTATCAACTTAATTGCTTAACATCGACGAGTTCCATGATTAGAAGAAGTTCTTCTGCTTCAAACTTTCAACAGCGTCCTTCAAAGTCACATCCAGAGGAGTATACACAACACCCAAAGTCTCAGCTCTTTCCTTGGATATCTGGTAAGTTGGTGCGAAAGGTTGATCATCTGCACATCTACCCAGAATAGACACATAAATTGGTTAATATTGAACATTGGAAACTCGTGTCCAAGTATTCTGTGTTGGGAAATCAAGAGACGGTGAACAAATTTACAGTACAGTACACTATCTGACTCTTTAGCACGCCATTTACTTTCAGGATCGATATTTGGGTTCGGAAATTCAAAAATTTAAACCATTCAAATAGCTTATTCAGACCGTGAAGATTCAGAAATCATCCAAAACAACAGAAAACAAAAAGAGCCAGGAATCCCTTTCACAAAACTAGGTCTCTAGTGATAACCTCCATCTCAAAATACCTAATATATGCTAATTACGATATTCTCAAAAGGAAAAGCCACAGAACAGGACACTAGAGTGCATAAATAAACAGGACCCTAGAGTGCATAAGTAAACCCACACTATCCTTAGAAGTGCCTCTAACACATGTATAATTAAGATGCAATGATGTGGCTATGTTTAGCAACTTACTTTTCCGGAAGATTGAGAGCAGGG
The DNA here is from genome assembly GCF_042453785.1 of Malus domestica. NCBI lineage: Eukaryota > Viridiplantae > Streptophyta > Magnoliopsida > Rosales > Rosaceae > Malus > Malus domestica. The sequence goes on along the minus strand of NC_091662.1, from coordinate 35,757,599 downwards.
AAGAGATCACGAAGAATTTTAACGGCCACAGAATAGTGTGCTACACTTCCAACTATAGAATACCTCCCACTAGCTGAAGGATTCTCAAAGGCTAGAATATGTGCATTAGCAATATCTCTAACATCAACCCATCTGTGAGTTGCATTTGGAAATTTTCCGGTTCCTGCATAAATGATAAATTAGGAACAATAAATTTTCATAGATTTAAGTTTTCATAGAAAGAGCAGCATATTGATGACACTTGAATACAGAAGAGACTGCAAATGATGAGCTCAATAAAGTCCCAATCCCAAACAATCATAAAAGATCTGTGCAAGAAATAGTAAAACGAACTTTCAATGATTGAGTTGCATTGGTTAAATGCAAGTCCTCTATTTTAAATAATGCAGAAGTTATGGCAGAGCAACAGTAACTTTGCGATGAAAACTAAAAACGATGAACTCAATTATCTGAGATTCATAAATTACCAAAGAATTATGGATATGAACACACTACAAGATATGGTCTACAATATGGTACTGGATATGCGGATCCAGTGATTAAAAGCATGGTATATGATACCGCAGATATGTGCTACAATAATATTTCATATGCCTAATAGCTTTTCTGTTATATGGTCAAATATCTATTGTTGAAACCTGAAGAACGCAAGCATGCAAGCCTTCAAATGTCATTTTTATTTTTCAGTAAGAGTAAACAGGTTTCCCAACTTCAGTAAACACGTGTTTTAAGATTTCTTATAACTACAAACTTAGTCCTCTTTCCTGACTATGCTCCTAAAATTTCGTGTCTAAAGATTTTATTCTACTTCCGTAAGCGTACCATCAAAGAGTTTGAGAAGTAGCTCCGAGCTTGAGTTCAGAGTTGGCTGTAAAAGAGGGCCAATCGCCACCCCTGGATTTACTGCAACTAAATCGATTCCATTCTCCTTCACAAACTTCCAAGCAGCTTCCTCAGCTAAGGTTTTTGAAAGTGCATACCAAAGCTGATGAAAACCAAAGACGATAAGAACAATGAATGCATTTTTTCAAAGAATGAAAGCAATCAGATTTAAATCGTATGATTCTTATCACAGAATTACAACAGGTATGTCAACCAGACCAAGATAAGCAAACAAACATATGAGCATGAATTGTGCGGTTGACAAGACATGTTTAAAGAGTCGTAAAAGTTGCTCATAATCAAACTCGTTAAGAGAGAGAGAGATAACTACTGAGACATCTTTAGAAAAAGCACGATAAGCACAATCGACTTCTGCAGAGTATGTGAACAAATAAATCATTGAGAATGGAGACAGAAAAGAAAAACCAAGGGAGGACGAGTTCTTATATTATTGCACGAAACTGGAAGCTAGCTGGACGCTCGCATTCCCCTTACATAAATGATAAGTCTGTTGTAAATTTAAATTAGCATATGCACTGTACAAACCTTTGCTTTTTCACAGAAAGCTGGATCTGAAAACCAAGATTCATCAACTACAGTATCAGCAGAAAGAGGCTTTCCAGTAAATACAATTGATACTATGGAGGATGTTAGAACCACCCTTTTGATAGACGGAAATTTCGCGCATGATCTGAGGACATTCAGTGTTCCCTTCACAGCAGGGTCAAGTAGTTCTGCCTGACAAGATATTAAACTACCAATATTTAAGGGTCTGAATTTTAGAATGTAACAGATTATATAAACAAACAGCTCGAGATGCAAAACTTAGGTTCATGCCGCATGTAATAAAGCTCTGACAATGAAAGTGAAGAGATTACCTGTGGGTCAGTGACTGACATTAGTACAGGCGATGCCATATGAAAAACTCCTTCACATCCATCAACGACAGCGTCAAAAGATCCCTCTTCTAATAAATCTGCTTTGAACAAATGAAGCCTTTCTTTTGCTCCATCTAGTGAGAGTAAGTGTTGTGTTTTCTTTGGATCATCTGTGACATACAAAAACAGGACTGGTGAGCTGACTTACGAACACAAGTTTCCAAGAATTAAAACATTCCTCTACTCTTCTTTATCAACCATGGCTTCTTTTGATATCATTTCCTAAGGACGTGGGTTTGGGGGAGAGAGAAGTTGCATTAAGTGGCTTTGTTTTCAGACTAGGCTTTGTTTTCTATATAAAGAAAACCAAGGCATGAAGGTGAGGACACTCAAACAATCAAACAAATCTCTCTACAGCTGCACCATTTTCATTTCAAATTTCAAAGCTTTCTTCAATATTGCAAGCTCTTTCATTTCTTTCAATTAAAGTCAAAGCACTCTTTCAATTCATTATATCTTTGTTGTGTTTACAAGTATTCCTCCATTGCAATACGAGTTCTCTCTTTGAATTGTTATTGTCATTTCAATACAAAGCACTTAAACAATTTCTCTTTCTCTTCACCATTTACATATTGTGAGTTATTTCTCTATATAAGTAAAGTCCTTATCATATAAGGCAAAGAAAGAACCTAAGTCGAGCCACTCTCACTTAATGACACAATTTTTTTATTAGAAGTTAAATAGCGCAATCTTCATCACTCAAATCTCATCTACCAACAATAACTAGTGGTGCCAAGCTCGCAATCACCAATTTATTGACTAAGTAAATCTCAGCTTGCCCGCAAGGCCCATTACAAATTTGGGGGTGAACAATTTTAAATGTCCAATGGGACCCTTATGTAGAGTAAGATCTTTCTCTTTTGCCCGAAGGGCTTCACCCAGTTTGCCCCAAAGGCCCTTTCCCAAGTTGCCGGATTGGGCTGTTTCCACTTTTGCTTGCTCGACTTGGGCTTTTCCTTCTTTTGCCCGAATGAGCTCCTTCAAAGCTCAATTGGAGAAAAGAACGCCTTATATATTAATTTAGGAATGTAATATCCACATATCTCATTTAACTTCTCGTATACTTTTTTAAAATGGAATGTGTGAATAACACTTGTTGCAGTCATTGATTTCTTAGTTGTGAAATCCCTTTGGAGTTACAGCTTAAGTCGGGTTTTTTATTTTATTTTAATTTATTTATAGTACTGCGTTTAAAGTGTTTTTCGCTAAAATATGAAGTTATCGAGGACTTACATAAGAAAACCCAAAAATAAACACCGAACTGAAACCCAGAAACTTGAAATACAACAATTTGATGAAGCAAGCTAAGAGAAAAAACAAATAAATAAATTAAATATCATATATATATGTATGTATGTATACTTACTTGGGTCACGCACAGTGGCTTTGACAGTATAACCCTTTTGCAGTAGGAACTTCACCACCCATGATGCTATGAACCCGGATGCTCCTGTTACACAAACCACTTTACTTCCTCCGCTCATCCTCTCTCTCTCTCTCTCTCTCTCTCTCTCTCTCTCTCTCTCTCAGACAGTGAAGGCCTTGCAGTTGCCGATCGGTGCTTTTATATGTAGTTAGTTGCCTTGCAGTTGCCGATTGGTGCTTTTATATGCAGTTAGTTTATTGCTCTTGCTTTCTTTTTATTTTTTTTATTTTTTTGCCTTAGGCTTTGACTCAGTCAAGTTTTTCGTTTTTTTTCTTAGTGTTTAATTTTAGTCATTGATTTTAGTCTTTCTTTCTTTATTCTGTTTCATTTTTCTTGCAATACTACCGTCATCACAACTAAATATCTACTTAAGCAAACTATTAGTTCAAACTCACATATGTATTTTTTAGGATCACAAACTCTGCTTTAACATCATTTGATTCGGAGCCTAAAAGTAAGTTGCCACATCATTTGGAGCCGAGACTGCGTGAGGAGACGGATTAGTCATCGATGTCACGTGGGATACCTCCTATATTAAAAAAATTGATGAAGACAAAGTACTTTTGATTTGGAGCGCTTGTTTATGCATGTAATTATGAATTCTTACTTAATTTCCCAGCACCCTCCTGTTGACTGTTAGTTAATAGTTTTGCAAAAATTGAAACTTTTGATTTTTCTCACCAGCATTTGTCCTCTGCCGCCCCTCTTCTCCTCGTTCCCAGTTGCGTTTGATTTCCTAAGCAATTTAAGGACAATTTGAATTTTTTATTATTTCACTAACTTCAAATCGCAATCCAAAACTTAAAAAAGTCGTTGATAATGCTGCTTGTTAATGCACCAAAATTTTGCTCCATCTTACCAAGCCATGAGTCAAAACCAACCACTGATTTTGGACTTGAGGTGTCCCTATGTTCGAGATGCCACTACCAAGTTAAAAGCTCGAGAAGAGAGATTCGGAAGAAAGAGAATCCTACTCCGTTTTAAAACATTGAAATTCGGTTTCTAGTTTATATAGATAAGCATATTCGAACTACTTGAGCCAAGGAGCAGACAAACTTGGACACCAAGTCAATGCCGCCATGCCGGCCACAAAGAAGTTGACAACGTTGGACACCAGCTTATACAAAAACTAATGCAAAAATGGAAAAACTAATGTGTCTGGGAGCGTTTGTTTCTGCACATATTTATAAATTGACTACTAGTTTATGAGGGAAAGTTCTAAATTTAAATTAATTTCCAACTCAGAGTGGTTGAGTTGGGATTCCACTTAATAAATTTTCGACTTGTGATGTCGGAATATTCAGGATCCAATACAAACTTCAAACTTCAAACTTCAAATTTTTCCCAGCAACTAAAACGCAGTTGAAATAAATTCCAAAGTACAATTAAACTTCACAGAACGGGGTCTCGTGCAAGAGTTTTGTGAAGCGCCAATTATTTTCTGCAACGTATTTTTACGTAGTTGATCAAACGGGATTTGATGTTGCAACGATAAGTCCAACGTGACCCATGATCAGAAGAAGTTCTTCTCCTTCAAACTTTCCACGGTGTCCTTCAAAGTCACCTCCAGAGGAGTAAACTTAACTCCCAAACTTTGGGCTCTTTCCTTGGATACCTGGTAAGTTGGTGTGAATGGTTTGTCATCTGCACATCTGTGAAGAACACAGACGTTAGTTTTTTAATCCCAGACTTTAAATCTCCTTAAGTCCAAATTATCCGTCACACAAATTAGCAACTACGAAGAATGTGGACAGTATTAGCATAGCAACTTACTCCTCTGGAAGCTTGAGAGCAGGGAAGAGATCCCGCAGAATATTCACGGTGTCAGAACAGTGTATTACTCTTCCAACTAGACAATATCTCCCACTTGCTGAAGCATTCTCAAAGGCGAGAATATGAGCAGTAGCAACATCTCTAACATCAACCCATCTATAAGTTGTATTTGGAAATCTTTCAGCTCCTGCATAAATTGAATATCAGCAATGAGAATTTCTTAGCAGATTGTACGGTTTCGCAGAAAGCATGAGATCCAAACATGACCCTTTAGTTTATGATCACTCAATAGTAAATACACCTCCATGATACCCTCTCTCTTTTACAAGAAACCAATTCACCGTAGTCTACATCTCATATATACCAAGGAATACATTACCCATGTGAAGTGACATGCCAACGTAGTAGTTACATGTTCATGATGGTGCCCCCAAACCATTATTCAAGTTGTGCTAAAGGATCAGTGCTTATACAAGGAACATAATTCCATAACTATTAGCAATTGGAGGCACGGATTAAAAGTCCACTCATCTGTACAGAATGCAGAAGTTCAAGTAGAAAGAGTAAATCTCAAAACTCATGATATTTCATATATCCCAATGAGGAGAGTGTTCTGCACTGAAGGTTTAGTGGAAAAAGTGTAATCTGTGTACTATGCAGCTTCTCTTACGTACTAGATCCTGCCCTCAAAATAGGTTCTCCAGTAGGAATGATTACTTGATAAAATGATGCAATATATTAATGAGCAATGAAATTTTATAAATACTGGCTCAGGAGTACCATTGACGAGTTTCAGAACAGGTTCCACGCTTGTGTTCAGAGTTGGCTGTAAGAGAGGACCAATCACCAATCCTGGATTTATTGTAACGATGTCGATTCCATTCTCTTTTGCAAACTTCCAAGCAGCTTCCTCAGCCAACGTTTTTGAAATCATATACCAAAGCTAATGAAGGAAAAGTCTTAGTAAACACAATGGACATGCATTTAAAGGATGAAATATTTAACTCTTACACAATAAAAATTAATCATTTACGTGAGATATGCTAACAACCAGACCAGAGCCAACAAAAATATGAGCATCAATCATCTCACAACAAATAATTATTCCTTTCAATTTACATCCAAATATGACATAACAGGCTAAAGAACCCTAAAAGGTTCTCATATTCAAGCACATTAGAAGGTGAAATACACAACTAAGGCATCTTAGGCGAAGCATGATAAGCTGAAAGTGATTTCTGCAGGAGTGAATAACTATAAGAACAGGATAAATAAAAAAAATAAAAAAAACAGATAAAGATGAACACGCATAAAAAAATAGAGTTGGTAGAGATATGTATGAACAAGACTGGATGTCAAGTGCAAATTAATATCGAAAAGTTCCGTATGATGTTCTATTATGTTAACCAGTTAAGTCTTTGTACTAATGTCCACAGAGAACCTATAAATGAGATATTTTTTGTCATAAAATTAGAATGAGAAGTGCACAAACCTTTGATTTTTCACAAACAGCTACATCTGAAAACCAAGATTCATCAACTACTACATCCGGAGCAAGAGGTTTCCCATTAAATGCAACTGCTGCCATGGAGGACGTTATTACCACCCTTTTGATAGATGGAACCTTGGCGCATGATCTAAGGACATTAAGAGTTCCCTTCAAAGCAGGGTCAATAAGTTCCGCCTGACACAAGAAAACATTAAAACCAGCAGCTTATCGGATCTTAATTTAAGAATTTGCAGACAAGATATAATTAAAAAGAAGGTAGTTAGAATCCAGCGACCTTTTAGCATATTCAAATGAACTTTGAAGGCAATAATTTTATACTAATGAATCCATGAAAGAGATACTTCCAGAAGAAAAAGCATCGCATAGAACATCAAAGCATCATAAACTTTCAGTAAATCCAGCAAGAATGCAACATAATTGGTAAATTATGCAGACATATCACGACTGATGGTTACGCAATGGAGCAATTAAAGTGACACAGGATGTACCTGTGGGTCGCTGACATTGTGATAAAACGGAGAAGCTGTATGAAAAACACCTTCACTACCCTCAACTAGGGAATCAAAAGAGCCATCTTCCAGTAGGTCTGCTTTGAATAGTTGAAGCCTCTCCTTAGCTCCATCTAGCGCAAGCAAGTGTTCTGTTTTCTTCTTATCATCTGCAGTATAAACCATAAAAACTATAACTTAACAAATGAATCATTTGATGCCCATTTCAACACTCCCAATCCACTACCTTTTTGTAATCACCAAATTTACCAATTTACATCTATGGATCGTCGCAAAGCGCTCAAGTTTCTTCCTTCCATGATGAAGAAACCGGTTATTGGTCTAGTCTTGAGGGTTAGTTTGACACTATCAATACTTAGTTAAAGTCCTTAAACTGGATCAAACTGGTCAAGTAATCAAGTTACTATTAAGCATACAAGTCAGCAATACAGTTAGTAAGTTGGTTAGAGTAGTTAGGCTTTCTCTTATAAAAACAGTTGTGTAACCTTCATCCTATCAGTCAATACAAAAGCATATTTCTCTCTCTAAAACTCTCTCTCTCTCTCAAACTCTCTGTGTTCATCTTTCTTCTCTTCATCTTTCTTCTTGATTTTCTCTTCAATTCCCAAACACTACAATGTAGTTAACATGGTATCAGAGCCAGGTTACACAACCTCCGGCCTCCCCAATATGACACGGCAGAGCAAAAGAAACAGTTACCAAGGTCCTAAATTCCTAAATCACACAAAACCATACTGATCAAATTAATTAACCTTGGTAACACACACAAAATTTCTAGGAATTTACAAACTTTGATGAAAATATTCAAAAGAAAATTAGCAAAATACACAAACCCAAAACACAGATTAGTTTTAATCACGCATCAAGCCTCATACATTTTTCCAAAAAAGAAGAATTAAATAATCAAATTAATCGAAAAGAAAACGAAGAAGTGGGGATTAAAACTATCAAATAAATAAGTATTTTGCAATTAAAGAGAAATTAACCAATTGAAGAAGTGAAGTAAGAGCGGCGAGTGATGACTGACTTGGGTCGCGAATTGAGGCTTTGACCGTATACCCACGCTGCAGCAACAGCTTCACCAGCCATGATGCTATGTAACCGGACGCTCCGGTTACACTCATCACCTTTGTTGCTCCGGTGTCACTCATCCTCTCTCTCTCTCTCCTCTTCTGTGTAAAAAGATAATATTTACGGAAAGAAAAGCACTCAGCTTTTTTGTTAAAGTGTATAATTTTTTTTACTTTGATTGTTAAAATTGAAGGAGAGAGGAAGAGATTGAGAGAGAACTTGGAAGTGAGGAGTGAGGGATAGAGATTGTTTTTTATTTTTTTTATTTTTTATTTTTTAAATTAAAGATGATAAACTTACATGTAGCTGAGGTTTAAAAAAAACAAAATTTTGATCTGTTAAATTACGTTATTGTCCTTAATATTTTTGTTGTTGTAATAGAAGATAAATCTGTTTTCTTATCATTTTTTTGTTGACAAAAAGAGTTTCATTAATGTAATTTTAGATAAATTAGTGTAACTGCCTTAATAATTTTTTTTTGAACGGGAGAAGTCATAAACAGGTTGAAAGGCAATAATAGGCAGAAAAAAATTGAAAATAGATCAACTACTGCTAATCAATCTACTTTATGATTTTGCAGATATTGGATAATTCTTAATCTGTTCGGTCTAGATTATGGATTGTAATGTGAGACCCGCATACTTTTTTATCTGTCCAACAAAAAAAATATATACTTTTTGGTTTTGTTACTATGTATTTGTAAGCACCACGAAGTCATAGCAACCAGTTTGGCACAACTGAAATTTTTAAAAAAAGTGGGTACCAAGAAAATATGGGCTTAAATCGTGTTTGGTAAACATCTATAATTAGCTTTACATAATTTGGAGTGTAAAAAGACCAAAATGCCAAAGCAGCAAAAACAAGCTTTAGAAATCTGCCTTTTTTTTCCCAAAACAAGGTGAACAGTGTCACTGCCCATTTAATCAATTTTTTGAAATTCCAAACCTACCCTCATTTCTCTCTTTATCGTACAAAAGCAAAGGGCGCAATTCAAATCTAAAAACTTGTCGAGTCCTTCCCCCAGCTCTGGTGTTGCTCTCTCGTCTCTCAGCTCGCGTCCTCCCTCGTGTCCTTCGTCATCCAATTGAACTTTCTTGTTCCTAGATACAACAACAACAACAACAACAACAAAGCTTTTTCCCACTAAGTGGGGTCAGCTATATGAATCCTAGAACGCCATTGCGCTCGATTTTGTGTCATGTCCTCCGTTAGATCCAAGTACTCAAGTCTTTTCTTAGGGTCTCTTCCAAAGTTTTCCTAGGTCTTCCTCTACCCCTTCGGCCCTGAACCTCTGTCCCGTAGTCACATTTTCGAACCGGAGCGTCAGTAGGCCTTCTTTGCACATGTCCAAACCACCGGAACCGATTTTCTCTCATATTTCCTTCAATTTTGGCTACTCCTACTTTACCTCGGATATCCTCATTCCCAATCTTATCCTTTCTCGTGTGCCCATACATCCCATGAAGCATCCTCATCTCCGCTACACCCATTTTGTGTACGTGTTGATGCTTCACCGCCCAACATTCTGTGCCATAAAACATCGCTGGCCTTATTGCCGTCCTACAAAATTTTCCCTTGAGCTTCAGTGGCCTACGACGGTCACACAACACGCCGGATGCACTCTTACACTTCATCCATCCAGCTTGTATTCTATGGTTGAGATCTCCATCTAATTCTCCGTTCTCTTGCAAGATATCCTAGGTAGCGAAAACGGTCACTTTTTGTGATCTTCGCTAGATTGCTCCGGTCATTAGTGTGGATAAGTATATAAATGGATAGAGATAGGAAAGCAATCACAAGATGTACGTGGTTCACCCAGATTGGCTACGTCCACGGAATAGAGGAGTTCTCATTAATTGTGAAGGGTTTACACAAGTACATAGGTTCAAGCTCTCCTTTAGTGAGTACAAGTGAATGATTTAGTACAAATGACATTAGGAAATATTGTGGGAGAATGATCTCGTAACCACGAAACTTCTAAGTACTGGAGTGTGGTATCGTCTTGACTTTCCTTATCTGTCTCATAGGTAGATATGGCATCTTCTCTTGTCTCATAGGTAGATATGGCATCTTCTCTGGAAGTACTCTTCCTCCATTCAGGGGTGGTATCTGTAACTGGTGGAGGTGCACAAGGTAATGTATCAATGTCACTTGAAGCTTACTTGTAGTTTCAGGCTTAGTCAAGCGCGATACAAACCATGTAGTAGGAGTCCCCCAAGTCGCCGAGCTAGGGGATCTGTTGAAAGAGGTGACAGACAAGGTAAGCAATCAGAGCTCCGGCTGATTGTTCACATTCTCCCTATCTTGCAGGCAGCATGAAGGATAAAGAGAAGAAAAATGAGAAGAGATGATATGGGATACTTTTGCTTTTGAAGAAGTAACTTTCCACAGGCTTATTCTTGAACTGGGCTGGAGGGTTTTCTAGTTTCCTCCAGAGATACGGCCGACTGAAGAATTTGAGGGTCAAAACAAGTCCATCAAATCTAGAGTACGTTCGACCCTGCTGATATGGGATACTTTTGCTTTTGACAGAGTAATGGATGTATCGGCACGTGTGCTGTTACGCTTGTCTCCACATGCTTCCTTGTATCCTTCTCACTTGCCTTATCTGTTCCTCAGGCAGATGCGGGATCTTCCCTGGAAGCATAAGATGTTGAAGATGAGTACTCGAGAGCAATGTCAGGTAAGTAATCAGGTAAGGGGTTCCAGGCAATCAGTTCCTGGCTGGAAACTTGATTCCAAGTGCTGACTGATTGCACTCTTTCTCCTTGTCTTGCAGGTAAGAACAAGGCCAAAGGAAAAGACAGGGAAAAAGCATGATATGGGATACTCTTGCTTTTAACCCTGATGATATGAGATATTCTTGCTCTAGTATAGCTTGTTTACAGAGGTATTATCGGGGGGAAAGAAAGCTGAATATTTCGAAATGCTTCGTTGGGAGTGCCCTCTCAGATAAGAGGAAGGGTTGAGCATTTTTGCAGGTCTGCATGTCCGTTGGGGATGGAGGTCGACATATATAGGAGTCTCCCTAACATCAAATAATAATGCTATTCCTTTACCCTGCTTGGTCATAACACGGTAGTGGGAGCTGCCAGCTTCACAAGTTTTAACTCTGTCAGAGCACTTTGAAAAAGTGGTCTGTGGTATCTGGAAAGCTGATGTTGCGTGTGAAGATTACAGACAAACTTTATCCAAGGAGATCCAGCTCTTGAAGTTGGGAAAGTGGTGCCTCTTCGGTTTTCGAACAAGCAATCCTGTCGGGGATCTGGCTCTCGAGATTCGGAGAACGATGCCTCTTCGATTTTTGAGAAAGCAATCCTACTGGGGGTCTGGCTCTCGAGATTCGGAGAGCGGTGTCTTCGATTTTTGAGAAAGTAATCATGTTGGGAGTCTGGCTCTCGAGATTCGGAGGGCGGTGCCTCTTCGATTTTGGAGCAAGCAATCTTGTTGGGAGTGTTTTCTCGAATGTGAGTAAAGGTTGGGCATGTTTGCTAGTCTACCTTGCCACGAAGCATAGAGGTTGACACACAGGGACTTTCCAATTATCCAGCAGTGGTACTGTTCCTTTACCCTCTCTTCGATTTTTGAGAAAGTAATCATGTTAGGAGTCTGGCTCTCGAGATTCGGAGGGCGGTGCCTCTTCGATTTTGGAGCAAGCAATCTTGTTGGGAGTGTTTTATCGAATGTGAGTAAAGGTTGGGCATGTTTGCTAGTCTACCTTGCCACAAAGCACAGAGGTTGACACACCGGGACTTTCCAATTATCCAGCAGTGGTACTGTTCCTTTACCCTTGTGGGTAATAATATGGTAGCTAGACCTTCAAAATTTATGTGTCTAAACTTTGTTAGTGTTGTTTCTTTGCTAATCTTTTACCCTTCTTGGTCAGAGTGATGTAGTGGGAGCTGCAAGCTTCACGTGTCTCAACTTTGTCAGAGAACTTTGGCAGAGTTATATGTGGTACCCATGAGCTACTGTTGCGTGTGGGAAGTGGGTGATTGAACAGTACGATTCATGTGCTTTCTACTTCGCCAGAAATCTTCGACAGAATGCCCATAATTTCCGCAAAGCTGAGTGTGCGTGTGATAGGTGCTGACAGGGCTGGAAAAGTAGGTGCCTCTTCGATTTCTGAGATCGACCCTCGTGGTCTCTGAGCAGCCCAGCTTTTGAGAAAGCAAGCCTCTTCGATTTCTGAGATCGGCCTTCGTGGTCTTTGAGCAGCCCAGCTTTTGAGAAAGTACACGACTCTTCGATTTCTGAGATCGACCCTCGTGGTCTCTGAGCAGCCCAGCTTTTGAGAAAGTAAACGCCTCTTCGATTTCTGAGCAGGCGCCTCTTCGATTTCTGAAGCTTCATCGAGTGCAGATTTTTATAGGGGCTGACATTAAGTTCCAAAGCACACTTGAATATCCACCAGTAGAAGCTCCATTCTTGCACTTCTAAGATCTTGATTTGTCCGACCTCTTCTCTCTTCAACACCTTTGAAAATGTCTGGCCCCTCCGACCGTCGTTTTGACTTGAACCTTGTTGAAGAGGCAGCATCGCCTTCTCCAGACAACATATGGCGCCCATCCTTCGTCTCCCCTACTGGTCCTCTTACCGTTGGAGATTCCGTGATGAAGAATGATATGACCGCTGCGGTAGTGGCCAGGAACCTTCTCACTCCCAAAGATAACAGACTACTTTCCAAACGGTCTGATGAGTTGGCTGTTAAGGATTCTCTGGCTCTTAGTGTTCAGTGTGCAGGTTCTGTGTCTAATATGGCCCAACGCCTATTTGCTCGAACCCGCCAAGTTGAATCATTGGCGGCTGAAGTGATGAGTCTCAAACAGGAGATTAGAGGGCTCAAGCATGAGAATAAACAGTTGCACCGGCTCGCACATGACTATGCTACAAACATGAAGAGGAAGCTTGACCAGATGAAGGAATCTGATGGTCAGGTTTTACTTGATCATCAGAGATTTGTGGGTTTGTTCCAAAGGCATTTATTGCCTTCGTCTTCTGGGGCTGTACCGCGTAATGAAGCTCCAAATGATCAACCTCTGATGCCTCCTCCTTCTAGGGTTCTGTCCAGTACTGAGGCTCCGAATGATCCCCCTCTGGTGCCTTCTCTTTCTGGGGCTTTACCGACTGCTGAGACTTCTCCTAAGCAACCTTTGTGAAGGCTCCCTCTTGTTTGTTTATTTTGACTCAAGTATATGTACATATTTGTAACTTATCGGGGATATCAATAAATAAGCTTTCCTTTATTTCAACGTATTGTGTTAAATACACCAAAGCCTTCTTCGCTAAGTTCTTTGAATTTTCTTTTGTTGAAGCTTGTATGTTGAAGCTTTGTAAGTGGAGCATGTAGGTTGAGGTAGTGTTCCCTTAACGAAGAAATTTGCAACAGGTGACAGTGCCTGGTCCTGTGATGCACTCCTCTCCTGTTTCTCAACCATGACACACTTTATCGACGAAAGAGAAATATGCATCACTCCAAGACTTTCTACTCGCTGCAAATCCCAGTCCAACACTTAAATAATATCACTTATCGATGAAGTCGTTGTCACCACCATCGTCCTCCAAAATCCTTTCGTTGTCACGATCACCTGGACAGCTTACGACAGGAGGAGGACCACAAGGGCCTGGATTTCAACCATAAGAGGATTCATTAAAAGTTGTCAAATGAGCTGCATATATACGATCCTTACCAGAAAACTCATTGTTTGACAAATTTAGGTACCCGAAAGGTGAAAGTTCTAAGTACCGAAAATGTAATGGATGATACTATAGTACATAACAGTATAAAATATAAAATGCTTTTTTAGCTCAAGTGATCGTACCTGGTCCTCTGATTCTCAGGCATGACATTCTGATATTCTCTCCAAAACTTGATCTACCAACCGAAAATAAGCAACGCTCCAAGATTTTCTGATAGCTAAAATAAAGAAAGGAACCAGAACACCCGATGCAAATCCCAATCCGACACTCAAACAGAACCACTTGTCAATGAAATCGTTGCCATCACCATCATCCTTCGGAGTCTTTCCCTTATCCGGATCATCATCTGGGCAGCTTACAAGAAAAGGAGCACCACAGAGGCCTGGATTTCCAGCAAAAATGGCGCATCGAAAGTTGTTAATTGCCCTGTGTATGGGATCCTACCGGTGAAGTCGTTGTTTGACAGATTCAGATACCCCAGGAATGATAGTAAAGACAAACTTCGAGGAATTGGACCTGTGAGCTTGTTGCTTGACAGATCAAGTGACTCTAACTGTTTCAACTTTGAAATGCCTTCAGGAATGTGACCGCTTATGTGGTTTCTGGATAAATCCAGAGCAATCAAACCAGCCAAATTAGTTATTTCTTCGGGAATATCTCCACTCAATTGATTTCCAGATACGTCTATGCTGATTACGAGGAAGAGAAACTTGGTGTGAATTTGAGGCTTGCCTTTTAAGTTCACAACCAAGCTTTCTTCATAGTAATCACCCCTGTACTTCCCATAGAATAGATAACGGTTCGTGTTTTCCACCTGCGCCATTGCTTTGAAATCTCCAAAACTAGCTGGAATGCTTCCATTCAGTTGATTTTCTGCAAGGTCCAGGACATGCAATGAACTTAAATTTGATAGCATGATGGGAAGTTCTCCGAAAAATGCATTTGACCTCAACCTCAAAATTCTCAGATACTCAAAACCTTTCCCGATCCATGGTGGAATACTTCCTGTTAGCATGTTATTTCCGATATCCAGTGTCTCCAAACTTGAAAAAATTCTGCAAAGCTTGTGGGAGCCGTCCGGAGAGTTTGTTGTCGCTTAAGTGCATTGTTTGAAGCAGACTTAGCTGACCTAATGAGCTCGGAATGTTTCCAGATAGATTGTTCTTGCTAAGGTCTAGAGCCTTTAAAAAAGAACAGTTTGCTATGGTAGGAGGAATGCTTCCATTAAAGCTGTTATTTGAAAAATCGATAACTTGAAGATGCAAAATTTCGCCTATAGAAGCAGGGATTGCACCTGTTAGTTGGTTTCCCGAAAGAGAGAGGAAGATCATGTTTGGTATGGTTTCCCCTATGGCCTTTGGGATATGACCTGAAAATACATTGTTGGATAAATCTAGTAACGCGACATCAACAATCGGAAAAGGAATCGGTCCTTCAAAGAAGTTGGAGCTCAAATCAACTTCTGCATAGGAAGCAGCATTAAAAGGATTTGGGACCTGCCCTCCCAGCTGATTGAATGAGATATTTAACAGTGAGAGGTTCGATGAGATTTCCCAAAACCAATTTGGAATGGAACCTGAAATGCTGGCATTTGAGAAATCTAGAAACTCGACCTCCTTTTGGGATCTTAACCAAGCAGGAAACGAAGGACCCAAATGGCATGACCCTAGATCAAGATTCTGGCCTAGAAAAGGGGGCATCCAATTTGAACTGACGTTTAATGTTAAAGAGTTGGAAGACAAAAGCAAGGTTTTCAACTTACTAAGCTGCGAAAAATGTGTTTTAGTTACAACGCCTGTCAAATGATTGGAAGAAACATCCAACACAGACAACTCAGAAAGTTTCCCTAAACTATCTGGGAGAGTCCCATTTAGGTTATTGCCTGATAAGCGGAAAAACTTGAGGTTGCAAAGTTCACCTATAGAGCTTGGAATCCCACCCTTCACATTGTTGTCAAAAAGATCAAAATAAGTGAGAGCTGTCATGTTGCCAAAGGAAGCAGGAAGTTTACCATGTAATTTATTGAAAGCTAGACTAATAACTTCTATCTTTTCCCATCCTGCTCTGAAAAGCTGAGAGCAACTTGCCGTTAGATTTTCATTCAGAGAAAGATCAATAGACTTTAATCTCGAAAGTTCCCCGAAACCAAGCGGAATCCTTCCATGCAAGCCACAGCTGCTCATACTGAGAGTTTCAAGACTACTGATATTGACAAGCCAATTAGGTATCTCTGACTTGAAGCTGTTAGAATCAAGTTCAACTACAGAAAGTGAAGTGAAATTGACTACAGTGAGAGAGGGAATAAAACCGGATAAGCCACAACTCGACATATGCAATTCAGTTAAGAACAAGAGTTTATTAAGCTTTGGAATCCAGTCCGGTCCTACCATTGAAAGATCAGCTCCATTCATATTGAGATACTCCATAGATACTATACCAGTCACCCATTCAAGGTTATCAACAGATATTAAATTAGAGGACACATCAAGAAACTGCAAGCTAGAGAGGTTCCCTAAATTTGGGAGAATTCTACCACTAAACCCAGCATGTGACAGGTTTAGATACTGCAAATTTTTCAGGGATCCGAAAAATTCAGATATTGGAATTCCATTAAATGTATTGAAGCTCAAGTCTAAATGCTTCAAGGACTCGAGCATTTTCAGCGACGGACTAATTTCACCACTAAGGTTCCAGAATCCGTACCTGCTTGGAGAACCAAACGGATCCTGCGGATGCGGGTTATGGAGATCAACTGTTAGAACAGCTCCAGTTGTATTATGACAGTGTATCCCCCGCCATTCGCAGCAGTTGCTTCCTTTCCATGATGAAAGCCGGTTTTCAGGATCTTCAAGACCCTTTTTGAAGTCAATGAGAGCCTCTTTCTCGCTTTCTAGGCAACCTATCAACCGAGCATTACCACCACAAGAAAAATGGTTTATCAAAAAGAAGAGAAGCAGCAAGAGTGGATGAAGCATTGTGAATGATTCTGTAAACTCAAAGTCTCAGACTCTCAATAACCAAACACTATGAACCATGAACAATGATGATATTTCTGATATAATCTTCGCTTGCGTGCGAAGAAAGAAAACTAATTTCGCTTTCTTCAGAAGAGTTAAGAAAAGTGAAGGTTCATGGTAAGACCAGAGAAAATAATTGAACATAAAAACATTTAACTGCAAGGAACATTCAAACCAGTTCCCCAGAAATCAATGTATGCCCTTATAATAATCACATTCTTAGAACATATTAAACGTTTTCTTTATCCTTAAATTTAAAAAAAAAATGATTAACTCTTTCTGGGCCAATCAGTTTTCTCTTAGTATTGACTTGATGCAACAAGTTTCTCATCATTCCCGACTATTAAATTATGCAGGCTTGCCTGGAAATTAACCAAGTCAATGCATGCATCATGCATGTTTGTTATAAATAACGAGTGGGATCCTTGCCGGATCCTCAAATCACATCCGTTCATCATACATCGTGCAGTCAGAAATTATTGTAAATTCTTTTATTTAAAATTGAATATAAACAGTACCTAATGAAAACTGACCGCACGATGTACGATGAACGGATATGATTTGAGAATCATCGGAATCCTTACAATTATGAACTATAAGAAAACTATATATTTTTCAACAAAAAAGATATTCTAAATTAATATATTTTACAGAGAAGAGAAATTAAACTAAGATGCAAAGGACGGCAACCCATTATCTTTGACTAACTGATTTGACACGCCCCGATCTCGATGTCCTCGGAACATCGGGATGGTCACGTGCTGGCCGACACCCGAAGGGTGATGAAAGCCATTAAATTAAGTAAAAGCTCAAAAATAAGCTAAAACAGGCAATAGGAACTAACAACATAATACTAAAGTTCAACTACTAATTAATAAAATTATGGTCATACACATAAGTTCAGAGCATACGTTTATTACAGAGTACAAACAGAATTTAAGATAGAGAAGTGCTATATTACAATAGATGTCAAAGTAGAAGAAATATAACACTGAATCACTGGTAGGGAAAAGTCTCGTAGCTTAAATCGTAATCCTCGTTCATAGGTCCTGAAGGGGAAGCAAAACAAACTTGAGTGGACTAATTTGATATAAATATAATAAAACAGTTATCAACATACTAACCCCCAGGTTTATGAAAACACATATATAATGAAAAACATAGGTTTTCCGAAACCTAGCATGATGTGCAGTATCTCAAATTCATAACTTGTATATGTAATAAACACTAGTGAATTGTCCGATAACCTCCAGGCCCCATGCCGGCTCCCCGTCTCTGTGCTAAATAGTCAAAGGAAACACACTCCATGCCCTATGCCAACACCAAACCGTCGCCCCGGACGAACCAGAATATATCCCTACATCCCGTAGCGGAAAAGACCACTAGATAAGTACAAAACCATTGAATATATCTAGATTGAAAAACAACTTTATAGTATAAAGTCATTCATCATCTATACTACAAAGAGTTGTTCTAAACATGTTCTAAATATCATATCGTCATCCATAAGATATTCTATAAGAACATGGGTTATATGAAAAATAGTAGTA
Organism: Malus domestica; assembly: GCF_042453785.1. NCBI lineage: Eukaryota > Viridiplantae > Streptophyta > Magnoliopsida > Rosales > Rosaceae > Malus > Malus domestica. Next base: position 35,739,223 of record NC_091662.1, on the reverse strand, counting down.
ATTTAATCTAGCCTCAGTAAGCATGTTATCTCACAAAACATTTCATAAAACATAATCATTCAATCATGCTTTTCATGTATGCATTTCTAGTATTAAAACATGCTTTTGAAGGGGTCCATTCACCGTACACCGATGGTGCAAAGCTGTACCAAAAAGGTATAACGGAATCACCGTTAATAATTGCACCTATTCACGTAAAGGAGTACCTTTAGTCAAACGATTGAATTTGAAAAAATGGACTTAAAAAACGGGTCCAGAACGTCGAAATTAGCCTAAGAGATGTCTTGGACAAAATCCCAAAAAGTCAACATTGACCTGTCAAAGTCAAAGTCAACTCTGACAGTTGATCGAGTCAACGCTGACCGTTGACCGAGTCAACAGTCACAGTCAACTGGTCAAAGGGTCAAAGTCAGACTGGGCTTTGGATTGGGTTGGGCCGAAATGGCCTTAAAGGATTTGGGTTTAGACTAAGGTTAATGGGTTTAGACTAAGGCCTAATCTTCTAAAACAGAAATAAACAAAACCTAAAAAGGTTTTGGGTTGGGTCAACGGGCCTCAAGCCTTGAATGGCACGGCCCAAAGGCCTTTTGGGTCTTAAAACAATTTAATTAAAAACAATTAAAACAAACTGGGTTAGGGTTTTGGGCTAGACTCACCACGGGCCTAAGGCCTGCTTGTCCTAGAAACGGCCTGAAAGCCTGGAGTCGACGGAGAAGAACGTCGGAGCTTCTACAGCTCCGGTCGACCACAAACTACAACCCTAGACCCTGATCTAGGTACCAAAACGAAGTACAAGACGAGAGGAGTGTTTTCATACCTTCCTTTCGCCGTAAAACGGCCGGAGATGGACGGAAAATTCATCGACACCACCGAGTTCACCGGAGATGGGTGTGCTTACACCCAAGTCGATTTCGTCCTAAAACCTCCACAATCACGCAATAAAACCCATTTAAAACTCATTCTCACATGAATTTAGGACTAAAGAGAGGGAAATCGAGGCTTACCTAACCGGAGAATAGAAAAATCTTGCCATAGTTCCTTTCCGGGTTTCTGTCCTCACAGCACGGGAAATAGGGAGAGAGAAGGATGAGGAATGATGACGATGATGGCTTCTCCGAGTACGAGTGTGCCTCAGCGTGTGGGTGTGTGTGTCCCTGTGCTATTTCAGTGAAGAGAGGAAGAGAAGTGAGAGATCTGAGAGGGAGAGACGGGAAAGACAGAAAGAGGAAGAAGAAGATGGGGTTCAAGGGGGGGGGGGAGACAGAGAGAAATGAGAGGAGTGATGGGGTCCTGCCACGTGGCAACTTGAGGAAGAAAAGAATCCAAATTTTAGATCCTGATAGGGTAGTCAACATAGGATCAAAATGATAGATTCAAAACATTTAAGGGATAATTACATAAATATATTTTATAAACGAGGGTGGGTGTTACATGATGTAACTCAAATTTGCACAAAAAATTATAGTTGGTTCGGATAAGTGTTTCCCAATTGAAGATTAACCACGGGCCAACAACAATCGTGGCCCGTTTTGTGTTGTGCGGATGACTTGACTTTTCAGTTTTCCCTCCGCCGTCCATCCAGTATCGGCTTGAAAGTCCCACGCTCCCGTAACACGCGTGAAGGCCACTTACGTTCCCAATTTACCGTTACTACCCGCCAACCAAAGTCACAGAAAATTCTCAGTACTCTAGCTCTTTCTCTCTCTCTCTCTCTCCATAATGGCTCTCTTCACTTCTATCTCCACCTCAACCCTCTCCGTCTCGGCGGCAATCCGTCCCATCGGGCCGTCGAACAGCTCTAAGCGCTTCTCTCATTCCATCGCTGCTTCTTCTCTGAGCTCCCCACAGTCTCCGGAATCAAAATCAACTGCCCCAAATCAAACCGCAGTCTCCTCCTCCACTGAAACTTCACCAAACCCTTTTAATGGTGCGTCGTCAAGACCCCCAGAGCCGGCGGGCTTCAACTACGCCCTTGCCAACGGCAACCCCTTTGTTCGGTTTGCCCGTTCCGCTGAGTCTTCCATTGAAAGGGTAACTGAATTTTAATTTGTGTTTCAGTCACTGTACTTGCTTAGTAATGATTACTTGGTATAAATGTTCAGAGATCCATGGGAATATTGGAACTTTTGGAATTTGGATGTGACAAAAGGAGTGAATTTTCCTCTTTCTTTCTTTCTTTCTTTCTTTCTTTTTTGGGTTTGGACAAAAATGAAAATAAAATACAGAACAGAAAAACCCTTCTAGTTGCAGAGGAGGCTCTTCTTAACTTAGGGCAGTTTGATACCATATCGTTTTCAGTTTTCAAAACAAGTGAAAACTGAAAACAAAATGGTTATCAAATGGCCACTTAGTAGTGTGACCTTTTCTTAATTTTGGTGACCGGAGCTTTATTGTGTGGCTTTGTTCCTCCATAGCTTGTGTTACTTTTTTTATGTAATGCTGGAGTTCATCAACTCTCTAAAGAATTTCTTGCACTTTGATTAAAATTAAAATGACAGGGGAGGGGTTTGAATAGCTTGGAGGACTTGGTTGTGATTTTTTTGATAATTGACAGATTATTGTTTGACAGATTGCTGCTGAGCAATAAGAAGAATCAGTAAGTTAGAGCTACTGATGCAAATGTAGTAGTTTTGTTCAAACACTTTGGAGGCAATCTCCTTCAAAGCTTAAAAGAATTCAATGGCAATGGCATCATGAGTGTTAACAAATACTGTAAGCGGTCTAGCGCGTATAAACAACCTATCTTAAACTAAGATGGCTAGGAAACTACAAAATGTCATTTACCTCATGGTCGGTTCTGTTTTTTGTTATAGGTACCAACTGTCAATAATTAAGAAAGTTGTGCAGTTTCTTCTTTCTGTTTAGAAATTTTTTCCGTCTAACAATATGTTCTAAGCGTTCTTTATGTGTCCATTGTTGAACAGACAATATTTGACTTCCGGTTTTTGGCACTGTTTGCTGTTGGAGGTTCGTTGGCTGGTTCACTGTTGTGCTTTCTCAACGTAATTTCTCTCTATCATATTTTATATTCTTACTTAAGTACTAAGGAGAAGAAATATTTTCTTTCTATGAGGTCTTCGACCGTGAAAATATAAATTCAGGCTCTGATTGCGATTTCAACTATAATCTCTGTGCTACACATAATGTATGACTGTATCCGTACATACTCATACTATATTCGAATCTGCAGGGTTGTGTTTATATAATGGATGCTTACAAAGTTTATTGGACTAGTTGTGTCAAAGGGAATCACACTGGACATATGGTTCTCCGACTTGTTGAAGCTATCGGTATAATTTCAGAATCCTCTTTCTAGAATTGCTCTATGTTTCTGTTTCTTGAATATGCTTTCAAATGCTAACCAAAATACATTTCAAATGTCGTGACTTCCGTGTAAGCAGCAGAAGTCACTCCTTTCTTAAGAGGGTAAAACTCATCGTATGATGTCCATATTTCTATGTTTATTTTTGTTGTTATAGTCTGTATGTTGATGCAATGATGAATGATGCAGATGTTTACCTTGCTGGGACTGTCATGTTAATATTTGGCATGGGACTTTACGGATTATTTATCAGTAATGTCCCTAATGATGTGCCTTCCATTGATGATCGCGCTCTAAAGGGATCTTCTTTGTTCGGGATGTTTGCTATGAAGGTAATTTTTACTTCCCATATGCATTGGCTTAAACCTGCACCGAGGTATTAAATTATTAATAGATGCTAACACAGTCCTATTACATCAGAACTAATCTGTCTTATTTTATATTTTGAACACTGCCAAGTTAACTGGATGATGGTTTTTCAGGAGAGACCTAAATGGATGAAAATTAGTTCACTCGATGAATTGAAGACGAAAGTGGGGCACGTAATTGTCATGATTCTTCTGGTAAAGATGTTTGAGCGGAGCAAGATGGTGCAGATAACCACCGGTTTGGATCTATTGAGCTATTCTGTCTGTATTTTCCTGTCTTCTGCTTCTCTGTACGTCCTTCATAATCTACACAAGTAAGGATAAGGCTTTCAAACACATTACGTATAGGGTTTAATGTAACGTTTAGCTTACAGCTTCAAGTGAATATACGTCTTCCAAATTGAAATCAAGGTTGTGCTATTTTGATTTCGACTTCTATTGCTCACACATTAGATGCAAGCAACTTATGAAGATCAGATAACACTTCTTTTCTCGTTAACACCAACATTTGGTGGAATTGTTACTGCGCTGGGAGTTTAAGAAAAGAATTACTGATGCAACAAAAAATGCAACCGCTTCTTTTCCCGTTATGCTATTTACCTTTCTCTATCTTAATATTTTGTTCATCGAAAAAACTATACAATATACAATTTTAGATTGTCGAATGTACTAGTCTGCTTTAACTTTGATAACGCAATTCCATTAATCTGTCGAACCCTCTCCCTCGAAAGCTTTAACAGTCTTCCTATGTCCTCAAAGGACTTTGGGGTCTCTCCGTGTAGCCCAAAGTGTAATCTCAACACATATGCTTCTCTATCGCTCAGCGTCTTGAGAAGCTTCTCGACCTCTTGCTTCATTAGCTGTTTTGTAAGCATCTTTTCTGGCATCATCTCCTCTGGCCCTTGCATGATCTCCTGCAGCAGAATGCGAACTAATAAATTAAGATCGACTAATGAAGCGTAACTGATACACTTCCACAATCGTTTGAGCTGCTAATGGAGCATAGCCATGAAAGCAAACATTCACTAAAGTGGAAATAAGATTCAAGAAACAGACCTGCAGTGACATGCAACCCCGAACAGTTACCACCTGATCCAATGAAATTGGCGGTCTGCTCCTCTCGCAAACAAGCTTTACTGTTGCAGCATGCACATTGACCTCTTGAGCGATTTCGTCATATGTAGGCAGTCGCTGTATTCTTTGGTTGAAGGAATTTTTAGCTTTTGTGATTTTTGCCATCACACCGCACATGTTAACCTGCAGAAATGAACTAACCATACTTCTGTAATCTTTCAATCAATGCAATTCTACCAGGTTATCTCGCAAGAGTTGTATAAAATATGTGCAAGGAAAGGAACTCATTTTGATACAAATTTGCTATCTAAATCATCTCAAACAAGTTTTAACGCCATCTATACGCCAAAAGAGCATCTCCAGCTGAAAGCTAACCTCAGCATCTATATTCAATAAAATTCACCTTTGACAGTAGAACAATTTTGACGAAAACATTTCAAACAAATTACGCTAACAAGTATAGTCACGTCTGATAAAAGTTGCTTTAACCATCAATGTTTTTTCATCTTAGACGTACCATGGTTTCGATGCACCAACTGATATATACAATAAGCAAGAAGCAAAGGCGCAAATTCTTGAGAAAACTTTGGGCTGACAAGCTAACCTGGTTTACTATATCCTACCCCCAGCATTAGAACTTTCCATTGAAATGCAACGCAGGAAATGTACTGTTTTCGTTCAAGAAGTAGTCCCCATTTCCAATTAAGAGACATTGAACCTAGTCGTGAATGTGGTGCAAAACTCGAAGCATCAGAAAACCAATAAGAACTAACTAATTAATTACGTCACTAACATAAAATCTGTAGCTCGGTGATTAGGCAACCTCAGTCAAAAAGCGGAAGCAGTGTCTAACAAAAAGAACTAAATCCAACTGTTTAAGAACAATGGTTAATTAGGTTAGCTTCTCACTGGTAATCTGATTATTCTAGACTTCTTCTCTAGGGCTCTGATAATAGCTTGCCTGATCCACCAGTAGACGTAAGTTGACAACTTACATCCTCGCTCATGATCAAACTTCTCTGCCCCTCGAAGTAGCCCAATGCTCCCTTCCTGCATAAATAGATACTTAGTTTCGTGGAGCAACTTACGGAAAGTGTTGGACAGGAGTGAAAAAGGTGTAGGAACCTGAATGAGGTCTTGAAAGCTTAATCCTTTGCCTTGATAACTGCTGGCAACAGAGACAATGAGTCCCCGGTAGCTCCTGATGATTCTTTCTTGTGACTCTCTTTTCTTACAAAGCACCTTATCTATACTTCTCGTCTTCATTCCCATTGCCTTGGCTAACTGCTTTGAGGTCGGCTCCTGCTCTTCAGCTTCTACGACTCTTAATCTTCGTGATTCTAGTCTTGCTCCCTCCTGTGTCATTAAAGGCCATACACAGATTAGAAAACTCTGCAAGAAGTAATTTGAGAACTGTTCTAAAACAAAACACGGTTCCAACTAAAGCTGTTCCTTGTAATTGCATTTGAAAACAAAAGGAAAATCATGTGAACCGAAGTATAAAGATTAGCAGAAACTTAAACCCTTTTTAAGGCTTATGCAACGGCCACCAATTGAATTATGTTAGTTGTATCATTTACAAGGGCCAGCCATAGCAAAACTCCATTTCTTAAATAATGCTCTTGAACTTGGCAAGAATTGATGAACTCGAATATTGAAACCAACCAATCATTCTCCAAACTCAAATCGGAACAAACAATGATGCGCAATATGCAGTCTAAATCGAGAAGTAGAAGAACACCCATCAATTATTTATACGACAAAGTAAATGGCGGTTAGGCTTTTCACATATAAGCACATAACTACTTTACACCATAGAGAAAAACACTTCAAGTCCAATACTTCAGAAAACACCCTACTTTTCAACAGGAGAGACCCTAACGGAAGTTCGTGCAGTAAGAATCAGTTAGAACATGGCAGCTGGCTGACACATGGGCTTTTCCTTTAATTGGGCGCGTTGTAAGCTATGTTTGAATCAGGAATTTGCAAGTACCAAACATTTGAGGTAAATTAGTTACAAATGAATCGCAAAACACTAGATGAAGGGATTTGAAATGCGCAAACAAGGATTCACAAATGACGACTCCATTCAAGTAGCCATTTGCAAACCCCTTTAAACACATTGTATTTACTCATTTCAAAATCATCCACCAAATCTTTTTGCGGTGCATTTTTAACTAATTTAGTCTATACCGCTTAGTACTTTCAAATCTCATCTCGAAACATAGCATGAACGTTTTTTGTATAAAACTAACCATTCTCGGAATACTAGTACAAATTTGCTATACAAAGAATCAAGGAGAATTATAGTACCTTGAGACTTAGACAGCATTCTGCTTCTTCTTTTGAGCTCAGATGCCCACATCTCACTAACCCAAACGACAACTTTCCATCTCCAACGCCCCTCTCCCTCTCCTCATCCAAACCCTCCAACCCTTTTCTCCTTTTCCTCCTCCTCTTCCTCCTCATCACCAACCCACCACTCCCATTCCCACTCTCCCTACAACTCCAAGCCTTCACAATCTCATCCCTCGCCGCTGCAGCATCTCTGGCCGCCTCTAAAGCAGCCCGGGCCAGCGCCAGCGCCTCGGCCGCAGCTGCAACTACCAATGCGTCATTGGAGACCAAACTGGCGCCAAATTTGGAGGAGGAAGAGGAAGAGAGTGGAGGGAAGTGCAGTTGGAGAGGGTGGTGGGTTTTGAGTGGAAGTGTTGGGAGAGTTGGAGGTTGGTTTGTTGATGAACATATGCTGCTGGTGATGGCCATACAGATTACAGAGAGTACAAGGAGTGAAGTGTGAGCAATGGATTTTTCTTTCTGGAGAGATATTTGTGTGTTTTGCCATGTGAGTCCAACGGACAGAGAGAGAGGATAGAGGAGTCCGTCCGGTGCTAAATTTTTGCTATCTGTGGATGTCATTGATTTCAATCTCGATCATCGGATTCAAATTATGTCTTTTATTTTTTTTTTCTCCGTATTTATGTTTATTTTTGGTCTTTGATTTTCTTTTACTCTATTTTAGAGTACCGATAGGATTATCATTACGGGATGGTTCATTGATTGAAGACGGATGAATTTTAGATCCGTATTTGATGAATTACACGATGGTGGCCACTGGTCAAGAGAGGCTAAACCACCCGTTGATACTTTTAAAGTATTACCACATATTTGTACCATAATAGCTGGTACTTTTTTCAAAAAAAAAAAAGGCTTACCATTTATTTGTATCAAAATTCGTGTCAACTCTAATAGATGTATGACTCATTAGCAGATATAGATCTCATATCTATAAAGAGATAATAAAAATATATGGTAAGAAGCATTTTTAAAATAATTTTAAAAAAGTACTTTTTACGCCAAGTTGTCTAATTTTATTTAGAATGATGCTATTTATAGACTTATTTTTACTTCTTGCATATCTTTTGTTAATTTTCTTCATTTAATCACGTTTAAGTTATTCGATCTGACGATCAGAAATGAAAATGACGTGCCCGAAATAAATTTATGATCAAAATAGTAAAACACGTTACTCTCCTTTTGCGGCGTACAAAACGGCAAACGCATACTGATACTCCACTTTTTCCATTTTGGCGCCAATTCTTTTCTCTCTCTCTTCCCAAAGCCCAAGGTTTTAACTTCCATACCCGTCCCAAATCGATCACGGGTTTCGCAGATAGACCTCAGAAACCCCAATTTCTTGAAGAATCAGAAAGCAGCACGGCAACGTTCAGGAATGGCAGACCGTCTCGCAAAGCGCCTCAAAATTACAAGGTCCGGAGACTCGTTTCACTCCACTTTTGAAATTGAATTTGAAATTCTTATATGTATTCTGGTACTCAGTTTGTCAGTCTTGTTTAGAATTGGGGCTTTTTCATTCTAATTGCAATTTTTCCTACTGTCTGTTTGGTTACCCAGAAAATTTTATGTCTTTATGTTTATATTTTGCTTTATTAATAATTATTCATGTTTGAACAAATCATCTTATGCGTTACTTTCCATTCCAAGAATTGTGCTTCCACGCATGTAGCTCTTATTTTGCATTTATTGTTGTCTTCACTCAGCATAAGTGAAGTACTTGTACACAAGCTTGTTTTCTTTTCAAATTGTGTCAGTTTTAACTTTTATTTACAAATTTTGGCCACTATTATGCAAGTGGATTACATGTCTTGATTCACTATAGACGAAAGTAGAAAATTGGTTGATTTTATCTCTCTCTCTCTCATGCATTATCAAGGGAAATAAGCTACTTCCCAAATAAATACTGGTTTATTGACAAGACACAGGAGTAATCTCAAGGACTAATTTATCAGCCTTCTTTGTATTTAAGGAAGGGTGGTGCCTAAAAAAGATGTAGTTGAAATCAGTCAAAGGTTTAATGTTCAGGTCAACAATTTAACTCAAGTGAGTTTCGTTTTATAATTACCATCAGATCAGGGCATGTCTTAATTTTGTAGTTTTTATGTTTGGATGCAATATGACTTTTGATATGCATGCACATGTTTTTGTTTGTTGATATTCCTTTTGGATATCTGCACCTTGTAATTGAATTTTGTGACTGAATTTTTTATCTTAATCAGAATTCGTTGTTGTTTTTTAGTTTTTAGTAGAAGACAATAGTTTGAAGGTTATACATGCATAGAATAGGCAGTACTTTTACAAACTTGGTACTGTACGGATTCAGAGTATATGTACATCCCGAAATAATTACTTAGTAAGGACTGCAATAGATGGTAGAAACTGTTACTTAACATCCTCACAAAGTTGATGCTTTATTTCTTGATTTTTTGGCGCCTTGGTCTTTAACCCTTTATAATTATAGAAAAATGCCAATTATTTTCTTAAAGTTGAGAGAGATGAGGAGTGTTTTCTCATATTAACGGTGCATTGTTTTAGTCTTATTATAGGCAGAAAATTATTTAAAGAGACCTCTATATTTCACTTCTTCTGCATTCCATTGTTTGTACTTGCTGTGCTAGTACAATTGAGAGCTTTTGTTGCGTGAACCTTTTGAAATGCTACTCCTTTCTTTTGATAAAAGTGCGTGCTAAATATTGGTTTAAATTCTTCTAAATGAACTCATATTTATGATACTATTTGAAACTATTGCTAGCAATTTTGTCGCTAAATATGAATTTTGGTCAGTGCTTTTCTCTCTTTCTTCTATTTTTTTTATCATTTTTTCCTTTATGAATTTTGGGGGTGTGCTTGTAGTTTTTACCACAAGATCTAGGAAGAAGAAATTATCTAGGAAGAAGAAGAAATTATTCATTTCAAATGATGTCTGGCTCCAGCAGACATTGTTTTCTGGTTAAACAACCACTTTGTCCCGACCGAGATTAACCCAGATCAGCAGCTCGATACCTGGCAGACATTGCATATACTATGTAAAATTTCTCTCATTCATAAACAAGAAACCAAAGTGGTGAGTGGATAATATCGATCGCAAAATTAGTACATGGCCTTTCTCACTCGGTGTAGATGAGATTCGTGTGCTCTTTTATGGGACAGTCTCAACCAAGATACCATGATATCAAGGTCACCCTCCGCCTTCATCCCCTTACTCTCACCTACCGTCTTTACCAACTACAGTGGCAAAGATTCGACAGTGGCACCTAAGAGGCTGAATGAACAATTTAAAGACATGTACAAGTGGTTAGTGTTCTTCAAGCATTTGTCGGAAGCTTGAAATCGAGCATCTCCCTTATATTTAACCGGATGGAAGGCCCCATCGAAGAGCATATGTGTGCACTCTTCCAGTAAACACCTTTTGCACCTGGTGGCTTATTTGCTTCTACTGATTTCTGCCAGGTAAAATATAAGTAAATGAATATCATGGCCAATTGGGTGGAATTCAGACAGCAATCAAAATTAGAAAAAAAGAAGTGAAGAACATACAACTGCTGCAAGCAAGTTTACGAGAAGGTCTTCTTCAGAAAAGTCAGCTTTTCCAAAACGCAAATGAACTATACCAGTTTTATCTGCTCTATATTCAACTTTCCCCTGCTTGAATTCTGCTATGGCCTGAAAAAGAGAATACGAATAAATCCATTTTAAACAGTAAGCTGAGAAATCAAATCCTTGTGAAGTTTGCCCAGTCGCAAGGAAATCCATTCCTGAACTACCATGATGATCCTTTGGATGTTCCTACTATATTTCATTTCATTTTCCCTCACTGTATTTATTGTGCCAAAATTCATTCAATTCCTATTGAGAATTTGGATCATCCCCTGTGTGTGTGTGTGTGTGTGTGTGTGTGAGCCTAAGTTTTTACCTAATGACTTCCGTCAATTTCATTGTTCTTTCTGTGTCAGATATATAAATGTATATATGCATACAATGAGACATGCGGAAATAACTAAAACAGAAGCTAGGATTTAGGCTAAGAAAGCATATCCAAAGAAGTGCAGAAAGGAAACAAAACATCACAATCCAAGCCATACCTGTGGAATATTAGGCGTGACAGTACCAGCTTTCGGGTTTGGCATGAGCCCTCGTGGTCCTAGAATCTTTCCTAGGCTAGCAACCTGAGACAAGTAGCAAAGACAATAAAATGAAAACTTAATGGAGAACATGGATAAATTGTGAATTTACTCTTGACTTTGTGTGCCGACCCCACTTAGTGGGATAAGGCTTTGTTGTTGTTGCTGCTGTTGTTACTCTTTTACTTCGTGTTAAAGAAAGATACCTCATAATATGATGTAAGAGGTGAAAGTTAAGCACTTCTAAGAAAGCAAGCTGGTAGAATCATAAAAGCAGACCTGACCAGCCAGTCTAACATGAGTCACTTTTCACTCCATTTATGAACAAACACGAGGAAAACAGGGCAGCACCTATTGTTCTTTTTCTTTCTTAGCTGTATTTATTTAGTTATGTGGAGCGGGATCTCAATATAAGATGCATACTGATGCAATTTGTTTGTTCTTAATTTCACTTATGAATAACACGAACTTCACCACTATCAACCAAATAATACACACAAGCACCTCATCATGCACATCAAGTTTTAGAGTCAAACTATTATGAAGCTGACTAGTTTATTTTTCTGCTGCAAAACTAGTTTTTTCATTTCAATCACAGGAGCCTAGCATTTCAACCATATACTCTAATTTTGATGACCAAAAACCAAACCAAGAACATAGCATTTAGCTTTACCCTTATCAAGATGCTCTGTAAAAACGAAAATGATTTACATACCTTCTTGTCAAACAGACAGTAGAGGCACATCACTTATTTTGATTAAAAAAGAGAATGAAGGCAACACCTTAGGCATCATATCCGGTGAAGCAATTAGCTTGTCAAATTCCATGAACCCTTCCTTTATCTGTTGTATCAAATCATCTCCACCAACCAAATCTGCTCCAGCATTTTTCGCTTCATCAAACCTTTCACCTGCAGATATTAAAGAAGATATCCTGTGAACATGAAATATATGAAACTAAAAACGTTAAATAATTTGTGCACAAAATAGATACTTAGATATAAAATGAGCTCAAGCATAAAGAACACCAACTTTTTGCAAATTATGAACGGGGAAACATGAGAACCAGAATATTTAAGATTTCTGGAAAAGTAGAAGATGTACACAATCTTGACATTATTCAAACAAAGTACAGAAATGCCTGTTGAGATCAACCGGTAAACTCCTACTACTGACGAAATACCTAAGGTGCAAATGATCAGATATGGCACATATTTTCACTAACTTCTGAAAGAGCATATATCTGTAAATATAAGCTATAAAGTACAACAGTGCAACATCTCCAACACCCTATGTAATTAAATACCAAGACTATAAATTATAACAACGTACTCCAATCGGGACTACTTCCATTTATTCTTATAACAACATACTCCAATCAGGACTACTTCCATTTATTCTTAAAAAAAGGCTAAGAAAAACCTTATAAAAGGTCGTACCCAGTGCACAAGGCTCCCGCTTTACGCAGGGTCTGGGAGAGGTGAATGTCGGCTAGCCTTACCCCCATTTATGGAGAGGCTGCTCCCAAGTCTCGAACCCGAGACCTACTGCTCATGGGCGAAGGCACTTGCCATCGCACCAAGTGCGACCTCTAAGAAAAACCTTATAATTACTAAAAAATATATAAACCTCCTTTGGACTCAAATGACTTAGAGATCGCCTTGTTATCAGGAAGAAGAAAGTATAGGAAAATTTAAACTCAGAGAAGAAAGTGACTATACCTTACATGAAAAACTATTAAGACTGCATACAAGAGAAATGGTAATGATCCAATCCAATTTGAAGTTCAATAAGGAGTATGATACACTAACTAGAAATTGGCAGGTACAGAAAATTCACCAAGAGTAGAGGAACAACGTCTCATCAATCATTTCAAGACCGGTTCATGGAAGAAATGAGAATACTATACTAAACCCTCCAACTAATTCATTTGCAAAATGTCCCCTTGGCAGAAAATAAAAAACACTTAGAGATGCCTAGATTCAGCCAAGAAAGTATTTCTTCTGTTCTTATCAACCAAGGTAATAGCATAAAGAGCACAAAACACCACTCAGTAAAGGTGTTACTTGTTTTCGCCTTTTACGCTTAATTGACAAAACAATTACCTATAGAGAATTCAAATAACATATTTTCAGAATAATGGACACCTACCTAATACATGCTAATGCGGAAATTGCCTGCATAGTTATGCTTCTGTACTTTTTATTCTCTAGGTTGAAATCTTCAACTTGTATCCACTAGGTTCAAATACGTTGATTACTTTATACATCTCCTTAGCTCATACTGAATGACAGATATAATTACTCTTTCTCCACTAAGGACAGTAGTGCAGAGGTGAGAAATTGAGAATCGTAACTACCTTGAGTAAGAACAGCCACTTTAACAGTCTGTCCGGTTCCCTTGGGCAGGTTTACCTAGTAGAAGAATTCCACAATAAATGAAAGGATACAATATAGTGCTAAGCATTGATAACTAAACATATCTCTGACCAACAAGATCAGAAAACTCACAGTTGCTCTTAGCTGTTGGTCATTATATTTTGGGTCAATATTGAGGCGGAAATGGGCTTCAGCAGTTTCTACAAATTTCGTATTCGTCATTTCTTTCAGTAAAGCAATGGCAGGCTGCAGCGCATACTCTTTTTTGGTTTCCCTCAATTTCTGAATTTCCAAGAATCTTTTGGACCTTGTCTGACATTTACAAAAGAAGACACCCGAGCACTTGAATCACTACCGATATCTTGGAAGAACTTAAAAATAAGACATTGCAGGATTATATCTAACAACATAAATGATAAACATAAAAAGAAACTAGAACATGATTATCAAATGCAACTTCGGAGCATTCTCCATCTTTATAATTATGCAAAACCATAAGAAAACCATCAAACTTGAAGGATGTAAATATCAAATTTTGCAGAACTAGTCTCTTCTCCAAGATAACGAAATGACCTTAATTACTCAAATCAATCCTTAATTTTTAGAATTTAAATTAGTATAACAAACAAGTATTAGCTAAATTAACCGATGTTCATCAAACTAAAAACTAAATGTAAGAACAACACATGAAATTTGAATCCCAAAACCGCAATCAAAACCAAAAATAAGCAAAACCCACCAACGAGGTAACCCAAATAATCAAATTTTACCCCCAAAACAATGAAAAATCCGAACTTGCAGAAGAAAAACCGGAAAAAGACTCACTCTGTCTCTCTTCAAAAGCAATGCAGCCTTCCCCTTCTTGGGCTTTGAAGAAACAGCAACAGCAGCAGACCCATCACCTCCTTTCACTTCTTCGTTCTCATCCACATCCTCAGCCACCTCTGCCTCCGCCGTCAGAGCCGCCGCGGGCACTCGGTGAGGCTCGGAATTGGCCCATTTGCTTGGTTTTATCTCGCGAGGCCTCAGAGCCAGCGGGCAGAGGCAGAAGGTTTTGAAGAGGGGCTTGGGCTGGAAGGAGACGAGGGAGGGAGTGATGTCTTGTGGGTGCCCGTAGGAGGAGGCGTACGTTAGCATGAGGGACGAGGGTGTGGTGCTTGTAGCCATTGTTGGAGCTCTCTGTAAATGAAGGATTTTGATAAATTGCTATCTATCCATTTCTGCTCGAGATAAGAGGTGACTGTTATTGTCTGCTATAGACCTTATGGATGGTATGGTACACCACAGTTACCGTCAGCAATTGTAATTACAATAGCGCAGTAAATAAGACATAATATTAATGAAGTTTGACAAGTGTGTTTACGATTTTGGAACAGCAGTATTAGTAATCTAAGGAAACTTATTGACACTAAAAATTTAATGGCTGAATTTTTTTTTTGTGGTCTCTGTGGTGATATCTAGGGGTGGGTTCGGTTCCCACCGGTTCGGTTTTTTCCTAAAACCGAAACCGAACCGAAATTTCGGTTCGGTTCGGTTCACATTTTTTCGGTTTTTTTTCGGTTCGGTTATTTCGGTTCGGTTTCGGTTTTTTTTCTGTTTTTTTTTTTTCTGTCTCCAAAAAATAAAAAATTTGAAAATATAAAAGCTCACATTCTCCATCCACGGTCCAACTTCGGGAAATAACATATTTACAACAACAAAACCATGATGAGAATGAGAATCCAAGTCTTCCAAATTCCAATTTCCAAAGTCCAAACTTAAATAAACATGAAAGTTTAAGTCTTTAAAAAGTCCAAATTTAAAATAAACATCACACAAGTCAAATAAACCTTCAAAGTTTCATCACTTCATGTCTTGCACAAATAAAATCTTCCAAGTCCTCAAGTTCAACGCTTAGGCGGCCTAGGAGGCAACATAGCACCTTTATTTGAGCTTCCACTTGTCATTTCTACATACAAATAAAAAAAGAAACAACGTGATGTAAAGCAAGCATGCAACTTAGCATTTATTTGATAGCATGCAGCTTATTCAGCTTGTTAACTGATTCATTTCTCAAACATTTGTTTTCCCAGGGAGTAGAAATGCCGTGTGAGATCTACCGAGGTGAGGCATCTTTTGTAGAAGAAAGAAGTCACAGGTTATAACCCATTATAAGATCAACAGGTTACTAGATTGGAAACGTATACTTGTCGTTTTTTTTTTTCATTTGTTGACTTGTTTTTGTTCTTTCTATGGTTACTGAATATGCAGTCTCTTGGTGTTATGTTACTGCTTTTGATTTTAAAAGCACATGTTTCCCACAAGTCTAATGCTAATAGTACGTTGGGTATTCCTTTCTGTAGTTATATAAAATTGCATGGAAGAAACAAAAACCAGGAATTAGCACATCCAAAAAGAAGGAACAAATAAAATAGGAAAAATCAAGATTAACCAAGAGACCCAAAAATCTAATTTGAAATCTGGCAAGATCTGTAGACAGTGCACATCAGATGAAAATTGGAAGTTTGAGCAAGTCTAGGAACCCTAAAACTACAGGCTAATCATACAGTAATTTACAAGATCAACCCCAAACCCCCAATCCATCTACGCCTACCTCTACCTGGCCTAGTGCTGTAAACCCAAATTGGTAAATGTAGCAATCAAAATGCAAAGTTAACAAATTCAATTGCTATGAAAACTCAAAGCCGAAAGCAACAAATTTCGAAATGAAGGTAGAGAGAACATACCAAGCTGGACTTGAATTTCTCCACAAACTCACTGTTCTTAAATCCACCGAGAAATTCCCGCTTTTCGAACTCTTTCAATCTCGTCTTCAACAACCCTAATTTTAAACAAATTGAATGAAGACATGAATTGGGGGAAACAGATGGGTCATGGGTTTCAATCGAAGTTTTCAAACAAGAAATAAGAGAGAATTTTTTAAGCACCTGAGTCACTTCCAGTGCTAACTCGCCCAGTGCCAATTGCTGATGGGAGAAATAATAGAGAATCCTCAGTCACTTCCAGTGCTCTGACCTGTTTAAGACTCGGGTTTAGAGGTTTGGTTTGAATCTACAGCAGAAAATTAAACGTGAGAGTGTAGTCGAGAGTACTAACCTTTTGAGAGACAGAATTTGAGAGACAGAGTTTTGAGAGTCAGACTCGGGCTTTAGAGGTTTGGCTTTGGGTGAATTCTCAGTCACCGCCGCTGGGAATGAGAGCAAAGAGATAGAGTTTGAGAGGAGGGAGGAAGGGAGGGGCTGCGCGAATTGGGAATGCGAAAACAGGCGAGACCGAGAGAGGAGGACTGGACCTAGGTTTAGGTTACACTCGGTAAAACGGTGGCGTATTAGAATTAGGATTATTAATTAATAAAATAGCATAAAACGACGTCGTTTTGAAGACTTCGGTTAAGTTCGGTTCGGTTCGGTTTCCGAACCTCAGAAACCGAAACCGAACCAGACAGCTTCGGTTCGGTTCGGTTCAACAGCTTCGGTTCGGTTTTTTTCGGTCTCGGTTCGGTTTTCGGTCCGATTTTTTTCAGTTTTCGATTTTTCCAACCCACCCCTAGTGATATCGTACTTTCAATGCGACATTTGTAGTGAAAAAGTTGTTAATTAAACCTTCGTGGTAAGCTCAGCTAGCAATTAAAGTTCAAATCTAAACTTTTGTTAATCTTTCATTAAATAAAGAGAGTAAAGTCGTCCTTTCAAAATCAAAAGGTAAGCATCTCCAAAGAAGATGTTAAAATCAAAACATCAAATTTAAATTTGATGGCTGATTTGGTAATTTGACATATTGTCAATTTTCCTTCTACCGGTATGCCAAAATTTATTACTTCATTTATGTTTATTTAAACAAAAATAATAAAAGTTGGGTATGAGAAGAAAGACAGTGAGAGTTGTGAGAGGAGCAGAGGGGTCTGAGAAGAAGCTAGAGGGCTTGGGTTTTGGGGGTGCTTAATACCAGGCTGGCATTTGGGCCTTAAATGGGCTTCACGCACTAGTTAGGCCAATATTTGATTAAGCCAGGTCTGTCTTATTTGATTAACACTTTTTTTCACGTTCACCGAGATCAACTTATTGTCATTTAGTATTGTGGTCTAATGGTATTCTTTTTTACTTCTACCATCTCCCCCTTAGGCCTTGTTTGACACACCATATAATACCACAGGATAATATTAATAATACAAAACGGATGTTTGGTGAGCTTCATATGAAATAAGCATCAGACTATTTAATTTGGCCCCACTTATTTTATATCCCTCACACCCGATTATTTATCTCGTCTAAAACCTATGTATTATTAGTCTGGTGGGATCCTCTCGCTCACTCTGTCCCTCACTCGCAAGGACAAAGATTGTTTGCCCTTTTAGTCGTGGTGCCTTTCTATGCTCTCCTATTTTATGCGATCATGGTTAAGCCATGTTAATATTTTATATTTTAATTATTTTTTATCTTATTATCTTATTAAAAAATTAATATAAAATATTAACGTGGTTTAACCGTGACCGCACAAAATAGAAGCGCATCCACGACTAGGAGGGCAGACAATCCAAGTCCCACTCGCAACGCTCTCCTTCCACTCTCGCATCTCTTGCTCGCTCTCTCGTATGGATAGCAGGTTCGTCTCCATCGTCTTCTTCTTTTTCTCTCTTTATTCCTCCCTTCTCCTTTACACACACACCTCCCACCTCCTCTGTTCACCTTCGATCTCTGACAACAACAATTTTAATCAAACTTTCCATGGGTTGAAGGAGGAAGACAATGATTCAAATTCTTCCTATCTAGGCTCCGACGAGGAAGGGAGCTGGGCTCCGACAAGTAGAGGGATAACAATTTGCATCTGGGCTCTGCCGAGAAGGACGAAGCCGAGGAAAGGAGCTTGACTTTCCCTGATTATGGTCGATTTCTGGGCTTCAACGAGAAGGACGAAGACAAGGAAGGAAGCTTGAAAATATTTAATTTCTGGGCTCCAACCATTAAAAATATTTATTTTTGGCATTTTTGTTTTTGGTTGATTTGTTTATGGATTTTACAAGGGTCCTAAATGTTGGATTTTTCCATAAATTTTTGTAATTTTTTTGGAGTTCTGCTTAAATTCATATGTATATTGCTGAAATTGTATTCAAGAAATGTTGTATACCAAATACAATATAAATAATACAGTCTTAGTCCGATATTGCACCAAACGTTCGACTAATTAATCGATACTATCTGATGGTTATTAATCATATCCGACTGAAATAATCAGTATAGTCCGAACTGTCAAACGAGGCCTTAGTGTAGATAATATTTGTTCAAAAAAAAAAACGAGAGCAACGTATTTACTATTACAATCTAATGATATTTTTCTTCATTTATAAATGATAGATTTTATGTTCTAACTCATGTAAATGGTTAATTCAAAACTAAATTGTGATGTTTGGCTCATTGTACTGGTAGCCCGAACTCCACACCTCTTAAATAAATAATAAAGACGTACTTACCTAAAATAGGGTGACATATTCCATGTATCCCAAGCCAATTTTATAACGGTTTCCCTCCAATCCCTCAACTATGGCTTGATGTCTTTTGTTTGTGGATTCGGAATGCAATTGACCTAGCATGCTTGTTTTATGTTAGTCTTTTTTGCATTAAACACAAAACCATATATTTTTCATAAGGTGAGCACCATACGTAGGGATTGTAAATATGCTCGAAGTAATTCGTTTATGCTCAGTTTTTAAGTGAAAGGGTTGAGCTCAAAAGAAATACTAGACTAGTTAAAAATATGAGTACCTATGGAGCTTGGGTATGTTAAGCTGATAAAGCTAATGAACAGCTCATATCTTTAATGAGATAGTTCGACTTGTTCGATAAAGCTTGGCTCATAAGTGAGTGTACTTTATCTCTATTACCAATCTAGAAATACTCGTCTCTGGAAAAGATTCAAATTATTAGATAAGGTAATATTGTGAGTTGCTCCACTATCTAAAATGTGATGAAGTTTTTAGAATGTGCTATCAATCAAGCGAGCGATCAGTAAGAGCAAAAACAAGCAGCTCATAGCAATAGCACAACAAGAGGAATTGTTAATTCTCGGCAATCGATCGGTTTGGCCAACTCGATCGGTCTGGCCAACTGATCGATTGGTTTGGCGTGTTTCTTGTTTGTTGTTCAGCGTTTTCAAAGTCTGTTTAGAGTAGGTTTTGGGGTTTTCATGGGATTCCTTTCTTGTAACTAAAGCCCATACATATAAATAGAACTTTATGGTTTTATTCTTTGTACGAGAGACATAAGAATTACAAGGGAAATGCTTTCAGAAATTGTGGGGGTGTGAGATACCAGAAAATAGGGTTTGCAAAAGCAAATGGGGTTTTCTTGTAAAGTGGCCAAGTTCAACATAAGTTCGAGCTTGTTTCCAACATCCAAATTCTTGAAATCCAAAACTACAACACGTGCATGACCACCCAACGTATCATTGTATTCTATATACAAGATAAACAGAGCGGAAATTTAAGCAGCAATTTGATTTTGATTTGAGCATATGCAACCATATCTGCATGCATTTGTCTTGCTAGAGCTTTTTCCTTGCATACTCTTTCTTTTTTTTTTTCTTTTGATCAAGTACTGTTTGATTTTATGTAAGGGAGTTTTAATGGAAAATGTTTCACACAACAAAATTTTCAATGAAAAACACATTAATGATTTTTTAATAAATTTTTTGAAGAAATAGTTGTCGGTTTTATGAAGAAACAATTGTTCACTTAATTGTAATATTGTCACTGCGCCTAAATTTTAACTTATTTACAGTACTGGCACCGCCTTTTGTCATTTTAATCAAACAAAATTCATTAAGTGTTTTTGGATAAATAAATAAAAAATTGAGATCCTTTTCATTAGCTTTTTTTTATGTAAATGATATTAAAAGAAAAGGAGTTGTTCGAAAAGAAAAAGAGTTGTTCGAACCTTATGCATCTTTGTCTATAACTCCTTACACTGTAAATAAGAATTAGGACCAAAGTTGTCCTTCTGCAAATTCATGCTTAAGACAATGAATGAGGCTTTCCTACTGTAATACTTTAATATAATTCCATTTAGCAAACATGTGAAATTGGAAACTTTTTGGGACTTGGATTCTCTGCCCTCCCATTTCGGTGCCCTCCCCGTGCCCTCCTGTTTGTGTGGTCACGGTTAAGCCACGTCAATATTTTATATTACTATTTTTTTTGTCTTATT
This sequence comes from Malus domestica, assembly GCF_042453785.1. NCBI lineage: Eukaryota > Viridiplantae > Streptophyta > Magnoliopsida > Rosales > Rosaceae > Malus > Malus domestica. The sequence continues at coordinate 35,718,404 of NC_091662.1, read as the reverse complement.
ATTTTTATAAAAAACAATATAAAATGTTAGCATGAATTAACCGTGATCACACAAAACAGGAGGACACCGAATTGGGAGGGCAGAGAATCCAAGTCCAACTTTTTGATCCAATTTACTGATCAGCTCCACGTCAATACAAATTTGAGAGTATAGGTTTCCTCTTTTTTTGTTTTTTTGGTTTTTTTTTGTTTTTTTTGGTTTTTTTTTTACTGATACATTCAACCCCCTATATCTTCACATTATGTAGTCTCCTATATCAACCCCCGTACATTTTTGCATGTCCTCTCCTAGTATTTGACCCAGTTTGAAATAGTATTTTATTCTTTTAATATTAACAAACATGTGATCCCAAATTAAAATTGAAGATCTCTGCCAAAACTAAAAAGATAAGTGTTATGACTAACTCCTCCAACCCTTGAACCCATATTCAAATATTTGGGTCAACTAGAAGACAGAATTTAGCTTTGTAAACAATGAACATCACCCAACCCTCCAAACCTAAGTTTCAGAACTTAAAATGTATTAATTGTTTTAGAGAAATTTTGAGTTATATTATCTTAATTTAGTTTTAAGAATGTTTTAACCTAAAAAAATTTAAATTCCGACAAAATTTCCAAAACAAAACAAACTACACCAATCAACCACTAACCGACCAAACTTCAATGTACACATCAACCAACCAAACTTCAATACACAATACCAAATATGCATATTATTTTGACCGTTGAATTTAAATCTCAGCCTTAGGTCGTTTTTACCGTTGGATGTGACAAAAACAAATATGGATTGTTCGATCAATTTCAAAGGATGGACCAAAAAAGGGAGTTTGATTTGGACCATTGAAAATTTATAGGTATGAGTCGTAGCTTTAGGTGGCAAATTTTGCGTTTAAACCCAAATAATTGAGTTTGGGTCCAAGGGCTGGAGTTGGTCTAATAGATCAAAAGCTAAATGTTTGAAAAATAGATTTGTGGGACCATAATTTTCACCTCTCCAGAACATAACATGTCCACATCTTAGCCCTAATACAATGGCGTCAAAGGAGAGGGAAAAATGAGAAGGAAACTCCTGAGAGTAGAGAGAAGGAAAAGTACAAAGGAAATGTAGAAAAGGAAGGGTTGGGAATGAGAGAAAATTCCGGAGAATAGAGAAAAGAAGAAGGAAAAAGAATAGAGGAAATTTCGGAGAATAGAGAAAAAGGAGAAGGGAAAAGAAGAGGGAAGCTTCGAAGAGTAGAGGAAAAGAGGGAAAATGAAAAGAAAAGGAAAGTCACATCCATCATTATGTCTACTAACTGTTTCGCATTTTCTTACAAATGGGAGTGGGAGACCGAAAAATGAAGAAAAAGAAAAAAAAAGCACATGGCCAAACATTTAGAAAATATACAAATATGCCAAAAGAGCAAATTGCTCCCAATTTCTCTTGTTTCTCACATTGTAAATTATATTTCATGTAATGAGAAACCAGTATTGCTACTTCGAGGACATTGTCACAATTTGTCGAACCTCGTAAATATTGCGTTTTATATACATTTTTCGCCACTTTATATATTTAGTATATATGTGCAAAATATGTTCCAACAAGATCCTTAACGTATAGCTCAAACAATAACAGAAGAAAATTTCCTGAGAATAGAGAAAAGAAGAAGGGAAAAGAAGAGAGGAAATTTCGGAGAATAGAGAAAAAGGAGAAGGGAAAAGAAGAAAATGAGAAAGGGAAAAGGAGAGGGAAGCTTCGAAGAGTAGAGGAAAAGAGGGGAAAAGAAAAGAAAAGAAAAGGAAAAGAAAGTCACCTCCATCATTATGTCTACTAAGTGTTTCCCATTTTCTTACAAATGGGAGTGAGAGACCAAAAAAGAAGGAAAAAAAAAAAAACACATGGCCAAACATTCAGGAAATATACAAATACACCAAAGAGCAAATTGCTCCCAATTTCCCTTGTTTCTTACATTGTAAATTATATTTCATGTAATGAGAAACTGGTATTGTTACTCCAAGGACGTTGGCATAATTTGTCGAACCTCGTAAATATTGTGTCTTATATACATTTCTCGCCACTTTATATATTTTGTATATATGTGCAATATATGTTCCAACAAGATCCTTAACGTGTAGCTCAAACAGTAACAGAAGAAAAATATTTACAAAATCTACTTGGACCTAACACTGGGACCCTAAGATTTGAATTATGGACCGATTTGAATTATGGACCAACCACTGCCGCAAGTGTTCTCTTTTGGTCCAGCCTATAACTATACAAAAAACATATAACTGCACAACAATTGGATCAACCACCTCAAGTTCAACCATACATGTACCCAGATTCAAGTTATTCCCAACTTACCTTATGAAAGTAACTAAACATTACTGTCACATTATTATGATGTTCTACTTTAATTTTTATCTTATAACCGCATCATCTTTAGGACAATTGGTAACACTAGTTGGTGGATTGACGATCGGTAGAAATGACTTCAACATTTCAAGGACGAGAAATAGGTATGAAGCACCTATCAAAATGTGCCGTATTTTATCACAAAAAAGTGAGTGACGAGAGGTCTAAAATATCGATATTATCCCGATATTTTCATCGAAATTTCCGTGTTTTTGGACTACTGATATTTCTGATATCATCAATATTTTAGACCTTGATAGGAACTCTATGTGGTACTAAGTCACTCATATATCTTACCATGCAATGTATAAAGTGTAAAATATTGTACTAATTCATTATATATAAATGATTATGGTGTGTTTAAACTTCTTTCATTAATTACTACATATTTTCTACACTCACACTGTTTGCCAACTCGCTATATAATCAACTTAAATCAGTTAAATTCATCTTGCAATGCATTTCCTTCCAATTTTTTGTGATAAACTAATATATAATTGACTAAATAAACATCCTGCAAAGTTTCAATAAAAATTTCCAAGTTTTTCTTACAATTTCCGTGGTTTTTATTCAATTTTTATCGATATCGATAATATCCTAATATTTTCATCAAAATTTTTGTATTTTTGAACTACCGATATTATTGATATTTTAGATCTTGACGACGATTAATATAAATTATAATTTATAAAATCACATATAAAACAAGAAGTGCTCTTTCCTTTTTCTTTTCATCTTTGCCACTAGTGGCCGACCATGACTTAAAAGAAATGCTTTTTGGGTCAATACATGTGAACGATCCATTTTATAATTGTTTGTAAATTTTCCTGGGAGTAGATGGGAATGACCCATAAGACAGAAAAAAAAAGAAGAACAAGATAGGCATGACCCAATTAAATATTTACCCTGCACACAGACAATTGCAATGCGGCTTGCAAAGAGCTGTTTGTCCATCGATCCACATCAATGGCTCTTGTGAGAACATCTGAAGGAACCTCTTCTGATTCCAAAACTTTTCGGGGTTATCGCCACGACGTGTTCTTGAGCTTCAGAGGCGACACTCGCAAGACTTTTACCGACCACCTCTACACAGCCTTGAACAACGCAGGATTTAACACGTTCCGAGACGACGATGAACTTGAGAGAGGAGAAGATATAAAGCCAGGACTGCAGAAAGCGATCTGGCAGTCACGAACTTCTGTTGTCGTGTTTTCGAAAGATTACGCGTCATCCAAATGGTGCCTTGATGAGCTTGTGTTGATCCTTGAACGCAAGAGGACTACCTCGGACCATGTAGTTTTACCAGTCTTCTACCATGTCGATCCGTCCGACATGAGGAAGCAGACGGGAAGTATTGGAAAAGCAATTGCTAGACACCAGAAAACTCAGTCGCCGGAAAAGGTGAAGGGATGGAGGGAGGCAGTTGCAGAGGTTGCAGATCTAGCAGGCATGGTCTTACAAAATCAAGCAGATGGGTAGCTTTCATTTTCTCCATTTCTCCTCTTTCTTCAGTTAATTTGATAACATGATCCGTAGGGACCTTGATTTTTATATATTTTTTATTCAACCTCAGTAAATAATAATCCTAATTTAGGTCAACTGAAAGAAATCACACTTGACTCAACTTAAGGATTAGTCATTTTCCATGTTAGTCTACTGGTTTGCAGTTGCTTAAAATTTTTCAAAAGCAGGTGTGGAAAAAATTGGCATGTATGTACTTTCTGTGCTGTATTCCTTTTGTTCTTTTTTAAGTAAAGGCCATCAACATTTGTTTGATTTATTAATTATCTAAATTCCCCAATTCATTATTCATTCATTCAATACTTCTGTGAGACATGACATGTTTGATTTATTTGTCATTTTGTTTGTAAATGCTTAGGTATGAATCAAAGTTTATCGAAAAAATTGTTAAAGTGGTTGGAGACAAGTTAAGTCGTACATCATTGAGTGTTGAACCAAAATTGATTGGAATCGAATCTCAAGTCGAAGAGATCAATTTGTGGTTACAAGATGGATCAACCGATGTCGGTATACTGGTTGTGTATGGCATGTCTGGAATAGGGAAGACAACCATTGCAAAACATGTTTACAATTCAAACTTTAGAAGCTTTAAAGGAAGTAGTTTCATTGAAAATATCAGAGAAACAGCAGATCGACCAAATGGCTTAGTTCAAATACAAAAGCAACTTCTTTTTGATATTTTGAACGGCAGAGAAGTGAAAATACATGGTGTTAGTGAGGGATTAATAAAGATTGAAAGTGCCATAAGCTCTAGAAGAGTGCTTCTTGTTCTTGATGATGTGGACCATATGGACCAATTAGATGCAGTGCTAAAGATGAAAGATCGGTTTTATCCGGGAAGTAAGATACTTATAACAACTAGGCGTGAAAGGTTGCTAAAGGCGCATCAAGTTACGAAGGTGCACAAAGTTGGAACTTTGCATGACAATGAGTCATTAGAGCTTTTCAGTTGGCATGCTTTTCGCCAGGACCATCCCCTTAGAGGTTACATGGAATATTCAGAAAAGGTTGTACACTACTGCGACGGACTTCCACTAGCTCTAAAAGTTTTGGGCTCTTCTTTATCAGGGGAAAGTATAGATGTATGGGAAAGTGCATTGGAGAAGCTACAAGTTTTCCCTAATGGTGAAATCATGAATAAACTAAGAATAAGCTATGACAGTTTACAAGATGACCATGACCGGAAATTATTCCTCCACATTGCTTGTTTTCTAATAGGAAGGAACAAAAGCTACATTGTTAGAAGACTCAATGGATGTGATTTCTATACAATCGTTGGGATTCAAAATCTGCTTGATAGATGCTTGGTGACAATTGATGGATGCAACAACGTGCAAATGCATGACATGATTCGTGACATGGGAAGAGAAATTGTTCGCCACGAATCAGAAGAGCCTGGAAAACGCAGTAGACTATGGTGCTACAAGGATTCTTTCGAAGTATTGAAGGAAAAGAATGTAAGAAACATGCCTTTGATGTCTATATATGTATTTCTTGTGAAAATTATCCATATTAATGTTTCCTTTTTATCTTTTAGGGTACAGAAAAAATCCAAGGTCTTGTCCTGAATATGCATATGCACCCTGCAAACAGTTCAATAAACACAAATGAGACAGTCTTGGAAACCAATGCATTTGAAAGGATGCGCAATTTACAACTACTGCATCTTAGTCATGTACAACTGGATGGATGTTATGCAGATTTCCCTACAGGATTAAGATGGTTATGTTGGCTTCAATTTCCTTTGGATTCTATACCTATAGATTTTTCTTTGGAGAAAGTGGTATTTCTTGAAATGCAATATAGCAGCTTGAGACAAGTCTTCAAAGGAACAAAAGTACGCTTATCAATTTCTTTTTCCTTCTTTCTTTAGGTTTTAATTCTTTAACTCCTACACAAATAAATTTTTCTTTGTTTGTTTTTATTTTCCACAGTTTCTTCCATCGTTGAAGATCCTTGATGTGAGCCATTCTCATGGCCTCACTGAAATCATGGACTTCTCACAATGCCCCAGTCTAGAAGAATTGATTCTTGTAGATTGCACAAGCCTGATTGTTGTTCATGAATCCATTGGAAACCTGGAGAGACTCGTGTACTTGAATATGAAGAATTGCAAGAATCTTAGGATGCTTCCGAAGAGCATGTGTATGCTTAAATCACTTGAAACACTCATTTTATCTGGTTGCTCAAATCTTGATGAGTTTCCATTCGAGATGATGCGGAGGATGGAGTCTCTGAAAGTGCTTAAAATCGATGGAATTCCAATACGTGATGTATGGCCAGAAACAAGTTCAAGTATCTTGAGTTATTTTCCATGCTCTTTGGTAGAGTTGAATCTCAGTAGCTGCAATCTTTCTGATGATGCATTTCGTGGGGATTTAAGTAGTCTATCCTCAATACAAAGACTATATTTAAATGAGAATCCAATTTGTACTCTGCCAGTTTTCATCAAAGGTTTGATGAAGCTCAATCATCTCAATTTCTGTGGTTGTACGAAGCTCGAATCGCTTGTGGGGTTACCGAAAGTACACAAAGCGATGGATTTAGCAGTGATGAATTTAAACGGATGCATATCATTAAAAAAAATAACATATCAATCCGGGTTTCAAGAAAATGTTTCTTTGTGGGACAACTGCAATCTAGTTGAGTGGGAGTGCTGGTACAAGATAGAGCCTATTGATAGAGTTGATGTGGAAATGATCAAACTTTTGAGCTTGTTCAACATAGGATCCATGCCAGCCATTAGAATGAACCTCCCTCCATTCGAAAGTTCAAGGCCATATCAGGGTAACTGGAATCCCGTCCAGGTGCGCACCCCTCTCTCTCTCTCTCTCTCTCTCTCTCTCTCTCTCTCTCATAAGTCATATATATTTATAATGGGAAGTAAATGACTTACTAATGTTGTGATGATCATGGAAAATGCATAGGGACTGTATCAATTTGGTATATTTAGCACATTTTTTGTTGGGAATGAGGTTCCACGCCAGTTCAGCTATAAAAGTACCAAGTCTTCTATATCTTTTATGGTCCCTTTACTCCCTGCTACTCACAGAATCCGAGGCTTGAACATCTTTGCTACCTATGCAACCAAAGAGAATTCTAATAATCACCATTATAGTATGAATCGTCCAATAATGACTAAAGTGAGTAACAAGAGCAAGGGTCTGAAGTGGATCTATGCCCCACTGTTCTTTGGAATTCCAGGAGATAGTGAAGATATGATATGGTTAAGCCATTGGAGGATGGAGAGTGAAACAATATTACAATGTGGAGATCAAGTGGTTGTTTCGGTAATGGCCGGATTTTCTGAGCTGTATCGGGTAAAGGAGTTTGGTGTCGAGCTTGTGCAAGAGCACCAGAATAATATGATGATAAGTACTCAACATAATACCAAATCAGATCCTCATTATCCATTTGTCATCGGTGGAGATTTGTCGATGTGGGAGCATAAACCAGGAATATACATCCTTGGTTTCTCTAAAGAATATGCTGAAAAAAATTTTGATTCCCGTAAACAAGGAATGCTTAATCGCCTCATCATGGACACTGATGAAGAAGACACAGGTATGCTGTGTTTTATTGCAATGAATTACACTCCATCCAAACACTTCCAAGCCCATCTGTATTCAATTCAAAAACATAAATTTTATGTTATTTGTATATTTTTCAGGCAAAGAAGAAGGGCAAGAGGGTGAACCTGATTACACAATTGTAAGGATGAGGGCTGCCAGCAACAACTGCACCCTCGGAGGCTGGAAGCTGCTCCTCACAGCTGCCGGCTTATTTTTCACGCTTGCTCTTGTAGTTTGGTCCTCCATCTGTCAGAAAAAGAAGCGACAATAGTCCACAAGCCATGCATCTCTCAGAAAAAGAAGCGACAATAGTCCACAAGCCATCCATGAGTTTGTAATTTTACTTGATACTGACATATCTTTGGATTCCCTCCTTGCTTTCAAGACGTTTTCTGCCTTCAAAATATCGAAGTTCAAATGTGTTCAACATCATCAAATATTGCATAAATATAGCATAAAATACATCCAACATTATCGATACTTCAGAATTTTTCTTTCCTGCCACTGATTGCATAAAATCTCGTACCAGAGAAAATAAACAGATGGTTGTATGTATACTAGCAGTAAATAACTGGAAGAAAAAAATTGATTGTACACATAAGGAAAGGACTTTGACATACGCAATACCGGGCAAGAATCAATTTTTCGAATTGGTGGAAAACATTTCGGCACCGGGGAAAGCAAAAACAGCATATGTGCTTATAAATGTCAAATTTACAGATATTAACTGTCATTTACAACAAAATCATGCTCGGCTCCCATTGAAAAAATGTGTAAATTGCATAAATATTAGTACAACAAATATTAGAATAATATATCAAATAAATTAAAAGCAGACAATTTCTTAGCCTGAGATCTAAGGACTATACAGCTCATTCAGCCTTGCATCGCTACTACACTACGGAAGCTGGTTTCTGCATATTCAACCCGAACAAATTATTGAGCTCAGGAAGCATAGGAGAAACGGCCATGGTCTTTGGAGCCATGAAATTTAATGTGTTCTCATAAACATTGTACCTGCAAACGCATAATGCAATAAGCCTTCAACAATTTGGTCTAGTTTGCTCAACAGTGCTCCAAGATATTCCAAAACAAAATCACAGCAATTTCAAATAGGGAACTGAAGAATCTATTGATACCTTATCATGCGACTCTTAGAGGCTCTTCTATCAACAATCTTCCTCTTCTTAGCATGCAACTTTTTCAAAGAATAAAATGTTCTCTGCGGATAATCAAATAAACAATAGAAGTTCAGGATCAATTAGGTCGTGATTGTTAACGGAAATAACTGCTGGCTTGTTCCATTTTTAAAGTTACAAAAACACAAATACTTGAACAATAGAAGTTCAGGATCGATTAGGTTCCAAGCCCCATATAAGTTGGGACAATACACTATCATTGACTTCAATAGCTGCAGATACAGATTGTTTGAATGAAACTTTCCTCTTGACTCAGACTTCGTTACTTAAAGTTGGTTAGACAAGTCCAAATTGTTTGAAAATCATGTTCATCCACTCTATATATCGATAGCAGCAAATTAATAAGGATACCGGACATCACTTGGGAGGATACAATCCTTAACAATTTCAAATCCACACTTTTTATATGCAATCTGATTGCATGTGTTTTGAACTACAAGAAATCTTATAGATTAGGTAAACCATATCGCATATCAAACCTTTTACTTATTCTTAAGAAAGGTTAAGAAAAACCTTATAATTACTAAAATATATACCTCCTTTGGACTCAAATGACTTAGAGATCGTCTTTTCATCAGGAAGAAGAAAGTATAGGAAAATTTAAACTCAGAGAAGAAAGTGACTATACCTTACATGAAATACTATTAAGACTACATACAAGAGAAATGGTAATGATCCAATCCAATTTGAAGTTCAAAAGGAGTATGATACACTAACTAGAAATTGGCAGGTACAGAAAATTCATCAAGAGTAGAGGAACAATGTCTCATCAATCATTTCAAGGCCACTTCATGGAAGAAATGAGAATACTATACTAAACCCTCCAACTAATTCATTTGCAAAATGTCCCCGTGGCAGAAAATAAAAAAACACTTAGAGATGCATAGATTCAGCCAAGAAAGTATTTCTTCTGTTCTTATCAACCAAGGTAGTAGCATAAAGAGCACAAAACACCACTCAATAAGGTTGTTACTTGTTTTTGCCATATACGCTTAATTGCCAAAACAATTACCCCTATAGAGAATTCAGATAACATATTTTCAGAATAATGGACACCTACCTAATACATGCTAATGCAGAAATTGCCCGCATAGTTATGCTCCGGTACTACTATGCGCCTGTACTTTTTATTCTCTAGGTTGAAATCTTCAACTTGTATCCACTAGGTTCAAATACGTGGATTACTTTATACATCTCCTTAGCTCATACTGAATGCGAGATATAATTACTCTTTCTCCACCAGGGACAGTAGTGCAGAGGTGAGAAATTGAGAATCGTAACTACCTTGAGTAAGAACAGCCACTTTGAGTCTGTCCAGTTCCCTTGGGGCAGGTTTACCTAGTAGAAGAATTCCACAATAAGTGAAAGGATATAATATAGTGTTAAGCATTGATAACTAAACATACATCTGACCAACAAGATTAGAAAACTCACAGTTGCTCTTAGCTGCTGGTCATTATATTTTGGATCAATGTTGAGGCGGAAATGGGCTTCAGCAGTTTCTACAAATTTCGTATTTGTCATTTCTTTCAGTAAAGCAATGGCAGGCTGCAGCGCATACTCTTTTTTGGTTTCCCTCAATTTCTGAATTTCCAAGAATCTTTTGGACCTTGTCTGACATTTACAGAAGAAGACAACCGAGCGCTTGAATCACTACCGAAATCTTGGAAGAACTTGAAAATAGGACATTGCAAGAATATATCTAAAAACATAAAAATAAACTAGAACCAAACTATCAAACGCAACTTTGGAGAATTCTCAACCTTTATAATTATGCAAAAACATGCGAAAACCATCAAACTTGAAGGATGTAAATACCAAATGTTGCACAACTAGTCTCTTCTCCAAGATAACGAAATGGTGATAATTACTCATATCAATCCTTCATTTTTAGAACTTAAAGAAGCTTAACGAACAATTATTCGCTAAATTAACCGCTGTTCATCAGAATAGAAACTAAATGTAAGAACAACACATGAATTTTAATCCCAAAACCGTATTCCAAACCGAAAGCAAGCAAAACCCACCAACGAGATAACCCAAAAAATCAAATTTCACCCCAAAACAATGAAGAATCGGAACTTGAAGCAGAAAACCAGAAAAATACTCACTCTGTCTCTCTTCAAAAGCAATGCAGCCTTCCCTTTCTTGGGCTTTGAAGAAACAGCAACAGCAACAGACCCATCACCTCCTTTCACTTCTTCGTTCTCATCCACATCCTCAGATACCTCTGCCTCCGCCGTCAGAGCCGCCGCGGGCACTCGTTGAGGCTCGGAATTGGCACATTTGCTTGGTTTTATCTCGCGAGGCCTCAGAGCCAGCGGGCAAAGGCAGAGGGTTTTGAAGAGGGGCTCTGGCTGGAAGGAGACGAGGGAGGGAGTGAGGTCTTGTGGGTGCACGTAGGAGGAGGCGTACGTTAGCATGAGGGACGAGGGTGTGGTGCTGGTAGCCATTGTTGGGGCTCTCTGTAAATGAAGATTTTGATAAAGGGTATGATATCACACACCTCATTTTACTTCTCACACATCTCTTTAATTTTCGGTTGTCGAATCGAAAGAATTGAAGAATATCAACGTACATAAATTATTAACGGGTGTGTGAGAAGTAAAATGAGGGGTGTGGATAGCACACCCCTTAATAAATTGCTATCCATCTGTTTGGGTTAAAAACTGAATTTTTGGCCCAAAGATGGAGTCGGCCCAAAATGAGGCCTAGAGGAATAGAAGATCAAAGCCCAGCCGAGACTTGGGAAGGCAGGAAAGGGCCTTTTCTGACTTGATACAATTCACAAAGGCCACTTGCCTACCTACCCAAGGACCAAGTGGTGTAGACTGATCAGACTGCACAGCCCATAAAGTACTTTATGGTGACATTACATGTAATAAAGCTGATGAGTCATCACCCTCAGACCGCATTCGGGCAAAACTGTTGCTACAGGAGCCAAACCGAGTAGTCTATAAAAGGAGGAAGAGAAGACAGGAATAAGGACACTCAAACAAACAAACAAACAAAAGCACAAACTCTGCTTAAAAAGCCAGATTTGCCTTTCAAAACGAAGTTGTAGTTAGCCCAAACTTTCATCCCCCTCGGGATAATCTTTTCTCCTAAACTTTGTAATAGCTCTGCTACCTTGTTCAAACTTGTTGTAGTATCGATTCACCCTTTTGTATTCTCCTTTCCCCTCTCCACCTAAGCTTTCAGACCTTTGACAGAACCACAAAGATAGGGACCTGCAAGACAATCAGCCTTAATTGATAAGGTTTAATCTTGCCCGACCTGCTTTGTTCTGTCTTTGTCTTTTCTTTCTTTAAAAGTCTAGCGATATGTTGTATGTTTTTAGTTATATGCAAGTTGTTTCTAGCAAAATCATGATGACAAAGCTTTCTCAACACTTGGATCTGATTTAAATATATCTTCAATGCTTAAATTAGATCCAAGTCCTAAGCCCGCAGGCATGTAAATCTGATTAGTTTAAAAGTCCTTGGCCTCAAGGCATAAAAAAGAACTTTATGTGGACTTAACCCATCCACGACAATCCTTGATAAACGAGAAGTCCGAAGTTACTTGGGGCGCAAGTAATCGACCTACCTTCTAGTTTTCTTTCTATTATATCATGATTATCATAGAACGCTTAAGCATGGGATGGACTCTAATGGAAAGCCTCAAGGCCTACACCTAAGGCCCCACAAAGGCATCCATTTGGATTCATCCTAGTCAGCGATCTTAAGAGTCTAAGCATAAGAATGAACTCTGATGGGAAGCCTCAAGGCCTACACCTAAGGCCCCACAAAGGCACCCATTTGGGTTCGTTCTATTCCTTGGATTCGGGTAATCAGAAATATAATAGTTAGAAGACTCCTACAACCACAAGAATACATATGATGCGTTCGAGTACTGGTTTAGTTATGTATGGGAAGCCTCAAGGCCTACATTTAAGGCCCCACAAAGGCACCTGTTATAACTAAACACAGTTTCTTGGATACATATATATATATATATATATATATACAATGAAAGAACGACAACCATGTTACATATGCCATGCTAAAGATGGCAGTGGCACACCTGAGCACCTAAATGTTAACCTTGATTGTGAGCCTCAAGGCCTATACCTAAGGCCCCACAAAGGCACCTCTCAAAGTTAACCCTGTCATTCTCTTTCAGCCTTACCCGAAGAGCCTTGCCCGAAGAGTCTTGCCCGACGAGACTTGCCCGACAACGCCCAGAAACGAAGCAGAAGCCCGACAGCAGCCCTCAACCGGCGCCAACCTCCAGGGGAGCTGTGTGCTCGTCGACCAAGAAACATCCCCAGCGGAAATTCCTTCCACGAACACCATCCATTTAATGCTCGGAGATAAGAGGTGGCTGGAATTGTCTGCTATAGACCTTATGGATGGTATGGTACACCACAGTTACCGTCAGCAATGGTAATTACAATAATACAGTAAATAAGACGTAATATTAATGAAGTGACAAGTGCGTTTATGTCACAACCCGTCTTGGAAATGTACATTATTTTGTTATCGTTGATGTGAAAATACTAAAATGCCCTTGAGCGTTTGTGGCATTGCGGGACTACGTGTCGTTGAGGACCAATGTGTTAAGTTCCTATTATTTTGAACCCAATTGGAAGTAAGGAAAATGGGTTGTTTTGATTGGTGACCCAAAAATCAGGACCACACATCCTGTCTCTTTCTCTCACTTTCCCGTGCTCTCTCTCTCTCATTCGAAACAGTACGAACAAGAACCCAAGACCCTTGAAACTTCACGGATCGTGGCCAAAATTAGTATCATTGTGTTCGTGAGGACCATACGAGTTCAAAGGTACCCATTTTAGGTAAGAACTCGTTCGTTATCACGTTAAAAACTCAAGCTCTGAGTTGAGCACTATTCATGAACTTTTAAGTGGTTATGTTTTAGGACAATTCAAGCTTATAGCGAGCTTAGTAAGGTCCCAAGGAAGCTCGGAGTGCTTCGTTTAAAGGTTTTGGACGTCGGGATCGTGTGGACGAAGTTTGGCCGATTTTCTTGGAATTCTCCGGTGAGATTCCGTGACTTTTAGAGCTTTAAATTAGTATGATCGTGTTCTACAAGTTAAGAGCTTCATTTTGGTATAAATTGCATGAAAAATGGTTGAGAAACAAGTGAGAAAAAGGCAGTTACAGGTCTGCCCAGAATCCGGCACCGGTGACACTATTCCGGAGTCTGGAGGTTGAGGATGATGCGCGTGTTGGGCGCGTGAGGCCGTGCTCTCCCCGACGCGTGGGGGCGCTTGAGCCACCTAAAAATTTATCTAAAAATATCACAATGTTCGTGAGGTTGTGTAGGTCACGATGGTATATTTAAATACCAAAATTGAGCAATGTATGAGAAGTTATTAGCTAGTTTTGTCTATGTGCTTTAAAATAACGTTTTTATAGTTAATTTGCATATAGGTGAGACTTATCCCGAGGACGAGCGTATCCACGGGCGACTCGGGGGTTACGACCCGTCGATATATCAGTGAGTGGCCTTTTGGTTTTCAGTATATAATTATATATGTTTATACCATATTTAGGGCCTCGTATTTAGACCACGTATAAATACTCAGGGGACTTATATGTAATTATGTAATAAAGGAATGGGCAAATATGTAATTAGGGGAGGAGCCCTTATTCTATAAAAGGGCCTCCTCACCCTCATAAAGAGGGGAGGCTCATTCTCACCCTCAGATGCCATTTCTGAAGCTTCCTCACACCCTCTAAGCTCTAAGCTCTCTCTCTCCCTCTTCAACAGAGAAATATAATACAATCAGTGTGGACGTAGCCCAAACCTTGGGGTGAACCACGATAACTCTTGTGTCATTTACATTTCATGCAGATTCACGGTCGGATTTACGTTGTACCAAGACCTTCGGTTTTGTGCATCAACATTTGGCGCCGTCTGTGGGAAACGATACGAAAAGTTGTGTCGGTTCTCTTTCATTTTTTCAACACCGCCGTGAATTTGCAAAATCACAAAATCTGCAAAAACCCAACACGGGTTGTACTCTCTCGGCTTTTTGCAGCTTCACATCCCCCAACTCCAAAGTCCCAACCTCTCTCTCTCTTCAAACTCAATTTCACACCCTCATCCCGTAAATACCCTAAAAATCTCTGATCTCAACCCGACCCATTTCCTGCCGGCCCCAAATACCCAAACCCACTTTCCACCAGAACCCAAAATCGGCGCCGATTCGATCTTCCCAGGCTCCTCCCATTACCAGAACCCAACTTCGAAGCTCCGAGAACTCGAGCTCGCCTCTCGCGCCGTCCTCCCCCGGTTTTACGCGACGAATGTGAGGGTGGAAAGTTTCGAGGTGTTCGACAAATGCAAGATGAAGGTGTCGGTGACGGTGAATCCGGAGCATGTCCGAACTTCTCTTCGTCCTCCTCCTCTTCCTGCTGGGAGCATCTCCAATTCCTCAGCATCTTCAATTATACAGATGTTTCCTCTGACGAGTTCAGCTTCGAGATCAATAAGCCATAGCGCCGAGCAGCCATGGCCGAGTTCAACTTCATTAGCGTCGTCTCCAGGACCGAGAGGGTCCTACGCCGAGTAATCGAGCAGCTTAACAAGCTCGTCAATGTTATAAAGGTTGAAGATATCTCAAATGAGCCGCAGGTAGGGCGCGAGCTAGTGCTTATAGTAGAGATCCTGGGAAGATGGTTGCTCTGCAAAGAAATTTAAGCAAGTTTGGGATCAGAGAAGTTGCCAGAGGATCGCAGAGAGGTTGCCAGGAGATCCTGGGAAGAAGTTGCCACCACCACGTGGTGATCTCTTCCGACGACTCCATCTCCGGCAAGAAAGGCACTGGTTCTGGAAAATCTAGCAAGGCAGATTCAGGGAATCAAATCTCTCATCTATGTCTTGTCTCTCTACCTTGATCGATGACGTGATGGAGCTCAAGGCTTGGATTGGTTGAATGATGGAGGAACTCAACGTCGGCCTCTGCAATAGGAGCTCGGCAGTGACAGGATCCCGACCTGGTGACTTGTACAGACACCCAACGCACGACTCGGGCGGGTCGACCAAGTCAGAGAACCTCGCCAGGTCCGACTGCCTGGATTGATACGGGGCTCCGATAAGAAAAACAACACGAAAAGGGCGGCGAAATCGAACGGCCCGATTGATACAGAACAAGTCAACTCGGAAGGAACTCGGAAGAAGATCAGGCTGGGGTTGGCGAGGGTTTGGCGCTGCCAAGTGTGGGAACGATGGCAGGCTAGGACGGCAAATTACGTTTTGTTCTCTAAGGTTGGCGCTGCTGCGTTTATTTCTGTTAAAGAGAATGAGGTGGTCAGAAGCACAAGCTACCAAATAGCAGGCAGGAACTCCGAGTACTTCACTGAGAACCCCGTCTCAGAGCAAGAAGAAAAAGAGAAATGGAAAGATCAATATCTTTTCGGGTTTTAGCTGCAATGGATCTTGTTCAGATAAGAAATCATTATCAATGGGAACCTGAAATTTGCCCAGTACTTGAGTTTTCCCATGGAGTTTAAACCTAAAGTGCCCAGTAACAGAACACGTGAATCTAAACATGCTTTGACCACGATAGCAAATGGTCATTGAGGTGGGGTTCTGAAGACAAAGAAATGGAGTGGGAGGCCACGTTCTTTACGTTATTTACATTTTTTACAGCTAGAGTACACCAGCTTGTGTTCAAACAGCAGAAACCAGGCTGAAAGAGAAAGGCAGTGGTGGACAAAGCAAAAGGAAAAGAGAAAGAAAAGGGAAAGTAAAAGAAAAAGCAAGTGAGTGTGTCTGGAGGTGGAGAGATCAAAGAAAGGAACAGAAAAGGAAAAAGATCATGTCGTTGGGAGAATATTTCAGAAAGCAGAAAAGAGGAAAGTAAAAGGGATGCACATGAGGACACTGGAAAAGCAAGGAATAAACACCTCACCCGAATAATGTAATTTATTTTTATTATCTTTCGGAGACATCTGTATAAACCCATCAGAGGGTAATAATATATATATAAAAAATAAAAAAAAAACGGCAAAGCCCAAAATAAATGGGCTGGAATGTTGTGGAGGGCGAAGGCCCATAAGCCTAAAATAACACCAACCAGGCCATCAAAAGTACGCCCAGTACTCCACAATTATTCGGCAACCCGCCGCTATTACCACCAACCAGGTGATGAAATGTACAACTCGTACTCTAATATCATTTGGCAACTAGCCATTCATGGCACCAACCAGGTGATGAAATGTACAACCCGTACTCTAATTTGGCAACTAGCCATTCATGCCACCAACCAGGTGATGAGATGTACAACACGTACTCTAATTTTAGCAACTAGCCATTCATGCCACCAACCAGGTGATGAGATGTACAACACGTACTCTAATTTTGGCAACTAGTCATTCATGCCACCAACCAGGTGATGAGATGTACAACACGTACTCTAATTTTGGCAACTAGCCATTCATGCCACCAACCAGGTGATGAGTTGTACAACCCGTACTCTAATTTGGCAACTAGTCATTCATGCTACTAACCAGGTGATGAAATGTACAACCCGTACTCTCCTTCATGCCACCAACCAGGTGATCAAAAGTACGCCTAGTACTTCAAATTATACATGAGCATTACTCATGTCATTCATACATAAACATTCATGAGCATCACTCATGACAATCATACATAAACATTCATGAGCATCACTCATGTTAACATCCATGAGCTTCACTCATGTCAATCAAACATTCATGAGCATCACTCATGTCAATTAAACATTCATGAGCATCACTCATGACAATCAACTTCAAAAGTTTCATTTACAAAGCCTCAACTTTAAAAGCTTCATTTACAAAAGCTCTAGCTTCAAAAGCTTCATTTACAGAGCTCCAGCTTCAAAGCTTCACTTGCAAAGCTTCACCTACAAAGCTTCAGTGCATGGTCTACAAAGACCGCCTCCGAACAACCGCAATTTCAGCCCATACATGGATTGAATTTGAAGTCTCCAGCCAACAGCGTCTATTGACCGAAGACTTGGGGGACTACATTATGTACCATATATTGGGCCTCAACTAGGCCTTATAAAAAATACTTGGGGGACTCTAGCCCATTATTCATGTATTGAGGAGCGAGCCCTTATTCTATAAAAGGGACTCCCTCACCATCATTAGAGAGCATCAACTCTAGCCCATTATTCATGTATTGAGGAGCGAGCCCTTATTCTATAAAAGGGACTCCCTCACCTTCAACGCCACAAGCTGAGCCAACCAAGGCAACATAAGCCACAAGCCAAGCAGCCTCGCAGCGTGTGCTACTTCTAGTTGAGCGTCATTTCAGATTAAGCACTGCCTCATATCGAGCATCAGTTCAAGACAGTATCTAGTTACTTCGACCCACACATTGACTGAATTTCAAGTCTCCAGCCAAAAGACTCTCTTGACTGAAGACTTGGGGGACTACTGTTTATACCATATTTAGGGTCTCGTATTTAGACCTCGTATAAATACTTGGGGGACTTAAATGTAATTATGTAATAAAGGAATGGGCAAATATGTAATTAGGGGAGGAGCCCTTATTCTATAAAAGGGCCTCCTCACCCTCACAAAGAGGGGATGCTCATTCTCACCCTTAGATGCCATTTCTGAAGCTTCCTCACACCCTCTAAGCTCTAAGCTCTCTCTCTCTCCCTCTTCAACAGAGAAATATAATACAATCAGTGTGGACGTAGCCCAAACCTTGGGGTGAACCACGATAACTCTTGTGTCATTTACATTTCATGCAGATTCACGGTCGGATTTACGTTGTACCAAGACCTCCGGTTTTGTGCATCAACAATATACATGATATATTTCCCAGAAATGCATTTAAATGAAAGTATGCCTTGAATTTCCATGCCAAATGCCTTTATATTTTGGTTATGCTTTTAATGGTTGCTTATATATATAAATGTGGTGCTGTGGAGGCACAGGTAAGTTCAGGTAAGCTATATTTGAGTATGTGAATTACGAATGACTTGATCCCTATTCAAGGTACGTAGGCAGTCTAACGAAACGTTAGATGCAGTCATAAATTTATTGAGACAAAGGCCTTAGTTGTGAATAGAATGATTATAAATGCATTGATGAATAATGAGCTCATAACCTGCACCAGGGTGATTGCGATTTAGCCAGAGAGAGAGCTGGCACATGCCCGTATATTATATCACCTCCCACACCATATGCTCACATTGGATCCAAATAGGTGCACAGTCTTGTCGTACAGATCACTATAGGTGATTCCGACTCGTAGGTGACTAATGTATTATCGCACAGCTAGCATTGAGAGAGTAAAATTGAGTATAATTATATTACACCCAATCTTGTCGTACATACCATTTTCAGTGGTTCCGACTTATGTGCAGTATATTGCCGTATAGGTCATAGTAGTGACTCCGGCTAGATTGAGTTTGAGCTATGAATTTAGCCCTACAGACTACCACAGGAGTTCCGGCTAGCATATCACATTTCTATGAAATTATTCTTACCTGAATTGTTTACTCTATTATATCTTGGCATGACATATATACATATGAATATGATTATGTGAAGCATGAACTAAATTGATATGATTTCAGATATATTTATGTATATGTTTATATCTTGATTCTGGGAAAATTATACATGTTTTACAGCGAGGGGTTAGTTATGTTGATAAATGAAATGATTTTGTAAAACATTTGTTTTTGCCCACTCACGTTTTCTGTTTTGCGCCCCTCCAGGTTCTAAGTAAGATTGTTGTTGGTGGCTCGGGATCTTCGGCAGTTCTAACCTATTTGAATAATAGTAGGATATTCCTGGTACTGTATAACTAGTACTTGTCCTACTGGACTGCACCTAGACTTTATGCTCTGATTAGGAGTGTTTACTGTTGTGACTAACTCCTATCACTTTATGTGTAGTAATGCACACTAGTAATCTGGTTTTTAATTATTCGTATATTTGCTATCTTTATCGCTTCCGCACTGTGCACATGGCTACATCACTCTCACGTGACGGCCAACATGCCTTGACATCGGTCAGGGTGTGTCAGTTTACATTTTTGAAGCAGCAGTATTAGTAATCTAACAAAACTTATTGACACTAAAAATTTTGTTGTGTTAGGATAGCACCAAACCCGTTGGAACCAACTCAAGCTAACCCACAGGAAATTTACCAAATGAAATGCAAGAACAAAATATTAAAGAACACCAAGATTTTAACGAGGTTCATCAACATTCAGTGTAACTGGAGTACGTCCTCGGAGCAGTAGGAGCTCACCCAATAATCCACTATCAACCAAATGGGAGTTTACAAAGTGTTGGCAATCTCACAACCCAAATAACCCAATACACCCAATAGCTCTCACACACCACATAAACAAATAGAGAAAGAAATATAATGAATAATTTCTTCTCTATACATATAGCTCAAAGCTATTACAACAACAACTACTTTGGTGAATGATTACTAACCAAATGAAGCAGCAGCTTCTTTTTTCTGTTTGGGCTCTCTGCAACTCTCCTGCTCTCGGCAGCTCACTCTTCTCTCTTCTGCTCTCATCTAAAAATGAGCTCTCCTTTTCTTCTCTTCTACCGAAACAAAACAATGAATTATGGTTTTTAAAAAACCACAAAAGAAGAAAACATCATCATGATGCCTCATTCTCATCATTTTGTCTTTCACTATTATATTCACCGAAAGTTTTTTCTTTATAATTTTTTATAGCCAAAAGTTGGCCACTTGGCCACATACTCCAACAATCTCCACCTTGGCCAAGTTCCGAAAAACGCCATGATAAGCCAACCAACACAATTAACACACAACATCACTCCCAAACACTAGCAAGAGAACAATTCATGCCGAGCCAAATGCTCTAAAACTCCTACTGCTCAACGCCTTCTTTATATAGGCATAATGTGAGCCAAGTTCAAACAATGAACAAACTTGGCTACACCAACAACCTTAGTCAACATATCAGCGGGGTTGTCTTTAGTTGGAATCTTCTGGAGAATGATTTCCCCTTCACCAACAATTTCACGAACAAAGTGATAACGCACATCTATGTGCTTGGTCCTCGCATGATGAACCTGATACTTAGCCAAATAAATGGCACTCTGACTATCACAATGTACCTCCACCTGCTTCTGATCAACCCCCAAATCTCTAATCAGCCCATGTATCCAAATGGCCTCCTTTATAGCTTCAGCAACTGCCATATATTCAGCCTATGTAGTAGACAAGGCAACAGACGACTGCAAAATAGACCTCCAACAAATTTAATGGCCGAATTTTTTTTGTGGTCTTTGTGGTGATATTGTACTTTCAATGCAACCCTCGTAGTGAAAAAGTTAATTAAACCTCGTGGTAAGCTCAGCTAGCAATTAAAGTACAAACGTAAACTTTTGTTAATCTTCCATTAAATAAAGAGAGTAAAGTCATCCTTTCAAAATCAGAAAGTAACCTAAGAGCATCTTTAAATGAGACGTTAAAATAAAAACATCAAATTTAAATTGGGAGTTTTAACGAAAAGTCCGCGGTACTGTTCACTTTAACGAAAAATCACATTTTTACACTAAAAAGTCAAACCTGGTACTATTCACTTTACCCTTTATTTTGTCCTTATCGTTAAAACTCAAAAATTTTAAGTCATTTTCATTAGTTTTCCTATTTAAATTTGATGGCTGATTTGATAATTTGACATATTGTCAATTTTCCTTCCACCGGTATGTCAGAATTTATTGCTTCATTTATGTTTATTTAAACAAAAATAAATTTATTGCTTCATTTATGTTTATTTAAACAAAAATAATAAAAGTTGGGTTGTTGTTGTTATAAAATAATATTTAAATATGCTGACATTTAAGGTAAAACAAGTGGAATGCCTTTGGAAATAACAAAAATAAAATTTGAAGGCAACTTCAAATTAGACATCTCTTTGCCCATGTTAGCTTAACCTTGTTTTCCATGTCATCTTTGACATCTTAGTTGGAGTAAATGATACGTCATTTGTTACCGTTGTGGTATTTTTGATATTTTCTTTGAAGATGGTTTAATAGCTAGAGCACCTTTATCTTGTATTTGCACATCCACCTTTAGCCATAACATTTGCTTTGGATCTGCTTCTTTCATGGGAAGCTGTAAACATGAAGGAAGGTTCACTAATTCATCCTCTGTTAGGCAGTGAACAAGCAATCAAATGACATATAAATCTACATAAGAACTCATAGTAGTTATAAGTTTGATTTTGAAAGGACGACTTACCCCTTTTATTTAATGAAATACTATCGGAAGTTTAGGTTTGGATCTTAATTGCTAACAGAGTTCATCACGAGAGATTAATTAACAATTTTTTTCACTACGAGTATCATATTGAAATGCAAATATTACCATAGGGCTGCAAAAAACAATTAGGAAAAATAATGAAAAGAACTTCAATACTTTGAATTGTAATATAAAAAAATCATGTAATAACTTTATTTAATGGTCATGACAATACTCAATATCAAACCAGCTCAATAAGACTGGTCCAAACAAAATAATTTATTGAGCTTTCGATTTCACCCTGGACATCGGTCTTGGCCTCTAAATGTCAGGTTTGACGACTTGTGCCATTGATGAGCCCTGCGCCCATGGAGGTCGTTTCCATACTCGGTTTGAATTATCGTCCCGAAATGCTGGTTTTCAAGGAAGTAAGGATTCTCTATCTCCTTGTCGATGTTGCCCTTGCCCCTCGAACTCCTATATTTCTCGTGTGTAAAAACTTCCCCTTCTCCTCTGCGTCGTCCTCCTCTGCTACTCCTCATGCTCTCTCTGCTCCTCCTGCTTTCTCCTCTGCTTAATGTAGTCGGCGCACTTTCTCTCACACTGTTGCTTCTGCCATTTCTCAAACCCTCGCCGATGTTTGCATTGGTGATTGCACTGCTTCAGCTCCATGGCTTTTGTAGCAGTGGACGAGGACCACTGGTGTAATATAAAAAATGGATACTTGGATGCGGTCCTTAGACCCTAACGCTCTTTGATTAAAACCTTAATGATATTTAAAGTTTGATCAAAGTCCTTTGACTTTGTACATATCATTATATTACTATTAATATTTATATTTTTATAGTTTTGACAATAATTGTTTGATATTTTATGAGATTTATAATTCTATAAATTTAAAATCTCTCATTTTAATACTATTAGAAACAGCTACAATAAAAAAATTCAAACATTTTGATTGAATAAATGGATAAAAACTATGTAACAATAAGAAATAATAAATGGTAAAAGAATGTACCCATGGTACATTTCACATATAACAAAGTGGTACATTAATAAAGAATAATGGGTACATTATAAATAAACTAGGGTACAAATAAAAGATTAAAAAAATTATGAGTACAAATGAAAATTTTAAAAATATGGGTGCAAAAAGAAATTAATACATGGGTACAAATTAAAACTAAAAAGAAAATACTACAAATTAAAAAAAAATGTTGCAAATTAAAAGTGGGTACAAACTAAAAATATAAATATATGATATAAAGTTTAGCCATAAAATATAAATATACCATATGTAATTTTTCTATCATTGATTAATTATACAATGTCACGTGACGGTAAACACATAGGCACAAAAACAAATAAAACTTAAAAAAATATGGGCAAAAAAAGAAATTAATATATGGGTATAAATTAAAACTGAAAATAAAATTGGTACAAATTAAAAGAGGTTTGCAAATTAAAATGCGTATAAACTAAAAATAAAAATTTATGATAAAAAATTTAGCCATAATTATAAATATACTTTTTTTTTTGGGACAAAGAAACAATCCATTAATGTAAGGTAAAATACAATTTGTGACAGATGGGCCTAAGTCCAAACAATACACAAAGCCTTACATAAAACAGAACATGACATAAAAGGAAAACAGACCCAAACCAAGTAGAGCACCAACCCAAAACACAAAGGGATGCCCATACATCATTAGGCCTGTAGGCAGCAAAAGTAGAAAAGCTACAAAAAACCTAATCTTCAGCATCCAAAAAACCACCGATGCCGCCACCGCAGCTTCAACCGCAATAAAATCCGTCGCCCCAAAAGAAAAAGAAACCCGAACCATAAACTAGATCTGAGAGGGTTATGCAAAATCTGTCCACCAAGAACCAAAGCCTCAACATCCACACATGCAAGGAAGGTCACAAAACGTAACAGGATGAGGGGGAAGGCAAAGGGGGTGTGTAAAACACCCTTGTTCCGAAGAGAATCGTTCCACACTTCGCCCAAATTTTCCGGCAAGCCGGTTTGGTAATGGGATGGGAGGGTTTGGTCTTGAGTAGAAGAAGAGCCCAAAATTCCAAGATCTAAATCGTGGTTGAGAGTCGGAAAAGAAGAGTGGGAGCAGGAGGAAGGATGAAAAAGTGGGTGCGAAGGTGAGGGGAAAAGGGGGAGGCAGAGAGCAGCTTCTGGGTGAGAAGTAGGTATAGATCTAAGACAAAGGCTAAGAGATTTGAGCGGCGATGAACACCGAAAAGGCATGCCAAGGACCCACAAAACGGCGGAGCCGATTGGAGCGGTGGGAGCCAAAAAAGGATGGAGGAAAGGAAGAAAAAAGAAGAGGACAACAAGAAAGACAGCTGATGAAGGTGGAGGAAGGTGGGGAAGATGCAAGTAGGAGGAGAGGAGAGGGTGCCAAGCCGAAGCAAGGGCCAGCGACGCCATGAATGCTAGGGTTTGGAGCTCTTTCAGAGAGAGAGAGAGATGGAAATTGTAACATTTTTAACACTAAAAAAATATTTAAAAATAAAAAATATTTTATTATTAAAATAATTAATGATGTTATTAATACACAAGGTCCTTGATAAAAAATTGAAAAAGAATAAAGTTTTAATCAATGGATTAGAGGGATGGAGGGCTGGTTTGGTATTGCTGTGCTTTGAAAAAAAACTGCTGTGAGAATAAGCGGTTGTGCTGTGAGAATAAGCGGTTGTGAAATAAATCAGCAGAGTGTTTGGTAAACTTTTTTGTATAAATGTTTTTGGAAAAAAAAGCAGTCTGATAGTGGGTCTTTTCATTAAAGGAGCACTGTAGCTCCGTGTGCTTTTAAAAAAAGCCAGTTTTCCAAAGCTGCAAATAGCAGCTTCAGCTTTTTCCTTTGATTTCAGCTTATTCTCACAGCAGCTTCCAAAATAAGCCCTTTTTTTTCAGTTTATCAAACACCTAAAACCTTCACAGCTTTTTTTCATAGATGTTTTTTTTTAAGCACCTTACTTCCAAACTACCTTGGAATCTAATTTATGTTATGAAAAATTACACCAGTAGTTGACTTGAACGTGGCTACCATTCCTAGATGTACATCCTCGGGGGAGAGGCCGGCAGCCAAAAAAATGGTTTTGCATGGGTTTGTTTCTTATTTATGAGGCTTTAGTTTTTGTTCTATTAATTAAATTTCAAACCTTTTATATTAAATAAAATTATTAAATGATTTATTTTAAATAAATTTAACTCAAACGCTTTTAATTAAAATGTCTAAAATAATTTGACCAAATTTAATTACGCAATATTTAAATATAAAAAATTTAGGATTATTTTATGAAATGAATAAACTAACCATAGACACATAACGGTGTGCAAAAACGAACTAAAAACCAGTTGCATGAACTTTTAATTATTATTTTTTATATATAAGAATGATCTTTTGCCTCCGGATTAGGATTCTTTCTCATATTTTTTTCCTTATTCTTACATTTTCTTTTATTTGAGTGGTTACAATTAAACCACATCAATATCTTATATTAATTTTTAATAAAAAAAAAATAAAGACTATGAAAATAAAAGATGAAAGAGGATTAAAAATAGGAAATGAGAGAATCCTAGCCTTTTCCAACACAGTCCAGCCTTGGCTGTCGAAAAGACGCATGAACTTTTAATTAGTCGTTTTCTCCAAATGTTCACTCCCCAAAAAATAGGTTCTTCTTGTCCACAAAAATCACATTCAAATCGTTTCATCAAAACCCAAAAAATAAAGAAAGAAAGAAAACTGAAAGAGGAAGAAGACCAAGACCCAGTTGGATCCACCAACCCATTTTCTCTCAACAACCTTCATTCCTGATTCTCCAATTCTCTCTCTACTTCTTCAAAGAGGAGAGAGAGAGAAAGAGAGAAGAGAAAGAGGGAGGTAGTGAAAGTAAAGTGCTGCAAAACAACCAACGATGGCTGCAGTCACCACCATCTCCAACTTCTACACTTCTCACTCTCAATTTCCCCCTTCACCAAACACCCCCCGCCATTTCTCTCTCTCTCCAAAAAGCTTCACTCTCACCATCATCTCCCGCACTAACATCACCGCAACTCCCTCCCTCCAACTCACCACCTCCCGCCTCCACCGATCCCCCCTCGCCGCCGCCGCATACGGCGGTGAGCCCCCATCAGGCGGAGGTGGACACGGCGGAAGTGGAGGTAATAACAATGACGGTGATGGAAGTGGTGAGGACCGAGATCGAAACAAGGCGGAGGCCCTGGCGGCAATGGCTGAGGCTGGGAGGTCGTCGGAGAGTCTCCCGAAGGACTTGGCGGCGGCTATAGAGGCGGGGCGGGTGCCGGGGTTGATTGTGAAGAGGTTCTTTGAGCTGGAGAAGTCGGCGGTGTTCAGGTGGTTGCTTGGGTTTGATGGGTTCAAGGAGCGGTTGCTTGCGGACGACTTGTTCTTGACTAAAGTTGGCATCGAGTGCGGCGTTGGGATATTCACCAAGGTCCACGCTTTTCATTTACTCTCTTCCTTTTACGAGACAAAATAGTGATTTTCGCCCTTCCATTTTCTCGCCTCCTCATGTTATGTCACTTGATTTAGTATGATTTATTTAAGAGTAAATTCTTCTTAATAGAATTTGATGTTCACATTTGCTTGTGATTATTCTTGTTGATGCCAAAAATATAACAAAGTCATAATTCTTAGAATTTTGAGAGGAAGAAATCTTGACCGTATTGTGGCATCAACCGTTCTTATTTGGGACAATTTACATGTATTGGGTTTACTGCCATGTGGCGTCTTTTATCCAATAATGCATTGCCATGTGCTGCCAAGGACGGCACATGATGGTGAACCCGTTCTGTGTAAGTCCTTCTCTCTCAACATAGATGGTGTCCCTATAATGCATTGGATATCATTGACTTTTGAACATGAAGTACACTTTGGAGTATCTCTTAGTATGGATGTAAGCTCTTTCCGTGTTGCTCATTTTTCAGACTGCTGCAGAATTGGAGCGGCGCCGAGAAAATTTTACCAAAGAGCTCGATTTTGTTTTTGCGGATGTGGTATGTCTCTTATATAAATAAGAGCTTTGATTTCATTGTGCTATAAAATGGAAAATTATCATCACAAATCAAAGTAGTTTCCATCTGCTTCATAGATGAGCAGTTTATACAAGTGGTGTTTGTAAAATTAGCGCAACAATCGTCTGAAACGCTTTGGCGGAATCTGAGATATGCCATATGATATAAAGTTAGAAATAAATAAGTTAAACTAGGAAATTCTGCCTTTCAGCGAAGCATGTTCTTCATTTTGGGTCATGGATTGTAATGGATGCAGAAAACTATCTTTGTTCGTTTTGAGCTCAATGCAAACTATTGTTAGCAACCTTATGTGCAATCTGTGCACTTCCAATTACAGAATCATTGAATCATATTCATGTATTTGGTCATTTTTACTCTTCTTTTTTATTTACTTCACGCCCTTTTGTTTTTTCAATCAGTCGATTTAGTTTTCCGTTTGTTGTTATAAGCTTTAATATATGTCAAGCTATGAGTTGCTTTGAGTGCAAAAGTCTGCAGCGATCCTTCAACTTTCTAGCAGAAGTCTTTTGGTCCAATTCATGCTATGTGTTCTTGCCTTCCTTTTCTGGTAGTGTTTCTGTTTTTGGTTTGTTCCACCTTTTTGCCGCTTGACCGTTAAACGGATATTTTTTCTTTTCCTTT
The DNA here is from genome assembly GCF_042453785.1 of Malus domestica. NCBI lineage: Eukaryota > Viridiplantae > Streptophyta > Magnoliopsida > Rosales > Rosaceae > Malus > Malus domestica. Next base: position 35,690,767 of record NC_091662.1, on the reverse strand, counting down.
TAAAACTTAGGTGATGGCCATCATAGCTGATTTTATGCTTGTTTGGCTTCCCGCTCCTACTGTTTCACTTCGACCACCTCTTGCTGTCAGCGCAGGCCGTATTGCTAAGTTCTTCTATGGGTGTCCAGATAATGCTTTCCAGGTTATTTCTTGCTTCATTATTTTTGGCTTTACAAGTTACCACTTTATCATATACCATACTATAACATCATGTGAGTCATCAATATTGCCTGCAGGTAGCTTTGTCTGGAACCTCTTACTCACTCTTACAGAGAATAGGCGCAATAGTGGTATGTGATTTTGTGTTATGTCATCTAAAATTATTTGACGTTATGGCGCATTGGAGTTTATAGTATTTTGATGGTTTTATTCAGAGAAATGGAGCTAAACTATTTGCAGTCGGGACTGGTGCATCTCTGGTAAGTGAAACACCTTACATGTTTCGAAATGCCTTAGCTTTAGCATTTCTTAGAATTATCTGTAACATCTACGCAAGTAAAACATTATGGCTGTCCTCTTCGTTTTCCCTTTTATCATGAACTTTTCATGTGACATTAGAACACCGAAGATGGCCAAAGCTTCCCGTAAGATACTTGATATTTGTTCTATCTTGGTTGGAAACAATGGAATTTTCAGCAACCATCAAATACTGTTCATACTTTTTAAGTTATGTAGGAAAATCTATATCAGCTTTTGTTTGGCATATAAGCTAAATCTACTAGCATTTGTACTAAAACATGCCGGATACTTATGCAGTATATGTCTTATCAAAATTTTCTTTCCGTACTCAAGATTAAAATCCATTACTGATTCTAATTTAATGATCACACCACTGGTTGTTTGAGCTTTGTTGTCGAAAAATTAAATCTAATCAGGACTCGATTTTGGCAAACTTAAATTAAGCCATTGGTAGAACGCCATTAGTTTTAATGCTGTATCAACATTCAAGTATGGTAAAGTTGCAAATTTCTTTTTCTCCAAATAATATACAAAGGCATGAGCTTCTCCAACCAGTCTGAGAATTTATTCACCATTCTGAGGCTCTGGTGTGCTTTATTGTCATTGAAAGTAATGTAATTCTCAATTGCTGTCTGCAATATTATACATGCAGAGAAAGAAATGGGAGTTTTGGTACATTACTAGATTGTTTTTGTCTTATTTTATCGTTGCAGAATGTACATATGAAGTGTTCTTTGAATTTTGATTCTCTTTTCTCTTATTTGACTATGTCAATATTGTTGACATAGTTAGTAGCCGTTTGGTGTCATATGATGGATTACAGTTTTGATTAAAAATCATTTCAGGTTGGTACGGGTGTAACCAATGCCTTGATTAATGCACGAAAAGCTATCGATAAATCTTTTGCTGGTGAAGCAGAGGATGTTCCCATATTGTCAACTAGTGTAGCTTATGGAGTTTATATGGCGGTTTCTAGCAATCTAAGGTACAAGGGCTTTTTCAGATTTAAGTATTCTACTTATTGTTTACTCTAACCTTCACGAACCGTTAGTTTAGGCCATTAACAAACATTTCTATACTGACTGATGCATAAAGAATTTCGAGGCTTTAAATACTGTCATAATCATGGAGAATCGTATCTTTTAAAAAAAAAACCATTTGTGGCATTTCTAGATAGAACTGGGGCCGTTCTGGTTATCATGAAGCTTTGGGTCGTAAGCATATGACTAAAGAGAAACAAGCTCTTCTAACTATTTGAATCCATATATTGTCTCCAAGAACATGGTAACGGAAGAAACCGTTTACAAAATTCTTGCAACAGCAATATATGTGAAAGGATATCTTAAAATACAATCTGAGTAGCTTTAACTCCTCAACTCGTATCGTGAAGATGCACATTCATGTTTATGTGTCTGAACTATAGTCAGTGATGTGTTTGAAGAATCTGGAAATTTATCGTAGCTTAATTATTCCTACCGTGCATGATGAAATCTCTTTTCTTTCAAAGGTACCAAGTTCTCGCCGGAGTAATTGAACAACGCCTTCTTGAACCCTTGCTGCACCAAAACAAGCTTATACTGAGTGCAATCTGCTTTGCTGTTCGAACTGGCAACACGTTCTTGGGTTCCTTGATGTATGATCTGAGTTCTCCTTGAATGCCATTTTATTAGTTTGTTGTGCTCTCAGTCTTCATATTCTCATAATTCTTTGTATTGTGGAACAGGTGGGTCGATTATGCACGTTGGATTGGAATTCAAAAGATCCGAGAGTAGAGCGTACGGCAGATGACCAAAGTTACATGATTGTTGTGAGTAAATTTGTGTTGGATAATGATTTCATTTTACGGAATTACAGATTGTACATCAATGGAATTATACGGGTGCTTTTGGTTTGGTTCATCATACGCAGTTCAAAAGAAAGTACATGAAATTTTCCTTCATACTTTAGATGTCACAGTCAACTGCCGGAGAAAACCCTAATTGCAGTAACAGACACCGGCAGTGTACTCGTCCAATGGAAGTCCTCAAACAAGATATGATTCTACCGATTTTTCAAAAGCAACCAGCCATGCCTCGAAAGAGGGACGCTACACGGGGCTTTTCTAACCAGCTAGTGTCTTTCCTTCTATCTATTAGGCCGATAATCCACTAGGCAAGTGATACAAAACCAAGTCTCATCTAAAATCACAAATCAGTATAAATTCAACATCATCGGAACCACTCAAAGGGCACTCAGATCAGATCACGCACAAGTGCCTCGACCACCGCAGCAAGTACAAGGAGTCATTTCTCTAACATGTCTGCCAGCATAGCACATTATATTTCTTCATAAAATCTCAGAAATCTGCAATCCAACCAACCATGTATCAAACGAGTGCCCATCTATGCGAGAGAAACAGAAAGGAACAGGGTGGCTAAACAAAATGTGGGAAACGTAAGCATTGACAAACTCACATGTATGGGCATCTCAGCTATGACCAGGTTGCCACTTTCTTCAAGACTTTTGAGAGTTACGACCTCACCCCCAACGACCATGTTGATTACAATCCCATCTGCATGTATTTGTACAAAGTTGTCGCAAGAGAGCAAACCCCATTAATATGCAACTAACAAAGTAGTACAACTTTGTAGGACAAACCTCCAGCCAAAAAAGTTGTCATACGCCTCGTATATGTTTCCTGCACAGAGGATTGTAAGGAAGGAAGCTATATACATGAGAAATAGAAGGGACGCGGCATGTAATGCATAGGTCGTACCCAGTGCACAACAACAGTAACTGTCAGCATAAATGGATGCATGAAATTGTGGTACATCTAAGTCCAATTCCCAAAGGAAGAATGAGAACTGTACCTTCTTTGTCGGTAACTCGTAATTTATAAGAACACGAGCGGCTATAGGTGACTCCCCAGAAGCAAGCAGCGGAAGGCATGCATCTGTTGCAACTATCATATGAGATTTTTGTTCATCTTTCACAGACTCACTATCAACTGCTGGTTGAGCACTGACTTCTGGGTTCCACCTCATTGTTGCTTGCTGAAAATGCTCTAATATTAAAGAACGGTCTGCTTCAGCAAGGTCAGTGTACTGGGATACAAGATATGATGAACGGGCTATATTAGATACACTAACGGTAATTGGAAATTCAAGTTTCAACGTCTCAAACATGGGTAATGGAGTTTTAACTATTAAGCATAATAATCAAAGCACACTGCAAAGTCGAGCCAGGTCCGATTACTGTTCCTTTCTGGCAACTAAGGCAACTCAATTCCAAACTCTTACAGGAAGTTACGTTAAGGGTGAGAGACCTTGGTTATAACTGGAACAAAGAAACCTGCTCATAATCAAATCGCGCATTCCTAATAAAACTAGAACTCCCTTATAATAAGTGCGCATTCCTACTAGCAAAGGTCGATAGAAAACAAGAAGAAACTCTAATGCAGTTCTTCCTCCTCGCAATCTAACTTAACCATTGAATACTCTTTGGTCGAGCACCAAGCCCACACTAAAGCTTCTTCCAATCTCTTCCAATTTTTTTTTTATCAGCATGAAGGGGGACATGGTCCTATTACTTTATTTATCACACATTGTCAAATTCAGACCCTTTTGCCTATCAATCAACATGCTTCATAAGTTATGGAACACAACTGAGTTAATAAAAGTTACGAAAAACCCGGGGTTATTCGCCTTGGGTCGATGCATATTGAGGCTTTTCGACGCCATTAGCTGCTCATGTACATAAAATTTAAGAACTGAATCAAACAACAACACTGAGTGTGGGTGGAAGAGGAAAAATGGAAAATTTACCAGAGAAGCCAAAGAGATAAAGGGGACATTGGCGACGGCGGAGCAGACGGCGTCGAGCTCGTCTCGTGAGCTGCAGCAGACCACCATGGGCAACCCCGAACGCCTACCCGCCAGGCCCAATAGGTCCATCAACGGCTCCTGCACAATTAAATTTCACAACTTCTAACTCCCAGGGGTCAAAAATCTCAATTGTTACGCAGATGGGCGCGGAGAAATTACCATCATGAGATGGAGTCTGTCGACGGCGAGGTAGAAGTTGCGCTGCGGGCTGAAATGGGAAGGAGAGTGAAACGGAGGAGACAGGGTTTCAATAGCTGCATCCACCGCCATGGCCGAGGATTTTTCGGAGGTGATACAGGCCGAGAGGGTGCCGGGTTTGATGTGAAGAGGTTCTTTGAGCTGGAAAAGTCGGTGGCGTTCAGGTGGTTGCTTGCTTTTGATACCGAGTGCGGTGTTGGAATATTCACTAATTTTCTTTTTTGAATAACTTCACTATATATATATATATATATATATATATATATATATATATATATATATATATATATCAGGCCCAAAGGAATGGAAAGAGATCATCTCCAGATCTCTTCCACCAAGATCACTGGATCAAGTGATCCGAATCTTTGAAATTTCATCAAACGGCAGAAAATTATTATAGTTTTTAAGGGACTAAAACAGGGGTGCCGTTGGATGAAATTTCAAACGCTCAGATCATTTGATCCGGTATCCTTGGTGGAAGAGATCCGAAGAGGGGCATTGTCTTTATTGTGAGATAGGGGCTTTGTCTACTTCACAATTAGATAATTTACTTCTTATTATTAAGGGAAAATTAATGGAAACACCAAAAAAAGCTTCCTTTTTATCATCAGGACAAAACTTTTCAAAAATACCAATGCTACCCTTCAAATATATGTGCAAAAATGTCCAGTATTCAGCAAAGTTCACGTGGTCTTCATTAAAGAATACATCCAAAAGAAAAGAAAGAAGAACTGACACTTTCAGATAACATTTGAATGCAAAATAAAAGGTGACAAACATTGTAGTAGCCAAGTCAACATGGATTCACATGACCTTCATTAAAGCAAAGACAAGTCAGACAGCTTTGACAACTTTCAGAAACAGTGTACTGTCATTATTCAAAAAATTGTAAATAGTTGAAAAGTTATTTTGTCTTTTAGAGATAAGGTTTTTTATGTAAGGGAGCTTTTCCTCCATGCAGAACACATGGAAAACACCTCAACATCTCAACACCACAACACCTCAACACCAGATACACACCATACTTCAATCCTCTTACACTCAAGCATCCGAAACCTTCCTAACATCCTTTGTAAACACTTTTTTGTAAACACTTCTCTTTGTAAACATTCTATATATCAATAAAAGGTCAAGTGTACAGATTCAAGTAATTTTCAAGTCTTAAGCAAGTTTTCTTTCTTTCTTTAGTGTATTTGTTTAATTAAGACTTCTAGTCCAAAGCATAAAAACATTATTGTAGTTATATTATTAACCTGCTAAACTGACGATCATATTTCGTTCAAGCACTCTGTTATAGTTGAATATTTGCTATACAAATAATTGGACATTAGCCAGTGTACCTCTGAGTTCTTCGTACCTCTAAGTTCAGCTGTTCATGCCTTATACTTGTATTGTGAGTGGTCGTCATGCTGAAACATGTTGAGTTCCATGTGCAAAGTTTTATGTCTAGTTGTTATAATGGTCATCCGACTATTTAACTGGGCCAGCTTTGCGAATTTGGTATCAGAGCCAAGTTTAGCATTTTAATAGTATAATTATAATCGTAAGGTACCTTGAGGACAGAAGTCATTGATACAACTGATATCACACTCGTTTATTTTGTATGAACGACAGATATTATTGTCCTTGTAGACCTTATCAACCACAACTACTAGGCATTTATTGGGTGTCTAGGAACCCAACTATAAATAGCATAAAGAAAAGATAACCCAACTATAACTAGCATAAAGAGAAGATTAGCATATATATCCAAAAGAATTAGCAGGACTCTGAAAAAGCAGAAGTTTTATCTTGACTATCTTGAACATCGTTCATTTATTTGTAAATATAGTAACATAGAAGTGCAACATAAAGTTTTAGAAGCAAAAAGATCAACATATCAAGTTTTAGAGACTTTGAGATAAGAAATAGAGTTTCTAATAAACCAGTTAGCTGTAACTTTAAAGAAAGGTAGACTGTAATTTATGATAGATTATCTTAATTTGGAAATTAGTGAACCACAAAAGGAAAAATAACCTTAGACCAAAATAGTTTAGTTTGTTATTTTCCATTGAGAAAACATAATCATATTTTGTATAGTGAAGAAAATTCACAAGCCAATAGTATTGTAGATCTTATTATTAGTCAAGCAGAAAATATAAAATTAGAAAATTTAACTTTGAGTACAAATAATCATATTAGAAGAACTAAGATAAATCCTTTTGATAACAGAAAATGGAATTCTTTAGGAGAAATGGAAAAGAAGTAGTTAGAGCTGAAGATATTATCCAAATGAAGAGGAAGCACAAGAATTTATCAGAAGAGGATTTGAGAAAACATTGGAAAATAAATATAATTTGTACCAATTAGGATTATTTGAAAATAGAAGTAGAATTATAAGTAGCATTAGTCAATATGAAGTTAGCTGTATTGATAAAGAAGTCACACTTAATTTTCTTAGTGAAGAAGTAGTTACTCATTTAAGAAAATCACATTTTAGTCAGATTAACATAGAAACAATATTAATTGGAATAGCAGGATTAACCATAGCACAGTAGGCACAAAAACTTTAGTATACATACATGATGATAGATGAGATAATCACCAACAAGCAGCAATAACAACAGTTGAAGTAGACTTAAATTCAAACTTAGCAGTCATAGGATGTATTCCAAACTACGTTATGACAATTAATGAATTTAGTAAATATATTAAAGGTAGCATAAGAACAAAAAATTACAATATGAAAGGAGAGTATAAAATTTGTGTATTAGTTTAATGTATATTGGAAAAATGTCTGATAAATATAATCATAAGTTTAATTTAGAATTTCAAAATTTAGTTCAAACATTTGGTAGTAAGCATGTAAATATGATGGAAGCAAAACCCGTAGATAATAGCTTTTTAGAAGGAAATCAACAAATATTACCTAATTTACAAGTAGCAAAATATAGACAACCAGATAGAGTACAAATATATGAAATTAGTACAGGTAAAGCAACAATTAGGTTTAGTAATTACAGGCAACTAGAAAATATAGACGAGGATGAGAGAGATCGAAAATGAGAGTATTCATATGGCTTTTGACAATTTAGATATTAATTTAGTTGAGCAAAATTTTGATCATATTTTTGATAAGCTTATAGAAGATATTGATCATTTAGATGAAGAACAATACTTATAAAAATATAACACATATGATTTAGGACTACATAGAATTTCAGATGAAGAGATGAAAAAATTAATCTTAGAAATATGAGTAGAACATATTTTAGGATAAAAGAATATAATAATTTATTAGAATTGAAAGTAGAATGTAATCTAGCAGAAGAAAGTAGTACATTAGGAGTAGAAAATCAAAATCCAAGATATCTAGGTAGAACTGATCAACAATTTTTGAGACAAACAAATGAACAACCAAGAGTAGATTTTGTTGAAGAAACAATGATAACTAGAAAAAAATAAGATTTCATATTTAAGAGGATTAGAACAACTTAATATAGCAAGAAATATATTAAATTTAGATAATGTAGATGCACAAGATTGGAAAAGAACGATTAAGAGATGGGAGAAAGGTTACGTACCATGCAGCATTAATGTTAGATTTTAGTAATTCACAAAATATGTTAAGACTATTTTGAACATACCTTAGATGGTTTGCTTTTTGATTATTTTCAGTCATGGAAAATTCAAAATCCACAACAGCATCAGGTATCTAAAACACATTTTAATATTGATGGTTTTGTTAGTTTGAATAAACAAGAATTTTTAGATCATAATATGTTAGATAGCAGAAGCGAACAAGAACAAATAAGAGCAATTAGAAATTTAAAACAATTACATTTGTGATTTACAATATATAACTGAGTATACTACAAATTTCTTTAAATATTTAGGAAGAACATGTAGAATTAGTGATATTAATTTATTAGATACTTATATGACAAAAATGAAAAGACCAATAGGTGAAAATATTTGGAATGAATGACAAAAGCATCCAAAGAAAAATGATATTGCAATAGGATTGAGAATTCAACATGTATATGACATACTTAGATAAGAGTGTAGTCAAATAAAAGCTAAGAGACAGATTAGGAAACAATTTTACATGAGTTGTAAAAATATAGATTTACCACAACAGTATGATTGTCATAAGAAAATATACAAAAAGAAATATAAGTCTTACAAACCATACAAAACAGCATAAGAACTTTGCAGGGTTTTATCTGGCTGGTCAAATGCCTTTGCCATCACTCTCTATGTATAATTTTCTTTTAAGCAAGGCAATATGCCTATATGACATTCATAAAATGCTTGATGAGGCAGCACTGTAACATCTTATTAGTTCCTTTGAATTGGGGCTGTTGCTGGATCGGCAGGTAAAATTTTTTAAACTTCTATAAATGTTTATTTCATGCTTTTGTACTCCTCTCTATAGTCTGTCCATGAAGATTTATTGTTGTTTTCACGAGCAACTACAATAAAAAAGGATGAAAGCAGGTGCTAATACATAAAGCTCTAGATAACCAGCTGTAATTAAACACAAAAACATCTCCAAAGTAACAGAAACAGTTCCAAGCTTTAGATAAGCCACACACCATCTAAACCTCTGAAATTGAGTTACATTTAATTGCGCATGATAGCAATGGGTCCAATGGGTTGAATTGCTTCCGCCTCAATATTGATTAAAAAGAGATGCATTCATACACAAAGAATCAAAAAACCACAACAGTTGTTTGCCCTTGCAAACTTAAGTATGCCTATGCAATTTGTGCACTAAATTAATATCTGAAATCCTATAAATTCACTTGTGAATGTAGCAAGTTACATGCAAAGTCTTATACACCTAACTACAGAAGAAGGAAAATAAAAAAACATTTCTTCTGATCTGAGACTTCTTTCAATTAAAACGGGTGGTGGTATAGTACTATGATACTACAAACTGCCACACTTATTCGGATCTAGAGAGGGCAACACACATATGCAGCCTTGCCCTGTTTCTGCAATTTGAAGTTTTAAACCAACGATCTCTGATCGTGAAGCTTATACCTACTTTGTTCAGCACTAAGATTAACTCAGTACGTGTATAGGGGAGTGTGTGTGTGTGTGTGTGTGTGTGTGAGAGAGAGAGAGAGAGAGACGAAAAATAAAACAAAGAAACAAAATGAATCACCTTAAGGAAGGATTCAAATCAATCTTGTCACTGAAGTCAGAATCCAACCCACTTAAGATACCTCTGATCTCCTCAGAATACATTTCTATGAATGCCTTTAATTTCACCATTAAAGGTGGCAAATCTCCAGCCATAACTTTACCATTCTGATTCTTCAATGAATCAAACTAAAAAGCACAAAAAGTTTGCAATTAACTCAAAGCCACTTGTTAAAGAAAAACTATCACATAAGATCCCCAAATACCACAAGATATCAAAATTCAGATAAACCTCCTACACTTTTAAACATCAACTGGCTAGGGAACAAATTATACATACTTTGGATTCTAGACTGCGAAGCTCAATCTGCATTAACTGGCTTTGAAGCGATTGATCCCTAATGTGAATACCCACATAACCTGACATCTCCACCAATTTCCAAATGGAGAACAAAATGATTTCTCAGTTTTTCAAATCTTCCTCAGATTCCACTGCTGGAGAAAATCCTAGTACAAATATATCAAGCAATAATTCAGTACTCAACACCCAATTCCAGAATCAGAATCACATCAATTCCATTTAACATAAACCTAAATAAATAAACACAAAGCACCTAAGCAGCGTGATGATTGTGCTCTATAAAATCACCAACCTCTCCTACTCTGTCCCTAATACTCATCATGATGAAAATGCTGAGTTAAGGCATAAATTTAATTACTAAATCAATGGAATAATAGTGAAAATTTCAAATCGGAAATCCGAATCACAAAAATATTATCTACATATGAAGCACCAAATCTAATAAAACAGTCAAACACACAACATCAACATGTTAAAACATCCAGTGGAGTACAATTCTGCGTCTGTTCATCCTCCGTCATGCTAATCATGAACATAAACAAAGAAAATGTAACGATTTTGAATCAAACCCAATAAACAAAACGCAGATGTGATCAAAACACAGAAGTCCAAATACCAGTAACTATCAAACGCAGAAGAGCTTCCATTCTCAAAAGTGCTTTTTTAAGAACAAAGTTTGCAAACGAATCAATACCCAATAAAGAAAACGTACAGTGGTTGTCAGTCAGCTTTGGAGTCACAAATTAACATTGCAATAGGGAGGACTATCAGAATTCTACATCTAGATAAAATAAGAACCTAAAATAAAGTTAACACGAATCCTAAAACCCAAAATGTTGGGGATATTTTAAAATGGTGGAATCATTAAAGCTAGTAGTCAGTCATCATTCAAGTCTGGATCTTTCACTTTCCAGTAAATTTCTTACTTGGCACATGCAAGACACGCATTTTTTTTTTTGAGAAGAAACAATTTTATTAAAGAATAGAGAAATACACAGAAGTGGATAAGAAGTCCACCACAAATTAGAAAGGAAAATCCCAATAGGATTTGGCTACATCAGCCAATTCTAGACCGAGCTCACTTAACTGCTGCTAACAAATCCCACAGTATTTGAGATAGAGAGCAATTATTAAACTCTTTAGTGACCGAAGCCCAAAAAGATGCCCAATATTTTACTCTCCCCCAAAGTACTTCTGCCCCCACTCCAGTATAGTCTTCAAAAATCCTTTTGTTGCGTTCCAGCCATAAAAAAGGTTGTACCCAGTGCACAAGGCTCCCGCTTTACACAGGGTCTGGGAGAGGTGAATGTCGGCTAGCCTTACCCCCATTTATGGAGAGGCTGCTCCCAAGTCTCGAACCCGAGACCTACCGCTCATGGGCGAAGGCACTTGCCATCGCACCAAGTGCAACCTCTTACATATTCCAAAAAATTGCCGATACCAGGCAACCCCACAAAGCTTTGGATTTTTTCCCTTTTCCAAGTGCCTTAAAATTGGTGCTTAGTAGCTCAAAACACCCTTTAGGAATGACCCAACTTACTTTAACCTCCTGAAACAGTTTCCACCACAGTTGGATCGAGTAGGAGCAATGAAGAAAGACGTGATTTACAATCTCCTCCTTAGCTTTGCATAAACTACACCAATGTGGGGATAAACACATTAGAGGGTTTCTCCTTTGAATCTTTCACTTTCCATATAGCGGAGGGAAAATGCTTTCTTTTCTTGGATAAGACTCTTAGACCAGAAAAGCTCAAGATAAGTGGTTTCATTCTTCCCGCCTCAAAACACTCCATGCTCAAATTTCACAGAAATCGGCTACCCTAATTTCATTCTTTCAAGTTTTGCTCTTCTACTTAATCCCTAGTTTTCACATGGGGATTTCATTGGGTTCTTTGATAGGAAACAAAAACTTATACTGAAAGAGTTCTACTTTCACTTGAAGGGCTAGAATTACATGTGCACTAGCCACACATACACAAAAATAAAGTAAAAATATAGTAGTCATAGATAGAGACTTGAACCATGTATAACCAAATTTGAAAGCTCTTGCAGCAATTTACCAAAGGAAAAAGAAAATCCAAATTATGACATTACATACTTCTTATATGCAGCGTGTCCAACCATTACACCATGGGCTCCTGCCCTTCTTGCTGCATCGACCTAAAATTAAAGGGGGAAAGAACATGAAATAAATATCAATGGGAGTCAACATAAAGGTTTTGTATCAACCAAAAGACAACAAAATGAAATTGTCGACAGCTTTGTTGTATCACTATCGCCATATATCCCCAAATCATGTTAGAACCAGGACAGCCAGTTCATATATATATGCACAAATTGAAACATCAAGATAATAACAGTAAATTTTGCAAATATGCTGTATTGACTAATTACAATGAAGAAAGTTTCAGAAAACACAATCTTCTCAACAAAAAGGAAATGACAGCAGGGACACAATAGACCTGTAACCCAACGTCAATCCGACCATAAGCCGAAAATCTCACAAAACTAAGCACAAAATTCAAAAATTATAAGTTAGAGAGAACTTAGACTTACAAAATTCAAAAATTACAAGTGCTTCAACCACGGCAGCATGTACAAGGAATCATTTCTCTAACATGTCTGCTAGCATAGCACATTATATTTCTTCATAAAATCTCAGAAATCTGCAATCCAACCAACCATATATCAAACGAGTGCCCATCTATGCGAGAGAAACAGAAAGGAACAGGGTGGCTAAACAAAATGTGGGAAACGTAAGCATTGATAAACTCACATGTATGGGCATCTCAGCTATGACCAGGTTGCTACTTTCTTCAAGACTTTTGAGAGTTACGACCTCACCCCCAACGACCATGTTGATTACAATCCCATCTGCATGTATTTATACAAAGTTGTCGCAAGAGAGCAAACCCCATTAATATGCAACTAACAAAGTAGTACAACTTTGTAGGACAAACCTCCAGCCAAAAAAGTTGTCATACGCCTCGTATATGTTTCCTGCACAGAGGATTGTAAGGAAAGAAGCTATATACATGAGAAATAGAAGGGATGTGGCATGTAATGCATAAGGTAGCAAAAACACATGCAGTCCCAAGTAACAACTGTTATAACACAGAATTCGGTCATCATCGACCTTGAACATGGCACAACAACAGTAACTATCAGCATAAATGGATGCATGAAATTGTGGTACATCTAAGTCCAATTCCCAAAGGAAGAATGAGAACTGTACCTTCTTTGTCGGTAACTCGTAATTTATAAGAACACGAGCGGCTATAGGTGACTCCCCAAAAGCAAGCAGCGGAAGGCATGCATCCGTTGCAACTATCATATGAGATTTTTGTTCATCTTTCACAGACTCACTATCAACTGCTGGTTGAGCACTGACTTCTGCGTTCCACCTCATTGTTGCTTGCCGAAAATGCTCTAATATTAAAAAACGGTCTGCTTCAGCAAGGTCAGTGTACTGGGATTCAAGATATGATGCACGGGCTATATTAGAAACACTAACGGTAATTGGAAATTCAAGTTTCAACATCTCTAAACATGGGTAATGAAGTTTTAACTATTAAGCCAGGTCTGATTACTGTTCCTTTCTGGCATTTTCTGGCAACTACCATCCTAGAAGGCAACTCAATTCCAAACTCTTACAGGAAGTTAAGTTAAGGGTGAGACCCCTTGGTTATAACTGGAACGAAGAAACCCGCTCATAATCGAATCACGCATTCCTATTAAAACTAGAACTCCTCTATAATAAGTGTGCATTCTTAGTAGCAAAGGTTGAAAGAAAACAAGAAGAAACTCTAATGCAGTTCTTCCTCCTCCAATCTAACTTAACCATTGAATACTCTTTGGTCGAGCACCAAAGCTTCTTCCAATGACCAATCTCTTCCAATTTTTTATCAGCATTAAGAGGCACATGGTCCTAATACTTTATTCATCACACATTGTCAAATTCATACCCTTTTGCCTATCAATCAACATGCTTCATAAGTTATGGAACACAACTGGGTTCATAAAAGTTTCGAAAAACCCGGGGTTATTTGCCTTGGGTCGATGCATATTGAGGCTTTTCGACACCATTCTGCTCACGTACATAAATTTTAAGAACTGAATCAAACAATAACACTGTATGAGGGAATGGCTAATGAGTGTGGGTGGAAGAAGGAAAGTTGAAAATTTACCAGAGAAGCCAAAGAGATATAAGGGACATTGGTGACGGCGGAGCAGACGGCATCGAGCTCATCACGTGAGCTGCAGCACACCACCATGGGCAACCCTGGATGCCTACCCACCACACCCAACAGGTCCATCCACATCTCCTGCACAACTAAATTTCACAACTTTTAACGCCAAGGGGTAAAAATTCTCAATTGTTACGCAGATGGGTGCGGAGAAATTACCATCTTGAAATGGTGTCTGTTGACGGCAAGGTAGAAGTGGCGTTGCAGGCTGATTTTCATGAGATTGCAGTTTGGTAACTTGAGATTGTGACTGCTGAATGGAGTGCTTATGAGGTGGGGGGAGCTGCCCTTGTTGCAGAGGAGGAACTTGCTTCCTCGGTCTATTTATATTAACAAAATTTACTATCTGCTTCTCATATGAGACCGACACGTCTCTCAAACCAGGCCAAATGCTTCTCTCAGAGATATGTAGGACTGATATGAGGCGCTCCAACATGGTTTTGAACATTTTTAGCTTCTCAAGCTGCTTTGATTTTGGTTGTTGTGGAAGAGAATCGTGCTGGCAAACAGAAAGAACAGATGCGAGTAAGGAAAAGAAGGGCAATATAAGAAGTAACAAAACTTTGTCGCGAATAATGTTATTAGCATTACTGGTGCGTTAGCAATCCATTTTAAACAGTCTACAAGGGTACAATAATTAAAAGGGAAATCCAGGTAGAATCCATCAAAGACCATCATCACGATAACCTTGCAGGGAATGCCTGCTTATCGGTGAAAGTTCGAGCAACAAATTATGAGAAGAACAAAATGAATCGATTACATACATGCTGAAATTTAGTAGCAACTTTGGGTAATGGGGTAATGGTGTAAGTACATTTCCTTCATGACTTTGATCTTCAGATGAAAGTCATAAATATAAAGATGATTAGAACGAACTTTGTACTTGCTGACACCATCATATCATCAATGCCGGCGGAAAAGAGCCCGTGCATGCAGCCATGAATTCAGACAGCATGAATTCATGTATGCTTGTATCTAAAGAAGCAGGCTTTAATCAAGAGAAAACTAAATGTAAAAACATCCTCTCTATGACCATAATTCATGAAAAAACAAAGATGCAATACCTAAAGAGAGAAAACGTGAAGCTTCAATTTTTGCCAGTAAATCACAGGTATAATATTTCAAAACTCTGATTACAAACATGAAGAAACAGAGTTGACAGGTAAAGTTATGGAAATCAAGGTGGTCCATAAACACACATTACACTGCAAGCTGAGTTACAAGAGGGAAATAGTCATAGCTAAAAAGGTCATTCAACATATCATGAATTACCTTGGCAAGTGGCAACTATACATTGTTCCAAATTAAATCCAGCTTAAATAACAATGCTAACAAGATCAAGTAAAACGAAAGCATATCCTTGCAGACAAACGTTTAATGTCTTAATCAAAACACAAATCAAAACTATTTGGGCAACCGTATCAGATGCCGAAACCAACCCATTGAACCAGTGGGGATTTACAGAAAGCATACTGATTACTGAAATACAGCTGCTTAAATCCATTCGCTCCAACCTATGAACAAATATACCCTAAAGCAATGCAAATTAGAAACTACACACAATCATAGAAGAAGATATCCTAACTCAAATTCAGTCAATACAGCATAAACAAGGGCCGTAACATGAATTACTCAAAACCCTAATTCTCTCACACGGGAAATTCCGAAACAAAAACCCTAAATGCTTGTCAAATTTCAATCTGAAAAAACTCCGGAAACAACGCAAGTGAAACCCCAAAGGAAGATTTCACGAAAATAATACCTCGCTGGAGAGCCCTGAAAACCAGTGACTGCAACTTTGCCGATCCAATTCTCCGTTCGATGGAAGTTTCAAAAGAGAGGGGGAGACGGAGGAGGGAGAGCGGGCGAGGAAATGCCAGTGGCATGTTGTAATTTTTGAGAAAATGAAGAGGGTATATGCGTCCGTTTACAGCACTTATATCATGGACTGGGGTATGCTTGTTTGGGCAAGGCAAGGGTCAAAGTTTAGTCAATGTGGGGTATCTCCTCGGACGATCATCATTGACGAGACGAAGAAGCGATATATCCGTGTCACGCACCATTGGCTTAATGTGAGGCAATGAGAAATCGAATTTGAGTACAGATGCGTAAACACATTGATTTAGTTAATTTGAATAAATTTAAGCTACCATGTCGACAATAAATAAGAGTAACTTATTTGTTAAGGATGAAGAATAAGTTAGAATCCGATTTTGGACTTGACTTAAATGATTAAAGAACCAAAAAATAGACATGTACAAAAACAGTGTTGTAAATTCTGATTCAAATCCCCCTTTTTTTTTTTCTTCCCACATCTTCCGATATTACAGAACACAGTGGATTAAATAAGAAAAACGCGCTATCTACCAAGCGAATACAACATTTGCTCGTTACTAGGAGATACTTTTTTGTGTTATCACACGTCTTGATTTTTAATTACATAAACGTAGAAAAAATTTGATTAAAAAAAATGTAGAGAAAATAGGATTACTAAATCAAGCACATGAAACTGAATTAAATTTGAGCTGCTCATTACTAACATTAGGGCTTTTCAACATTGAGTTCAATCAGCACCCACACCGCAATCTATCTCCTCCATGGTTCTCCGAATCCTCGCCGGGCATACCAAGAAACAGGCAATTATCTCGATCTCGAATTTGGCGTGAGTTTGGAAATTATACAAATCATATACACACACGTAGATTAATCTAAGGAAATTGCTTTGCATGATCGGATTTGATTTGTACGTTCACATACGAAGATTACTCTAAGGGAATTGCTTTGCATGAACGGATTTGATCGCTCATAACCCAAGAGAAAATTATCTCGAAAACTAGGAAGGAATCCAATCAGTTTTTTAATAATTTTTATTACGGAATCCAATTTAAGAATATTAGTGATTTACAATTAAATACATATACATTCAATTCACAGATGAGAGGAAGATTTCGGAGACATGGAGCCCCACAAAAGGACTTGACATGCTTTATGAATCCTCGCATCCGCGAGAAGACAACAGGTAATAGTCCACTAGTGCTACTACTAACCGGTTCTCCTTATATGTGATTTTTGTATCGATTTTTTAAAACACTATATTTAATGTTCACTTGCAGCCGACTGTTGGGCAACGACCGTGGAATGTGTTGAAGCACTCTACTTTAAAGAGAAGGGAGTCCGAGTTGAACTATCTGTCCAACACGTCGACAGGTCTCCAAGAAAACTGTGGAGGCCGAATCCCCAAAGTGGAGCTTTCGTTTGAGAAAGAGGGCGGCTACGTATACAATGCTTTCGATTTTATTATGGAGCACGGTGATGCACTTGAGCGCGATAGGTCATACAATAAACCTCTAATCAATTTAAGCTAACTAGCAATCCAGTACTTGTATTATAATACTTTTGAAAACAGAGAAGATTTTGAGTTGACAAAACTGTATTTCATTAATTAAATACAATGCTAACTAACTCAGCACACTAGACTAATCACAAATACTAATATCTCTTAAGACTCGTGGAATAATCTAAGCCTCAATTGTAATACTAAACTCCCTTGCACCCGTTGACATCCTTATAGTCATAACCATATGAGGATAAGTTCAAATTTTCTTCAACTCCACTATTCTAGGATGATGCAATCTTCAGCTAGCAGAACAAAACTCTCTGCAAACTGTTTAGTTCGCAAGTTAGACCATTTGTGTTGTGCAAACTGTTCAAAACTAAAATACTAACATTACATTCTATGGTTTCAGGAGTACTGATCAAAAATCTGCCTTCATAACTAATTGTTTGCTCAGGGGCGGCAAGCCATGCTCTAATTTCTCAACACCACCAACATCCCGTTGGTGGCAGGACTCAGTGTCGACGCATCATTATTCGACTACTAAAGGGTTAACATAAACTCGTAAATTTACATGATGTTTACACATCAACGCATTAATAAAACTGACCAATGAGGAAGAACACAAACACATAATATTGTTTTAATGACTTGTATATTAATGCGTTGATCAGTTTTATTAATGCATTGATGTGTAAAAATCATGTAATTTTATGAGTTTATGCTAACCTTTTCGTAGTCAAATAAGGATGCGTCGACATTGAATACTACCACCAACGAGGTGTTGGTGGTGTTGAGAGTTTGAAGCATGGCTTGTCACCCGTGAGCAAACAAGTAGTTATGAATGAGGATTTTTGGTCCGTGCTCCTGAAACCATAGAGCGTAATGTCAGTATTTTAGTTCTGAACAGTTTGCACAACACAAAGGGTCTAACTTACAAACTGAACAATTTGCAGAGAGTTTTGTTCTGCCAGCTGAAGATTGCATCATCCTAGAATAATGGAGTTGAAGAAAATTTGAACTTGTCTTCATATAATTGTGACTATAAGCATGTCAACGGGTGCAAGGGAGTTCAATACCACAATTAAGGCTTAGATTATTCCAAAGTCTTAGAGATATTAGTATTTGTGATCAATCTAGTGTGCTGAGTTAGTTAGCACTATATTCATGTTAATCAAGTAATGAAATACAGTTTTATCAATTCAAAATCTTCTCTGTTTTTTAAAAGTAGTATAATACAAGTACTGGATTGCTAGCTAGCTTACATTGATTGAAGGTTTATTGTATGGCCAATCGAGCTCTAGTGCAACACCATGCTCCATGATAAAATCAAAAGCATCATATACGTAGCTGCCCTCATTCTCAAACGAAAGCTCTGCTTTGGGATTCGGCCTCCACAATTTTCTTGGAGCCCTGTCGACAACGTGTTGGACAGATAGCTCAACTCGGACTCCCTTTTCTTTAAAGTAGAGTGCTTCAACATATTCCACAACCGTTGTTGCCTAACAGTCGGCTGGAAGTGAACACTAAATATAGTGTTTTGAAAAATTGATACAAATCATATATCAGGAAAACCGGTTAGAAGCAGCACTAGTGGACTGTTACCTGTTGTCAGCTCGCGGATGCAGGGATTCATAAAGCATGTCAAGTCCTTTTCCAGAGCAATTTGTGAGGCTCCATGTCTCCGAAATCTTCCTCTCATCTATGAATTGAATGTATATGTATTTAATTGTAAATCACTGATATTCTCAATAAAGTTAAATTGGATTCCGTAATAAAAATTAGGAGTAACCTCAATTTGCTACTATGAAATTTCTTGGTTTTCAACATTTAGTACATTAAGTTTTTTTCATTTCAGAGTAGTACATGAAGTCATAATTTTGGAACACTGTCATACATCTGTTAAGGTTGATGTTAAATCAGTTGTTAACTAGTGACGTGGCACCCACGTAGACAATGACTGAACGCCACGTGTCAATATGGGCCCATGTGGATATTAATAAAAATTTAAAATGTGTTTTTATCATAAAAAGAATTAAAAAATCCCACCCTTCCTCTTCCCCGATACCCAACCCGCCACCAAGCCTTTTCTCCTTCCCAAAACACAGCCTCTTCCCCTTCCCCAAAATCCCCAAAGTTCCCTTCCTCCCTTCTCTCCTTTGTGCCCACCAACAAACGAATACACTTTCGGACCAATTCAAGCGCGAGGTTGACGTTGCGGGATCTGTTTCGGGCTTCAACAAAAGCGTCGGGGGAGGCCGACGAACTGGAATTTGGCGTTGGAATCGAAGAGGGAAGACTTGAGAGAATCAACGTTGGAGAAAAGAGATCGACGTTTGTCGACGATGATGATAAAGTCTTGGTAGTGTACCTTGCAGACCTACTCAATTTCGGACTCCTTAGATCCGGCGAAGTGGTGGAGGTACTGGAGCAGCGTCTCGGGCTTCCCGAAAGTGAAGGCCTTGCCAAAACATTTTTTTTGTTGTTTGACACTGAGGAGAGAATGGAAGGAGGGAATTTTGGGGTTTTGGGAGAAGGGAAGGGGCTAGGTTTTTAGGGAAGGAGAAAAGGCTTGGTGGTGAGGTGAGTCAGGGAAGGGGCAGGGTGGGTGAAGGAGGGTGGGATTGACCAGATTTTTATATTTTTAATATTTATTTTTTATTTTTTATTTTTTTAATATCTGTGTGGGCCCATATTGACACTTGACGTCCAATCATTGTCCACATTAGCATCACATCACCAGTTAACGACTGATTTAACAGTAAACTTAACGGATATATGAAAGTGTCCCAAAATTATGACTTCAAATACCACTCTAGGATGAAAAAAACTTCATTTAACAAATGTTGAAAACTAAGAACTTTAGGGTAAGAAACTGATATTAACCCTAAAAATTATTAAAAAACTGATTGGATTCCTTCCTAATTTTCTAGATCTTTGTGCGGATCTCTTGGGTTATGAGCGGTCGAATCAAATCCTTTCATGCAAAGGTATTCCCTTAGATTAATCTACGTATGTGAGCGGTCAAATCAAATCCAAAGCAATTCCCTTAGATTAATCCAAGTATGTGTGTGTACATGATATGTATAATACCTTTGGCAGAACCAAGCTTATCAATAAAATCAATTCCCAATACTTTATAAAACTTGGCAACTGTAATGTGTGAATTGCACAGGAAGAGATTGTATTCACATATCCCAAAAGCAATTTAGGCATAAAACTAACATCATCTGCATTCACAACATAAAACCTTGGGCAGAACTAAGCTTATCGATAAAATCAATTCCCAATACTTTATAAAATTTGGCAACCGTAATATGTGAAACGCACAGGAAGAGATAATGTATTCACATATCCCAAAAGCAATTTAGGCAAAGCCACAAAGGTTCCAGTACTTCACAGACCCAAAAGTACCCTTTTTTTCAAGCAGATGAAGTTAGCAAAGATGATCTAAAAGATAGAAACTGAAATGAAATATGTAAATGAAATTTAAATCAATTATTAATAAGAAGTAAATTATCTAATCATGAAGTAGACAAAGCCCCTATCTCACAGTAAAGACAATGCTCCTATTCTCATAGTAATGATAAACTTTGAGAAAATTGAGAGCTTCCAAATCCAAAAATAAAAAAATTGTAAGGAGATCAATAAACTTACAGATGAGTGATCACACCGTTAGCAGTAAAATTTCTCAGATGAGAGCGTAGAGGTCTGCAGCTGCAATCTGAAGAAAAAGGAGAGTAGACCACTAACTGGTGAAAGCTACACCAAACCCAGAAAAGAAAAAGGTAAAAAAACAACATAACACACTACATGGAGACAATGCTTAAGGGGATTGGCAGAACTGAAACACAACATTCATTGAGGGAAAATTTATACAAAAAATGAGTCCATGGTCTCCAACCTAACCAAACAATATACAAAATATTTGAAAAATATTTCTCACTTTTTCAATCATCACAGAAAACGATTTTTATTCTTGTTTCATATGCAGGGAGTACTTGGATATATTAATACATTGCAAAATTGCGACAAATGTCAAGATAAGGGTTGTGAGCTATATACCAAAGATGCAAAGTATCATTGCAAATGATGCGGTTATAGATTCAGTTTTCACCACGTCAACATATGAGGATATGGACCTGGGTATTGGAAAGTAAGAAATAGCAGGGGATGTGGGTGGGGCGTTGACGGCTACTTCAAAGTTTTGAAAAGATTGGCAAGAAACGAGAAGGCTCCACAAGCACTATTGGGGGAAAATACCCAATTTTTCCTTATCATCCTCCCTATGGAGTATTCAATATTGAGGCGGAAGCAATTCAGCACATTGCTATCATGCACAATTAAATGTAACTCTATTTGAGAGGTTTAGATGGCATGTGGCTTATCTAAAGCTTGGAACTGTTTGTGTCATTTTGGAGATGTTTTTGTGTTTAATTACAGCTGGTTATCTAGAGCTTTATGTATTAGCACCTGCCCTTCACATGTCCAATATCTTATTGCACCTGTTTTCATCCTTTTTTATTTAGTTGCTTGTGAAAAAACTGATGAAAACAACAATAAATCTTCATGGACAGAGTGTAGAGAGGCACACATAAGGAATACGAAATAAACAAACATTCATAGAAGTTTCAAAAATTTTACCTGCCAATCCAACAACAGCCCCAATTCAAAGGAACTAATAAAAAGAGATGCAAAGGTACAAAAATATATCTGACCATCTGAGCCATGATTAAAAAGAGATGCATTCATATGCAAAAAATCAAAAAACCACAACAGTTGTTGTTTGCCCTTGCAAACTTAAGTATGCCTGTGCAATTTGTGCAATAAATTAATATGTGAAATCCTATAAATTCACTTGTGAATGTAGCAAGTTACATGCAAAGTCTTATACACCTAACTGCAGAAGAAGGAAAATAAAAACCATTTCTTCTGATCTGGGACTTCTTTTGATTAAAACAGGTGGTGGTATAGTACTATGATACTACAAACTGCCACATTTATTCGAATCTAGAGAGGGCAACACACATATATAGCCTTGCCCCGTTTCTGCAATTTGAAGTTTTAAACCAACGATCTCTGATCGTTAAGCTTATACCTACTTTGTTCAGCACTATGATTAACTCAGTACATGCATAGGGGAGTGAGTGTGTGAGTGTGCGTGTGCGTGCGTGCGTGCGTGTGTGTGCGCGTGTGAGAGAGAGAGAGAGAGAGAGGAAAAATAAAACAGAGACAAAATGAATCACCTTAAGGAAGGATTCAAATCAATCTCGTCACTGAAGTCAAAATCCAACCCGCTTAAGATACCTCTGATCTCCTCCTCAGAATACATTTCTCTGAATGCCTTTAATTTCACCATTAAAGGTGGCAAATCTCCAGCCATAACTTTACCATTCTGATTCTTCAATGAATTAAACTGAAAAGCACAAAAAGTTTGCAATTAACTCAAAGCCACTTATTAAAGAAAAACTATCCAATAAGATCCACAAATACAACACAATATCAAAATTCAGATAAACCTCCTATACTTTTAAACATCAACTGGCTAGGGAACAATTTATACATACTTTGGATTCTAGACTGCAGAGATCAACCTGCATTAACTGGCTTTGAAGCGATTGATCCGTAATGTGAATACCCACATAAGTTGACATCTCGACCAATTACCAAGTGGAGAACATAATGATTTCTCACTTTTTCAAATCTTCCTCAGATTCCACTGCTGGAGAAAACTCTAGCACAAATATATCAAGCAAAAATTCAGTACTCAACGCCCAATTCCAGAATCAGAATCACATCAAATCCATTTAACGTAAACCTAAATAAATAAGCACAAAGCACCCAAGCAGCCTGATGATTGTGCTCTATAAGTTGAACTCGGAATGGACAAGGAGAGATGGGGAAGAGAGAGAGAGGGGGAGATCGAGGGAAAAGAGAGAATTGTACACTGAGTCCGACCAAAAAACCAAGGTGAACTGACTATTAGGTTGTAGTATTGTGCTCCATTTCATCGACCGCCGTTGAAAACATATACAAGTTGATTCAAGGCACCAGATTCTGCCACATAATAAAAAGAAAAAAGCCCATTGGGCTTTCGAAGTAAACCTAGTCTTAGCTAGCTTTAGCGGGACCATATTTGTCGTCCTATCAAATAAAATAAGAAAAAAAAACAAAAAAGGTGGGAAATCTGTCTGTTTGCTTGCTGCTCCTAGCCGCCGCCGCCTCCTCCTCAACCTAAATTATATTTAAGTTAAATCTATTCTTTGTAATTGCCTGATTGGGATCTCGAACGATTGATTTCTGATTGTTCTATTTGAATTTCAGTTTTTGATAAATTAGAATTATGTTCTTGTTCATGTTGGAACGGACTGATTCAGTTGATGTTTTGCTGTAAAAACAACACAACGTCAATCCAAGAAGTGTATACAGTTACCTTACCTAGGTGATGGTAGTATTAAAGGACGATTCTCATGATCAATGGCACAAAAGTGCTTTCACTAAAACACTCGGAGCAATTTAGACTTGTTGATTATCGTGCTCCTACATTAAAAATAACAAAACCCTAGTTCATATTTACCTACAAAACTCCGAAAAAAGAAAAGAAAAGAAAAGGCGAAGAAAAGATGGTTGAAAGCGAGTACCATGTTTTGCATACGGAGCAACAACTTGCCAGGAAGAAAAAGTCTTCTTCGAGGAAAGAGATGATTGTGCAAAGGGTTTCCTTTTGGAGAAAGTGGACTGTGGTCAGAGCTTTTGCTCTTGAGATTCTGCTCCGTGGAACAACCTCCGAAGGTGCCGTTCCCTAGCTATATCTGCCTGCATCGGTGTTGCGGAGTTTACCAGTCCCATAAAGAAGGCAAAAATGATTGTTCTTTCCCCAAAAAATCGATTTAGTCTTGGGTGTTGTGGATGGAATGTATAAAAGAAGTGAAAAAGGACTCTTCACTCCTCCCTCTCCCGCAAAATCGAATCGAAAAGTTTTGAGATCGGATTCCATTTGATGAAACAAGGGTAAATAGTCTCCCAAAAGCTCTAAAGCAATATCACCCGATTCGATGGAAAAGATTGGGGCTTTAGGAATTGGGATTTTCTAGGGTTCTTCTGGAGAGAGAAACAAAGAAAAAGATTGTGGCTTTCTATTTCCTTGCTAGATAAATTGGGATTTTTCAGGGTTGTGGGGCAGAGAAGATTGGGGCTGTTTATCTTCTTGCGATCTGGGATTGGTTGAACTTGGATTGAACAGAGAGAGATGGGGAAGAGAGAGAGGGAGAAGAGAAAATTGTAAATGGCTAGCTGGACACGAGAGATAGGGGGAGATCGAGGGAGGAGAGAGAACTGTACAAGGAGTCCAACCAAAAAACCAAAGTGAACTGACTATTAGGTTGTGGTATTGTAGTATTGTAGTATTTTGCTGCTATTTCATCTACAACCGTTGAAAACATATACAAGTTGATTCAAGGCACCAGATTCTGTCACGTAATAAAAAGAAAAAAGCCTACTGGGCTTCTGAAGTAAACTTAGTCTTAGCTAGCTTTGGCGGGACCATAATGTCGTCCTGTCAAATAAAATAAGAAAAGACAAAAAAAAATGTGAAATATGTTCGTTTGCTTGCTGCTCCTAGCCGCCGCTGCCTCCTCCTCCACCTAAATTATATTTAGGAAGTATTAACGAAAAACCTATGGTATTGTTTATTTTAACGAAAAATTATATTTTTACACTAAAAAGTCAAACTTGATACTATTCACTTTACCCTTTATTTTGTCCTTATCATTAAAACCCAAAAATTTCAAGCATTTTTCATTAGTTTTCCTTTATATTTAAGGTAAATCTATTCTTTGTGATTGCCTGATTGGGATCCCAAACGATTGATTTCTGATTGTTCTATTTGAATTTCAATTTCTGATAAATTAGAATGATGTTGTTCTTGTTGGGACGGACTGATTCGGTTACGATAATCCAGTTGTTGTTTTGCTGTAAAAAAAAAACTCCCAAGTGATTTTTGGTGTTGCTTTCACAAAGCTATTTTGTCTAGACTTGTGTAGATTTGTGCTCACAAACCAATTTAACTTAACATTAGCGGTCTTACTGGCAGTGTCAGTGTCTGAGTAGACTAGTTCTCGGATAACATGGCATTGGCATTGGCTCTCCGCTTCCGCTCTGTGGTCGGAAAGTTTGGGACGTGCAGTGGTGCTCCTGCTGCTACTAGTACTAGTACTAGTATTGTTAAAAGAGCAGGACTACCAAGGCCACCTCCAGCGTCGGCAATATTCAACAACTTGTCCCACCACAACATTAATCAACTCCAGCAGCTGGACTACCTCTTTGGTCTTCTTGCTGATGGGAGATTTTTAAAACTAATTGATAACAGACATACAAGCCCAAAGAACCCACGTACAACAACTCCAATTGATACCAGAGGTACCGAGTTAAACAACAGCATGTTACTTTGATGATCATTTCAAGTATAATTTCTTAATCTCCACTGATGCTTGTCATCTCTAATGTTGTAGCTAGTAGCTACACCCGGGCAAAAGTTCCGCTAAAGTATCCAGTTTTGGAATTTGTTATTTTGTTGCCTTCGTATTTATTCTTTTCTTGAAAACAATAAAGGTCAAAACTTGTTTGGATTTAGTATGTCTTCCTCCTTCATGTATACTACTTACCAAACAAAGTCTCATCTAAAATCACAAATCAGTATAAATTCAACATCGTCGGAACCACTCAAAAAGCACTCAGATCACGCACAATTGCTTCGGCCACCACAGCAAAGTACAAGGAATCATTTCTCTAACATGTCCGCCAGCATAGCACATTATATATCTTCATAAAATCTCAGAAATCTGCAATCCAATCAACCATATATCAAACGAGTGCCCATCTATGCGCTAGAAACAGAAAGGAACAGGGTGGCTAAACGAAATGTGGGAAACGTAAGCACTGACAAACTCACATGTATGGGCATCTCAGCTATGACCAGGTTGCTACTTTCTTCAAGACTTTTGAGAGTTACTACCTCACCCCCGACGACCATGTTGATTACAATCCCATCTGCACGTATTTGTACAAAGTTATCGCAAGAGAGCATACCCCATTAATATGCAACTAACAAAGTAGTACAACTTGGTAGGACGAACCTGCAGCCAAACAAGTTGTCATACGCCTTGTATATGTTTCCTGCACAGAGGATTGTAAGGAAGGAAGCATATATACATGAGAAAATAGAAGGGACGCAGTATGTAATGCATAAGGTAGCAAAACCACATGCAGTCCCATGTTAATAACTGTTATAACACAGAATTCAATCATTAACGACCTTGAAATGGCACAACAAGAGTAACTGTCAGCATAAGTGGATGCGTGAAATTGCGGTACACTGTACCTTCTTTGTCGGTAACTCATAATTTATAAGAACACGGGCAGCTATAGGTGACTCCCCAGAAGCAAGCAGCGGAAGGCATGCATCTGTTGCAACTATCATATGAGATTTTTGTTCATCTTTCACAGACTCATTATCAACTGCTGATTGAGCACTCACTTCTGGGTTCCATCTCATTGTTGCTTGCCGAAAATGCTCTAATATTAAAGAACGGTCTGCTTCAGCAAGGTCAGTGTACTGCGATACAAGATATGATGCACGGGCTACATTAGAAACACTAACGGTAATTGGAGATCCAAGTTTCAACGTCTCTAAACATGGTTAATTGTGTTTGGCACGTTTACAACATAACCATAATAACTAACTTAAATGCAACCAAATATCACCTATTTCGATTGTTATCATTTGACCATCACGAAAAGCTTCAAATTCGATAAAAAAAAAAGGTCGTACCCAGTGCACAAGGCTCCCGTTTTACGCAGGGTCTGGGAGAGGTGAATGTCGGCTAGCCTTACCCCCATTTTATGGAGAGGCTGCTCCCAAGTCTCGAAAAGCTTCAAATTCGATAACAGCAAATAATTATCACTAATGGCTCGGAGTTTAACTATGAAGCATAAAAATCAAAGCACGCTGCAAAGTCGAGCCAGGCACAATTATCTGTCCCTTTCTGGCATTTTCTGGCAACTACCATCCTAGAAGGCAACTAAATTTCGAACTCCTACAGGACGTTATGTTAAGGGTGAGACCCCTTGGTTAAAACTGGAACGAAGATACCTGCTAATAATCCAATCACGCATTCCCAATAAAACGAGAACTCCTCTACAATAAGTGCATTCCTACTACCAAAGGTCGACAGAAAACAGGAAGAAACTCTAATGCGGTTCTTCCTCCCCGCAATATAACTTAACCATCGAAGACTCTTTTGGTCGAACACCAAGCCCACACCAAAGCTTCTTCCAGTGATCAATCTTCCATTTTTTTTATCTTCATTAACGGGGACATGGTCCTAATAACTTATTCATCACACATTGTCAAATTCATATACCCTTTTGCATACTAATCAACATGCTTCATAAGTTCTAGAACACAACTGAGTTCATAAAAGTTACGAAAAACCTGGGTTTATTCGTCTTGGGTCGATGCATATTGAGGCTTTTAAACACCAATAGCATTTCATGCACATAGATTTTATGTAGTGAATCAATCAAACAATAACACTGTATGAGGGAATGGCTAATGAGTGTGGGTGGAAGAAGAAAAATTGAAAATTTACCAGAGAAGCCAAAGAGATATAGGGGACGTTGGCGACGGCGGAGCTAACGGCGTCGAGCTCGTCACGTGAGCTGCAGCAGACCACCATGGGCAACCCCGGACGCCGACCCGCCACGCCCAATAAGTCCATCAAGGTCTCCTGCCCAATTAAATTTCGCAAATTTTGACTTCAATTAGTTAAAAAAACTCAACTTTTACGCAGATGGGTGCGGAGAAATTACCATCTTGAACTGGTGTCTGTCGACGGCGAGGTAGAAGTGGCGCTGCGGGCTGAAATGGGAAGAAGGGGAGTAAAACGGAGGAGACGGGATTTCAAAAGCTGCATCCACCGCCATGGCCGAGGAGTCGGTGAGTCTGCCGAAGGACTCGGCGGCGGTGTATAGGCCGGGCGGGTGCCGGGCTTGATGGTGAAGAGGTTCTTTGAGCTGGAAAAGTCGGTGGTGTTCGGGTGGTTGCTTGGGTTTGATATGGACTCGATGACCCTTGTTTGGACTGAAAATGTCGCAGGCCTAGATCAAGGGCCCAAATGTTATTGCCAGGCAGTCCCAATTCGAAGCCCGACCTCACTTCCCCATTCTCTCTCTCTCTCTCTCTCTCTCTCTCTCGTACTTTCATTTCCTTTCGTCGACTGTTCACCAACTGAAGTCTAGTCAAATCCACTGAAATCATCAGAGCAGCAGCAGCAGCAAAAGGAGATGTTGAGGGACGAGTCGAGCTGCAACACCTACAACTATGGCGACGCCCTCTACTGGGACGCCCGCTACGTCCAAGAAGGTGGCTCCTTCGACTGGTACCAGCGCTACTCTTCCCTCCGCCCTTTCGTCCGCCACTTCATCCCCATCTCCTCTTCTGTTCTCATGGTCGGCTGCGGCAATGCCGGTACTCTTT
The DNA here is from genome assembly GCF_042453785.1 of Malus domestica. Classification (NCBI taxonomy): domain Eukaryota; kingdom Viridiplantae; phylum Streptophyta; class Magnoliopsida; order Rosales; family Rosaceae; genus Malus; species Malus domestica. The sequence goes on along the minus strand of NC_091662.1, from coordinate 35,661,639 downwards.
TTCCACCCACCCACGCATTTCCCTTATTCTCTTTTTCTTCCCTTCCCCTTTTGTTTTCTATATATATACTGACTCTCTGCTTTAACTGCTCTGTTTGGTTGCTGAGAAACTCAGAGGAAAGTACAGAAAAGAAATTTTTTTGATGTGGGAATTTGGCTCATTGATTGATCGTTGTGCTTGTATTTATTTATTGAGACTTTTGTTAAGAGTATTGGTTCCCGAAATCCAGTTGTTCTGATCATTCCCGTTGCATTTTAGCTATTTTTTTTGGTAATTTTGAGCTGGGTTTTTTTAATTATTGAGAAGTCATGGTAAAAACCAGAGAAATTGGGGTTTAGGTTTACTGCTAGTGGTTGGTTGAACATTGTCTACTCAAATTTGACCCCTTTTATTTTGGGGATTTTGGCATGAGCATGAATCCCCCAAATTAAGGTTCTGTTTTGTGCTTTCCTTCTGTTTTGTTTGATAGATATATGATTGCCACCGCGAATGCATTCTGTGCAGGTCATAGAATGAAAAAAGTTGCAAAGAATCATTTTCTTTCCCACTATTTAGCAAATTTGATGTTGAAAGTAATAGCGTACCGGATGCAGTTAGGGTCCCTAAACGTGGCATTGTCCTTGCCATCCGTAGGAGAAAGATTTTGGTACCAGTTATGCGGTGTCTAGCCAGAAGGCACCCTTACATCTGTAATTTCATCGTATTAAGATACTTCCTATGGTTCTGTCTGTGTACTTGTTGACTAAGGTAATGATGGAAAAATGTTCTTTTTCCCAGTTATGTCCGAGGACATGGTCAAGGATGGATATGAAGACATAATGAACATTGACATTTCATCAGTGGCTATCGACATGATGATAAGCAAATATGAGCACATACCTCAGCTGAAATGTATCCTTTTGGAAATCTACTTCATCAAAATCTCTAGAACTACTTTTAACTGCTTTTTATTAGTAACTATTGGAGACTCTAGGTATGTTTCCTATATGGATCGTATAGACATGCAAATGGATGTTAGAGATATGAGTTTCTTCCCAGATGATTCGTTTGACGGTGTCATTGATAAAGGTATGAATCAATTTCTTTGTGTACTCATTTTAGAAATATACAATGTTGTGTACTAATTTTCTGTTTAACGTCTTGGTAAACCTTTGTTGCTGTCATCACCTTCTGCACCTGTGGTTTGTGGTCTGTCAAAGGAACTCTTGATTCACTGATGGTATGAATCGTATGATGCATGCTGTGATGTTCTTATGACTCCTCCTAGTCATTACTGGGCGCACTCTGATTCTCTCATTTGTGCTTATGTTTTTAGTGTGGTAACGATGCTCCAATTAGTGCTGCTCAAATGTTAGGGGAAGTGAGCAGGTTGTAGACTTTACAGATGCAATTTCTTATATTACTCGACCATTTCACAATTTCTTTTTCCATTTAAACTTTGCCAATTATCGTTTGCTTTTTTAGTCCTTCACCAATCCTAGTTGTTATTTTTTCTTGTAGGCTTCTTAAACCTGGAGGGATCTATATGTTGGTAACTGTGCATCCTTAAATGAAGCTTTATATTTCTCAATGTTCTTTCTTTTATTGAAAGCTAAAAATATATGATCTGTTCTTAAACTTCTACATAGCAGATAACGTACGGTGATCCTAAAGTAAGAATGCCTCATTTGAGACGGCCAGTGTACAACTGGAAAGTTTGTTTGTACACTATACGTAAGTTTATTTTCCTTTCATAATAGTCGTCTTTTTCTTGCTGTTCAAATATCTACAGTTCCCCTCATTCAGTTAGTTCGCCAAAAGTGATCTTGCTTCCATGTTATTTGAATATGTTTGATAATTGCTTGTGATTTTTAGTTAAATTTCGTTTTACGTATCTTTCAATGCCAAATGGTCATATTTTGTTAGTGAGTTTGAGGCAATTATAACACATGGTGAACATCCATTCAAGTATAATGGTACAAGATTTTTGTTGTCCCACATCTATCTACGAGTTAATGGTACAAGATTTTTGTTGTCCCACATCTATCTGCAAGTATAATGGTACAAGATTTTGGTTTATTCAGTTAGGATTTCAGTCCATATTGTCCGAGCTTCATATATTTGTTGCTTGTGCATAGCATACATGCAAGCTGAGTATTTTTCGAGTGGTAAACTAGGATGTACTCACCTTTTCCTGGGATCTTTCTTGGATAGTCAACAAACAGTCAAACAGAGATGATAACTCTATGAATTTGCTTGTTAATTCAGTGTTTACGATTCCTGATAGAGGTGCCTTATCTAGTTTTTGTGTCCCCTTGACTATTGTTTCACAGCCAGACCAGGATTCCAAACGCCTGAAGGCTGTGGTTTGTCATCGAAATCAGATCTGGAACCCGTTCCTATAACCAAGAAGGGCTTACTTCCAGCTGATTTTGTTTTGGAAGATCCGGATTGTCACTTCATATATGTGTGTAAAAAGGACGATGCGGAGCTAGGTAATCCATCAACTGATGGCTTGAGTCAATTGACAGTTGATGACTTATAGTAGTCACTTGCAGCGAAGATAGCTCGTGCCCTGTATACTAGCATTCAAGCGCGTATCTTAGTCATTTGTATGGTAAGTATTGTTGTACCACCTGCTAATCGTGTTCGTCCTTGGGGTGTCTGTAAGAGAGGATTTTGTTCATTGCATCTGCCTAGATCTTAGGCATGAAATTCTAAAACAAATGACTCAATAAAATAAAAGCCCCCATGGACGCATTGTCCTCATCTTTTGGTTTCTTGTATTGTATCAGTTAGCACCAAGTGGCTACCAAGAACACCTACAAAATAAAATTGTGATATTAGTTTTTTTTTTAAACATTTTTACTCGGTTTTTCTCAATTATGTGATGGTTGTTTATGAGGGCGAGCGTTAGCGTAATGGAAATGTTGTTTCTTTGTGACCGAAAGGTCACGGGTTCAAGTCGTGGAAACAATTTCTTGCAAAGCGAGGGCAAAGTTGCATATGATAGACGTTTCCCCCTCCCTCCCACCCTTGCAAAGCGAGCAACCCTGTTGGGTTGGAGTTGCCCCTTTACATGATGATTATTTATCATATACTGTTTGAGTAAATTGTAGCAATGGTCCCTTAATTTTAACTCAATTGGAGCAATGATCCCTCAACTAAAAATTCATTACCATTGGTCCCTCAACTCATCAAAACGTGCAACTATGGTCCCTCAACTTTAATTCAACTGGAGAAATAGTCTATCAACTTTAATCCAAATAGAGCAATGGTTCCTCAATTTTAACTCAATTGTAGCAATGATCCTTCCAACATATCTCATTTTGACAAAATTATGACGAAGTTGACAAAAAAGACTATAGCTACACGTTTTGATGAATTGAGGGACCCCAATTGTCACGCCCCGATCCCGACATACGTCCAGGATCAACACGTGACGTCACCAAATACTCGTATCTCTAACATACCCTGCCTCCGGGATATGTGCAAAGCACAACTCGAAATCCAACTACGTAATAATTTTTCGTATACTTTATGGTTACATCTAACCTCCTCGTTAGACTACCTACGTACCCTCAACAAGGATCAAGTCATTCGTAACTCATCATTTCACTACACTCAAACATCCATCACATAAATCACTTTGTCTCAACAATATATCACAATACATACCATGCAATATGTCAAAGAACCAATGACGAAGCACAATATTCTTCTCAAGCCACATTGATCAACTAAAATAATCATAATAATAACATCCATATCCAAAATCATTCCGCAATCTCGTCAATTAATCAATTTATGAATAAAAAATGCATGATCTTAGCATTTATTTACGTTAATCAATCAATGCGATAACTTATTATTTCACGAATTTAACTAAGGAGCTCTATATAATTCCCTACTTGGATTATGAGTAATAAACATGGTAATTCTAATTTATATTCACAAAGTCTATTTGGGGTAATTCCCATTCACTCGAATCTAGGGTTCTAGACTAACCTTATGGAAATGAGCATGAGTAAGGATTACGTACCACTCAATGGAATCCAACAATCTTGGGTTCTGAACCACTCAATGGAACTAAAATACCAAGCTGCTTCTCGTAATCTACCCAGACCTATCATATGTACAATCATGCCTACATCAAGGAGATGGCACACTGGGCAAATCAGACACTCGGATAAGCTGCGAAACTCGGGTAAATGACAATAATACAAGTATGTGATATTCAATAAAAAGAATGACCATTGATCACAGTTTATAAACCTCAAATATAAGTTCATAATTATGAAAACATAGTCAAGTCTCTAAAACTCCGAATGAGTCACCCAGACATCCAACGACTTTTCCAATTCAAACCACAAAGATTCTCAAAAACTATTGTTCATAAATACACTAAAATCTAGGGTTAAATGGACGCAGTTCGGCCGAAACCTACATAAGTAACCAAACAGGAAGTGGCCCCTCATAGCGGATTAACCAAGCAGAGCCACCCCTGAGTAACAATGTAGGTAGCGACCCCCCATCGCGAATTAACCAAGCAAAGTCACTCCCACGAATCTATTAGGCAGTGATCACTCATCGCGGATTAACCAAGCATGATCACCCCTAAATATGTATGGCCATAAGGATCGCCCATTGCGGATTAACCAAGCACGATCCATAAAAAATATGGTCCCCCATCACGGATTAACCAAGCAGGACCACTAGTGACCCCCATCACGGATGAACCAAGCAGGGTCAAGATAACCAAGTAGGTTGTGACCCCCTATAGCAGATTAACCAAGCAGAGTCACACCTACAGAACTGTTAGGCAGTGATCAGCCATCACTGATTAACCAAACATGATCACTCCTAAATATACATGGACATAAGGATCGTCCATCGTGGATTAACCAAGCATGATCCATAAATAATATGGTCCCCCATCGCAGATTAACCAAGCAGGACCACCCATGTACCACTGCTACATGGTGCAAACTCAGTGTCACCTAACCCCGTGACACTAGGGTAACGGTCCCCTACTAGCCCTTGCATTTGTCAACATTTCAAATATATATTTATAACACAATTCATAAACATTTCAATTCGCACTTCAAATCACCTTTTCACAAATATTTTCAATCCATGAGTCAAATCATATTTCAAAAAAATAGATCGATGGCAAATTATAAAAGAATCACATTTTAACAGAAAACTCATTTATAAAACCGAGTCATATCTACAAAGGATACTAATATAAGAAAATCGGGTAATAACCATATCACATATATTAAAGTCACTCACCGAGACAAGACCACAAAGCCTTACTGAGTCTCTAGTAATACTAATTTTAGTAATTCAAATGGTTCAATACCTATTAACCAAAAGTCAACTTCCGATCAACGGTGGGGTCCACATCCCTACTTAATTTGACCCGGAAGATCCACACATCGGATTTTGGATCTGTGATCTTCTAAAATCCACATTATGCCTCTAGAACAACATACTAAAATTTCATCACGATCCGACAGTCGGATCGTCGATTTATATTTTGGTCAAGTAATGTATCATAATGAAATTAGGTTCAAACGATCAAACCACGTCATACGAATATCAAATAAAAACTCAAGACATCTAATTAAACTTAGAAAGGCATCGTCAGCCCACTGGCCAAAGCGCCGCCGCCGATGGCTGTTGGCCGCCCCAACCCGTCGGAAAATTCAACAATTTCCAAAAATTACCAAATTTTATAGGAAAGTATATCTCAATGAAAGGAGAAATTTTCATACATGTGGCCAAGTCCAATTCGGCCGGAAAGTGTCCCAATTTCATCCAAACACGCCGGAAACCTTAGAAATGGGTGTTCCTCAATTCATCACCAAAATGAACTCCGACGCCACATCCAATGCTTGGGCCTTACTCCAGGGGTTGAGGGGAGTCTATTGGTGGTGGTGATAGACGGTAATCATTGTCGGAATCACCATAAAATGAGAAAACTCGCCGGAAAACCCTCAGCATTTTGTGGCTTCGACCTTGAAAAATGGAAAAGAAAAATGGAAATCTAACACTACATAAATGTAGGACTTGTCAAGAGCTTTCCATGGACACCAAGATCACCCAAAACGGAAGTCGGATGAAGGAGATATGCCCGGGTCAAAAATGGTGGTTCACGGGTCAAAAATGACCCATTTCGGGTCTCTCCTTCCCCTCCTATCTCTCCTCCTTTTTTGATTGGTTGCTCCCTCCTTTCTTGTTTCTGATTGGTCCTCCCTCCAACCTCTACTTCTGATTGGCCACAAAAGCACATACCTCCTTAGGCTTTTTCCACCAAGTGGGAGTTTAAATAATTTCTAAAATCTATAGTTTAGTAACACAACTTCAAATGTTCGTAACTATACCCTTATAATCTAGACTCGCAGATGGCTTTCATCTATGCGTTCGTGGTTTCGAGATCAATTTGAAAATATAAATTGTGACCTCGAAAGGTCTACGGATTTTAAATAATTAATTTCCAAACTTCAAACTTTGTAACTAGTTCAATTAAAATCTAAATTCAAACAAATTAAAATAAATTCTCTAGAAATTATATAAAATCTCAATAATACAAATACGTATATTATAACAGTGAAATCCAGGAACGGGATTTCACACCAATTGTAGCAATGGTCCTTTCCAACATAACTCATTTTGACAAAATTTTGACGAAGTTGACGAAAATGACCATAGCTACACATTTTGATGAGTTGAGGGACCAATGGTAATGAATTTTTAGTTGAGAGATCATTGCTCCAATTTGATTAAAATTGAGAAACCATTACTACAATTTATTCTTTTTATTTATTAGATACAACGATACATGTACATTGAGCTATTGAAATACAATTGTATTTTTATTGATAAATATTTTATTTTTAGTTAAGTGGAATTGGTTGGAAGTGAAGTTACGTGATAATGAAGGTGCAATCGGCACTTCTTGTTTATGGGTAAATGCTAATCATTGTAACTCTAAACTTTTACTTAGTTAATTTGATTACTTTTAATTTTCAGATCTATTACAAAAAATAGTAGCGTATGATTAATGTTTTATTCTATGAAGGGATGATTAATGTTAGTTTTATGATGATTGACAACAAATGTTCACGTAAACTACTTAATAAAAGTTAAACTAAATAGAACATAAAGGGTAATTTATTTGGTAGATCTACGACTAAATTAAGCTTGTAGTAAAATAAATTCTGATTATCAGGTATAGTGGCGAAGCCACGTGGGAGCGAGGAGTGGCGGCCGCCACTCCCCTCGCCAGGAAACACCACTGGACCCCAGGTCTTCGCCACTCCCCTCGCGCGCCTCGCCGGAAAATAATGGTTCACGGCGCCCTCTGTTTTTTTGGGTTTTCTGGGTAATCTGCAGTCTAGATTGCATTCTAATTTTCTTTTTTTTTTTTAAAACCAGGCCAAAACGACGCCGTTTTGGACCTGGTAAAAAAAAATTTAAAAGCTAAATCAAAACGGCGCCGTTTTGATAGTTGAATTTAAAAAAAAAATTATAATGGGGTGGGGGACCGCTTCCGCGTGTCGCCCCAATGAAACCCTAGCTTTCTGTCTGTCCCCCCCCCCCACACACGACCCCATCCGCACCGCACACCCTTTACTCTTTTCTATCATTTTCTTCTGTCTTCTTCACCAATAATCAACACACACACAGAGAGCGGGCCATCCATCTCAGCCAAGCTGCTCCCCAAACTCCAGCAGCCAAGCCAAAGCCACAAAGTCCTCTTTAATTTCTGTTCCACAAGCCAGTGAGCCACTCTCCTCTCCTCTGAGCTTGAGCCGGCTCCAATCACTATTTAAAGGTAAATTTTTTAATTCTTAAATGCATAATCCCTACCTTAATTATGTGAATCAAATGATATGGTTATTGATTATTCATGTCATGGTTATTTAATACAAATTATGAAATTATTTTTTAGGGTGAAATTATTGATACGAATTGGGAATTAGAAGAATCATGTGTATGTATAATTGTACATATAGATAAATTGGCATGTCAAAAGTCATCTTTAACTAAACTTATTGGTAATAAGCCACATTTTGAATGAAATTATGAAATTATTTTTTAGGATGAAAATTAAAATTTGAATTCTTTGAATCTTGATGGATGATTAGTTGAATTGCTTAGTTGTATTCATATGAATATGATTAGTTAAATTACTTAGTTGCATTCATATGAATATGATTAGTTGAATTGCTTAGTAGTATTCATAGAGTCTAAGAATTTTTATTTCTTTTCATTTTACAGTTACGTAATGGAACGATACTATAAGAAACAGTGCTTAAATCCTCCTTCAAACATTTTGGGTAGTCCTCCTCCTTCAAATATTCCGAGTAGTCCTCCTCCTCCTTCAAATATTCCAAGAAGTCCTCCTTCAAATATTCCAAGTAGGTCACAACAAAGTGAGGCCACTGAGTTGGATGAAATATTGGCTAATCTTCCTGCAGACCCTGCACATAGACGTCGAATGCTTGATTATCCACCTAATTATCGTGAAGCAATTCGTAGACACTATCTCCAAAATGATCCTTGTCAACCTAGAGACCACATCATGCCAAGAAAGGTTAGCGACAATCGATGTTTTATCATTGGTTGGTTTGATAAGTTTAAGTGGTTGGAGTATAGTATATCAAAAAATGCTGCATTTTGCCGTTATTGTTATCTTTTCAAATGTGATTTTGATCAAATGGGTAGCACTGGAAGTGATGTCTTCACTGAGATAGGGTTTACAAATTGGAAGAAAGGACCCAAAAATCTTCGAGTCCATGAGGGAGGTGTTGGAAGTCTTCATAATAAAGCTGTACAACAAGCTATTAATTTGATGACACAAAAACAATACATTGAAACATTTGTGATTAAGCAAACCGATGAAGCTCACATTAATTATCGTACTTTATTGAGTGCCTCACTTGAGTGCACAAGATGATTGTTGGGACAAGGTTTACCTTTTCGTGGCCATGATGAATCGTTGAAATCAAGCAATAGGGGCAATTATTTGGAGCTTATGCAATTTCTTTCCAAGCATAATGAATAAGTTAGGAAGGTTGTGTTTGAGAATGCTCCCAAGAATCTTAAGTATACTTCTTCCGATATTCAAAAAGATCTTGTCCGTGCTTGTGCCATTGAAACTGTAGGTGCAATCACTAAAAATATGGAAGGTGCATTTTTTTCTCTTTTGGTTGATGGAGCACGTGATTCTTCAACTAAAGAGCAAATGGCGGTGGTATTGCGTTATGTGAATAAAAAAGGAGAAGCAATTGAAAAGTTTTTGGGTGTTCAACATCTCTCCTCTACAACTAGTAGCTCGCTTGAAGATGCCATTGAGAGATTGTTTGCTACAACAAATTTGAGTATGTCTAAGTTACGAGGACAAGGCTATGATGGAGCTATCAATATGAAAGGTGAGTTGAATGGTCTTAAAACAAAGATTTTGAACAAATACCCTCAAGCATTTTATATTCATTGTTTTGCACACCAACTTCAACTAGCTCTTGTATTCGTGGCAAAGGAAAATGAGGATGTTGCCAATTTCTTCATCAATGCTAGTAGTTTGGTGAATCTTATTGGATCATCGTGTAAGCGTCGTGATGCATTTAGAGAGAAACAACAAGAACAAATTCAGAAAGCTCTTGATCTTGGTAATCTTGAAATGGGTAAAGGGTTAAATCAAGAAATGAGTCTCATGCGTCCATGTGATACACGGTGGAACTCGCATTATGGTACTATAGTTAGTATTATTGTTATGTTTGAAGCCGTGGTGGAGGTGGTTGAATGGATTAAAAGTGATCGCAACCAAGATAATCTCGTTGAAGCAACTAGGTTATTCAAAGACATACAAACTTTTGATTTTGCATTTCACCTTTTCTTGATGAGACTTATATTGGGAATTACAAATGAGTTATCACAAGTATTGCAAAAGAAAGATCAAGATATTGTGAATGCAATGGCATTAGTGGAAGTATGCAAGCAAAGACTACAATCCTTGAGAGATGATGACTTTGGGGACTTGCTTCATGATGTAGAAAAGTTTTGTGAGGAGCATGATATTATCGTTCCTAACATGGAGGATTTGCATTTCGTACCTGGAAAATCAAGGCGTAAAGCTCCAAAAATCACAAACTTCCATTACTATCGTGTAGACCTCTATTTTCAAGTCCTTGATATGCAACTAAAGGAGTTGAATGATCGCTTCAATGAGGTAAACACCGAGTTACTTCTTTGTATGGCTTGTTTGAGTCCGGTGAATAATTTTGCATCTTTTGACAAAGCAAAAATTGTTCGTTTAGCCCAACTTTATTCTCAAGATTTTGATCGTATGGACCTCATGAATCTTCCAATTCAACTTGACAATTACATTCATGATATGAAGATGCATAGTGAGTTTTCATCATTGAGAGGAATTAGTGATCTTGCACAAGAGTTAGTGAAGACCGGGAGGTGTGAAAGTTATATGTTAGTGTATAAACTTCTTACATTGGCTTTGGTGTTACCGGTTGCAACCGCTTCGGTGGAGAGAGCTTTTTCTGCTATGAAGATTGTGAAAACACCATTGCGTAACAAAATGGGAGATCAATGGTTGAGTGATAGCATACTTGTTTACATTGAGAAATATGTATTTGCTTTTATTGATAATGAGCCTATTATGCGACGTTTTCATGACATGAAATCTCGCCGGCAACAATTGTAATTTGTTTGTATTGATTAATTATGGAAGACATTACTATATAAAAAGATTTAGTTGTTGCCATTTTTCTTTAACCTTGCATTCTTTTAAGTTCGCCCCTCCCCCCGAGAAATCCTGGCTTCGCCACTGGGTATAGTTATTACTTATCAGTAGCAAGGATGCCTAAATGAAGCTGCGGCTGTATAAAATATGTAAAAAGTTATATACATATATATATATATATATATGTATGTATGTATGTGTGTGTGTGTGTGTGTGTGTGTGTGTGTGTGGGGAAATTTATATACATGGAAATCTATTTACATAATCGTGAAAATCTATTTACAATGAAGAACAAAATTGGTGTCCTGGGGGGGACTATTTATATACATGAGGAATAAAATAGGTGTTCAAAGGTGGGGTTATGCATTGTCAAAATACTTTTCGTAGTACTAAATTTTTTTCCTCTCACATGGAGGTGTTTTCTTTTGTCTGTTACAGATTGAAAATATGAAGGTTGGTAATGTAAATAGATGATAGTTCTAGCGAAAATATGTAAATAAATGACAGTTTTAGTGAAAATGAGTGAGCAAAATATAAATGTAGTTTGAACTTCAGATGATAACAATGCAGATAAGTTGAAGAGTGTTAAGACATTTTTGTCTTCTACCACAACAAAAAAGTTAAAGACAGTAATGTAATTTTACAAAACAAAATTTTGTTATTTCTTGTTTAAGCCTTTATTTTATTATCTCTAATTTTATTAAAAAAAAAATCTCCCTCCCTCCCCACTCTCATGTTCTCTCTCACTCTCTTCTTCTCTCCTTCAATTTTAAAAACAAAAGTAAAAAATTTCACACACACAGTGTGTGGGGTTATACTAGTAACACTAATTAAAAGTGGTGAGCCACTAACTTCATTACAATGACAAAGTAATGAACAACAACAACAATCAAATTTTATTCCACTAAGTGGGGTCACATGTATCAACTCTAAAGTAACGAAACTTAAACAATATATGCTGTGAAGAGGCTGATAAAACTTCAAATAGTTAATCGATAACAATAACTATTGCAATTCCTCGAAAATTAATTCCTCATGACAAATTTAACTTGTTTCGTCATCTAAAAGATTTACTGCTAAATACATAGTTTACTATAAGCAACATGATCGTCTCCGGATCCTTTTGGTGAGGATTGTAGGGATCTGTGAATTGTGTCCATTCATCGTACATCATGCGGTCAGTTTTTGTCAAACACTGTTTATGTTTATTTTTAAATAAAAATATTTAAAATGATTTCTGACCGCACGATGTACGATGAACGGACACGATTCAAGATTTTTAGAATTCTCACAAAGAGGATCCAGCGAGGATCCAAACTCTTACTATAATAGGCACTTGGACAAATTTAAAAGAAAATTCCAAGAAGAAGAATGGTTAAACCCTAAAAATTTGCATGTATGCATGATATATTTATACACATTTATTTATGAATGTTACACACTTATAACCCTTCTCTACCCCAAAACTATATGCAGCAAAAAAATCACTTAACCCAGGGAAAAGATCGTTTGCAAGCCAAATGAGTAATGAGACCCTTCCCACTTTAAGCATTACTTCAAAGAAAAGAAGTGCTTTTAGTGGTTCTACAAACAAACTAGGCAATGACCAATTCTCGAAAATTGGAAGTAATGCAAAAGTGCTTTTCCAAAGCAACTAGCCAATTCTTATCTAGTCTAAAATTGGAAATGGCTTTACTAAATGAAACACTTAAAACTCGTTTGAATGTGCTTTTAAAATGACTGAAAGCGCTTTTGGTGAAAATATTTTTAGAACCAATCCTTAATAAAAATGCAAGCAAATCTTGAAAAAACACTTAAAGTGCTTCATAGAATAAGCACATAATTGGTGCTTATTGCAGAAGGCACTTTAAGTGATTTTGGAACCGAAAAACATTTTCTCTAAAAGTTCTTTTAATCATTTCAAAAGCATATTCAAACGAATTCTTAAATAGCAAAATGTAACCAAAAACTTCTAGATGTGGCAAATAGGGAAAACAAAGTGAAAATTTGAGATGCCCAAAGTGGGCTCCACAACATAGGCCCAAATACAAATGTGGCAAATTGGATAGCAAAGGCATTAGTCATGCACTCCCCCCCCCCCATGGAAAAACCACGCGAAATTTCCCTCTCAAATCTTGGCAGTGGATTTACTATACCTAGCACCTTTTTTTTTCCTTTTAAAAACGATATTATTTACACTAAATGACGGAAGAATGGATCAAATTTTACAATGGGCTAGCTATAGTAATGTAATTCAAAATCGCATATGGCAAGAATTGAACCTAAGACCTTTTATTTACTAGTAAAGAAAAAGACCACTAAATTGTAGACAATTAAAAACAAATCAAGTATTTTTTTAATAAATAATGATTATTTACACTAAATTCATAGGAAGAGGATCCTCTTCGGATTCACTTTGTGGGGATCCTAAGAATTCCCACATCCTAGTCGTTCATCGTACATTATGCGGTCAGTTTTTGTCAAGTACTATTTATGTTTAATTTTAAATAAAAAATATTAAATAATTTGTAACCACACAATACACAATAAATAATTAAGATGTCAGGATCTACAAATTAGATTAAGGTGGGATCCAAATCCAAATTCAGAATAGTTTATATCGAAGACGTATAAAGGTGAAGAAAATGACCACATGCAATTCACGACTTACATAAATTAAGTTTTGAAACGTTCAAGTGGGACCCACAAGCAAGACCGACTAAACAGAGTTTCCATCTCAAAATAATAACGCAGTGATAATAAATAAATAAATGGTAAGGTAATAAAAGTGGGGCCCGCAATGCCAAATGTGGGAAAACAGAGTCATGCAACCACTCTCTAAATAGTAAACAGAGCCATGCAAACTTGCCGTTTCCAAGCTTTCGCCATTTGGGGTAAAATCGCTTTCTCTCTCTTTCTCTTTCTCTCTCACACCAACACCAACCCACACACATACACGCACGCCCCTTTATCTTCTCCCCAATCTAATTTTGGCAACCCCCCTCTTTCCCAAGGAGCCAAACCCTCCGAACAACACCTCCTAGATAGAGAGAGAGAGAGAGAGAGTGGGGAGAGAGAAACAGCACACACCTCTTTTGGACTTTTAGTTTTAGAGAGAGAGAGAAAGAGAAAACCCAGAAAGATTTTGAATTGGTATTCAAGTTTTTCTGCTAAAGTTGGCTCCTTTTCTGGGTTTTTGAGCATTTGCGCATTTGGGTTTTTTTTTTTAATTTATTTTATGTTGGAGGGGTTATTGAGAATTTGATAGATATAATGGGAAGGGGGAAGATTGAGATCAAAAGGATTGAGAATGCAAATAGCAGACAAGTCACATTCTCAAAGAGACGTTCTGGGCTGCTAAAAAAAGCTCAGGAATTGGCTATTCTCTGTGATGCTGAGGTTGCTGTCATTATCTTCTCCAATACTGGAAGGCTTTTTGAATTTTCAAGTGCTGGGTACGTTTCTGAATTTTTACTTTTTACTTTTTAAATTGTGGGGTCCAAATTTTCCTTTTTTTTTTTTTTTTCTTCTTCTGAATTTTTTGGTTTCATGCATGTGTTTCTGATCATGTTTCTCTGATGGGTTTACTCTTTTTTTTTTTTTTTTTTTGGAAAGAGTTTTTGTCTTTGAATATGAATTTATCTGGGGGTTTTGGTTTTTCCATTTTTTACTGTTGATTTTTTTCTCTCTTCAGTATTTATTGTTTTAGGGACTAGTGGATGCTACTGTTCCCCTTTTCCCCTTTTCTTAGTTTTTGTGAATGTCTAGGATGGTCATTTTATTTATGAACTTGGGTTTTCTTTTCTTATAAATTCTTCCCTACCCTGTTGCCTGTAATCTTATAATTGTTGATTTGGGGGCGATTTCTACTATGATGTGATCTTCTTATGAACAAATTTTGAAGTGGTAGTGCAAATATTTGAGTATATTGGTTAACATTGTCATGTTTGCAAGTATTTTTCTGAGACTTTGAGTGGATTTTGTTCCACTTTTATGATGTTTGATCAATTGAATCAGCAATGGACCTTGGTAAGCTACTAGTATTGTTGATGCTTCTGAACTATCAGAAAGGCCAATTTCAGCTGATAGCTCTGGTGAATTTAGTGCTTAATCCTATAGCAGAATTGAAACAACTTCCACTTTTTATTGAACTCCTTCAAAGTTGAAACTCCCTTGCTGTTTGGTTGTTGCTCCTTTGTGCATCTTATAAAGTGGGCAGTGGTTGATTGTAGGGATCAGAATGTCCAGATGTGTTTTTTTCTTGTCCAAGTTGAGCTACATTGTATTAAAATGGGGTATTAAATTTGAATTTAAATTTTTTTGTCTTAGTTGAAATACCTGATGCAATGCTGTTGTGAGAAAGCCTTTAATTTTCCTCTAAAGATGCCCTACACTCTATGTTGAAGGTGCTTCCTTCCTCCATCAGATCGATCCATCTGAAATGCTTCACTGGCAATAAGCCAGCATTTAGTAGCTCTTTAGTTTACACATGAATTGAGGAATGAAGCAATGTTTTGGCTGATTAGCTTGTAATATGGATATTGGTTCAGATTTCCACGGAACCATGTTTGTCTTTCTGCTATATTTTTGTTTTCTGGAAATTTTGGGCAAACTCATTTGGGTGGTTGCATTTACCTTGAGAAACAACTTAGAAATGTTGGTGCAAATGAAACGATGAAGTTGAAATTAACTGTGCCCTGCATGTATAAAAAGAACACTAGTGTTGATGTTTATTTGTTCTTCTTTTTGTAGTATGAGACAAACTCTTTCAAGATACAACAAGTGTTTAGATTCTTCAGAAGATGCACCAGAAGAAGGCAAGGCAGAGGTATCCATCTTAACAAGTTTATGTACTTGACACTAGTTGATCTTTTATATTGTAGCACTTAAAATTTTAGATGGACAAATTTTTTGATTTGTTGTCGTATTTTGGTTTTTCCTGCGTTATTGTGCTTGTCCTCCTGCTGCATGTCAGTCATTTTTATGGAACTTTGACGAAGTGCAACAGAATTGTTCTTTTGTCCTAGGTAAATTATGCTAATCTCCCTTGGAGCAAGGACCTCCCATAACATTTCCAAAATTTTTTCTGATCTTTGTGGATAGGGTTGGTAACACGATGAACTTTAGTAGAGTTTTGGGTTTTAAATTATGAAAGGTTCTAAGTATTGTTCTGCTTCTGGTAACAATGTTTAATTTTGCAGTAGGTTTAAAACAAAATAGTGAATATATAAAGAGTGAAGCCACATAGCTACTGTAATTTCATAAAAGGACAGAAGGCCTTAGTAAACAGTACCCTGTTTTTGCACAAGTTGTTTCAACAATGCACTATATACGAAAAAGAGTTCTGAAACACGATGTTCTTTTTATAAAGCTTTGGCCTCCATGAGATGATTGTTGTTGAGACATATATCTGAGCAGTACCTTCCTTGAGAATTTTGTCTGTTCGTCGTATTATATGTTTTTTCTTCCAACAACTTTGTTTTTCTCCTATTTGTAGATTCAGAAGCAAGACTCCAAGGAGCTGGATAATCTAAAGGATGAATATGCAAATCTACAAAAGAAACAGTTGTATGTATTTACTCAATTATTAGATCTAATATTTTTCGAGTTTTGGAGTCATGCGTGTAAGATTATTATTTTCTGATTGTGTAGAAAGCTATTGGGTAAGGAATTGACTGGTTTGAGCTTAAAAGAATTGCAGCAACTAGAACAGCAATTGAATGAAGGATTACTTGCAGTGAAGGAGAGGAAGGTACAAATTATAATTTCCACTTTTTCGTTATTTTCTTTTAAGTTATTCAGTAGGGATGTCAGATTGTATTGCAGATTAACATCTACTCATTTCTGTAATCTGTAAGGCCTAAGTAGATGTTCTAATATTTCAGGAGCAATTGCTGACGGAGCAACTAGAGCAATCAAGAATACAGGTATGTGGAAGTACCGAATTAGCACCGAGTCATAGTTGAAGCTTGAGATGTAAGCAGTAGCATTGAGCAGCAAGTTGAAGTATCAGTGTTCTAAAGAACTAATGAATAATATTCAATCCCGCAAAACATATGAGACATAGAATTTCAGTTTCAGTTCACTTAATATATTATTGTTCTAAATGAGCTACTTTTTCTTTGAATTTGAACTGAGGATACAAACAGTGATTTAAAGCAAAAGACGGATAGAAAGAGGGATAAAAATGATAAAAACACACAACATTCTGCAAATTGAAAAGGCGAAAGGAGAAGGAAGAAAGTAACTAATCTAGATTGGGAAGTTAAACATTTATAATTACTTCTGTTGTGGTTTAAAAAGTTTGGCTTCATGGTAAAAGTTGCACTATGAACTTGCATCTTTGCCAGTGGTGTCATAAAAAGGGAAAATTCAGGTTTTAATTTGTCATCTACTTTGTTTCCTCCAGGAACAGCGTGCTGTACTTGAGAATGAAACGTTGCGCAGACAGGCAAATAACATTCTTCTTGCTATATGCAAATTTTATCAGTTTCATGTTACCTGGCCTTCGAGTGATTTTCTCTTACGCAATGTCTACTCTGGCATATTCTTACTATGTAGGTTGAGGAGCTTCGGTGTTTGTTTCCACAAACTGACCAAGCAGTCCGATCTTTCATTGAATATTATCCAGTGGAGAAAAGGAAATGCCTTGTGAACCGTGGTGTCACAAGTAGTCCTGATTTGGTCAGCAATTTTGCATTTGAGAATGGCGATTCTGACACCACTTTGCAGCTAGGGTACTGTTTCTTTCCTTAATAACAAACTTCATTTTTCATTATAATATCGAACTCATCTGTAATTAGTCATCGTATGCTCAATAGTACCATTTTTACTGCAAGGCGATGAGTAAACCAAAATATGCCCTGGTCCTGTTAAGAAAACTTCAACTTTAATTCCTTATACAATTTTTCGATTTACAAATGATTTGAAAGAAGTTTCTCAAGTAAGTGAAAATGAACTTTGCTCTCTTACTCTGTCGGTTTTACATTTACTTAATCGTTTTGCTAGGCTGCCAAGTGATGCTTATGGGAAGAGGAAAGCTCCAGAAAGAGAAGCCCAATCCAATGACTCAGGGAGCCAATTAGGTCTGTAATTGTTTATGAGGATCTCTTTTCTGTAGAATCAACAGATGCTAGAGATGAAGGTGATACAATTGAGAGTGTAGTTTGTTGAAAGGTCAGTACCTTGTAAAAGAGAGTGTAGAATCGTTAGGCGATGCCAAAATCATCGGTGTGGTGACATAAAAGTTCCTTTCCTGGGAAGGTTTGGCGGATGAAGAGGAAAATGTCCTAGTTAGTTTTTACTATTTGGTTTGTATTTTCTTTCAGGTCAGAGAAAAGAAACAAAGGAAAATGCTTGTCTGTTTTCGAATTTGCCAGTTTTAGCTCCCCTTTTGTAGTCGGATCAAGATCTTTAGAGCACCTAGAGTACTTTCTGAAGTTTCTTAATCTCAGCCATTATTTGAAATTGAAAGGTTCAAATTATGCACCAATGTTATAGAGAATACCAAACCCTTTATGGTTGCATAAAATGGCCTTCGTTTATGTGAAGTCTAAACCGACTGATGTTGAGGAATCCGCGGATGAGTTGTGCATGGTTAAGGGTGAAATGCTGCTCGAACTCAGAGCGAGCTGGTTCTCCCCGAAATGTACCAAAAACAAAGTGTCCTGTAGTTTTATTGTTTTTCCGGCTTCTACATTTTCGAAAACAAAATAAACATTGGTTCGATCATTAGAAATGCGAGTTTTAACTTTATTTTTGCAATATACAAACTCTAATTTACAAACTAAAATCAATCAAAATACAACAATGTTCTGTACACAGTAAATTATACAATTGATCTCTATTTCTTCTGCTGTGGAAGGCCATTGAGCAATTGATTTCTCCCAGCCAAAACCTTGTCGAAGACGGAATCCACCTCCTTTCCCAAACCATCCACGAACTTCTCAAACCCCTCTAATCTTCTTCTCAATTCCTCAGCTTCTGCTCCACTGTTTTTTCCAGTTCTGATTGCCGCAGCAAGACCCGCCACTGCATCATTAAGCTCCTTCACCTCCTTCAATCCACCATTTCTCTCCATTATTTCATCCAGTCTCGGATATAACCCCGAAAGCAACGGGTCAACAATCCTTCCACTTGAATTCCTCACCTCCAAGTATGGTTTGGGATTCCCAGCTAATCCAGACATCAAAATCCCGCCCACCCAAAATACCATTCCCTGCATAATATCCAAAGCTTGATGAATCACTGTTTCCTTGCTAATCAAGCAACTTCCTTTCCCAACCTCTTCATTTCCTTGGAATCTGATTCCATTGCTCAAACCCTTTGGTTGGAATTGGATTGCCTTCAGATGCTCCAAAGCCGAAGAAGGCGACGAATTCTCCACCAGGCTCAAGCCATGAGCCAGGGAAACCCTAGCCTTCCCGAGATTAGACAGAGAAGAACTGACAGAATTGCAAAGCTCCAACAGACTCAAAGAGTATTTGAGATACCTATCCATAGAAGCAGCTTCCCATCTGCTCATGGGAAAGTCTACTTCCACAACCAGCTTTGCAAAAGCACTTTGGATGATAGGCACCAGCTCAAAACACTGCTGAATCCATGGAAATGATGGAATCTCTGATCCTGCAGATTTTGATGAACTCAGGGGCAACAATTTTTTCAGGGAATTTGAAACATGGGTTTGGAAGGCCTCCATAGATGCCGATAAGGCGGGTTGCGACGGGTGGTGGTTGTGGTGGTGGTGATTCGCCAGCTTGGTGCAGATTTGGTTAAACTTTTGCAACAAGAGAACCATTGCAATTTGCAAACTACGGTTTCGGTTTTGGAAAGTTTATGTGGCGAGTTTTTGGAAAATGTGGGCTTGTAAGATTATATCTTTTGGGGTTTGGGTTAGAATATTCCACGTGGCGTGTTTTTGTTGGCTGAACAGATAGACACAGAAAGAGTGGAAAACCAGGTGTGCGTGCGCAACATAAAGGAAGGAACCGGATCCCCTTCGGATCCAAATACACCTAGTCTCTTGAGCAAATGATTCGGACAATTGAAATTTGATTTAACGGTTACAAACAAGAGATTCGTTAAAAGTTATTATAATTATTGCCGTTTGATCAAATTTTAACAGTCCAGATCATTTGATCATTAAGCTCAATTTATTTGGATTCGGAAGGAATCCAATTCCAACTGAGAAGTATAAAATATTGGCGGCGGTCAAATGTTCTTATCTTGTTTTGTTTGGACGTATCCTTGAAAGACACGATATGGAGCAACTGGATCCACTTGGTGTTGCCTTCAGATGCAAGCTACGTATAGGAAGGATGAAGAAATGGAGATTGACAGATTGTTCATTTTGTATTTGCCAACTGGAGCATCGGATTCAAAAGCAATTGAAAATCAAGTGAAATGGTTCAACAACTTAAAACGTTAATAATGAGTTTTGTTCTCCAACGTATTTATTCTACACACATTTCTGTACAAGTGATTTTATTTGTGACATAACATGTGAATAACACATATTAAATGACATAAGAGCAAATGTTGCTCGAGAAAAGTGATTGTCTCATTCTTCTTTTCTCCACCCTCGCTTCTTTTATTTCATCTATAGTCTTGAATTTTGAGAATTCAAAAAAAAAAAAAATTAAAAGGGATAGAAACAAGAGAATGAGTGATATCGCGTTAGGAGTTGGTGTCCAGCTCAAAACCAATTTGCATTTTTTTTTTTTTTTGCGCGATTACATAATTTTTTTCTTCATGATTGCATCACTTTATAGTTCTATCTGGTATCAATTTTTTTACGACTGATTTTTTTAGTGTAAAGTCTAAACCGGAGTTACAACTCAAATATCTAAAAAAGACATGGTTTTTGACCAAATACAAGCTCAAAACACATAGAATAGTATCCTCTCCGATCTCTTCCATTCGAACCCTTTAATGCTGTCTGTTCATCTGAAAATCGAATGATCAGAAATTATTTCATGTTCACCTTTACCTTATTCAGTTCATCTTCACTTCTTCTGATCATCTTTTTTTATGTTCTTCCCTGTCACCTTCTCTTGTTCATCTTCTTCCCTCTTTTCCATCTCTCTCTCTCTCTAGCTTGAGAGTTAAAGAATTCGGAAAATTCAGATAAGAGGAATCCGGAGAGAATCCTATTTCAAAAGACAGTAGAATAATATAATAGAATCCTATGCTTGTTTTCCACTCTCTCATAAGAAAAAGCAAATTTTCAGCCTTTTTCAGATTAGACAGAAATAGAAATAGTAGTTGTTTTGGATAAAGTCATGGTTGAAGAATATCCATCGATTCCTTGTCCTTGTCCTGAAAAGCAAAAGAAATTGGGAGGTGGACCGTGCAGCACTTTGGTTCCTATGCTTTTATTGGTCCAAGTTGCAGCAGCACATTGGATTATTGAGAAAGGTTTCCTCGCCCGATCTTTTTCTAAGAATTTTAGAGATCCCGTGATCTCATCCGTTCATTATATATCATGAAATTAGAAATCATTTCAAAATTTAAAATTTAAAATTAAATACAAATAGTACCTAACGAATACTGATAGTATGATATACGATAAACGGGTGAGATCACATGAAAGTATAATGTTAAACGTTTCTTTATCAACATTATTGCTTTGTCTCTACAGGTCCTCTCCAATTTTTTATTGCCAATATGTATCTGGTAAAGTATAAATATTCATATGATGAAAACACTTTACACGAAACAGTTGCCGACTTTCCTTTAGTTAGCTGTTTTTTGAAATATGACGTCTTGAGTTGAACTTCATTTGCTGTCTGTGTCACCGTAGGTTGGTAGAATTTTTGTACGAGTGTTTGTAGAAATTCACGTTTCGCTCATTTGTTATTAATGGCAAGGGACTTTCTTGGGTACTCAGGAGTAATGGGTACTTAGAGTGTTTTAACTTATGGATTTTTGTTTAAAATTTCAAACTCTAACGGTTAAAACACTCAGAATACCGGTACTTCAGAGCAGAGCTAATAAGATGGACTCAACCTGTTAACACGACCCAATTCGCTCGTAAAATTTTAACTCGCGGGTTTGGGTTGTTCACGCTTTGGTTTGTGGTGGTTCTGTTGGTGAGGCCAATCATTTCCACCCATAAGCTTAATGGGTTGAGTTTAGTGATCCATTAAAAAAATTAGTTTGTGATGGGTCCACTCATTTGTCAGATTTACTCTGAAGCACCCTAAGTTTTTTGCTAATACTAAATAGAAAAACACTAAGGAGACTCTCAGAGTGAGACTGCCCTTTTAAGAGAGTCTCCTTAGCACCACTGCATTATTAGTATGAGATCCTTAACTGCGTAAGGGCAATCCATCTTGATGACGAATTCCATGACAACGAGCAATAGAAATTAGTCGTTCCATGCCTGCTGGCCAGATCATACCCAAGAAAATGAAACACTCACCAGAAACGTACATCAAAAGTGAACGTTTAAGTTACACACTATAACAAGAGCCGTTATATTGTTTGTTGTAACCGGATCTAACAACTCTTTGTTTCATGTGCACTTTAGATGTGCATTGGAGAAAACACACAAATGCTAAAGCTAAAACTTTTTCTTCTCTTCCTGTAAAATGTTTATGAACAAAATTCAAATATGGAAGCGCCGACTGAAATTACAAACAAATGAAGGAATTTACTACAGCCCAGGTATGCCGGAGAGTGCCCCAGTACACCCCTGTTCAATAAATTGGAAGCACTACCCTATTACCAGAGAGTCAACTTCTCAGTGGCTTAGCCTTGCGTATGTGACCCATACTATTAACAAGATCTTTCCGGGTACATACAGGGAACACGTTGATGTTCTTGAGCACTTTCAGCCGCCATAATACATATGGGAAACTAAGCTGGTCACGAGAAGTGAATCGAACCACCTCGTTAAACCAGAGGCACATAAACATATTAGTCAATGGTGTATGCTCCCTCACGATAACAGATGCTTCAGATAAAGCTGCACAGGTTAACGATGCAATGGTTCAGTATAGGAACAAAATTCAAGACAATGAGATAACCGGCTAGATCCTGTAGTTTTAAGTATGGTTATTTCTTAACTCCCAAGTATCTAAATAAGCTAGGTGGCAGCAGACTGCAAGGAAGGGGATCATAACCCACTTTAAACACAAATTGTGAAAATATGAATCTGACGTAGACTGATGTGGAGCGGACTGGCTGCTGGCATCCGTGTATGAGAATGATGTGCAGAGGAGCAAGTCAAAATATGCAAAATTAAAGCAATCAACAGACTGGTTTTAAATTCCAAACAGATTGACAAGAAAACATGAATAAACAGATAAGAAAACTTGAATAAACAGATTGATTTTAAATTTCGACTTTTCTTCTCAAAGTCAAATTTTAAGATATTTACACTCAGTAAAACCCAGGAGTACGTCACTTTTCATGAAGAATTAAGGCAAGCAATAATGCATGCAGTAGGCTTAACTACTACTACTTTGTACTCAACAAAGAAGTAAAGGAATTCAAGAATTGCTACTCAAAGAATTAAGAATTGCTACAATCATGACATAAATAGCAATATTTCATAAGAGAGATCAAGCAGGAACAAGTGAAAAAAAAAGAAGCATACCCTTCTTTCCGTTGAACCTCTTGTCTTCTGGCAAGCCATCATGTCGGTATTGAGTCAACTGCACCTCAACTTCTTCTGGTTTGGCCTTGTTTTTTTTTACAACAGCCTTCGCCTCATCATAAACGCTACTCCGTGCTCCATGTTCTGAGATCGCAAGTACAGAATTTGAACGCCAAAGCAGGGCTTCGAGCACACCTAAAGGGTCCCTCCTAAATTGGGACTTTGAGTCCACCCAAATGGAATACTTTGCATGAGGAAAAAGACGATGGGGCAACATCTAACACCAGAAAAAAATATACGAAGTCTCAGAGAAATATCCACATACACCTATTTGTGGTATGTGCCTAGCACTTGTAACAGAAATTTTGATATTTGACATTCAGCTTAAACCTACCATATCATGAATAACAGATCCAGCACCCCTTTGACTAATATTCTTCTGCTTAAACTATCATATTTTACTTTATTAATGTAATTACAGAAAATAGATTCAATGTTGCAAAAGCTTTCATGAATCATGAAAACAAAAATGTTTGGAAAAATAAAAAAGTAAAGAAAATGACAGATGACAAAAGATAGCAACATGATCAGGATAAAATTTTCAAACTGAATTAAACAAACTAAATGAAAATAGAGGAAAAGAAAACAATTTAACCTAACTTTGAAAGTTGTTACCTTTGGGATCTTTCCATTTAACCTTTGGTCCGAAAAGGGAAGATCTTTAACAACCACAACGCGCCATTTCCCAACAAATCCATCCCCATCAATTCTATGTTCAGCCGCTTCCTGTGTACTTAGAGTAATATCATCCCAAAAAGCAACATAGCAAACCTGCATCCATTCAATACCTCATATGAGTATAGAACTTCTACCGCTAATTAGTAATATTTGACTGAAAGACAAAAACCTTTCGAAGTGATGCCTCTGACATTCCAATAGGCTGATAAAGATCATCTCCACCACCAAATGCACATGTGGACACTACAACCTTGCAACTATTCATGTACTCCTTGTCTTCATTTGAGATTTTAAACCCTCCATTTTCACTGTAGAAACCACAGTTCATAGTAACAGTTTCATTTACCTGTGAGAAACAAATTTCTAACTATATGAACACTGCCTCACAATACAAATTATTATTATTATCTTTGTTAAAATCGGGCACAAAGTAAAAACCTCGATGTTCTTCACAATGAAAGTAGCATCTCATCAGAACCCAAAGAAATTAGATGCCTCTTAAAACTTAGTCCTTTAACATGACAAAGACCAAATAAAATACTAAACCAGTTCAAAGGTTCAAAACAAGAATGCAGCTTATTACCTTAAACGATTTCTCTCTCTGATCTAGTGTTTGAGTTCCAGTAAATGAATTAAATCTTGTGGCCTCTGGTTGCTCTTGAGAAAGACTGTTGTTCCCTCCTAAAAACGAAGTGTCATTCTCTGATCTGTATAATACTTTCTTAACAGGACTATCGGACTCTTCACGCACAGGAATTTCGAGTTGCTCAAGTTCTTCAGGAGATAGAATGTCCAAACAACCTACATTATCCGCAAATTTTCGGCACACATCAAAATGTTTCAATACTCCAATTCTAACAAGAATAAATTTTTCCACCTACAGTATGCACAACCCAATTATCAGTAACACTAAAGAAACAACAAAACAAATCTCTCCGAATCGTAAACTGATAAGGATATCAAGCAATGCATGATAAATGATAATCGACTTTTGCGTAGTCACGTTAATCTAACAGGTACAATTCTAGCTCACAGTAACTGAAATTTACAACTTCATTAGAAACTAAGCAACTTATAACACTATGTAGATTGCAAAATTGTTTCTTTATATTCTTAAAAAAAACAGAAAAAGTAAAGATCTTTAACCCGTTCTTCACAAAATTCCGGAGTAAACTGTCGGTTTACCCCCTGAACTTTCACCTCACTTTCGATTTCCCCCCTGAACTTTTCCATTGGAAAATTAAGGACTCAAACTAATTTTTTTAGCCAATTTGCCCCCTACCGTTAGTTTTTCATATATTCCATCCATATTTCCGTTAAGTGAGACCATGTGCACAACATGTGAGGGTAGTTAAGTCATTTCACTCTTAAAAATGATTAAAAAACTAAAAATAATAAAAAAAGCAAAACTTTCCATCTATTTTTTCCCGCTAATTCCTATCCTCGATTTTATTTTTGTCTCTCATTCCTATGCATGAGAAATGACATATGGTGTTATTGTCTACCATTTTTATTTTCTCTAACAAATTAATAATTTGACAAATGCTAATGGTGCTATTGTCTCCAAAGCAGTGCATTAATATAAGAAACCCTAGTCTTTTTTATGGACATGTTTCTTATATTAATGCACTGCTTTGGAGACAATAACACCATAAGCATTTGTCAAATTATTAATTTGTTAGAGAAAATAAAAATGGTAGTACATGCTTCAAAAAAAAGATTAACTTAGCTACTTATGAAGACAATAACACCATATGTTATTTCTCATGCATAGGAATGAGAGGGAAAATTAAAATTGAGGATAGGAATTAGCGGGAAAAAATAGAGGGAAAATTATTATTATTATTTATTTTCAGTTTTTAATCATTTTTAAATTGAAATGACTTAACTATCCTCACATGTTATGCACATGGTCTCACTTAACGGAAATATGGATGGAATATATGAAAAACTAACGGTAGGGGGCAAATTGGCTAAAAAAATTAGTTTGAGTCCTTAATTTTCCAATAGAAAAGTTCAGGGGGGAAATCGAAAGTGAGGTGAAAGTTCAGGGGGTAAACCGACAGTTTACCCTAAAATTCCGATTACCCATTTTTCAATTGCATCCCAAACGTATGGAAATTAAGCAAGAATTGAACTTACGTTGTCTAACGCCTCCAACAACCCGAGTCGTATGATCAAGCCGATTCAAATTCGCATCCGAGTTCTTCTCCAAACTCGGCTTCTTCACCGTATTACGTTCCGACTCAACCAAACTCGGCTTCTTCACCGTATTGCGTTCCGACTCAACCAAACTCGGCTTCTTGCCGATCCTGGAAGCCTCGAACAGAAACAACCCGAGGGCCGGAATAAAAATGAGAAGCGCCCAGTACCTGACGAGCTTTCTAGCGATTCGGTGCTTGAGTCGCTGGCCGAGTTTCTTGCGCTTTCTTCGAACTCGGACTCTCATCCGGCCGAGCTCGTCCGCTTCGTCGTCGGAGACTGAGATTGATATGCTGTTGTCGTTGAACATTGACGATGGCTGCTTCGATCGCGGGAATTGATATCAATGATTGGAATTTGGAAGTGGATATGGGGAAATTACGGGTTTACTAGATCAGATTTTTCAAAGTGTGACCTTTTTCCTGCTGTGAAGTTTCTCAACGTTGGACACTATGAACCGACGGAATCGATTTTTCACGTTATTTCTTTGGTAATTTTATTATTATTATTATTATTTAATTACCATTGAGGAGTGTATTTTTGCACTGTGAAGGTTCAAAATTAATATAATAATTTAAGGTAAGGGTTTCGAACTCGGTGAAGGAAGAAATTATGAAAATAAGTTCATTTGAGTAACATCTATACATGCAATTAATAATTAAAGACGGAATCATGTTTGTATGCACTCAAAAATAAAATTTTACTTATGAAATTCAAGGCCTAGTAATTGGGGCTTTCATGCCCTTTATGTTTTCAAGTTATCATACAACTTGAGTTATTGGACTTGACATTCAAAGCCCATTAGGCCTTGAGGCCCAAAACTAATCCGAGGTTTAAAACAAACTTATTCATTTGATTAATTAACATATTAATTAATTCTAGCCATAAATAATTAAACCATTTAATTATCCTTACTTATCTCTGTTGTTTCTTCAATCTCTACCTTACACGGTATATGATCCGTTAAGTTCCTTTTAGCAAGGCAGTGGGCGATTACAACTCTTTAAATCGATTGTGAATTGAAACTTACTTTCAATTCTCCATTTAATGATTATACACCCTTAGGGCTTCCACAAACCATGAGTGACACCTAGCAGTATGTCATGGCTACCCAAGCCAATCAGAAGAGGTGGAGAACCTATTTAGGGTTGGTTTGGTATTGTTGTGCTTTGAAAAAAAACGGTTTTCTGTTGTGCTGTGAGAATAAGCAGTTGTGAAATAAAGCGCAAAGTGTTTGGTAAACTTTTTTGTAAAAGTGCTTTTGAAAAAAAAAAAACAATATTATAGTGTTTGATAAACTTTTATGTAAAACAGATGTGAAAAAAAAACTGATTTTTCAAAGCTAGGTTTTGCAGCTTTGTGTTTTTAGTTTTTTTTCACCCAAAACTGTGAAAAAAAATTGAAGCTGAATGTTTACCAAACATAAAAAGCTCATAGCTTTTTTTGATAGCCACTTTTTTTCAGAATCACCTCAGTACCAAACTAGGGCTTTATTTGGGATTACAATGCAATACGGTCTTTCTCTAATACAATATTTTGACCACATTATTTGATTTGATAGTTTATTCATGTCTACTATCCAATGTGTTTCTCTTACTTATATGATTACCTTGAATGTGATTTGGAACGACTTCCTAAATCTCATTCATACTCTGGCCAGAGATTTTTAATCATATCATATAGTATTCTTCCTCAAACTGTTTGAAGGTTAGAGATCCCTTGTTGTGCATTCATTTGCCTCCACCGCTAAATGGCTTAACCCCAACTATGTCGTGGACACCCTTTGACTGGGTGACTTTGACATAGTCAAAGATCAAGGACCCAACCACAAGACAACTATGATGCATCAGGTCAAATGACTACTTTGCATTATCTCAACCATGAGTTTTCAAGTGACATGAGTATGAGAACTCTTTGTTTATTGTGTTCAGTGGACTCATTCTCTATTGAGCACCTACATGCTTGTCTTGGTGTCAGTCACACCAATGACTCGAGACCAGTCACTCTCTCTAAGAGAAGACATAGCACGTACTAATCTTAACAAACTGTCAATGCCCAATTGGCAACCTATGATCAGGAACGTTTAAGATATGTATACGAAAGAGAATGGTCTCATGAATCTAACTTTTTTAGATCACATTCTCTCAATTACATATTCATTGGATTTATTGTTTTAGGCATATAACATTGATATGAGATGGCTTTAAACAATAATCTTTGCCTTTTATATTAAACTGGATTAGTTTAACATGTGAAATGTCTGTAAAGTATTATCATATGATTAGTTTTAAGGCACATTTCCAACACTCGGAATGAATACTCAAATGATCAAAAGTTTAATTTGTTTTAAAAGTACATAGTTTTTCAATTTGAAATGTATTTGCACTGTTTTAAGCATTAATGGGATAAAACGAGCGTGCGTTTGACACGCTTTGGAACTTAAACAAATAAACACATATAATATGCTAATAAGACAATGAGTATCAAAAGATCAAAAGAAAAGTAGACAGTTTTTCTATTTGGAGTATATTTGCACTGTTTTAAGCATTTATGGAATAAAACGAGCATGTGTTTGACACACTTTAGAACTTAAGTAAATAAACAAATATAATACGTTAATAATATATTAAGAATGCATCCATTATGATATTAGACCGCATGCATCTTTTTTTTTTTTGGTAATCATGTACCATTGTAACGATGTCTTGGTATAGCCAAAATATTGGCAGCCGTTGTGAAAAATTATTAATCATATTTTAGTTATTTGTTATTATTTAAAAGATTTTTTTTTTTTTATGATTGACAAAATAATTCATGATAGACAAATTTAAGAACAATTATATCAATTTTAAATTTTAGGGACCAAAATAATGAATTATGTTAATCTCATAAATTATTTTGATTAAAAAACCTATTTTTATTTATGTCAGTGTGACTTTATACAAAATCTCATTTTAACCTTTCCATTCTATTATGTTGCATATTATTTCTTCGCAATTGTGATATTCTTTTGTTTCGCACTTTACTATATTACGTGAAGTGACTTGAGTAAAACGTTAATTTCATTGACGTGGCATGAGCTATTGGGTCGTTTCAATAGTGAATAGAGGAATGAATAAGTTAAGGAGGTATAATAGAGGTATTCGTCAATTTCCCCCCTGAACTTGTGACTATTGGCCAATTTCCCCCCTCAACTTTAATTTTGGCTAATTTCCCCCCTCAACTCTCATAATTAGTCAATTTCCTCCCTCAACTTTAATTTGGCCAATTTCCCCCCTCAACTCTCATAATTAGTCAATTTGCACCATACTATAAATTTTTTAATTTGATCATAATTAAACAAGTGTGTGTAAGAAACTAAATAAGATGTATGTTAATCATTTTCCTATATCTTTATCCTATTACAAATAGATTAAAATTTAGAATTTTACAATTTATCATAGATAGTATTATTAGTCATAATAAATCAGTATGGAGTAATTTTATTTGATTTTTTACCATACAAAATTGATAACGAAAAGGATTGATGTGTACATTTTTGTATGTGAATACAATTTTCTTTATAAAAGTGAAAGCTAAGTTCAAGTAAATTGCAGAGAATCGAGCTTTAGTGCAAAAATGGCTAGTCAATTCATAATTTTTTACTCCTTATTAAGAATAACCTATTTTATTGAAATAGGTCTGATCCATGAGTTTAGGATTATTATGTCTTTTTGTTATTATTTCTTCTTCTACATGCTTTAAACCTGATTCATAACTTTTTCTTATAATCAACCCATATCACATACTAATTGTATTAATGTTTTTGTACATTTTACCCTATATTATGCAAGTGAGTTTATGTTAATTTTAGTACTTTGTTGGAAGTTATTAGAAAGATTGAAAAAAAAAAAGAATAGATGGAAAATTAAAAAAAAAATTAACAATTGGGTGCAAATTGACTAATTATGAGAGTTGAGGGGGGAAATTGACCAAATTAAAGTTGAGGGGGGAAATTGACTAATTATGAGAGTTGAGGGGGGAAATTGGCCAAAATTAAAGTTGAGGGGGGAAATTGGCCAATAGTCACAAGTTCAGGGGGGAAATTAATGAATACCTCGGTATAATATTTAGGTACTCACTAGTTAATACTTTATATATTTACTTTTTATTTTGATCCAATAATATTTTAACACATATTTTAATATTTTTTAAAAATATAATAAACATGTGAATTAATTTTTCTTGATCTTTTAAAAAATAAAGAATATGATCATTTAGTAATACAGTCTAGTGGTATTCTTATTCACTTGTGATTCTCCCCAAATACAAATTTGAGTCACATTATTGATAGCTCATTATAAGGCTTAGCCCACCTCCCCATTTGTAGATAATATCGTTAGTTAAAAAAAAGTTAAATTACATTTTACTATCTCAAATTTGAGATCTATTACAATCTCATATAACATCTTCAAAAAATTTCACTATCATACATCATGTACTCTTTTATTTCAATATAATATATCTGTTACATTTTTTATCCGTTAAGAGCGAACATGACTGACACGTTTGTGCCATGTGGCTGCCAAATTTATGCTACGGGACAAAAAAATAATTTTTTATACATTAAAAATATTATAATATTAACCCTTAAAAAAAAAAAAAAAAAAAAAAAAAACCAACCAAGAAACCCAATCCCCCCCCGCCGCGACCCTTCTCCCTCTCCTCCACTCTCTTCACCTCCCCTCCCTTCTCTCTCCCCAGAGACCCACCAACCCATCCATCCTCGTTCGTCGTCTGTCCGCTTTTCCCCCTCCGTTTGTTCCCCTCCCTTCCCAACCAAAACCACAACCCACTCCCCCACCGCCACCCCGATCCGACCCATTTCAACTCATCCCTCACCTCTCCACCTTCACCTCTCTGGTCCTATTCGACCCGCCCACAACGAGGATAATCCTAATCTCACAGCCAAACAACTGTTGCCCCACTTCTCCAGGCTGTCCGCGCCCATTGTTCTTGAATCTGGTTTATATTTTCAGTTTTTTATTATTTTTTTGGTTGGGTTTCCACCGAATTGGATTTTTTATTTGGGATTGTTTGAATTGGGGATTTTTATATGGGTTTGATTTGGACTCTTACCTTCACCGGCCTCCATTTTTTTATTTTTGATTTTTTTATTTTTTGGGATTAAGGTTGGGTGCAGGTTGGTATGGGGAGAGAGAAGGGAGGGGAGGTGAAGAGAGTGGAAGAGAGGGAGAAGGTAAGACATAGGTGTGTGGGGGGCTTGCGGTGGAGGTGGGGTGGAGTTGGGGAGGGGGGGTGGTTGCGGGGGAGGTGGGGTGGGGTGGGAGGGTTGCCGGGGAGGTGGGAGTGGGGTGGGATGGGGTGGGTTTCTAGGTTGGTTTTTTTTTTTTTTTTTTAAAATAGGGTAAATTATTTTTTTAATTAGTAACTTTTAATTTTCTCGATAGTTCTGAACGGCACAGCAGCACCGATCTGGCAGCTCCACAACAACTCTATATAACAGGGCTTGCAAGGTCACTAATCTTCACATCGATCTAACTCATATAGTATATTTCATATAGAAAGATGGAGCGTTCCATGCGTTTGTTTTCGACTGCCTTCGTCTTTGTTCTTCTTTTGGTGGCTACAGGTAACCTAAACATATACATATTCTTCTCCAGCTAAATTGCCTCTTGTTAACATATTAATTTCGGACTTTTTAATAACCATAATTGGCAGGGATGATGGGACCAATGCTTGCGGAGGGTAGGACCTGTGAGTCTCACAGCCGCAAGTACAAGGGAACCTGCCTGGGTAAAAGCAACTGTGCATCTGTTTGCCAGACTGAGGGCTTCCATGGAGGCCATTGTCGTGGCTTTCGCCGCAGATGCTTCTGCACTAAACATTGTTAATTAGCTATTAATTAATGATGAGATGATCATCATTAATCATACATGTATGATATATATGTGTGACATGATGAAATAATCGCTTAATTATCATTCCGTGCATGGATACCTACGTGCGTCCATGCTTGTGTGCTACTAGAATAAATTAATAACCCAATCTTTCACAGTTGGGTTATCATTAATTGTTCTTTTGTTCTTGTTTATTAAGTAAAACTATCACCGCGTGAGTTACTTTGTAATCTCTTATGAACATGTTCATTTTATGTAACTTCCATGTTTCAGAACAATGTCTTTGTATTACCCTACCGTTTGCAATGCAATAAATGATGAGTTTCTCGGTACCAGGATCACGGTTTATTACAGTAAGTAAAATAATACAATTGGTTCGACATCTCAAGAAAAACAAAAAAACAAAAAAAATTCAATCAATTGTATTATGAAACTTAGTATACCGAATCTTGTTTTTGACACATTGAAAAATGTCTCCTCTGTAGATGCAAAATGAGGACATTATTTTGACCTTATTATATAAGAATGAGGCAAAGGTCATTGGCCTGCCACGTCTCTAAGGGTGCGTTTGGTACGCAGACGGGACGGGACGGGACGGGACGGGACGGAACGAATGTGTAATTTTTGAAAAAGACATGGGGTATATTTGTCTTAAAATGGTAAAATATTGTGTTCCACACACGTGGAACAAACCCGTTCCAGGGGGGAGGTGGAACGCAAAAACACCCAAAATCTGTCCCGTGGAACAGCCCGTTCCACCCATTTTTGGCGCACCAAACGCGGGACGGAACGCCTCGTCCCGTTCCGTCCCGTCCCGTCCCGCGTACCAAACGCACCCTAAGAGATGAGGTTAGAAAAGAGGTTTCCCACAAAGCTTCAGTACCAATTCTACGTGTTTCTGAAGTTTTACCATGGAAATAATTTAGGGTTTGCATTAACTTTATGACAATGGTTGCTAGTTTGGCTCATTTTTTTAATTTTGCACACCTATTTTAATTATGGTCTTCGGTCAAAGATTATTTTCAATTTTTTTTGTAATGACCAAACCAACTTTAATAAGAATGTAAAGATTGGTATCACGTTAGTTGATATGTAACAACAAGATAGGCGGATCTAAACTTCTGGTCCTTGTGCTACTACCGGTAGTGCTCGTGGTAATTAATTTAGAGATTACTATTAATTGACTCTTTTAAAAATAAAAAAAAATAAAAAAACCTTCAATTCTATGTTTATTGGAATACTTTTAGACTTGTCTCCTTCTCTCTCGTACTAAATAATGAATTAAATTCAAGCTTTTCGATTCTCGAACAATCTTACTGGTTATGATTTTGGAGATGGCTAAACCCTAAACTATTAAGCCTAACTAGCTATAACATGTTCATGATCAAGTTAAGTGATGAGTCTGATGACTACCATTGGAGCAGCGAAGAAAAGAAGCATTTTTCACAGCACTGTAAAACTTGGATTAATTGACGTCATGTGGGGAAAAAGGACAGAGAGACATGACTGACTCACTCATTCATTTTAGCACAGAAATATGCATGGCTCCTGTTGTTTCCCTCTTTCTTTAGGACTTGTCTGCCCTTCCTCATCCTATCATTTTCCCATCCTCTTCTATTTATGGTCACAGTTAAATCACATCAATATTTTATATTTTTATTATTTTTTATTTTATTATTTTTATAAAAAAAATCAATATAAAATGTTGACGTGTCTTAATCGTGACCACAAAAATAAGAGAGGATAGGTCGGACTTGGATTGTCTGCCCTCCCTCATCACATCCCCTTCCCATCCTTTCTTATTTATGGTTACAGTTAAGTTATATCAACATTTTATATTTCCATTGTTTTTTGTCTTGTTATTTTTATAAAAAAATCAATATAAAATGTTAACGTGGTTTAACCGTGACTACAGAAATAAAAGAGATGAGAAGGGTATGGGATGAGAGAGCAGACAATCTAGGTCCCTTTCTTTATTGTCGTTTATTTGTGAACGGCATGGTCCAATCACATCAGTAATAATGCTAGCACATGCACATATCTTATCTTCTCAATCTCCAGTCTATATAAGGGCTGCTAGGTTACGACTATAGATAATTAGATACATATAAATTATATAAGATGGAGCGTTCCATGCGTTTATTTCCAACCGCCTTCGTCTTCCTGCTGCTTTTGGTAGCCACCGGTAATATTTCTTTTCCCTCGATCTTGTTAATAACTTCGTCGCTAATATATATTATTACGATTTTAAGCAAGCATGTTAACCGTTTGTTGTTTGGAATAATTGTTTAAAGGGACGATGGTTGCTGAGGGTAGGACCTGCGAGTCTCAGAGTAACCGCTTCAAAGGAACATGCGTGAGTAAAAGTAACTGTGCTGCTGTTTGCCAAACTGAGGGCTTCCCCGGAGGCAATTGTCGTGGCTTACGCCGTAGATGCTTTTGCACTAAACATTGTTAATTAGCTAATTAATTAAGCTAGTGATGAGCTGATCACTTATCACTTAATTATCAGTGGATGAATGGACGTAGGTACTTTGATACGAGTGTGGAACTAGCTAGAATAAGTTAATGGCCTTCACAGTTGGGTTGTTAACCTCGTATCCCTATTATGGTTCTTAGTGTTCTTGTTTGTTAAGTACCACCGTCGTGAGTTTTTCGTAATGCCGTACTATGTACGAATTTCAGTATTCCTGATCCTTTACGTTTGAAATGCAATTAATCATCATTTTCTCAAGAGTTATGCTTTAACTTCATTTTATTAGACTTAGCCAAATTAACTAAAGCAACATAATCTTCCTCTACACCTAAAGTTCAAATCATGATCTATAATTTAGGTTAATTTGGTGTAGACGTACTAAAACTTGTGTAAAAACAATCATTTTGTTATAAGGATATGATCCTTTTACGTGAGATATAGGTCACTTCATTTACGTATAAAAAAGTGAATAATAAGTCAAATGTGCCTAAATTCAAGTATTCCATTTTTTTATTTTTTGGGATTAAGGTTGGGTGCAGGTTGATGAGGGGAGGGGGAGGTGTTTGGTTTGTGTTTTGCGGGGGAGGTGGGGGTGGGCCGCGGCCCAAACCACACCTTCTTTCGCAGGCAACGCATCTGCTTGCAAAGGAGAAAATACATCATGGAAATTCCTGCAGTATGGCGCCACAAAATTTCCAGCTTTTTTTCCCTCACAATTAACCCACTCCTCCGACTTTTCTTTCGTTGTTCCATGCTCCATTAAAATATAACCGTCTAAGATCATCTCCAACCCTTGGGCTAAAAGCCAAATTTTTTAGCCCCGAAAAATTTGGCTTTTAGCCTAGAAACATATTTTCTGCTCCAACCATTCTGCTCTAAAATTTTAGCCTGGAATTATTAAAGAATGAACTTAGGCTAATTTTTTTCTTAAATCAATTTTTTTTTAAAAAAAATATGTAGATTATTGTAAATTAATTTTATGAACATTTTAATCTAAAAAAATTTAAATTCCGATAAACATTTGACATTTAGCCCGGGGGGAAAGCTGTGAGGTATTTGGCCCAGAAATAACATTTGGCATCTAGCCTAAATTTTTTACATGGGTTGGAGAGTGTTTGGGGGGGGGGGTAATTTGACTTTTAGCCCAGGTTTGGAGATGGTCTAAAGAGACTCTAAGAAAAGATTTGAATTACTTGGATCTAACAGAAGATGTGACATAAAACCGAGTGTAATGACGTTCTAAAATTTATATAGTCGACCCCACTTAGTAGGATAATACTTTATTATTGTTGTGGTAGGTTCTTACTCTTCTTTGTCGACGTTATATTAAAATTTCCAATTTTAAGGATAATTATACTTTTTCTGAACAGTTTGTTGTTTTCAATTTTTCTTGCACAGTGAATTTGGTATCTGTAATTTTATTGTTTGTAAATTGTAATCAATCTCTTTACTTGTAAACCTTATTCATATAAGATTGTTTCGTTGTACGTGCCAAAGGGATTATAAGAAGAAAAGCAAGGGAAAATGAAAGGAATGGGACAAATTTACATGCCTTTTACTATGTTATTGTCAGACTTCGTGGAACTTCAAATTTCTTCACATCAAGAGGAACACAAGAAGACTTCAGAATCCTAAACGACGACTAAGGGAGAAAAAAACTCATGCCCTCATGAGAAGGGAATTTCATAAATAATAGTGGGTTTGAAAATAGCGTTTTAATTATATAACTTTTTATTGTGGGTGGAATTACAAAAGGAGGATAATTAAGCTCAATTAGGCTAGTAGAAATGGGTTGGGCTGTGATGTGCGTCAAATTAACTAAGGTTATATGACTCAAACAATCTTAAAAGACTTAAAACAACTTCAAACAATCAAATTGACTCAAACTAGACACTAGAGATGACTTTGAACGAAAATTGATTTGATTATGACTCAAGACACTCAAAAACACAAAATAACATAGATTCTAACCTAATTGACACTTAAAGCAAATGGGGGTTTTGATTTTGACGAATTTGAACTAAAACAAGACAGAAACTAAACTAGACAAATTTTGGTACGAATTTGGATTTATAGATGGTTTGTGGGCTTAGCTAGAGGTTTTCCTTTATCCACACATAACTTATATGAACATGAATCGATTTCCAGTTACTCTTTTGTTGAATTATGAACGACAATGCCCCATATTAACCGTGTCAATCACTAATTAACCCTCAGATTTTCCTTTAGTTATTGGATTGGATGACATCATTCGACAACCCAAAGCATTCTTCAAAAGTTCCCTACATGACATCATAATAAAGATACAATCAAAGATCATTACGTTCTGTGAAAATCATAAGCATTGACAAAGCATTCGTAACTATGACATCATGATACTCATGCCAGGAATTTAACTTAACGCGATCGTGACTAGAAACCTTCACTACTTGTGAATATAAGTTCCTAACGATTATGTGAAATTCCCTTATATTCTAGCATCAAATTCATGCATGCAAACTAAGTGTGCACCCTTAATCGACATACAAAAATAAGTTTTGAATAAAACAGTTAAGCAAATTGCCTTCACGATTCACAAATTCATAACTGGATTTAATCAATTCATATTGCATATAAAATCATGGCTTCAAAGTCTCCCCTAACTCATGTTCACAGCAAAAGAAATAAAATTGAATTTAAACATTGAAAACAAAAGATTGATTACACCTAAGAATGATCCAGCAATCCAAACTTGAATAACAACCATTCCAAGGGTCCTCCTTATTCTCTTTGGTGCGACACAAGAGTTGGGTGAAGGTTTGGATGGTGTATTGGATGGTGTATTATATGGAAGAATGGCTCAAAGTGTGTATGGTGGTGTATGGATGAGTTGATGGCTGCGACAAGGAGTGTTTGGATGTTTTTTTGGTTGTGTTGAATGGTGGTGGATTGTGGTGGGGGATGGATGAAATGTGGTGAAGGATGGATCATTTGAATGGTGTGGCAAAGGCTTTTATTTATAGGAGAAGGAAATGCATAGGGGACAAGGAAGGGTTATGACACAAAGTGAAAGGGAAAGAGGAAGTTATGACACAAAGTGAAAGGTAAAGAGAAAGTTATGACACAAAGTGAAAGAGAAAGTTTGATGCAACAAGGGGACATGAAAGGGAACACATGGCTCCAAATTCTTCCCTCCTTCATGACTTAATTCCTTCATCTTCTTAGCACATTCCCAGTCTCTTTTGGTCTTCAAATTTGTCCATCCACCTTGCTCCATGCATGTGCTATCCATTCCAAGCCCAAAACTGCTCCAAAATGCCCCAAAATACATTTTCTTGCCACTTTAGCCATTTGGACCTATAAACACACGAAAACTATTTAAAATAATAAAATAACAAGGAACTAACAACATAAATGCCAAGAAACAAGCTAACTAAGTCACATAAATGTGCTCCTATCACTTATCACTTAATTATCAGTGGATGAATGGACGTAGGTACTTTGATACGAGTATGGAACTAGCTAGAATAAGTTAATGGCCTTCACAGTTGGGTTGTTAACCTCGTATCCCTATTATGGTTCTTAGTGTTCTTGTTTGTTAAGTATCACCGTCGTGAGTTATTTCGTAATGCCGTACTATGTACGAAATTCAGTATTTCTAATGCCCAACATTTGAAATGCAATTAATCATCATTTTCTCAAGAGTTCTGCTTTAACTTCATTTTATTAGACTTAGCCAAATTAACTAAAGCAACATAATCTTCTTCTACACCTAAAGTTCAAATCATGATCTATAATTTAGGTTAATTTGGTGTAGACGTACTAAAACTTGTGTAAAAACAATCATTTTGTTATAAGGATATGATCCTTTTAAGTGAGATATATGTCACATCATTTACGTATAAAAAAGTGAATAATAAGTCAAATGTGCCTAAATTCAAATATTCATATTCCATTTTTTTATTTTTTGGGATTAAGGTTGGGTGCAGGTTGATGAGAGGAGGGGGGGGGGGGGGTGTTTGGTTTGTGTTTTGCGGGGGAGGTTGGGTGCAGGCAACGCATCTGCTTGCAAAGGAGAAAATACATCATGGAAATTCCTGCAGTATGGCGCCACAAAATTTCCAGCTTTTTTTCCCTCACAATTAAACCCACTCCTCCGACTTTTCTTTCATTGTTCCATGCTCCATTAAAATATAACAGTCCAAAGAGAATTTAAGAAAATATTTGGATTACTTGGATCTAACAGAAGATGTGACACAAAACCGAGTGTAATGACGTTCTAAAATTTATATAGTAGACCCCACTTAGTAGGATAATACTTTATTGTTGTTGTGGTATGTTCTTACTCTTCTTTGTCGACGTTATATTAAAATTTCCAATTTTAAGGATAATTATACTTTTTCTGAACAGTTTGTTGTTTTCAATTTTTCTTGCACAGTGAATTTGGTATCTGTAATTTTATTGTTTGTAAATTGTAATCAATCTCTTTACTTGTAAACCTTATTCATATAAGATTGTTTCGTTGTACATGCCAAAGGGATTATAAGAAGAAAAGCAAGGGAAAATGAAAGGAATGGGACAAATTTACATGCTTTTTACTATCTTATTGTCAGACTTCGTGGAACTTCAAATTTCTTCACATCAAGAGGAACACAAGAAGACTTTAGAATCCTAAACGACGACTAAGGGAGAAAAAAAATCATGCCCTCATGAGAAGGGAATTTCATAAATAATAGTGGATAGGAAAATAGCGTTTTAATTATATAACTTTTTATTGTGGGTGGAATTACAAGAGGAGGATAATTAAGCTCAATTAGGCTAGTAGAAATGGGTTGCGCTATGATGTGCGTCAAATGAATTGAAGTCGTCTGCTATTGACTTTTTTTTTAAACAAACAATATTATTTACACTAAGGGGAAGATGGTGGGGTAAGCCTCACAATGTGTTAGTAATAATGTGGTTCAAATTCGCCTTTGGCGAGAATCGAACCTAACCTCTCACTTACAAGTGAAGAGGAATACCATTAGACTGTAGTACTAAGTGGCAGCCGTCTGTTGTTAACTTAAAAGATGCATTAGCTATATGGAGCCATATATATTAGTACTCCCACCAAATTGCAAGTTAGGCTAAGATCCATAAAAAATAAGACACATTATATAATTTAAAACGTATTACTATAATGGAAAATAAATTTCGTATTGTTTTTTCTATTGACCTCAGTCACGGTTAAACGGTTAAAGAAATACTTTAATTTCATAATAGTTCTGAATTTTGCTTTGTTGGTTTAATTAGAATTTGTCAGCACAATGATATTTTCTTAATTAGTAGTGAGTTGACAACGATGTTAAGATGCCTGATGTGTTCTTTCTTATCTTTCTTAGTGTTGTTTTCCAGATAATTATATCAGATCAAAGCGTTATGGACCAACATATGTAAACTTATCTATTTGAGTTTTAGTCAAGTTCCTTGTATAAGGACAAGGGCTAGAGAATCTCTTCAATTATTGAGTATTGCCTTGAGTACCCAACTCTAATTTTATAAAGGTAAATTAGCTACAGTTGATCGAACAAACTCCTGGACAAATGCTCCTTGTGCCTGAATCGATAACCGTCCAAGAAACATGCTAAAATATGTTTCTTTTGAAGAAGGAATCCCTAACCACCCATCATGTACATTGTAATCCATATTATATGAGTTATGAGTTATTCACTATGATTGAGAAGGACATGTTAGCTACATTTTCATTCGGACCTTCTCATTTTTTTCTTCTTATCCTATAGTGTTGCTTAGTGATATAATCATCTGCTCTATAGATCACCATATGAAGATTAACTTTGCAAAAAGACAACTAAAATTTGTAAAGGTGAGCTAGAAAATAGAGTAGACGATTTATTAAATGAGGATTTACAAGACAATTTTAGATTTAGTTAATTTTTTCTTGCAGATGTGATTTTTAAAAAATATTCTAAAAATAACGTTTTCAAAACATAATAAAACATTACAAAATAAGAATAAATGTCGAAAAAATACAACAAGAAACTCTAAATGAGCACGTTGCTAAGAAAGAAAAAGATCACCTTTTGTTTCAAAGATTGCATCACAGTCCAAACCCACTTATCCTCTCACCTTTTGCTCTTTCAATCTTTTTTTATTTTCTGTTTTTTCAAAAAAAAAAAAAAAAAAAAAAAAGATTGTACCATTAAAAATGAAACAGGAAAAACTGAAGAAAGTAACAAACACCCACGTACACATTTTTTTCACCATTTTCAGGTAACTGTTTTCAAGGGATAAGACTGATAACAGGTATATTTATTGGAATTTGGAGTAGGGGCTAATATTCTGTTATATTTATAGAACCAATGGCGTAGTGATATTACTCATATACTTTGAATGAAAGAGCTGGTTGGCTGAAATTTCAGCGGCTGCTGAACAATTATTGTGCGATCTGGAGATGGATTGTCTGCCATCCCCTCCCATACTCTTTCTATGCCATTCTGTTTTATGTGGTTACAGTTAAATCACGTCAACATTTATTTTTTGTCTTACTATTTTTATAAAAAAATTAATATAAAATGTTAACGTGGCTTAACCGTGACCGCACAAAACATGAGAGCATGAGGAGGGTATGAAAAAGGGAGTGCAGACAATCCATCTCTGTGCGATCTAATCTCTATAGCCATCTGATATGATCTGGGTGGATTGTCTGCCCTCCCCTATCCCATTCCCATTCATTCCTATTTTTGTGGTTACGGTTAAGCTACGTCAACATTTTATATTCCCATTACTTTTTGTCTTATTATTTTTATAAAAAAAATTAATATAAAATATTGACATGATTTAACCGTGATCACAAAAATGAGAAGGGATGAGAATAATATAGGATAAAGAGAGTAGACAATCCAGGTCGTATGATCTCTCCTAGTACCACATTCAAGGGAATTTGCGGAAGTGTACGATTGCATCTCTGGTCAATTCAGAAAAAAATTTCATAATGGTAGCTCAGTCAAGTCATGGGCTGGCCTATATTCCACGTATAAAGTTAAATGATCATACGTGCTTTATATTATTCTGTTTGTGTTGATTACGTTTTAGATTTGAAAATTCTCGTTTGTGTTAACCACGTGTTAAACTTGAAAATTCATTAGACAGAGACATGTTCAGAATGAATCCTATATTAATGAGATAGGATCTTACATTGGTTTATACATAAATTGAATTATTTCTCATATTGATTTTATAATGAAACCTTAAATTTTTTCGTGATAATTGTACATTCATATAATTTAGCCTTCGACACATCCTTGCAAATGTAGATAAGATATACTTGTCATCAACTTTTTCATAAAAATGCGTGAAAAAATCAGACAAATGAGCTAAATGTGGGACCGGATCCCCTCCGGACCTAAATAAACTGAGCCTCATGAGCAAATGATCTGGGCCGTTGAAATTTGATTCAACGCCTAAAAATAGGAGGCCCCTATAAAAGTTATAATAATTGTAGCCGTTGAATCAAATTTTAATGGTCCGGATCTTTTGATCCTTAAGTTCAGTTTATTTGGATCCGGAGAGGATATGTTTCTACTAAATATAGATAGGATAAACCTGTCATCAACTTTTTCATAAAAATGCGTGAAAAAATAAGACAAGTGAGCTAGAATAGCGACTCTATTTATTATGAACCCTAAATTCTGTACATATATATAAGTAGTATCAAATTAGGGCAAAATGAGATCGTCTCATTCGGGTCCTCATCATGAAAAGTAGGTGACATAAAAATATAAGAAGAAATAATAAAAATAGTTACATAATTGAATTTTGAAAACAGGAGGCCATTATTAACGCTTTAAAAAAAGGAGTATGTACTATGTACAACTTCGAATGCAAGAATGCAAGATATATTTTAGAGTGCTTTTCTAAAAGCGTGGCCATTATTCCTAGTTCCTTTTTATTATCGTCCCTAGTTTAGAGATCTATCTCCTACATGTTACATATATATGATACAATGTTGGTATTGTAGTTAAAATAGTTTCTAAGATTGTCATAATTCATCAATTTCATCATTAAGATTTGAAATCGATAAAAGTGGTTTTTGAATTTGCCCACCGTCAATCATTTTGGTCATTTCATGAAAAACTCTGTTAAATAAAAACCAAAATGATAAAAATACCCTTAATTTAATAAACAATTGGTCAAAATGATTTGATAAAATTGAGAATATTTTTGTCATTTTAGTCCTTATTTAACAGAGATTTTTCATAGAAAACTAAATTGATTAATAGTGGACAAACTCAAGATTAGTTTTATCGATTTTAAATCTCAAAAATTAAAGTGAGGAGTTATGTCAATCTCAAATACTATTTTAGTTGAAAAAACCTACATCATCCTTTGACCTTATCCCTTTTGCGAGGATTCTTTCACGCGAGGCAATTATAGGACAGAAGAATGCGTTGACTCTGGAACTTTCCTTCTACAATAGGATTAGGAGGGACACTTTGCAGGTTCTCTCCTTTTCTTTTATAAACGAAGTGATGTATATACTTTTTCTTTCATAGAACATTGTCCTTTACCATATATAAAGGACAATTCAGGAGAAATTCTTATGGGTAGCAAAAATATAAGATACTTGATGTCTTATTTTATGTGTTATAATAAGAGTGAATGATGTGGTTAATATATTCCGGTTCTATAATTATTTTAATAAGAAACAAGTTTTTGTGCTTTATTTGAATGAAATAGTAACATATCATGATCCTATCCTGAGTACACCGAAAATTATTCACAAGAAAAAATGAAATATATTGGTCCTTTTATTGCTGCATTTATTATTTGTATTCATCTCACCACTAAAATAAAAACTAGTTACAGGTGCGTTGGTTATATCAATTGACTAGGATGATGAGTCAGGCTATTTGCACTCAACTTCAAATCTCTTTCACCGTAAGTTAGAATATTTAAAAATAAAATATGGCATTGCCAAAAAAATAAAAAATAAAAAAATAACTCTTAATTTAGCTCAA
Source organism: Malus domestica (assembly GCF_042453785.1). Lineage (NCBI taxonomy): Eukaryota > Viridiplantae > Streptophyta > Magnoliopsida > Rosales > Rosaceae > Malus > Malus domestica. The sequence goes on along the minus strand of NC_091662.1, from coordinate 35,617,979 downwards.
CTAGCAAAAGTGCTTCATACAAAAAGAGTCTCAATCGAACTCTGGAAGCGCTTTATGTAATGTAGGCTGTAGATGTTTTTTAGGATTCAAAAGCATTTTAAACTACATTTTTAAAAGAAAACTTAAAAGCGCGAATATGCATCCTAGAAGCGCTTTTTAAGCAAGTGCTTCAAGAAATGCTTGGACTTTTAATAAATCTTTTGACTCGCAGCTGCGGAGCTGAGGTCGGCGTTGCCTTCATACGAAAACAATCCTAAACAAGCTCTTAATGTCATTCTTAAGACTGCCAACAACTACAGCAAGAATGTGTGTTACATCATATATAGGTGTTTGGCCAAAAAAATTTACATATCATAGATCGTAGTATAAAGGTTAACTAGCATACGTATTCTTCATCACAATTATTTAATTAATAAACACATGTAATACGCAAAAATAAAAATCAGTGAAATGATAATGATGTGTCAAAGTTAAAGGTTGTGTGCAAAAACTGAATTCTTCCTACTAATTGAGTGCAAGTTATAAAATATATATCTTTTTCATTATCTTAGATGTACGTACCATCTCTCTCGTGGAAATGGAAAATGAGTGAAAGATAAAAAGATGGAAGAGCAAGTGGTCCATTTCAAGTCCCACGCAAATGATAGGAATTAACTTCTTGTGATCATCATCTTGAAATGGGAAATTTATTAGGAGGGAAGCTAATGATCACCAATAATACTAAAATTATAATTTTTTTAAAGAAGTGATGAGTAGTTTGTGAGGGTAATTTAAATGGTATGGTTATATAATATTGTGATATTTTTGTTAATGACATAACATAAAATTATGTGGAGAGAAACTTAAACATATCTTAGCACGATTATGTTACCATTGAAACGTTAACGGTATGCGCATATCATTCTTATTTTATTGACACGATTACACCACGGTCAAAACGTTATAGTAACGGTATACGCGATAATATGTAAATTGTTCTCGGTTTGTTGAGGCAAGTTTGGAAATGAGTGACAATTAATACACAGAATCTTGACGAAGGGGGATTTTCCTTAGAGCCCAGTCCTGCACTGGCTAAGACCATCTCCAACCGAAGGGTTTAGAGGGTTGAAAATAGCTCGAAAACCGTCTCCAACCGAGGGTTAGGCTAAAGGGCCCATGGGCCTTACTGGACAAAAAAGGGCCAAAGAGCCAACTGACTGGCCCAATCCAGCCAGCCCCCGCCCAGATTGGATTTTTCATTATTAATACATTTTCTGTTGGATATAGCCGATAGTATTGTCCTCTTTAGTGTCAGATATATTCGACAATATTGTCCTCTTTTTCTTTTCTTTTTCTTTTTTTGGGGGGGGGGGGCAATTTTTATTTTATTTTTTAAATTCCCCTTTTTTACCTATAAATACCTAAGTCATTCCTACACCATTTTCACATAATTTTCATCATTTTTAATTTAAGTTGTTGTAGTTTTTAAATTTAAATAATAAATTATGTTTGGCCTTATGGTCTTTAGCCCTCAGTTGGAGACGGTTTTTTGTCACAAGGCTAAAACGAGCTCTATGACCCTTTGACCCTCGTTTGAAGATGGAGGCAAATATGGCTATGTACTGTTCATTAAAATATTAATATCTTGGAGGGCCAAAAGGCTAAAACGAGCCATCTGACCCTCATTCGGTTGGAAATGGTCTAAGGTTGTTATACTTTCTCTTTGTTGGAAATTTTCATTTATTTAATTAATTGCATGTGTTATTAAATGACCCCAAGCACTTGCCAAACACTATTCACATGGCGTAACATGATTGGTGACTAACACATTTGGTCCCACTTTTGTCATATAAAAATGTGAGCTCTCGTACCCTTTCATAGGAATTTCAGTGAAACCTGAACATTTAAAACAATCATACTCTTTGGATCCAAAACCCACAAGCCCTTTCATTCTTTCTTTCTCTCTAAAAAGACAGCGAAATATACTAATACCATGAATACAATCAAAATGCAAACAATTAGGCCTTGTTTGGCACTTTTCTCTCTTCTCGTTCTTTCTTGCTTCGTAGCTCAAATCCATGGAAGCAAGCAATCAGAAGCACTTTCACGGCTCTACAAGTCCAAATTGAAGAACGCCGCCCCCATCGACAAGAGCCCTTTCGTGGCGATTTTTCACGCAAACACAACAAAAACTCATACTCAGGAGGGATTGAAGGAGAAGGATAGGATCGATAAGTTGCCTGGACAACCCAAAGTGAAATTCTCTCAGTATGGCGGGTACGTTACGGTGGATAAAAAAGCCGGTCGTGCACTATTTTACTACTTAGTTGAAGCTGAGAAAGCTAAGGATTCTTCACCTCTTCTTCTATGGCTCAATGGAGGTAAGTTGCTATCCTACTTGCAAATTGTAATGTCAAAGTCACCAGCTCAACTGATGGTGTTATAATTTGTCATTTGCTGCAAATAGTTGGCGTGGTTGCGTGGTTGCGTGGTTGATTGTGATCTCTTTGTCAAAGTCTACATTTTTTTCCTTTATTTTAATTATTGGTAATTGATAGGAGTGAAAATATATGAAGTATTCCACGGTTCCACCAATATCCCAACAAAGTAGCACGCTTGAGTTTGGCTAAAATGGTTACATCAATGTGCTCATTTTTCTGAAGTCAAATTTTAATCTATTGTCTTATAATTTAAACAAGTTTATGTAAAATATTGCTTTTATAAAAAATAAAAAAAATAAAAAAACCGTATTGTGTATGGTACTAGCTACTCCAAACCATCTTATCTTTCTGTGTTTTCCCACGCTGTGAGTCTGTGTAGTTTACGGCTCCTTTGGATGATGATGGTTCCTAGTTTTCTTGGGCCGGATATGATTGTTAAAAAAATAATATTTTATAGCCAATATTATACCCCTCAATTATATATTAATGATGCCCTAAACAATAATTTTCATCACCCAAAAGGTTAATTGTTAATCAGTTGCTTGTCCTGTAAATTTGCATTAATTGTCTTTAGGTTGACAACCACATATTATATTGTGATAGTCTCACCAAACACACATGGCTCACTGTTAATCGTTGATGTTTGTGAAATTTAATATAAAAATCACGTATGTCAACTAATGACAATGATTCATGTACCTAATAGCATCCACTGACTTTGGTATTATTTTGACCATAATTTATTATCAACATTAATTACGATCATGGTCTAAAATATCCATAATATTATGATATTTTCATCGAAATTTTCGTGTTTTTGCACTACCGATATTTCCGATATCATCGATATTTTAGACCTTGCTAAGTCACTCATGTATCTTACCATGCAATGTATACAGTGTAAAATATTGTACTAATTCATTATATATAAATGATTATGGTGTGTTTAAACTTCTTTCATTAATTACTACATATTTTCTACACTCACAATGTTTGCCAGCTCACTATATAATCAACTTAAATAAGTTATATCTATCATGCAATGCATTTCTTTCCAATTTTTTGTGATAAACTAATAAATAATTGACTAAATAAGCATACAAAGTTTCAATAAAAATTTCCAAATTTTTCTTACAATTTCCGTGGTTTTTATTCAATTTTTATCGATATCGATAATATTTCGATATTTCCATCGAAATTTTTGTATTTTTAAACTATTGATATTTCCGATATTATCGATATTTTATACCTTGATTACGATCACCTTTTTATTTAAATCACAATTTATTTGTTCGAAGCATTTCAACTTTCATTCACATTCCCCACATGGCTAATCCTGCCACCCCTCTTTAATTTCCGGAAGCGCTGGGATTTAAATCCTAGACTTCACTCTTGTGGAGGATATCTCGGCGCTCTTTCTGTTGATGAAGCTAATATATCTCTAAGTTGGAAAATGTGCGTAATTTAAATATGACGTTGAAAAAGTTTGTGATTGATAAGTTGAAATGCAGCTCAATTATTTATCAGATAAATACAAATACTTTTATTATCCACATGCTAAATAATCATTTATTTATACAATTGGGTTAACGTATCCTTTTGACCATTAGTTTTTAAAGAAAACTAATGAAAATAGCTTGAAAATTTTGAGTTTTAATGATAAGGACAAAATAAAGGGTAAAATGAATAGTACTAGGATTGACTTTTTAGTGTAAAAATGTGGTTTTTCGTTAAAGTAAACAGTACCGGGAGCTTTTCGTTAAAGTTTCCTAGTTTTTAAGGAAAACCAATGAAAAATGCTTGAAAACTTTAAGTTTTAACGATAAGGACAAAATAAAAGGTAAAGTGAATAGTACCAGGATTGACTTTTTAGTATAAAAATGTGGTTTTTCGTTAAAGTGAACAGTACCGGGAGCTTTTCGTTAAAGTTCCCTAGTTTTTAATGATTTGGTATAAGACTGCTATGACTCACTCTTGCAACACACCGGTGTATGGAATGTCCTGGTATTTGAACTGTTATATTGAGACTGTTACAGTTCAGCCATGTAAATTTACCAGTTCAATACACCGACCCATCTCATAGACATGTGTAATATTGTAGAAGTTTCTTAGAAAACCATTGTCATTTAGTCTACTAACTTCCACTTGAATTCCGTGTTAATTGGATCCAGTGACATAAGTAATAGTTACTTTGATGACTTTTTTAAAATTTATTGCCCATCAAATGGTACAAATTAAGTGACAATGTAATAAGGTTGCCATTGCTTAATATTTTCACAGGACCTGGTTGTTCTTCTCTTGCCTATGGAGCAATGCTCGAGCTTGGACCGTTCCGAATCCACAGCGATGGAAAAACACTTTACAGAAACAGATTTTCATGGAATTATGGTATTATAAATATGAAACAATTAACAGATATTAGTCTATCATTTTCAAAGTTTACAGAAATTACCTAATCTTTTTAATATGTTTTACTTTCCTTCAGCTGCCAATGTGTTGTTCCTTGAGTCTCCTGCTGGGGTGGGGTTTTCTTACTCAAATAGAACATCTGATTACGATGCAAGCGGGGATAGAAACACAGCTGCAGATAATTATGTATTTTTGGTGAACTGGTTGGAGAGGTTTCCTGAATACAAGGGCAGGGAGTTTTATATTTCTGGGGAAAGCTATGCAGGGCATTATGTACCTCAACTTGCACATACCATTCTCAACCATAATAAAAGGGCAAACAAGACCATTATCAACCTCAAGGGCATTATAGTATGTGCCTCTCTCTCTCTCTCTCTCTCTCTCTCTCTCTCTCTCTCTCTCTCTCTCTCTCTCTCTCTCTCTCTCTCTCTCTCTCTAAATTTGGGAAGTACAAATATATGGCAAATAGTATTTTTGCTTTACAAATAAGCAACATTGGGGGAGGGTTATCAACGCGGAACTTAAGAGAAAATGCTCTTAATCAATTGATTGAGTTGCTTACAAATCACTGGAAAATAATTAAGTTTTAAATTAATTGGCAAGCGTAATCTATAGCAAACAATTAGAACATAGACTCCATGTGGTTCTATGTTCTTGGATTCTTGGTAGTTAGTGAAAGTTGTTAAAAGGTCATAGGAAAAATGCTTGCATTGGAGTGATTGGTAGATCCTAGCAAGTGTTGGCCAACTGCCCCCATTTGGTGGTGCAAAATGGTAGGCTATTTGTAATCATATAATCCCTTTTATTATTGGTTTTCCATAATTCTTGGTCTGGTCATCATTTTTGTTTTTGATGGCTAATGTTACACACGTTATGGGCCCGTTGCCTATTTTTGGTGGGTGGGTGGAAAATCTGTTATTATATGATGAGAAAGTATTTTTGCACTCCTTTTTCACTACACATTTTTATATATTTGTATTGAACAAATTAAAAAAGAATTAAGGAAAAAAAAATTAAATAGATGCATGCAACATGGGAAGGGGGTTGCAAAAATTATTTTCCTTTTTTATATATGTGGAGTAGTATGTTGACTTCTTACTGTAATGGATGCGAGATTCATTATTGTATATACCATTCACATCAAGTTGATTTGCTACCAACCTATTATTGTTATTGATTCATTTAACTGCCACATAACGTTATTGATTCATTTATGTTATAGCACATGTATTAATTAGTGCTATATTCGAGGTCAATCAAATTTACCATGTCATGTGTTTGTATTACAATATGTATTTAGTAACATCATTTGACGGTGTGATGGCTAATATTTAAAAACTTTGTCACCATGACATGTTAAAAGCATTGATGACTAGGGATGAGTAATGGTTATGGCGGGCGGGTAACCGCGGTTATTTATTCATAACCGTTTATTCTCATACCCGCATAACCGTTTACCCGTTGGGTAATTGTCTAAACGGTTATATCCATACCCATAACCGTTTATAAACGGTTAACCATACCCATAACCGTGTACCCATTTAACCGTAACCGTTTAGTATCCGTTTACCAATTTATCATTTTTAAACCCATTTATCCTTTCTTTTTTACCATTTACTCCTTTTTCACCCGTCTACGTGTTTTTTTAACAACTTGAAAATTAAAAAAGAAAAATTTGTCATAATTTTATTTTTCTAACAATTAAACACCGTTATAGGTACATTTATCATACATTTCCGCATTTTAATTTTTTTAAGTCCGTATACCATTCCAATAATTGAAATAATAGTTTACAGACGATATTTTTAACTGTTAGCAATGAAGGTAATATAAAATTTGCTAAGTATTCTTGGGTTATTTGACTCGGAATGTAAAATATTAACATAATATAATGGTCCACGAAATTTAAAGTGGTTAAGAAAAACTATATTATATTAGCTATAGAAATCATGCACTATAGTCAATAGTATTGATCTAAGTTTTGTCCGATAGGGAACATGGTTTGTGTTAATTTTACATATATAAAATAAATGGGTAAATGGTTACCCGTTTATAACCGTGGTTAATACCCATAACCGCCCATTTAAATTTCGTGGGTAAACGGTTATACCCATAACCGTTTATTTATCTAAACGGTTACCCATAACCGTAACCGTGAAATTTAAATGGACGGGTAACCGTGGTTACCCATAACCGATGAGTATTTGCCCATCCCTACTGATGACAATGAAGCAGAACGTTTCACTAAAATTTTAGCAACATTGCAAATACCCTATCTCACTTCTTTACTCAAAGCTTTCTTTGTTACATCTTGCAGATTGGGAATGCAGTGATCAATGATGAAACTGATTCAAAAGGAATGTACGACTACCTTGCGAGCCATGCTCTGATTTCAGATAAAACTGCCAACAATATAAACAAGTACTGTAACTTTGCAGCTAATGCCACCACTCAACCTAAGGAGTGCAATGATGCCACTGATGCTGCAAATAAAGATACCTACTACGTCGATATTTATAACATCTATGCCCCTTTATGCTTGTCTACGAACCTCACTGCAAAACCCAAAAGGACTTCAGTAAGTTAAAAGAAAACCCTAAATTTTACTGCATGTAGATATACGTAACACCTGCTAATTACAAAACATAATCTTGCGGTAACATGTCGTGCAGATTTTCGAATTTGATCCGTGTAGTGAGTACTATGCATATGGTTATTTGAATCGTCCTGACGTCCAACAAGCTCTCCATGCCAATGTCACCAAACTGTCACACGACTGGGAACCATGTAGTGATATAATCACACACTGGGGCGATAGCGCATCAACCGTACTACCTCTTTTACATGAGTTCCTGGATAATGGACTTCGAGTGTGGATTTTCAGGTGAAGTTTCGGCGTTTTCTTCTTCAATATATACTTGAGAAAAAGAAGGCCTTGCAGTTTTAGTGTTGGGGGTACAAACGATCTTATTTTTATGAAAATATTGAGTGCAGTGGCGACATTGATGGGAGGGTACCAGTGACTTCAACAAAGTATTCTATTGACAAGATGAATCTTGCAGTAAAGACTGAGTGGCATGCTTGGTTCCTTAGTGGAGAGGTAATTTCCGACGACATTTTTTTTTTCTACTTTTCTTTGTTTCAGTAATTGAATTTTCAGAAGACCTTCAAAGTCTTAATATTTTTTTTGGATGTTCTATTTGTGTTATTGAACAGGTTGGTGGGTACACACAAGTGTACGAGGGAGGCCTAACATTTGCTACAGTGAGAGAGGCAGGGCATCAAGTTCCAAGCTATCAGCCTGCAAGAGGACTTTCTCTCATCAAGCACTTCCTTGATGGCACACCTCTTCCTGATACTACAAGATATAACTAACTAGCTAATTTCTTCAAATCTTTCTACCTATTCGACCGTCACTACCTTGTTATTAATATTTTTTTATCCACGCAAGGTTAATTGATTTGTCAATCTCCTATTTGTAATTTATTGTTATTGAAATTAATAAAAGTTCACTGCAATTTTTTATCTCCTCTCACTACACTAATGCTTCACATAGAAATATGACTTCTTAGATTAATTATTAAACAATAGTACATACGATATATATAGGATTACATCAAATCCCTATGACGCCAAAAATTCTACAATAATTACAACTCCACCATTCTCAGTCCCCACCACCACCCATCACCACCATTGTTACCACAACCACCCTCCACCATCATTGCCGACACCAATCACTCTCCACCACCACCACCACCACCACCACCACTCCCCATTACCATCACCATCTACACCACCAACACTCCAACTACCATTACCCCCTCCTTACTCCGCTATTGTCACCATTCACATCCAACTACCACCATCATTGTCACCTACCACGATTTAGTGGTAATGCTCTTTACTTATAAGTGAGAGATCTTGTATTCAATTTATACACATATTCCTTAATGTAAATGTATTGCTGAAGATATGTTAACCATAGACGGGAGATAAGTAGGTTCCCCTAAGGCACAGATACATTGTCCTTGGCTAAAATACATTACCAAGAACATAGGCAATTAGCCAAATTAAATATCAGTCACATATTTATTATGTAGAACAATGTAAAAACCAGATCATTTCAGCATCCAAATATCAAAATATGCATATTTTTGCCAATTTCCCTAAAAACATTCTCAAATCCTTTAAAATTCCCGAATTAAAAAAGCAAAAATCCCTTTAAATGTTTATATTTGTGTATAACGCTACTAAAATCAATTTATCGACGGATTACCAGCAAAGATGGATATCTCTCTCCCTGGCGACAAGAAGAGGTCGGGCAGAAGCTCAAGAGCAAAAGCTCCGACTACACCTCTCTCTCCAACACGAAATCCTTTGCACCACATCTTCCCTTTCCTCGACTTCCTCAACCTCACAAGTGATAAGAGAGGACACATGGCAAGTTTGTAGGTATATCTGCCATGTTAGAAAAGACAGCTAGGATTTGTTGAAGAGTGGTTATTTTCGATAAGATTTGGTTGGATTGGATCGGTTAAGATTTGGTTAGATTGGATAAAAGATTTTCTAGTCATTAAGTCGGTTAGTAGCCTTTATATGTTAGCTTTCTGAAAAGACTTATTGTATTGAACAATTACATTGAATGAATATTCATCCTTTGAGTGCACTATTCTCTCTCTCCGAGTTCTTCTTTCTTGCTTCATTTTTTCAGCTTTCTTGATCAAACTTTAGTAGATTTACAGTAGTTAATATGGTATCAAGAGCCAGCGATTCTCCTGTGGTGTCTGAATTTTTGATTGGTTTTCTGAGGCTCGTCGTCACTTTGGGCATCTGAAATTTCAGTCGGCGACGGCACTTTGGGCATATGGAAGTTGAGTTGGTGTATTTGGGTTTCTCGAATTGTCTTGCTGGGTTTCTCAATTCATCAATTCCCTGTAAGTGTATGATTTTTTTAGTTTTTTGAAGAAGTAGATTGTTTGTTTTGAGGCACGAAGCCATCACGGTTTATTTGGGGCACAAAGCCATTACTGTGTGTTTGCGGCACGAAGCCATCTGCGATCAAGATTGTATGTTTGGGCACGAAGCCATCTGAGAAATTGTTTGTTGTTCTTGTATCTTTGAAAGTTGAAATTGTTCTTTTTCTACTTGTGTTCTTGAAATCTGCATAGTTTGTGTAGCAATGGCGTCTAATACTGTTCGAATTGAAGGTCTTTTGGGTATGCTTACAATCAAGTTGAATGATAAGAATTTTTCGAAATGGGTTTATCAGTTCAAGTCTGTTATGAAAGGGTACCAGATGTTTGATCATTTTGATGGCACTGCAGTTTGTCCTCCTAAATTTGTGATTGATACAGAGCATGGGGTTACTAGTGTGATTTCTGAGGCTTTTCTTGAATGGGAATCAGTTGATTTAGCATTCTTGAGTTTGTTGATAGCCACTTTGTTTGATGAATCTATTGAACATGTATTGGGTTGTAAGACAGCACATGAGGCTTGGTCTAATCTCCAAGATCGTTATGCTTCAATTTCGAAGGCTAGGGTGAATACTTTAAAGATTGAGTTTCAAACTTTGCAGAAAGGTGGTGATTCGATAGATCAATATTTGTCTAAACTACGGAATATTAAGGATCAATTAATTGCTGCCAATGAATCTATCTCTGATAATGATTTTGTGGTGGCTGCATTATCTGGTTTACCTAGAGAATTCTCTATTATAAGAACTGTTATTCTTACTCGAGATAATTCTATTACTCTTAGGGAGTTTAAGGAGCAATTGTTGCGTGCTGAAAGGGAAGTTGACTCTATGGTTAATACTATGACTCATAATTTTTCTGGGTTGTATATGCAAGGCTCTTCTTCTCAGTCTGTTCAGTCTCAAGGTTCATTTAGCCATTCTGATGACATTCCCTTTGCTACTGGTGGGACAATTACTCGAGTACCTAATGGGGGTTCTAATCTGAGTATACCATATCATCATCAAGGTTCTGGTGCTTTGCCTTTTAATTCTCACAGTTCTGCTGCTTTGCCTTTTAATCCTCAAGGGTCTTCCTTTTCCGCACCACCATTTTCATCCAATGGTCTCATGTATTCTCCTGATCAATTTCCATTAAGTTCTTATGTTATGCCACAATCTCCATCCGTGTATCCAGAGTTTTCAAACTCATATGGTTTTGTTGGCAATGGTAATGCTCCTAGACCATTCAACAACTCTAATAATGGTCCCAGACCATTTTTTGGCCAGAAGTCTAATGGGGGGTATCGAGGTTTTAATGGCAGAGGCCAGTCATCCGGTACTAAGTCAAGTGGCAGTACTTGGCAACCTTGGTCTGGAAACACAGAAAATAGAAGCTATATTGTTCGAGAATGCCAAATTTGTTCCAAGAGAGGGCATACCGCTCCTAATTGTTGGAAAAGATCTACTAATCCTAATCAAGTAGGTCAGGTTGTTGAGTGCCAAATCTGTGGAAAACGAGGTCATAGTGCCTTGGATTGTCATCATCGTAATAACTTTGCTTATCAAGGCACGGCACCTGCACCTTCTTTAACTGCTATGCACGCACAAGGTCCGGCTACATTCTTGCCTCAAGATTCCTGGATAGTTGACACTGGTGCTTCCCATCATATGACCGCTGATGTCAATTCACTTCAACAAGTCACTCCTTATCAAGGCACTGATAAAATCACTATTGACAATGGTGAAGGTTTGCCAATTCAACATATTGGTTCTGCTCAATTAAATACTCTCCCTACTTCTTTACTTTTAAGAACTGTTTTACATGTACCAAATATTGCTATGAGTTTAATGTCAGTGCAACAACTTTGCAAAGATAATTTATGTTGGTTCATTTGTGATGATCATGAGTTCTTTGTGCAGGACAAGGTAACCAAAGTTGTACTTTACCACGGAAGGAGTAATGGGGGAGAGTTGTTTCGGATACCAGTTCAGTTGCTATTTGGTTCTTCTACTCATTCATCAAATAAATCAGTGGCTTTACGTGGACATAAAGTGAAAACAGCAATCTGGCATCAAAGATTTGGACATCCCAGCAATGCAATCCGATCTGCAATGTTGAAACAGTCAGATATAGTTAGTATTCCTGATGACCAACAACACTTATGTCATCATTGTATTTCTGGGAAGATGTCTATGTTACCTTTCTCTGCTAAAACAGAAACTTGTACCTTTCCATTTCAAAAAGTTCATACTGATCTTTGGGGACCATCACCTACTAAGTCCATAGAAGGTTACAAGTATTATGTTAGTTTTGTAGATGAGTTTACCAGATTTGTATGGATATTTCCCTTAATCAATAAATCAGAATGTTTTGATGTTTTTCGACAGTTTTATAGTTTTGTCTTGGCTCAGTTTAATGTTGGTATCAAATGTTTACAAACGGATGGTGGTGGTGAATATGTTAGTACCAGATTTGCGAATTTCTTAAAACAAAAAGGCATCATTCATATGCTCTCTTGTCCATATACCCCTCAGCAAAATGGCATTGTTGAGAGGAAACATCGACATATTGTGGAGACAGCCATTACTCTTATGACTGCTGCGAAATCACCTCAAGATATGTGGTATCATGCATGTGCTCACTCTGTCTTCTTAATAAATAGAATGCCCTGCTCAGTATTAGCAAAGCAATCTCCATATCAGAAGTTGTATAATATCAATCCTCAGTTACAAGGTCTCAAAGTGTTTGGTACTGTAGTTTATCCATATATTAGACCTTACACTGCAAACAAGTTACAACCAAGGGCTTCATTGTGTGTTTTTGTGGGATATGCTCCAGGGTATAAAGGAGTCATTTGCTTTCATCCTCCAACTAGGAAATTTATTATTTCCAGGCATGTTGTGCACGATGAAAGTCAGTTTCCATATAAGAATGTTTCTGTTACCAAGAATGGTTCTTCTGATCAAGCTTCTATTTCTCAGTCCTCGCAATCTTCCGTGCTAGTTCATGTTTCTCTTCAGCCAGGATCAGTCTCCTCGGTCTCTACAAGTTCACAGGGTATTGAAAGTCATCGTAGTACTGATTTGTCTTCCTTAAATGATATTGCTACATCTGCCACTCCTTCAGCGAATACTGATCATACTGGCCCTTCATCAACATCTGAAACAACTCCCTCATCTTCTTCCACAGCTTTGGTCTTACCTGTCCTTGATCCTGCACAACTGGAGGTAATTCTTCCTCTTAACTCTTTTCCTAATTATTTATCTCATTCTGCTCAAATTTCGAGAATGCAAACCAGACTACAAACCGGTGCTATTTCTCGGAAGAATTATGCTGGTTTTATTGCTACATTCCCTCAGTTACAAACTCTGAAACTTGATCCTTCTGATCATTGTCATAGTGGCTTTTCTTTTGCTGCTGCAATACATGATATTTCAGAACCTACATCTTTTCGAACTGCTGCAACTTATGCTCATTGGCAAAATGCAATGCAAGAGGAGTTCGACGCTCTACAAAGTCAAGGCACTTGGATCCTTGTTCCTCATCCTGCACATCGGTCTATTATTGGTAGTAAATGGGTTTTTAAACTGAAAAAGATTCCTGAGATTGAGCACCTTGATACTGACTTCCATTTCGTTCGTGAGAAAGTCCTGAAGAAAGATTTACTGGTGCAATATGTTCCCACTGAGGATCAGACAACTGATGTCTTTACAAAGGGGCTTCATGGACCTGCGTTTCACAAACATTGCTGCAATCTCAGGATTGGTTACCCTACCTGAGATTGAGGGGGATGATAAGAGAGGACACATGGCAAGTTTGTAGGTATATCTGCCATGTTAGAAAAGACAGCTAGGATTTGTTGAAGAGTGGTTATTTTAGATAAGATTTGGTTGGATTGGATCGGTTAAGATTTGGTTAGATCGGATAAAAGATTTTCTAGTCATTAAGTCGGTTAGTAGCCTTTATATGTTAGCTTTCTATAAAGACTTATTGTATTGAACAGTTACATTGAATGAATATTCATCCTTTGAGTGCACTATTCTCTCTCTCCGAGTTCTTCTTTCTTGCTTCATTTTTTCAGCTTTCTTGATCAAACTTTAGTAGATTTACAGTAGTTAATAACAAGTTGTTCGCGGTGTCCAAAATCTGGTACTTGCTTTTTTCTTCGCCTTCCACTACAAAAAAAATGAGCACTGCACACAATAAATTATCTGTGCCCTTTAAGGTCAAAAAGCACCAACGATTGTGCCCATAGACCAATAGCAACAATGCAGCTACTATCTTTGGGTATGTGCCCTCTATGGGCGTCACCATTTCAGAAAGCGCACAGTATGATGATTTGTGCCCAAAGGCTAAGCACAAATACAACCCTTTTTGTGTCTCACCTCTAATAAAGGCTATTGAATGTATGGTGTAAGATGGGCACAATTGCTATTTTAAAGGCTAAGATTGTTGTATAAATGTTAAAGCAAAGACACCACAACTTTAAAATTGTGCCACTCTATTATATTTTAAAAAATACAATAAAGCTCCAGCACAATTGTGAAAGTGTGGCACAATTGGATAATTTAAAAATTTTTTTTTGGTAAAATTGGATATTTTTATTTAAATATAGAAATCATCAGGGTTGCTCACATGACCTAATTTCCACCAAATTTGAGGAACTTACAAATCATCCATTACAAACTAAACATAAATCAACATTAGATTCATTAACATCAGCACTAAAATAGTGAAGTTAATATATTACATAACCCATGTTCTTGGCTAAGACCGATTCATGCAACCTAACAATACAACCCATCCAAATGTTAAACAAAAAAATACATGTTATCCTATACTGGACATACTTGGGATTTTCTATATACAACAAAATATAACATATCTAAGCTTGTATCCCAATTCAAACCAGCAATATATAAACAAAATACACATCTACAAGGGTTGCTTGATGACAACTAACCAGCATTCTCACTTTGGCAGTCCTCATGCATCATAGCACTAGAAACTGGAGGTCCACACTGCACATTCTTGTCATTTCCACCTTCGAAAAGCGTTGAAATATGAGGGTGTGAGCTTCCACACCCTTGCTGCTGAGTTGAAGTACTTTGTAGAGCACCCACTCCAAATGAACCAATGTTGATGCCCACATGTGCCAACATGGCTTTCAATTGCTCAGCCATTTGCACCTTTGCTAATCTCAAATTCTCCTCATGTAACTTTATATTCATCTTTAATATACAGTCAACAAGAATATACATTTACACCAATGACTATACAATCAACAAGAATATACATTTACACCAATGAATATACAGTCAACAAGAATTATTACATGTTTTAAGTTTGTGATTCTGCACACATCAGTTCAAAATACTTCAAAAACTAAAATTTAGCAGTGCCACTGCCAACGATTCATTGTTACCATGCATTGATGGTCATTGGCCAAGAAAGTTGAGTTTGGACTACCTATGCCCATTAACTAAATGACAAATCCATAGTCGAGAATTCCTCATACCTATCTATTCACTTAATGGGTCTAACCATGCCCACTAAAAAGACAAGTGGTATCGGTGAAGACCACTGGGTTATGGCTACCCAGGTTCAAGTAAATGGTTTTCTAAGCTGCATTTTTTTCTTTTTCTTTACAAGTACAGTTTTAGTTCCAATACTTTTGTAATAAAAAATAGTTTATAAACATAAAACAGAAGGATATCCCAAGTAAACAGAATCACAGATGTCTTAATAATATCTTAAAGTACATACCCACCCCTGGAATGTGAAAACTTCAATGAATAAAGCATCTACAACCTTAAAAAAACATAAGAGATCTCCTAAAGGATGATAACAAGAAAGGAGTAAATAATAATCAAGGTTCGTTATACAGAGAGTACAGATATACAACCAGGCTTTGGAAGAAAGAAAAAAGGGATATAAGGAGGTAGCAACAAAAGTTACGGTGAGAGCAAAAGTTACGGGGAGGGTGAAGAAGCTAGGACAGAAGGGTAGAGTTCAAGAGAGCAAAATGCGTTTAGGAACGTGGAATATAGGAACCTTAACGGGAAAATCTATGGAAATAGTGGAAGTTATGGTGAGGAGAAGGATAAATATTATGTGCCTACAAGAAACTAAGTGGGTTGGTTGTAAGGCAAAGGATCTAGAAAACTCAGGGTTTAAACTTTGGTATTCGGGCACAAATAGAACGAGAAACGGTGTTGACATCATCGTGGACAAGACATTGACACAAGATGTTGTAGATGTCAAGAGGGTAGGAGATAGAATCATGGCAATCAAGATTGTAATAGGACAAGAACTTATCAATGTGATTAGTGCGTACGCACCTCAAGTAGGGTTGGATGCGAGTTCGAAGGAGAAATTTTGGGAAGACCTTGGAGACTTGGTGCAAGGAATTGCTCAGACGGAGAAGTTATTTATAGGAGGAGATTTAAATGGACACGTGGGCAGGGAGACAGGCAACTATGGAGGTTTCCATGGTGGCCATGGTTTTGGGGAGAGAAACGAGGATGGGGAACCTATCTTGGATTTTGCAATGGCATATGATCTCTTCTTAGCCAACACCTTCTTTAAGAAGAGAGAAGAACATGTGATCACCTACAAGAGTGGGTCGTCAAAAACACAAATAGATTTTCTCCTAATGAGGAAAGGGGATCGTATAACTTGTAAGGATTGCAAAGTTATACCAGGAGAGAGCGTGGCTAATCAACATCGCTTGTTGGTGATGGATGTACATATCAAAAGAGTGAGACAAAAGAACAAGACTTGGAAGTGCCCAAGGACTAGATGGTGGAATCTAAAAGAAGAAAAACAAGCCATTTTCAAAGAGAAAGTAATCACCCAGTGTGTGTGGGATAGAGAGAGGGAAGCTAGCCAAATGTGGGATTCCATGGCTAGTTGTATTCGAAAAGTAGCAAAAGAGGTATTAGGAGAGTCCAAAGGTTTTGCCCCACACCAAAAGGAATCTTGGTGGTGGAATGAGGAGGTACAAACAAAGGTGAAGGCTAAGAAGGAATGTTGTAAAGCCTTATACAAGGATAGGACCGATGAAAATGGTGAAAGGTATAGAAAAGCGAAGCAAGAAGCGAAGAAAGCTGTGAGAGAAGCTAAGTTAGCGGCTTATGACGATATGTATAAGCGACTAGATACCAAAGAAGGAGAGTTGGATATCTATAAATTAGCTAGAGCAAGGGAAAAAAAGACAAATGACCTAAACCAAGTGAGGTGCATCAAGGATGAGGATGGAAAGGTTCTTGCTACAGAGAACGCGGTTAAAGACAGATGGAAATGTTATTTTCATAATCTGTTCAATGAAGGACATGAAAGGAGTGCTTCTTTAGGGGAGTTGAGTAACTCAGAAGAGTGTAGAAACTACTATTTTTATCGTAGAATCCGGAAGGAAGAAGTGGTTGTAGCTTTGAAGAAGATGAAGCATAGAAAAGCAGTAGGCCCAGACGATATACCAATCGAAGTGTGGAAAGTTTTGGGAGAGACAGGTATAACATGGCTCACTGACCTTTTCAATAGGATTTTGAAAACGAAGAAGATGCCAAATGAGTGGCGAACGAGCACTTTGGTGCCTATCTACAAGAATAAGGGCGACGTACAAAATTGCATGAACTATAGGGGTATTAAGCTAATGAGTCATACAATGAAGCTCTGGGAGAGAGTCATTGAGCATAGATTGAGGCAAGAGACACGGGTTTCGGACAACCAATTCGGGTTCATGCCAGGGCGCTCAACCATGGAGGCAATCTATCTCTTACGAAGATTGATGGAAAGATATAGAGATGGGAAAAAGGATTTACACATGGTCTTTATAGATTTGGAAAAAGCGTATGATAGGGTCCCAAGAGACATTCTTTGGAGGATTTTAGAGAAGAAAGGAGTACGAGTAGCATATATCCAAGCTATAAAGGATATGTATGAAGGAGCAAAGACTGCCGTAAGAACTCATGAAGGACAAACCGAAAGCTTTCCCATAACTGTAGGATTACATCAAGGCTCATCCTTAAGTCCTTACCTTTTTGCGTTGGTAATGGATGAGTTAACAGGACATATTCAAGATGATATTCCTTGGTGTATGCTTTTCGCAGACGATATAGTGTTGATAGATGAAACTCAGGAAGGGGTAAATGCAAAGCTTAACCTTTGGAGAGAAGTGCTGGAATCTAAAGGTCTTCACCTAAGCCGATCAAAGACAGAATATATGGAGTGCAAGTTCAGTGCAAATGGAGGCCAAAACGAGTTAGGGGTGAGGATCGGAGATCAAGAAATACCAAAGAGCGATCGTTTTCGTTACCTAGGATCTATCTTGCAAAAGAACGGAGAATTAGATGGAGATCTCAACCATAGAATACAAGCTGGATGGATGAAGTGGAAGAGTGCATCCGGCGTGTTGTGTGACCGCCGTATGCCACTGAAGCTCAAGGGAAAATTTTATAGGACGGCAATAAGGCCAGCGATGCTGTATGGCACAGAATGTTGGGCGGTGAAGCATCAACACATACACAAAATGGGTGTAGCGGAGATGAGGATGCTTCGTTGGATGTGTGGGCACACGAGAAAGGATAAGATTAAGAATGAGGATATCCGGGGTAAAGTAGGAGTAGCCGAAATTGAAGGCAAGATGAGAGAAAATCGGTTACGGTGGTTTAGACATGTGCAACGAAGGCCTACTGACGCTCCGATTAGAAGATGCGACTATGGGACAGAGGTTCAGGGCCGAAGGGGTAGAGGAAGACCTAGGAAAACTTTGGAAGAGACTCTAAGAAAAGACTTAGAGTACTTGGATCTAACGAAGGACATGACACAGGACCGAGCACAATGGCGTTCTAAGATTCATATAGCCGATCCCACTCAGTGACTTGGATTTTCCAAGTCTCTAACCGAGAAGTTTTCCTCACTCGGGAAATTAAGGGAACACTACCCCAACCTACATGCTCCACTCAGAAAGCTTCAACATACAAGCTTCAACAAAAGAAAATTCAAAGAACTTAGCGAAGAAGGTTTTGGTGTAATTTAACACAATACATTGAAATGAAGGAAAACTTATTTATTGATATCCCCGATAAACTACAAATATGTACATATACATGAGTAATAAACAAACAAGAGGGAGCCTTCACAAGGGTTGCTTAGGAGAAGTCTCAGCAGTCGGTAGAGCCCCAGAAAGAAAAGGCACCGGAGGGGGATCTTTCGGAGCCTCAGTACTGGACAGAACCCTAGAAGGAGGAGGCATCAGAGGTTGATCATTTGGAGCTTCATTACGCGGTACAGCCCCAGAAGACGAAGGCAATAAATGCCTTTGGAACAAACCCACAAATCTCTGATGATCAAGTAAAACCTGACCATCAGTTTCCTTCATTTGGTCAAGCTTCCTCTTCATGTTTGTAGCATAGTCATGTGCGAGCCGGTGCAACTGTTTATTCTCATGCTTGAGCCCTCTAATCTCCTGTTTGAGACTCATCACCTCAGCCGCCAATGATTCAACTTGGCGGGTTCGAGCAAATAGGCGTTGGGCCATATTAGACACAGAACCTGCACACTGAACACTGAGAGCCAGCGAATCCTTAACAGCTAACTCATCAGACCGTTTGGAAAGTAGTCTGTTATCTTTGGGCGTGAGAAGGTTCCTGGCCACCACCGCAGCAGTCATATCATTCTTCATCACGGAATCCCCAACGGTAAGAGGACCAGTAGGGGAGATGAAGGATGGGCGCCATATGTTGTCTGGAGAAGGCGGGGCTGCCTCTTCAACAAGGTTCAAGTCAAAACGACGGTCGGAGGGGCCAGACATTTTCAAAGGTGTTGAAGAGAGAAGAGGTTGGACAAATCAAGATCTTAGAAGGGCAAGAATGGAGCTTCTACTGGTGGAGATTCAAGTGTGCTTCGGAACTTAATGCCAGCCCCTATAAAAATCTGCACTCGACGGAGCTTCAGAAATCGAAGAGGCACCTGCTCAGAAATCGAAGAGGCGTTTGCTTTCTCAAAAGCTGGGCTGCTTAGAGACCACGAAGGTTGATCTCAGAAATCGAAGAGGCGTTTGCTTTCTCAAAAGTTAGGTTGCTCAAAGACCACGAAGGCCAATCTCAGAAATCGAAGAGGCGCTCGCTTTCTCAAAAGCTGGGCTCCTCAGAGACCACGAGGGCCGATCTCAGAAATCGAAGAGGCACCTACTTTTCCAGCCTTGTCAGCACCTGTCACACGCACACTCAGCTTTGTGGAAATTATGGGCATTCTGTCGAAGACTTCTGAGGAAGTAGAAAACACATGAATCTTACTGTTCAATCACCCACTTCCCACACGCAACAATAGCTCATGGGTATCACAGATAACTTTGCCAAAGTTCTCTGCCAAAATTGAGCACGTAAAGCTTGCAGCTCCCACTACATCGCTCTGACCAAGAAAGGTAAAAGAATAGCAAAGAAACAGCACTAACAAAGTTTAGACCCATAAATTTTGAAGGTCTAGCTACCATATTATTACCCACAAGGGTAAAGGAACAGTACCACTACTGGATAATTGGAAAGTCCCTGTGTGTCAACCTCTGTGCTTCGTGGCAAGGTAGACTAGCAAACATGCCCAACCTTTACTCACACTCGAGAAAACACTACCAATAAGATTGCTTGCTCCAAAATCGAAGAGGCACCGTCCTCCGAATCTCGAGAGCTAGACTCCCAACACGACTACTTTCTCAAAAATCGAAGAGAGGGTAAAGGAACAGTACCATTGCTGGATAATTGGAAAATCTCTGTGTGTCAACCTCTGTGCTTCGTGGCAAGGTAGACTAGCAAACATGCCCAACCTTTACTCACATTCGAGAAAACACTCCCAACAAGATTGCTTGCTCCAAAATCGAACCCTCCGAATCTCGAGAGCCAGACTCCCAACATGATTACTTTCTCAAAAATCGAAGTGACACTGCTCCCCGAATCTCGAGAGCCAGACCCCCAGCATGATTGCTTTCTTAAAAATCGAAGATGCATCGTTCTCCGAATCAATCGAAGAGACGCTCGCTTTCTCAAAAGCTGGGCTGTTTAGAGACCACGAGGGCCGATCTCAGAAATCGAAGAGGCACCTACTTTTCTAGCCTTGTCAGCACCTGTCACACGCACACTCAGCTTTGCGGAAATTATGGGCATTCTGTCGAAGACTTCTCGAGAGCCAGATACCACAGACCACTTTTTCAAAGTGCTCTGACAGAGTTAAAACATGTGAAGCTGGCAGCTCCCACTACTGTGCTATGACCAAGCAGGGTAAAGGAATAGCATTACTACTTGTTAGGGAGACTCCTATATATGTCGACCTTCATCCCCAACGGACAGGCAGACCTGCAAAAATGCTCAACCCTTCCTCATATCTGAGAGGGCACTCCCCACGAAGCCTTTCGAAATATTCAGCTTTCTTTCCCCCCGATAATACCTCTGCAAACAAGCTATACTAGAGCAAGAATATCTCATATCATCAGGGTTAAAAGCAAGAGTATCCCATATCATGCTTTTTCCCTGTCTTTTCCTTTGGCCTTGTTTTTACCTGCAAGACAAGGAGAAAGAGAGCAATCAGTCAGCACTTGGCATCAAGCTTCCAGCCAGGAACTGACTGCCTGGAACCCCTTACCTGATTACTTACCTGGCATTGCTCTCGAGTACTCATCTTCAACATCTTATGTTTCCAGGGAAGATACCGCATCTGCTTGAGGAACAGATAGGGCAAGTGCGAAGGATACAAGGAAGCATGTGGAGACAAGCGTAACAGCACACGTGCCGATACATCCATTACTCTGTCAAAAGCAAAAGTATCCCATATCAGCAGGGTCGAACGTACTCTAGATTTGATGGACTTGTTTTGACCCTCAAATTCTTCAGTCGGCTCTGGAGGAAACCAGAAAACCCTCCAGCTCAGTTCAAGAATAAGCCTGTGGAAAGTTACTTCTTCAAAAGCAAAAGTATCCCATATCATCTCTTCTCATTTTTCTTCTCTTTATCCTTCATGCTGCTGCAAGATGGGGAGAAGGTGAACAATCAGCCGGAGCTCTGATTGCTTACCTTGTCTGTCACCTCTTTCAGCAGATCCCCTAGCTCGGCGACTTGGGGGACTCCTACTACATGGTTTGTATCGCGCTTGACCAAGCCTGAAACTACAAGTAAGCTTCAAGTGAAATTGATACATTACCTTGTGCATCTCCACCAGTTAAAGATACCACCCCTGGATGGAGGAAGAGTACTTCCAGAGAAGATGCCACATCTACCTATAAGACAGATAAGGCAAGTCAAGACGATACCACACTCCGATACTTAGAAGTTTCGTGATTACGAGATCATTCTCTCACAATATTTCCTAATGTCATTTGTACTAAATCATTCACTTGTACTCCCTAAAGGAGAGCTTGAACCTATGTACTTGTGTAAACTCTTCACAATTAATGAGAACTCTTCTATTCCGTGGACGTAGCCAATCTGGGTGAACCACGTACATCTTGTGTTTGCTTTCCTATCTCTATTCATTTATATACTTATCCACACTAATGACCGGAGCAATCTAGCGAAGATCACAAAAAGCGACCGTTTTTGCTGCCTAGGATCTATCTTGCAAGAGAACGGAAAATTAGATGGAGATCTCAACCATAGAATACGAGCTGGATGGATGAAGTGTAAGAGTGCATCCGGCGTGTTATGTGACCGTCGTAGGCCACTGAAGCTCAAGGGAAAATTTCATAGGACGACAATAAGGCCAATGATGTTGTATGGCACAGAATGTTGGACGGTGAAGCATCAACACGTACACAAAATGGGTGTAGCGGAGATGAGGATGCTTCGTGGGATGTGTGGGCACACGAGAAAGGATAAGATTGGGCATGAGGATATCCGAGGTAAAGTAGGAGTAGCCGAAATTGAAGGAAAGATGAGAGAAAATCGGTTCGGTGATTTGGACATGGGCAAAGAAGGCCGACTGACGCTCCGGTTCGAAGATGTGACTACGGGACAGAGGTTCAGGGCCGAAGGGGTAGAGGAAGACCTAGGAAAACTTTGGAAGAGACTCTAAGAAAAGACTTAGAGTACTTGGATCTAACGGAGGACATGACACAAAACCGAGCGCAATGGCGTTCTAGGATTCATATAGCCGACCCCACTTAGTGGGAAAAGGCTTTGTTGTTGTTGTTGTTGTTGTTGTAGTGTCTACTATGGATTGTACACTGCAATTTTAACAAACCTATCATAAAAAAACTTGGCTCTACTTGCTCTTCAAGCATACATTACATATGTTTCGGGATGATCCCCAAGTACTTGTGTATAGCAAGCATCTAATTTATCTTCTATCTGTTGAATCCATGGGTACTCTATCAAGAAGTTGCTCAAAACTTGTAATTTAAACCCAAGCAAAAAAGTTGTATGAGTCATTTTCTGACAATTTATAAGAACGAAATTCTAATTTATCCGTAACATCAACGAAAGGAGAAAACTCAAACTATATAATCAATCTTATTTGTCAATTTCACATAAACATAAGCAACACTACAATTTCATAAATATACACATAATCAACCCTAGCTCTATTTGTCAATTTCATACCAAGCAAAAAAGATGGAGTCGTTGCACCCACCCACCCTCCCAATGACCTCCATGTCCTGCACCCACCCTAAACCGGAGCACATTGGATTGTAATGTGAATTTGTTGAACAGTTTAGTTAGTTTTTATTCGTGTTCGAAGAGTTTGGTGGGATGTGCTTGCATTGTGTTTGATAGATATCCTCAGAAGACTGTTGTGACAATAAATTGTATGCTTTCTGGTTTTGTGAAGAACAGCTTGTTTGGTGTGGCGTTGGATTTGTTTAACCGAGTTTTGAGTTGCGATTTTTGTTTGGGATTGAAGCCAAATTATGTTACTTTGGTTGTTTTGATTTCAAGGTGTGTGGATTTTGATGAGTTTAATGTGGGAAAGGCACTTCATTCATATTGTTATAAGGCGGGTTTGGATTTGGTAAACGAGATTTGTAATGTGCTTATTGATTTGTATTCAAAGTTTGTGCATGGAATACCATGCTGGAAGGATGTTTTATGAGATGCCTGAGAGGTATTTGGTTTTATGGAATACCATGATTGCAGGATATGCTGGAGTTGGTGATTGTAGAAGAGCTTTCTCTTTGTTTAGAGAAATGAAAGCCGGGGACTTTGGATTCGATAAAGTATCGCTGATTGGTTTGATTTTGGCTGCTTGTAATAGTAGAGATCTTGGTATGGGGAAGATGATTCATGGGTATATGACAGCTAATGGAACAAAAAAAACTATAGATATTCGGACGGCACTGATTAACTTTTACTCCATTGAAACCCTTCTAATCCCAAACACCTGCACCCATCCTAGATTCCTAATCCCAAACCCACTGTCCTGAAACCATAAACTACATTCGACAAAATACACATCCAATTTGACCCTAAACCCTAAAGAACAAAAACCCATTGAAAAATTGAATTTAAGAAACCTCACCTGTATTTTGGGCCTCCTGTGTCTCTGTGTGTGTCGCCGGAAGAATGCCTTTGAACTGGACAAATGAGCGGTGTTCAAGTGGATGGACTCGAATGAAGAGTGGGTTCGAACTAGAAGGAGGAGCGGGGAGAAGCGGCGTTCGAATTTTAGAGAGTGAGGGTGATCCGGACTGAGAGATAGAAGGGGAGTGAGATAGAAATAGGGTAGAATTTTAATTATTATTGTAAGTAGTCGACACAATTTTTATTATAATAACTATTTTTTAATTAATATTATAAGAGTTAGTGGGCACAATTGTGTATTGCAGTGGTGGAAAGCCAATTTTTTGAATTTGGTGGTGGGAATTGCACCATAAAAGAGAGGGAGAAGTCCAAAACCTTTAATATTACTGTATTCTGCCGCTCAAGCGAAGGTGGTATTACTTTTTTCGATTATCCAAGCGAGCCACCAAATAAGAACAGAAAAAAAAACATATATAAAATTCAAATACCTGAAGAAAGCCACAATAGATGTGCGATTTGGAGCAAAACGAGGAGTTGAGTAGGAACTAAGCACCGGCCGTTCAGAAATTACTGGGATAAAGATAATTTTGTGTTTGTAGTTATGATTCCTCTGCCCAGATGGGCAGGCTTGGATTTTCCTTTGCCCAGATGTGCAGCTACATTTACAGAAACCCAAACTGAATATGTTAGATTTACAGACACCCCAATTGATCAATTCTGAAAAGGAATGGGATAAGTACCTGAAATCGGAAAGAATCGAGGGAAGTGAGAAAAGGGTACAGGTGGGAATTCAGGAATTCTGAATTCGCATTGAAGGAAGCCTAAAAAGTGCCAACTTTTGGATGAAGAAAGTTTGTTCCTTTTCCGTGGAATGAAGCTACGGCGCCAAGCAAGCTTGGATTAGCAAATTAGCATGATCAAAGGCTTGCGTGTCAGGCTTGATTTGTTCTTTCATTTTTTTTCCTTTTTCTTTTATTTTTTCTTTTCTTTTACTGGTAAAGTGTCATAATGCTTGCGTTGACACGTTGTGAATTCACTGATTTGTGCGGTATGAACCAGACGAGAAACATAATTATAAACCAAAAAATATACAATGCTGAGAGTATCTATATCATGGGCCAATTAGAAAGAAAACATTATTATATTGTAATACTACATAAGTTGATAAGCGTACCCATTAGGAGTCAAGCATAGCATAAGATAATTATATTTTTCACACACCAATGAAATATAACATAATACAAAATATATTAATTGTCCTCGTCGTCACTGCTTAAAATCTCAACGGTAACATTCTGCATATTTCGTGACGTCATCTGTGGGACAGACAGGCCTGTAGGACGAACTTGTGCTTCATAAGTGCGTGGTTCTTCAATAATAAGGACAGAACTAGTAGACTCTTTAGTTGTTGTTTCAGCAGAAACCAAATTGACAGGGTATTGTTCTGTCCTACCTGGGTTTGCCCATGCTGGCAATACACGTCCTTGAGGTGCACGTACATAGCCGTTATTGGAGGGTAGTGCGTAGCCAAGGCGACCATCAGCAACAGTAGTAAGAATGTACTAATTATCAATAGAACGAGGTATGCGCCCGCCATTAATAGGTTGTCTTGGACGTTGAGCTGGAGGATTCATTGTGGAATTTGCTGTTGTAATGTTGGAAGCAATAGATGAATGTGATGCTGGAGATTCAGTTCCAATTCTAACTCCACGACGTCGCCTGTCTGCCATTTTGAATGATGTAGAACTTGATCAAATTCAAAAGAAACACAAGTGTATGAAGCAACCTTCTAATTTTCCATATACAAATTAGTAAGGGAGTGTGGAGGTTTTATACCAGAATTTGGGCACAAATCCATAATTGTGCCAACATATTCCTTTGCTACAGAGTGATTTATTATTTATTAATATTTACTGGACACAATTTCTAACATTTGTGTCAGAAAAAGGAATTTATAATTATTAAGATATATTCTCTATTTGAAGACTCAATGACAGTAGAGTGATTTATTATGTTTTTAATATTTAGTGGGCACAATTTCTATTATTAGTGTCATAAAAAGGAATCTACAATTATTAACTCATTTGTCTACCAACACTAAGGGCACAATTGTTGGTTATGTGTCACTGCATAAAGGACTTTTAATACAGTAAAAAATAATAATTGTTGGTTATGTGTCACTGCATAAAGGACTTTTAATACAGTAAAAAAAATTGTTGCTTCTGTGTCACTGCATAAAGGTCTTTTAATACAGTAAAAAAAAAAAAGCACTTACTATAAAACCAAAAACCATATCACCAAGTATAAAAACCAAACCTGCAAGAAGATAACAATCCAAAAAGCAGTTCAAAAATATACGAATCTAACAAACATTCATTGCAGCAGGAAATGATCATTTGTTAATCTAAAACACGTCACTTAGTACTATGGTGTAGTGGTATTCTTCTTTACTTGTAATTGAGAGATCTGAGGTTCGGCTCTCGCCAAAAACGAATTTGAACAACATTATTGCTAACTTATTTTGAGGCTAAAATATTGTACAGTAATAACCAGCTCCATACCATTATTTACCACAATTTTATAAATTTTAATTATTGGTGTGCTAGAGGGGGTAAAGACAAACGAGAGAGAACATATAGTGCCTCTGACAAATAATTTTTATAGACACAAAATGTTTTTTGTGCCCATCTTTCGTAAAAAAGTTGTCATCTAACCCCACTGGGCACGGTTTCCGTGCCCATTACCGTTTTGTGTCTGCTTTTTTTAACATTGGGCACAATAGATGGTGCCCTCTATGAAATGGGAACTGTTTAACCTTTTTGGTGGTCAAACTGACACAAATTTCTTAATTGTGCCCTTTGTTTTGTACCCAAAGCTCATTTTTCTTGTAGTGTTCTTACGGAATTTTTTAGGTAAACTTGAACTGGGGTTTTGTTGTTTTTAATGTAGGAGCACGATAATCAACAAGTCTAAGTTGCTCCGACTATTTTACTGCAAGCATGGCAGATGGTTCTTGCGGGTTCTAGCAATGGGTCTAGTGATTGTCCATGAGAAATCTTGGGAGGTTTGTTTGGAGGAGATGGCTGTGGACCTTTATAAACGTGTTAAATGTAAGATGGTTTGACAAATATCCTCCGAATCAACTGTTATGGCTCCCCAAGGGTTGAACATCTTGATTAGGCCTATAAAAGCAAATTTTACGCTGTTGGACAGGAACCACCGTGGAAACTTGCTACTCTCGGGATCAGAAAATAAGCATTCCCTTGTCGGTCTTCCTTGAAGTTTTGCCCTCAAGATAATTCCATCAGGAAGTACGAGCTTCCTTAGAAGTTCAAAATCATGCTTCCCTGGATTGTCACTACATGCTATATAAATAAATAAACATGTTTCATTGGAAAAACTTTGTCATGGTTGAATATTATCATATCAGAAACTGACATGTAGTCATAAGTTCATAACCAAAGACCATACCTGACGCAAATTGCACATCCCCCAACTGCGCGAGCTACTCCATGATATTCGGCAATTGGGTGCAGGCTCTACCATTCACAACAAATCCAAAATAAAAATCATCTGACGCCCTTTTAACAGCCGTCCCCTCACACTGTCAACATTTGGGATATGTTTTGATGGTAAGCTACTTTAAGTAATTGATCCAAAGAATAAACTAGCTATCCTCCATAACCTACACACGCTACATGCTGCATGTCAGTGTCAAATTCACAATGTAATCCAAAAAAATTCGGGTAAGGTTCCCTCAATCTCTCTGCATGGATTAGGAACAGAAAATGATCCTGGGAAAGCAGTAAACCCAACAACAACAAAAAAAACCTACAGAAAGAGCAAGTCTCTATGCTTTTGATGCCCCATGAACCTAAGCTACGATTCACTGGTGGTTCGGGCACAACAGCAGAAAGACCAGCCCACAGAAGGCCACGGTATGGAACAAAAGCTGAGGTAAGATGAGCTGCAAGACGGTAACAACATTACTACAGAGTACAGACTACAGAGCTGATTTAAAGACCAGATTGTGTTACCGTGTAACACCACCACCAAGTATCACCATACTAAACACCCAAAATTTAACTTATAACAATCTAAACTTTCAATTACTTTCATGCAATGATCAAAACCCTAGATCAATAAGAAAATATCCTTAACCAAACTCGGAAACATAGACAACTACACCCTTATATGTTACTGATTTCAAGATTTTATAACTTCCTCATTGATTATGTTGGAAAATTTAAATTATTATTATTATAATATTAAATTTATTAATTGAATGGAAATTAAAAGTGGAGCCTTTTGGTAGAAAGATATGTATATTCAAATGAAGAGTTGTAACTTTTGACTCTTCATGAATAGTCATATGTTTTCCAAAGAAATATCTCAAATTCTATAAATAGGGAACCTAATCATTTATAACTTTTAATCATACATGTGCACTAAATATTATAGTGTCTCATTGAGTCCGTATGAGAGAGTTTTCAACGCAATCGTGGTTCATGGAGCCTTGTGATTAGGAGTGCTACTATTACAAGGACGTGGTCATTGTATCTTGGGAGATAAGCGCGGATCAACCATATGAGCATACTTGGGCATAAACTTGTCCTAAGAACAAAGTGTCTAACACTTGCCTCGACCGTATTTCCAGGTTTTTCTAACGCTTATATTATGTTCATTTAACATTGGTTACTAATGTGCATACATTATTTTGATATATAATTGCATGAAATATTTCTTGATTTTCTATGTGATTTAATATAGTAATTTAGACCCTATTTTTTCAACGGATTACAAATTGTGAAGTTTCAGATTTTCATTAACTTTCGGGGTAAACTTTACAAGCCTTTATACACCAAGAGGTCTACAGAATATAGGGGTTCCTATAGCAGCTATATAATACAATTAAATACAAAGTACATTTAAATGATAACAACTCATCCTGACTGCCTTAACAGCTCATCCTAACTGCTCTTGTCTACACTCCCCCGCAAACTTGACGCCGGAGAGGAGACAAGTTTGGAACACAAGGACTGAAAACGCGTCTTCGATAGGCCTTTCGTAAAAAGATCAGCCAGTTGCGAAATGGAAGGAAGAAAGTGAACACGATGAGTTCCGGAAGCAACACGTTCCCGGACGAAATGATAATCCAAAGCAATGTGTTTCGTGCGAGCATGAAAGACCGGATTAGCAGCCATATATGTGGCACTCAGATTGTCACAATGCATCAGTATTGGCTCAAAGACTGGTACACGAAGCTCACGCAAAAGACCTGCTATCCAAATAGAATCAGCACATGCAAAGGCAAGAGCCCGATACTCCGCTTCGGCACTGGATCGAGAGACCGTCCGTTGTTTCTTAGCACACCAAGAAATCAGATTGTCACCAAGGAAAATACAAAAGCCAGTGGTAGAACGACGTGTGCCAGGGCACCCTGCCCAATCCGCATCAGAATAAGCAATGAGACGAAATGGTTGTGAAGATGAAGTTAAGCGAAGGCCCATACCCAAGCTGCCCTTAAGATAACGCAATATTCGCTTAACCGCTTCCATGTGAGCAGTAGTAGGATGACCCATAAACTGAGAAACATTTTGTACATCAAAGGAAATGTCCGGCCGAGTTAACGTAAGATACTGCAAGGAACCCACAAGCTGCCTATAAAGAGATGGATCCGAGAGGGGAGCACCGGTGTGTGCAGAAAGTTGAGTCTTGGCTGCTATAGGGGTGGAACAAGGTTTACATTCTAATAAGTCACCACGTTGTAATAATTCCAAGGTATATTTGTTCTGAGACAAGTGAATACCATTGGATAAATAGGATACCTTAATGCCAAGGAAGTAGTGCAGCTTGCCGAGATCCTTTAGTTCAAACTCAGTGCTCAAAGTTTGGATAAAGGATTGAATAAAAGGAGAGGAATTACCAGTCAAAACGATGTCATCCACGTATAGAAGAAAAACAAGGATAGTGGAGCCATGATGATAAGTAAACATCGAACTATCTGCTCGACTTTGAACAAAGCCGACCTGCATGAGAAAGGTGTTTAGGCGTTGAAACCAAGCTCGCGGAGCTTGTTTAAGACCGTAGATGGCTTTCCGAAGCTTACAAACATAATTGGGACGACTTGGATCAACAAACCCAGGGGGTTGGGCCATATAAACCTCTTACATAAGTGAACCATGGAGAAAGGCGTTCTTCACGTCAAGTTGATGTATCGGCCAACCAAAGGACACGGCTACGCTGAGCACTGTTCGAATCGTGGTAGGCTTCACAACGGGACTAAAGGTCTCTGTGTAATCAACCCCAGGTTGTTGATGGAAACCTTTGGCAACAAGACGCGCCTTGTAACGCTCTATCGACCCATCAGAATGACGTTTTATTTTGAACACCCATTTACATCCGACAATGTTAGCATAAGGAACGGGAGGAATTAAAGTTCATGTACCTTGTTTGAGCAACGCATTGAACTCATCCAGCATGGCCTTGCACCACTGAGGAGACCGTGAGGCCTGTGTAAAACAAGTGGGCTCCGTATCGGATTCAACAAGGGCAGTCATCGCAGAGGGAATAGGATGACGACTAGCAAAGTAGGCCTTGGTTTTGGGTTTGAAAATGCCAGACTTGGACCGTGTGTGAGGTCCTGAGGAAGGAGCATGAGCCACGCTACTAGCTGGCAACTGAGATGTATGTGGATGTGATTGGTGCAGCTGAGTTGCAGCAGGAATTGACGTAGGAAGAGGGGCAGAGGTGTGGACAGCAACTAGTTCCATATTTTGAGGCATAGTCACGGGTGGTGCAGGTAGTAGTGGTTCCACGCCACCAGCTGGCAAGGGAGATGTATGTGGATGAGAAGGCATGGTCACGGGTGGTGTATGCATATTTTGTTGCTGAATTGCAGCAGGAAAGAACGCTGCCAGATTTTGAGGCAAAGTCACGGGTTGCATTAAGGGCAACATGGGTGACAAGGCATGGTGGGGTTGAGGTGGGGCAGGTATGGGGACAATGGGAACAAATACCAAGTCTGATTGTTGCACGGAAGACGATGCCATAGAAGAGTGGAATGGAAAATCATCTTCATTGAACGTAACATGGTGGGACAGGTAGACACGTCCAGTTGGGGGATGGAAGCAACGATAGCCTTTATATTTGTCACTATAGCCAAGAAAAACACATGACAATGATCTGGGTTGTAGTTTGTTAGTTGCATAATCACCAAGATATGGGAAACAAGCACACCCAAACGTGCGCAAAAACATATAATCAGGAGCTCGGCCAAATAAAATTTGAAACGGAGAAGCCCACTTGAGAACAGGAGTGGGTAGCCGATTAATTATATAAACAGCGGTGCAAAGTGCCTCAACCCAAAATTTATGCGGAATACTGGCAGCAAGTAACATGGTGCGTCCCATTTCTGAGATATGACGGTGCTTCCGTTATGCAAGTCCATTTTGCTGTGGGGTATGTGGACAAGAAAATCTATGGTGAATCCCCTTATGCGCACACAATTGACGAAAGGACAAATTATCATATTCTTTACCCCCATCACTTTGGAGTATTTTAACCATTGTAGAAAACTGATTAAAAATGAAAGTAATAAAATTGTTAAAGTGATTAAAGACCTCAGACTTCTTACGCATGGGATAAATCCATGTGTATCGTGTGTAATCATCCGTAAACAAGACATAGTAACGAAAACCCGACACCGACACAATAGGAGACATCCAAACATCAGAATGTATTAATTCAAAAAGGGTCATAGCAAAGTGTTCGGAAGACGTAAATGCTAGGCGATGGGATTTAGCCAACGCACAGTAATTACAAAAATCTTTAGTGGAGATAGGAAAAGATGAGCCTAGTACATCACTAGATGCTAACACACTAAGAACTTGACGGGAGGGATGTCCAAGACGACGATGCCAGAGTGAGGGTGACACAAAAATGGAAGCAAAAGCATGTTTGGCAGTAGACCCATTGCTAGAAGCAAGACCAAGCTTAATGGGATAAAGACCATCCTCACATGGGCCCTGAAAAAGAACAACACCCGTCTTTAAGTCACGTACGACAAAACCCCATGGAAAGAACGTTAGACTAACAAGATTATCATGTGTAAACTGAGCAACCGACAATAAATTTTTCCGAATTGCTGGAACATGCAAAACTTGGGATAACCGAAAAATGAACGACCCGGACTTAAAGGAAATATTACCAGTGTGCGCAATAGGGAGGGTCTCACCATTACCCACAACAACCTTGTCATTAGAACCATACCCCGTAGCCGAAGTAATGGAACGAGAGTCACTTGTCATATGGTGAGTATCACCAGTGTCCGGATACCATGTAGGGTCAGAAGGGGAAGCAATGTGCATGCCAGCGAAAGCTCGAGAGATGTCATCATCAGAACGAGGCGCTCGAGGACACAACGCAGCTATATGACCAAATTGATTGCATGACCAACATTGAGGGCCACGAGTAGCAGGACCGGGTCCAAGTATGCCAGGGCGTTGATGTGTAGCACGCTGACCATAGCGACCAGCACCACCATGCATAGTAGAACGACCACCACCATAAGTACGAGGAAGTCGATTGCTACTTGAAGTGCCATGAGGGCGGGAGGACAGATTACCACGTCCCTGAGATAGATTACTACCAGAATTATGTGCGGAGTAGAAAGCGGAGGGAGCCAAAGTAGCTTGAGACATAGCATGTTTGGATTCATAAACCAGAAGACGAGCACGTAAATCGTTGAATGACGGTAGAGGAGGGAAGTTGGTCAGCGCCAAGACAAGAATCTCATATTCAGGCCCCAAGCCATTTAGTACATAAGTCACCAAATCATCATTCTGAACAGGTTGGCCTATAGAAGCCAATTGATCTGCCAAGTGTTTGGCAAGACCCAGATAGTCCGAAATTGTTTTAGTACCTTTCTGAAGAGACAGCAACTGAAAGCGAGTATGGGTAGAGTTGGCAAGGGATTGTTGAGAAAAATTTTGACGAAGATGCTCCCAAATCTCACGAGAAGTAGACAACCCGACGGTCAAAGAAAGAACAGGCTCTGTAAGCGTAGCACGCAACATGCTGACAAGTGTTTGATCAGTCTGGTACCACACCAGGTAGTCGGGGTTGGGAATGCTAGTAGTTACAGGAGGCACCACTGTGGAGGAGGCTGAATCCGCAGAAGCATTTGGTGAAGTGGCATGAGTGGTGGTGGTGAGAAAGGAAGGAGGGCACGGGTGTGTTCCATCTACAAAACGCCAAAAGTTTTGGCCAATCAAGAATGGCTTAACTTGACTTTCCCAAGGTAAGTAATTAGACTCAGAAAGTTTGACAGAAACTAGTGTAGAAATATTTGGGATGGGAGATGAAGGAGAGGAAGTTGCGGAAGCCATGGAAAAAAAGGATCAGAGGCTCAATACCATGTGAAGTTTCAGATTTTCTTTAACTTTCGGGGTAAACTTTACAAGCCTTTATACACCAAGAGGTCTACAGAATATAGGGGTTCCTATAGCAGCTATATAATACAATTAAATACAAAGTACATTTAAATGATAACAACTCATCTTGACTGCCCTAACAGCTCATCCTAACTGCCCTTGTCTACACAAATAACAAAGGGATCTTTCAAATCGAATCGAGTGATATTGCTTAGAATTTTGGGAGACAATTTCCCCTCCTCTCGTCGACATGGAATCCGAATCTG
Organism: Malus domestica; assembly: GCF_042453785.1. Taxonomy (NCBI): domain Eukaryota; kingdom Viridiplantae; phylum Streptophyta; class Magnoliopsida; order Rosales; family Rosaceae; genus Malus; species Malus domestica. Next base: position 35,583,988 of record NC_091662.1, on the reverse strand, counting down.
AAAACTTTTTTATTCGATTTTGCGGAGAAAGAACAGTCATTTTTCCTTTCTTTTCTACGGGTGCTGCGTGCATTCCCTCCGCAACACCCAACAGCCTAAGCTGAATCGATTTTGCGGGTAAAGAACAGACGCAGATGCTGGCAGCTATAGCTAGGTAACGGCACCGTCGGAGGTTGTTCCACGGAACAGAGAAAATAGAAAATAGGTAATATGCGTCTGTTTACAACACTTGATATCATGGATCGGGTTATGCCAGTTTAGGCAAGGTTCAAAGTTTAGTCAACGAGATATCATGGACTGGGTTATGCCAGTTTAGGCAAGGTAAGGTTGAAAGTTTTAGTCGAGGAGGGTACTTCACTAAATGATTATTGACAATTAGAAGAAGCGATATATTAATGTCACACACAATTGATTTAATGTGAGGTGAAGGGAAATCCGAAATTGAGTGCAGATGCGAGAAAAAGATTGATCTGATCAACTTGAACAAATTTAAGTAGTCATTTCGACAATCAATACGATTAACTTATTTGTTACGAGTGAAGAATGAGTTGCAATCTGATTTTGGACCTAGCTTATGAAAATGAAAGAAGAAAAGGAATAAAAAAAAATAGAAAAGTACGTTTGAGTTGGTTAGAATAATGTTGTACATCTTAATTCAAACCCTCGTCTCACAATAGTTTAGAATAGATGGGAAAATCGAGATCGAACTCAATGAAAACGTGATCATAGAATTTTATTTGTCGCTTGCGAGGAGCTCAATTGCCAACAAGGCTCTTTCGGTAGTAGTTTAGTGTGTGTTTCTCTTTATATACCATATGATATTTCGAGACATATAATGGATTAAATAAGAAAAATGCGCCATCTACCAAGCGAATACAACATTTACTTGTTTTGGGTGATATTTTTTTTGTGTTACCACAAGTCTTGTTTTTTTTTTAATTACATAAACGTAGAGAAAATAACATTACTAAATAATGCACATGAATTTTTAAATTGAATTAAATTTCGGCTGCTCATTACAAACTACACTGTAGCTTTTCATCCTTGGATTTCAATCTATCTACTTCGTTCAATCAGCGCCCACATCTGCAAACCATCTTACTCAATGGCTCTTCGGAAGACATGTGCAAACTTTGCTGGGTATGCCAAAAAACAGGTAATATCTTTTGCTCTCGATCTCTCATTTGGAATTATTTGCATGGGTGTTGTTGGTATTGAGTTACTGAAGCATGTCTTTCTGTTCATGAGCAAACAAATAATCTTTGTTTCGGATTTTGGGTCATTTCTCTTAAAATAATAGAAATTAAAATTAAAGTATTTAGTTAGTTGACTTAGTTCATTAATATTAGTAGGATTTCAAATGTCAGTTTGTTAGTGTTTGGAATATAAATATGAATGGCTTAAATTATGCTTGAAGAGATTAGAGTGTTTGTTATCAGTGTGTGACCAGAATAGCAGTGGTCTTAGAGGTTGTAAAACCAAGAATCACGACAATAAGTGTACCGGTAGTGGCTTTAGAGATTATAATCAAGGTTTCAGATATTATCCCTCCAAATCATGCTGCACCTGCTATTCTTGGATCACCACCACTGCAATGTCAAAATCATTCTCTTCCAACCATTTTTTGTCCAAGACAGGACATTACGCTGTTAATTGCTTTATAAACATGGTCTTTAGTCTCTTAGAACCATGAATCCTCCAAAAACCTTGTCAACATTGTGGGAGGTAACTGTCCACTACTGCCACAATGAACAGCAGTATGGCCAAACCTCTCACAATATTGACAAGATTTTTGGAGGATTCATGATTCTAAGAGACTCAAGACTTAGGGACATAATGTCCTGTCTTTGGACACATTCGGCAGGCAAGAAATGGTTGTAAGGGAATGATTTTGATATTCCACCATTGGTGAAGCAAAAATAGCAGGTGCAGGACTTTATTTGAAAGGATTTGGAGGGATAATATCTTAAACCTTGATCATAATCTCTCAAGCCACCACTGTTACACTCCTATTGCCGCAATTCTTGGTTTGCAACCTATAAGACCACCAGTACTATTACATAGATAACAAATAAGTTAATCTTATTGCTTGTCGAAATGACTACTTAAATTTGTTCAAGTTGACCAGATCAGTGTTTTTCTCTCATCTGCACTCAATTTCGGATTTCCCTTCACCTCACATTAAATCAATTGTGTGTGACATTTGGAGAATTGCATCGGCGAAATTGCAGTGACTGGTGTTCAGGGCCTCCGGCGAGGTATTATTTTCGTGCAATCTTCCTTTGTGGTTTCACTTGTGAGTGCTGTGTTGTTTCCGGTGCTTTTTGAGATTGAAAAATGACAAACATTTAGGGCTTTTGTTTGCGATTTTTCGAAGGCATGTAGTGAAGAAATCGGTTATCTCGTTAACTGAGTAGGCTCATAGCTTGATGAGGAAAGGGATGTTCTTATCTTATGCCTAGGCCTACTGCTCTCTGCGGGGATGTAATCATTTTTCTAACCTTGCTTTGTATTAGGGTTGGACAGTGTCGAAAGAAGATGGGTTACATCTTTTTGTATATTATATATTTGAGTTCCATAAATGTTAATTATCCAAAAGCACAAATATTCCTGAGCGTCCTGGATCTCTTGATGTACTTCCGAACTGAGGGGGGAGCTTGAATACTGTCCTTGAATCATATGTTCCTGGATCATGATTCCTCCCTATAGTTTGGCCATGGTGATATTTCAACTCTATACTGTAATGTGACGACTTGTGAATCACTACCATACATCATATTATTAGACGGTGTGCTACGGCTTGTGAACCAGAACACAGGTGAAGTAATTTCAAGATGCGTCCTGGATGGATGTTTATCATCAAGTTCACGACACACAATTGGGGCTACCCAAAGAATGAGAGAATCAAGGCATTTGGAAGATACTCCGTTGAGAGCATTCTTAGTACCAGACGACCTCCCGATACGATAAGTGCATCAGAATCTGGAAATTCGACTAACACGGCTACTCTTTTTTTGGCTAGGATATGCATGATATTCATGATAATGTTCATGTACAGAGTTTATTTAAGGTTCTTGTACAAACTACAACAAATTCTTGATGTCCAGATAAAACCTTTTTTCCATATATTCCTCGAGAAAAATAGTTGGTCGAGTTTACTGACGATTCCAGAACGGAACCGATTGACGAGTAACAATCAAAAGTAGAAATTGCAGATTATGTATTAAAAATGAATGTCAGATTTAAGAATCTGATATTGGAGAGTTGGTATACGTATTTGCAGTTCTTGCTTTGAAAGAATGAATGATTCTATCCTATGCACAACAAACTAAAAAATGGAGAAGCTCGACAATAAATATTACCATTCGAATGACATGGTCTTATACGTTCGTGTGTGTTTGAGTGTCTGTGTTCTTAGTTAAAGCAGTCACACTAATGCACCAACTTGGATGGTTTACATTGGACGATTTCAAAATTCAACCGATTGACGAGAAACAATCAAAACTATAAATTGCAGGTGATGTATTGAAAATGAATGTCAGGTTTAAGAATTTGATCTTGGAGAGATGGTATTCATAGTTTTTTTTTTTTGTTTTGAGTATTTCGCTGATTTCCCTATAATCTATCGATTTTGTAAACCATTGCAAATTCCACCAGAACTTCAGCCAATTCCTCACATAAACTAAAGGGTCACATTTCTTTCAATTTTTCTATCCCAAAAAGTGACATGCCGGTTACAAATATTATTTGCCATTACTTTCTCTTTCTGTAATGTGACAGTTTTATGAAAAATCACACGAATTACAGGGGAAAATAAAAAGTCAAAGATAAAACTAGTAGTAGAGTACATATTTAGGAGAAAAATCAATGAAATACTCCTTGTTTTTAATTTATTTGAAAAGTTTAGACTTTAACCCTATGTTTAAATTCACCAAGTTCATAACTCAGCTCATCTCTACCACCATTCCCGTTATTGTTACCACACGAGTTTAAAGTAATTTTTTAACATTTTGATTAGGCCTGTGGTAGCAAATTTTACGCTGTTGGACAGGAACCACCGCAGAAACTTGCTACTCTTAGGATTCTAATGTTATTAGCATAGATGCATCCTTGTGAAGGGAAGATAAGACACCTCTCTTGAAGTTGGTTAATGTTGTCGTTGGACAAGTTGTTGAATATTGCCGCCGTTGCAGCTATGCTTGGTAGTGCTGCTCTTTTAATCCTGTTATTACAGTAAGACTTAACAATACTAGTACTAGTAGCAGAACCACCACTGCAACTCCCAAGCTTAACGACCACAGAGCGAAAACAGAGAGCCATTGTCATGTTTTCCGACAACTACTCGACACTGCAAGTAAGATTGCTAATGTTTAGTTAAATTGGTTGTGAGAAAAATCGACACAAGTCTAGACAAGTTGGATGCTTTGTGAAAGCAACTTAAAAATCACTTCCTCACTAAGTCCTTTTACAGCAAAAGAACAATTGATATCGGAACAAATAACTCACAATTCATCTAAAAAGGAAATAGAAAGCCCCAACCTCCCTTCTTCCCCCAAAAGAACCCTAGAAAAACTCAATTCCGAAAGCCCCAATCTTTTCCATTGAATCGAATGAGATCGCTTCGAGTTTGATATGATTCTAAGCTATTGGGATTGTATTAGGACCAATTGGACAACTTATAATTGTTGTTATCCATTAGGCCCATTACATATGTAATACCATAAGGCCCATCTATATTTCAAACTCTAGCTATCATTGGATGTATTTAAACCCCTTTTACGATGTAGACAGACATTTACTTTCCTGCATTTCCCCTTTTATCATGTCTGGTCCCATCAGAGCTTTGGGGAGACAATTTCCCCTCCTCGCATCGGATGGAATCCGAATCTCTTTTCATTTTGATTTTGATTTTGCCGGGCAAGAACAATATCAAGATGTTCTTTTCTCTCCTTTTTTTCCTTCTTTTCTACAGGGACGACTAAAGTAGCAGAGAACCGACTGGCCGCGTGCATTCCGTCCCCAACACCCAACACATCTATAGCTAAGGATCCTGTGTTCAACAGCCTTAACGAAGTACCCTTACTAGGTTCGAACTCAATGATGGAATGGCTAGGCTAGGCAAGTGCTTAGGGCTTTTAATTTTTATTTTTTGTGGCTTCAATTCTTTGATTTTGTTAAAGTTGATTTCTTTTGGGGAGCTTAAATCTTTCCTCTCCGTTTTCAATCTATTGTCTATAGATTCTAGTTATATGCAGATTGCAGTTTTAAAAGTTGTCGTCTTTCGTTTTAATTTCTTAATTTTTCATGTATAAATTTGTTGCTTTTCTGTGCAGGCTTCTCCAATCACGATGCCGTTAAAAGTCGTCTCATAATAGTAGAAGAGTTCAAATGTGCAGGCTTCTCCATCAACCTAAGTTATCGATTCAGGTGATAGTTCGGGCACAATAGCAGAGTTGAGTTCCACACAACAAACTGAGGTATTCTAAAAGAGTCAATTAGAGTGCAAATAAAGCATACATAAACTCTCAAATAGGATCAAATAGCTTTAAAGGTACATAAAGCTCTCAAATATGGTCAAATAGCTTTAAAGGTACATAAAGCTTTCAAATAGAGTTAAATGTTACAAGATCTCAAGATTCACATCTACTAACACATCCGTGATAGCAATGAGTCCTATTGGTTATATTGCATACGTCTCGATATTTAAGACTCCGTAAGGCGGATGAAAAGGGAAATTGAGATATTTTCTCCACCAAAGTCCTTGTGGAGCATTCTGATTTCCTACAAGCTTCTAAGAATTTTGAAGTAACATTTCATTCCCCACTTAGATCCCATGCTATTTCTTGCTCGCCAAAACCTGGACTCGTATTCACAAATATTAATAAAATAAAACCCGAATCTATAGCTGCATTTCCCACAAAAATACCTTTCATATAAAGTTTCCATTTCTTGTTCCGGCATTTCATGTAATTTTGCATGGTCATAAATGCCAGAACAAGAAAAGCAAATTTTATAGAAAATATTTAAGGTATTTTTGTGGGAGATGCAGTTATGAATTCAAGTTCTATTTTGTTAATATTTGTGGATACAGAGCCCAGGTTTTGGCATGCAAGAAATAGTTTGGGACTAATTGGGGAACGGAAGGTACTTCAAAAGTCTAAGAAGTCTAAGAAGCAAGGTAGAAAATGAGAATGCTCCAAAAGGACTTTCGGGGAGAAAATACCTCATTTTTCCTTATCATCCACCCCTACGGAGTCTTAAATATCAAGTCGTATGCAATACAACCTACCTATGGGACCCATTGCTATCATGTGGGCATAATGAAATGTATGTGGATGTGTTAGTAGATGTGAATCTTGAGATTTTCTTCTAACTTTTAACTCTTGTTGAGAGCCTTATGTACCTTTGACTCTAGTTGAGAGTTTTATGTACATTTAATTCTTATTGACTCTTTTAGATTACTTCAATTTTTGTTCCATGTTGTGGGCTGTTCTTTCCACTGTTGTGCTGGAACCACCAGCTGAATCAATAACTTAGGTTCATGGGGAGCAAAAGTATAGAGATTTGCTCTTGCGGTAAGCTTCTTGTTTTTTGTTGGGTTTACTACTTTCCCAGGAGCATTTGCTGTTCTTACTTTGAAAGAATGAATGATCCTATGTACAACAAACTAAAAAATGCAGAAGCTCGACAATAAATATTACCATTCGAATGACATGGTCTTATACGTCCATATGTGTGTTTGTGTGTCTGTGTTCTTAGCTAAAGCAGCCACAATACTGCACCAACTTGGATGATTTACATTAGAGTGCGACTAACCAATATCCTAATCCATGCAGAGAGATTGAGGGAACGTTACCTCACCAAATGCCACATCAAACTCCAATCTGCTACATGAGCACAACCATACAATAAGGATAGCCAACAACCAAACAAGAGAAGCCAATTGACGAGATGAAGTCTGTGGAGATCCACGAACAACATTGCCGAACAAGGAGAAAGTGGTGGTGTCGGACACATCCGAGCCAGTGAAGCCACTGGAACCCTACACACAATCTCAGTAGGTTGTATGGCTGAAGATCGGAATATGGATGAACATATAGGATAGATACTGTCTGGGAAAGAGAAACCGAACATATCACTATAACAACCAAGGCTAAAAAACAGAAGTAAGGAAAACATATAAGAAGGAAAGGGAGGGGAGGACAGCGACCGACCCCGGCCAAAGCTAGGGTCGGCGTCATTGGTTTTACTGAAATTTGGAGGCCTCACACGGAGGGGTGAAAAAAATTACCAAAAAGAGAGAACGACTCTCACTAGAGAGAGAAATCTACTATCCCCTATTGAGCTTTTAAACCACTGCGAAATTCACTAGAACTTTAGCCAATTTCTTACATGAACTATTATAAGCGATCGCATTTGTTCCAATTTTCTGTCCAAAAAAATCACATGCCGATTACAATATTATTTGTTGTTATTTTCTCTTTCTTTAATGTGATAGTTTTAATGCAAAGTTAGATCAATTACGGGGAAAATAAAAATTCAAAGGTTAAAGTAGTAGTGGAGTTCAATTTAAGGAGAAAAAATCAACGAAACACTTTCTCTTTTTTTTTTGTAAGTGTAGACTTTAAGCCCTTGTTGAAATCATGACTCAGCCAATTTCTACCACTATTGCCATCATTATTATCAAATACGAATTTATAGTTTTTTTTTTTTTTTTTTTTTAACATTTTGAATACTGGTACTAGACTTATTTTTTAGGTTCTCAATCTAAAAAATTATTCTCGGATTAAGCTACCAAACGCGTTATCAAACCATAAAAAATGAAAATCTTTGTTTGTCGCTTTTGTTTTACAAAATAGTTATTTAAAAATCATTGTGTAAAACATTGATGGACGGTTTGTTACTTAATAATACGGTCTAGTGATATTCTTTTTTACTTGAAAGTGGAAGGTCTTAGATTCGATTCTCGCCAAATACGAATTTAAACCACATTATTACTAGCAATTGCGAGATTAAGCTCATTCCTCTTTCTTATTATAGATAATTTCGTTTATTAAAAAAAATAACGTTACTCGACGAGCCCTTAAGATTCTCCAAAATCCTAGTAGGACTGCAATTTTTTTATTTTTTTTTAAATTTGTTTGTAAAGTATGGATGACTCGGTCCAACCCGATCCCAGGAAAAGTCCCAGAGCAACCCCACGTCTCTTTTGATCTCATCGCTCTCTGTTTCTCTTCTTCCCCAAAATCAAAATTCCCACACCAAAACCACGACCTTAGAAACTCCAGAAGCTCCAAAAATGGTGTGCATACGCAAGGCAACCATCAATGACCTCCTGGCGATGCAAGCTTGCAACCTCTTCTGCCTCCCTGAGAGCTACCAGATGAAGTACTACCTCCTCCACATCCTCTCATGGCCGCAGCTCCTCTACGTCGCCGAAGACTACAACGGCCGCATCGTCGGCTACGTCCTCACCAAGATGGAGGAGGAGAGCGACGAGCGCCACGGCCACATCACCTCCCTCGCCGTCCTCCGCACCCACCGCAAACTCGGCCTCGCCACCAAGCTCATGAGCGCGGCCCAGAACGCCATGGAACAGGTTTTCGCGGCGGAATACGTGTCGCTTCACGTGAGGAAGAGCAATCGGGCGGCATGCAATTTGTACACGGGGACTTTGGGGTATAAGATTCATGATGTGGAGGCGAAGTACTATGCCGATGGGGAAGATGCGTATGATATGAGGAAGGAGCTCAAGGGGAAGAAGGTGCATGGACATAGTCATGGGCACGGGCATGGGCATGGGCATCACCACCATCATCACCATCATGAAGGTGGGTGTTGCTCAGGGGAGGCGGCGAAACCAGAGAAGGCGGAGGCGAGGAAGGTCGAGAGAGGGAATGCTAAGGCGGAGGCCAAAGCGGTATGAGAGTGGGAGGTAAATTGGGTTATTTGGGGGGGGGGGGGGGGGGGGAAGTGTATTTTCCGTTGTTTTACTTTATATATGGTTTTGATGCTTAGCTTTTGTATTGCAATTTGAGAAATGCATGTGAGGATTCGGAATAAGTTGTTGATGTTTAATACTTACTCTGCATTAAGTGATTTATGTTGTAACTTCATGTTTATTTTGTGTTCGTTGTGTCTACTATCAGGCGGTTTTGTTTATTTTTGAGTCGTATGCAAATAGTTTTTCTTGTAATTTGATGGAGGGTTGAATCATAATAGTCGTTATGCATGGATAAACGATTTATGTTTTTTCTTTGAGTTTGTTCCATTTGATGATGCGTACCACATGCTCTTAACATCTAGTACTGAATTCTATTAGAGGCCGAAGTTGCGAATAATACTGGAATAGATAGGAAAACTAGCTTAGATTACTATTTTTTTGCTGGGCAAGTGAACAAACCCACACTCCCACAATGCACTAAACCCGCATCTCGCCCTTTAGCCTTGCCCTTAAGGGGGAACGGGTGCTGTTGTGCCCAAAGGTGACTTTGATGGTGGATTACGAACTACTCTTTTCTGTAGTGTGCTTATGCACATATATATGTATGTATGTATTTAAGTAGTATTGGTCAAGTAACTACTTTTCTTGAGAGAAACACATCTTTGCCATACGGGATACTAGCTATAATAATGAAATTGAAAAACAGTAATTTTTGAATTGTGAGATTGTGTCTGAAGTTAAATTGTTTGATGCTTAGCTATCCTTCTTTGTCTGGCTTTTCAGAAAGGGGAAGGGATGGATTTTTTTTCCATTTTAGGCACTTGTTCTTTGAACATGAGTTGCTCCTGAGCAATGGTTTTAAGTCAGAGCTTTGTATTTATGTTAAGTAGTTAATCACCTAAGTAATCTGGCCTGATGGTGGATTTCTTTGCTCACGGTGAAGAGTAAAGTTTAGGATGAAGAAATGGCCACACATAGAATAATAGTGTTGATAGAAACTCACTAAAAGCACGTAATCTTTTATCTATGCACCGGAACAGAGCTCTGATATGTAATGCAGCTGGAAAAGAGTTCGATAAATACAGGAAGCTACCCCCTACTGGCCGCCCCTGCCTTTGGCTTAGGGGGCAGTGGCAACCCACCCTTATTCTCTACCCTATCTCGTCTTCTCGCCCTCTCACTTCTCTCCCCCCTTCCCCCTCCCTCTCTTGTGGTATTTGGTCTTAGGCTCTTAGCTTCGTCTTTTTCTCGCTGATCTTTGTCCCAGATTTCCCACGTGCTCGGGTCCTCTTTTTCCTCCCTCACTCCAACATCAACCAATGGCTGCAGCTACTGATCTTAAACAGGAAGAGTGAAGCATTCGTTTCCAACATGTTTAAGCCTGGTATCGAGCAGGCCGATCATGGTCCTCTCTTTATACATCAATCTAAACATATTGAAGTGGATTAACATTTCATCGAGGAGAAACTAGATGCTTAATTAATTTGTTTTTGTTTGTAAAGTCAGAGGATCAACTTATAGATGTTCTTAATAAGGATATGTCTAGTATAGTTTATCATAGCTCACTCAACAAAGTTGGCATTGGTGATATCTATGCACCGACTTGAGGATGAGTGTTAATGTGAGCCTTGCTCGGCTTAGATTACTTTTTACCCCCTATAATTAGGTTTCCTGTAATTATTTGCTTAGCTTGTGTAACACATCTTGTAACTCTTCCTCCTTTGGAGAAGAGTAAAGTATTTAGCTTTTCCACACATTTGAGCAGGCTTAGTGTAAAAGTAAAGACGTTAATGTTAATTCCTTAGGGCAAAACAAGATTAAATCATGACCATAGGTCATCGTCAATGGTTAATATTAGAAGTTAGGTAAATTTAAACATGATACAATGGCAAGCTAGGTCTCACCCAAGTTTTCTACAAAGGATGGAGACATATCAACAAGCAAGGTAAACTAGTATAGATACTCTAAATTTAAATTCGATTTTTGTTTGCCAATAATCTTCTTTTTTCTTTTTTTTGGCAAGTGCATTTTGTGCTCACCTCCCATTAGTTACCGTTAGATTAGTTTAGTTTATTTGATCTAAGACACGGATCTCAAAATTTAGACTAATCTAACCGCAATTAATAAGGGGTGAGTATCACACAACTTAATGTTAAATTAATATATTATTATTAAGATACAGTAAGTTGTTGCCATGCTGGGAATAGTCTGATACTCTGAGTGGTAATATATGATTAAGAAGTGTGCCTAATGCCAACGTTTGTAGCTATCATGTTGTATGTATTCCTCTTCCTTCCTTTCCCCATTTGACATTTGTTTAGTGTGTGGTGCCATTCACACAAATTATTTTATTTTTTTACACATTTTTCGATTTTGGACTGTCGGATCGAATGAATTATAGAGGATTAAAGGACTGAAATTAACAAAATTGGTGTGGAAGATAGGGATTTTGATTGCAGTTGTTTGGAAGTGTTGGCACTTACGGTATATCAATATTCTAAACAAAGTCTCAACCCATGTTCTCACTTAGTATTTGCTAGATCGGCTGCTGGATATGCATTACGTTTGGACATCAAGTATGAAATATGACTTCAAATGCTATTTTAAGAATTTTAATTTGCCTGGTTAAACTAATTCGTACTTTAGCTTGATGAAAGTCTATGTTGTATCCGTTTCCATGTTGCACTTCGTTACAATTTCGAATACAAGGTTTACATTACTTAACCTTTATGTCCTTGTCTGGTCTGTCTTCACCCTTTTATTTTACTGTTTTGACAGTAACAGATGACTTGATAGAGTTGTATGTTAATTGACCCTGTTCTTCTGTTATATTGTATGATTCAGGACAATGAGATGTTTATGGGAGACACGAGTGAGTCCAAATAGGGTATACTCATTTGGTGGACTAGACGGTATGCTGCGTTTTCTGAACCAGAACACAGGTGATGTAATTTGAAGATGCGTCATGGATGGATATTTATCTTCAAGTCCTCTAAACACGATTGGGGCTACCCAAAGAATGAGAGGAACAAGGCTTTCGGAAGATACCCCCATTGAGAGCACTCTTTAGTACCAGACGACCTCCCATTACGTGTTTGACTGTTCGGATGAGGAAGGTTATCACCGCGCACTAAGGTAAGTACATCAGAATCTGGAAATTCGACTAAGACCGGCCACCCTTTTGTTTTTTGTGAGGATGTGTATGATATTCATGCTAATGTACATGTACAGAGTTTATTTTATTGTTCTTGTTCTATAAACTACTACAAATTCTTGATCATGAAATACAAACTTGTTTTCCATCTAGTCCTCGAGTAAGACGGGTCGAGTTTACCGACGTTTCCAAAACTGAACCGATTGACAAGAAACGATCGAAACTGGAAATTGCAGATGATGATGTATTGAAAATGAATGCCAGATTGAAGAATTTTACCTTGGAGAGTCGGTATTCATGTTTCTATTTTTTAAGTATTTCGCCATCCCTATTGATCTTGCGAACCACTGTGAATTCCACCAGAACCTTAGCCAATTTCTCACAAATAATCATCTTTTCCTCTTTCGCGCATTTCATCCAATTTTCTGCTCAAAACAGTCACATGCCGGTTACAACATTACTTCTTGTTATTTTCCTGTTTTTTTTTTTTTTTTTTTTTTTTTTTAATTTGTTGGAAACTTGTTATTTTCCTTCTTTAAATGAGACAGTTTTAATGAAAAGTTAGATCAATTACGAGGAAAATAAAATTCAAAGGTAAAACTAGTAGTGTAGTACAAGATCAGGTTAAAAATTGAGGAATAATCTTTTTTTGTTTTTAATTTATTTGAAAAGTAAAGGACTTTAAGCTCATGTTAAAAAAAAATGTTAAGCATATCAACTTTCTTTTTTAATGATTTGTCAAACACTTTAAGCCCTTGTTTAAAGAAAAAGAGGTATTTGTCGATTTTCCTCTCAAAATTGTAAGGCATTGTCAATTTTCCTCCTAAACTTTAATTTTAACCAATTACTTCCCTAAACTATTATAATTTGCTGAAATCCTCCATACTATTATATTTTCTAATTTTTTGTCAAATATTTCATCCATCTATGTCAACGCCAGAAAATTGAACGGGCATAAAAGTAATTTGGCCACTAACCGAGAGAGAGCATCAGGGTCGACGATTTGGCAAAAGAGGTATAACTGTTGAACGCAAAGTTTCTGGAAGTGGGGGTTGGGGAGCACGATCTTCTTGTCCTTCTCGAACCTCTACAAGAAGTCGACAGGGGGAGGTGGAAGCTATAAGGCGATGGCGGACGCCGAGGGACCGTGGAATTGGAATTGGAGTCGCCACAGAGTGACGTGACATAGTAGGCGGTGGGGATGGGGGGGTTTCTAGAGTTTTGGAGGGATGAGGGTGTGAAGGCGTTAATGGTGAAGAGGTCATGGGGTCGGGGAGTGGAAGTGGCATTGGGTTGAGGGATGTAGGAGTTTGTGGGAAAGGGGTGGGTAAAAGTGGAAATTGATGGGTGTTGGTGGGGTTTTTGCAGAGAAAAGAAGCATGGGGTGGTGGGTAGGTTGGGATTTGCATGTTAATTGGTGGAAGTAGATTTTTGAAGGTGGTTTTAGGAGAGAGATTGAGGCCATCTCCAACTGATGGCTGGCCAGATGACTCGTTTTAGCCCTCTAGCGCTCCAAGATTCTCCAAGATATTAATATTTGAATGAACAGTACAGGGTCATATTTACCTCTGTCTCCAACCGAGGGCCAAAGGGCCATAGAGCCAAACATAATTTATTATTTAAAAACTACAACTTAAATTCAAATCCAACGGCTAAGTCACATCAGCTAGCCATTGGATTTGAATTTTTTTTTGCTATAAATAGGGTGGATATTGGGATATAATTCACACAACTTTGAATTCAATCTATTTAAATTCAATCTCTTTCAATTCAAGTTTGCAATGAATTCCAACTTTGGATCCTCTTCAGATTCCAACTGGGGGTCTTCATCCAATTCCAAAAGAGAAGCAAAATAGGTGCAAATGAGACAAGAATATGAGGAGTCTGATGAAGAAGTTCAAGTAAGGCGCAACAAACAAAACATAGCAGCAGCCATGGCTACGGCCATGGTGTGTCAGCCAACTGAGGAATAACCTCAATGGGGTGGCTCTATTGCTGGTTGCTCTTACAAACCACGAAACAGAGCGATGACGCATGCCAATCTGATGAACAACTACTTCGACCCCAACTCGGTGTACACAGAAGAGGATTTCAGATGTAGCTTCCGGATGAGGCGTCATGTCTTTAAGCGTTTACTTTGTGATGTCCAGCAGGTCAATCCGTACTTTCAACAGAAGCGGGACAGAGCAGGTCGCCCTAGTTTCTCACCTCATCAAAAGGTTACTGTTGCACTCCAAATGATAGCATATGGCTCCGCAGCTGATTCGATGGATGAAACCCATGGTGTGTCTGAGTCTACATGCCTTGATACTCTTCAAGAATTTTGTGACACAATTGTTCAGCTTTACAAAGACGAGTACCTCCGCGAGCCAAATCAAAAAGATATGAATCGGCTCCTTCGCAAAGCTGAAGACCTTGGGTTTCCAGGCATGATAGGGTCATTAGACTGCATGCATTGGGATTGGAAGAACTGTCCTACCGGATGGCAATGAGGCTTTAGCGGAAGGTCGAGAAAGCCAACTGTTGTGTTAGAGGCGGTTGCCTCATATGACACATGGATCTGACATGTTTTCTTTGGAGTCCTTGGATCCCAAAATGACATTACAGTTCTTGGGCGTTCACCCTTCTTCAATAACTTGACGGAAGGTAAAGCACCTTAACTTAACTACTACATCAACGGCCGTCAATACAATATGGGGTATTACTTGGCAAATGACATCTACCCAAAGTGGGCGACACTTGTCCAAGCAATTCCAAACCCTAGGAATGACGCGGAACAGTTGTTTACCTTACACCAAGAGGCATATCAGAAAGATGTTGAGAGAGCTTTTGGTATTATACAAGCACGGTGGAAGATCATTAGCGAACCGGCAAGAGGGTGGAGTCGAGAAAATTTGGACTCCATCATGATGTCTTGCATCATATTACACAATATGATAGTGAAGGATGAGCAAGATGGGTATATTGATGGAGAGTCCGATGACGACCAAGAAGATCCAAATAGGTCAAGAAGGGCTCGTGCAAAAATATATGATAAGCCTAATTTGCCTTTCAATCCAAGAACTGGTAGTATCTCTATAGATAAGTACATGAAGCGCTATAGAATGATACGTTCTCGTGCCACAAACAAGTACCTACAACAAGATCTTGTTGCACATCTTTGGGCCCAAAGAAGCATGGAGTAGGCATTTACGTTTTATGTTTTTAAATGTTTTTAAAAATGTTGTTTAAGTTTCATGTTGTATAATTTTTATGTTGGTTAATGTTGTTTCATATTGTTTAATGTTGTTTCATGTTACTTAATTTAATTTAATGTTGTATAATGGCTTAGGAAGTTATAGGAAAAAAATAGAATTAAAAAAAATATGAAACAAATTTTGTGAAATAGAAGTTATAGGAAAAAAAATGAAATTTAAAAAAAATATGAAACAAATTTTGTGAAATAGAAGTTATAGGAAAAAATGTAATTTAAAAAAAATATGAAACAAATTTTGTGAAATAGAAGTTATAGGAAAAAAATGGAATTTAAAAAAAAATATGAAATAAATTTTGTGAAATAAAAGTTATAGGAAAAAATAGAAGTTATATGAAAATTTTTATAAATAAAAAATAATAATAAAACTGTAAAAAAAAATAAAAAATCAAATGCAACGGCTACTAGCCGTTTCATTTGAATTTTTTCTTAAGAAATCCTGTCGGTTATAACCGACAGGAATAGATGCTATTATTTAGTATAAATGTATTACTGTCGGTCAGAAATAACAAAACATTAAAAAAAAAATGGCCAGCCCTCCAGCCCTCTCCGATTCCGTGGGGCCCTCCCAGATTCCAGAGCCCTCTAGCCCTCTAGACCCTTCGATTGGAGATGGCCTGAGGTTTAGAGACATGGGGTGGAAAGAATTGGAAATGGGATTTAATTGTTTCGGTGGGGAATTTTGCAGGAGTGGCATTTCTTATTACTCTGTGTGTAATATGTTGTGAACTTTGGAGAGAAAAGCATAGAAAATGAAAAGGGCTCGATTGATGTAACGCACACCGGCTTTTGCACGAGTTTTTAATCTGTTGCTTTCGAGTTTAAATTTCTTTTTTTATGATTTATCAATCACTATATTATGTGGTTTACTAAAGATGGTTTAAAATTTTGGTCTCTCGCATCACCCATGTTTAAATTCATCAAATCCATGACTAGCCCACCTCTACCACCATTGTCGTCATTACTACCAAACACAAATTTGTAGCATTTTTTTAACATTTTAGATATTGGTACCGGACGAATTTTCTATGTTATCATTCTGATAATCATTACCGGATGAAACTATGTGACGCATTTTTAAATCATAAATGTAAATATTGTTTTATCTTGTTCAGTTTTACAAAATAGTTGTTTTAAAAGAAAATTTGTAATAAGTTACTGGAATCCTCCATAATTTTAATTTCACCTCACCTTTTATTTGTTTGAAAAGTATTGACTTAAGCCCATGTATAAATTCCATAAGCCCATGACTCAGCCCAAACCCAATGCCATGGAAAATTCCAGAACACCCCCACATTTCTTTTGACCTCAAACACTCTCTGTTTCTCTCTTCCTCCCCAAAACCAAAATTCCCACCCGAAAACCCTAACCCTCGAAACTCCAGAAGCTCCAAACATGGTGTGCATACGCAAGGCCACCATCGACGACCTCCTGGCGATGCAAGCCTGCAACCTCTTCTGCCTCCCTGAGAACTACCAGATGAAGTACTACCTCTACCACATCCTCTCATGGCCGCAGCTCCTATACGTCGCCGAAGACTACAACGGCCGCATCGTCGGCTACGTCCTCGCCAAGATGGAGGAGGAGAGCAACGAGTGCCACGGACACATCACCTCCCTCGCCGTCCTCCGCACCCACCGCAAACTCGGCCTCGCCACCAAGCTCATGAGCGCCGCCCAGAACGCCATGGAACAGGTGTTCGCGGCGGAGTACGTGTCGCTTCACGTGAGGAAGAGCAATCGGGCGGCGTTCAATTTGTACACGGGGACTTTGGGGTATAAGATTCATGATGTGGAGGCGAAGTACTATGCCGATGGGGAAGATGCGTATGATATGAGGAAGGAGCTCAAGGGGAAGAAGGTGCATGGACATAGTCATGGGCATGGGCATGGTCACGGTCACGGTCACGGGCATGGGCATCACCACCATCATCACCATCATGAAGGTGGGTGTTGCTCAGGGGAGGCAGTGAAACCAGAAAAGGCGGAGGCGAAGAAGGTCGATAGAGGGAATGCTAAGGCGGAGGCCAAAGCGGCATGAGAGTGAGAGAGGTAAATTGGGTTATTTGGGGACAGTGTATCTTCGGTTGTTTTACTTTATCTATGGTTTTGATGCTTAGTTTTTGTACTGCAATTTGACAAATGCATTTGAGGATTCGGAACTTTCGTAGTTTTTGTTATAAGTTGTTGATGTTTAATACTTGCTCTGAAATGAGTGATTTATGTTGTAATTTCATGTTTATTTTCTGTTCGTAGTGTCTACCGTTTGGCAATTTTGTTTATGTCACTCAATTTATTTTTGAGTCGTATACAAATAGTTTTTCTCGTAATTTGATGGAGTGCTGAATCACAATAGCATTTCTCATCATAAGTAGCAAGTTAACAAACCACACTCTCACAGTCCCACACTGCACTAAACCCGCATCTCACCCTTTAGCCTAGCCCGCATCTCGCCCTTTAGCCTAGCCATTAAGGTGGAACGGGTGCTTTTGTGCCCAAAATGACTTTCGTACTGGTTACGAAATACTCTTTTCTGTAGTGTGCATATGTACATATATACATATATACATACCTCTATATATATTGTTCTTGAGAGAAACACATCCTTGCCATACAAGGTACGAGTTTTAATAATAAAAATGATAAACAGTAGTATTTGAAGTGTGAGATTGTGTCTGAAGTTAAATTGTTTGATGATTAGCAATCCTTCTTTGCCTGGCTTTTCAGAAAGGGAGAGGAATACAATTTTTTTTGTATTTTGGGCACTTGTTCTTTGAACATGAGTTGCTGTTGAGCAATGTTTTAAATCAGAGCTTAGTCTTTATGTTAAGTAGTTAATCACCTAAGTAATCTGCTCTGATGGTGGATTTCTTTCCGCACTGTGAGGTGTCGAATGACTAAACTGCTCCGGTAAAGTTTAGGATAAAGAAATGGCCACATATAGAATAGTAGTGTTGACGGAAAATTACTAAAGCAAGTAAGCTTGTATCTATGCACAGAACAAAGCTCTGATATGTAATGCAGCGGGCAAAGAGTTCGAATAGAACATAGGATCTTTTTCAACTGACATTCTGAAATGAGCACCCACGCAATAAGAAGTTCCTACTAAAATCTTTTACACCAGTTAGGGCTTCCGTTCAAGTTTTTGTGGCCGTGCTAAAATATCTAGTTTGTTTCTGGAAAGAGGGAACAGTGCAGAAAACATGTGTTGTAGTGTGAAAAGTCAGCCTTGGCACCGATGTAAGTTGAGGTTACCTTCTCTTGGCTGTTAATTTTGGATATAATGATATAGCTACTGTACTTCATGTAGGACTATTGGTTTCTTTCTTTCTTTCTACCTTTTTCTTTTGTTATTAAACTATCGTCAGGAAGTAAGGTACCGTTTGGTACGTGGGACGGGACGGAACGGAGTGGGATGAGGCGTTCGGTCACACGTTTGGTGCGCCTAAAACGGATGGAACGCGCTGTTCTACGGGACGAATTTTGGGTGAATTTTCGTTCCGCCTCACCTCCCAGAACGACTCGTTTCATATCTATTGAACACAAAATTATAACCTCTCCGTCTTATTCTTCTTCCTCTTGTTTCCATCCGAGAGCATCTTTACTCCCTTTCCGTCCCGTCCCGTCTCATCCCATTCCATTCCGTTTCATCCCGTCTTGTCTGCATACCAAATGATACCTAAATGTCGTGAGAGGACATAGCTCTCGCTCTATGAGAAAAATACAATAAGCGACCCCCTACTGGCTGGCCCCTGCCTTTGGTGTAGGGGACAGTGGCAACTCACCCTTATTCTCTACCCTATCTCGTCTTCTCGCCCACTCACGTCTCTTTCTCTCCCCCTCTTAGGTGGTTGTTTTGCTTTTAGGCTCTTAGCTTTGTCTCAGATCTCCCACGTGCTCGGGTCCTCTCCTTTCTCCTGCACTCCAACATCAATCAATGACTGCAGCTACTGATCGTAAACACGAGTTGTCACGTATATGTCGGGAGGTATGTAGAGTTTTGGCTTAGGTGCTCGCACTACCTCCTTGTTTCCCATTGCTTTTCTCTGATTTGTTGGGTGATCTCTCAGGTTTGATTTCGGATTTGATAAGTGTGAAGTGGGTCGACCTGGAATGGTTTCTTCGGAGGATATTTTTGCAATTTCAGGCCTTTGGTTTGGTTGATTTCGGGCTTTTAGTTTGTGAGAGCGCTCTCATTACCTCCTCATATGAAGAGTGAAGTATTCAGTTCCCAACATGTTTTAGCGTAGTATATTTTGATCCGAAGCTTTCTATCTTTTGATTACATTTGTATGTAAACTTTCCATCTTCCAATCACAAATCTTGAAGATCTAGTAGTGGGAATTCAAATTTGTTTGAATTTTTTGTTGAAATATGTGAAGTAGAAGATTAAAATAAAATATATGTATATAGTTTTGGTTAGAACCTTAAACCGGCATAAACCGGACGAAATCTGCTTAAATTGAACCGTACGGATTTATGAATAAATTTAAGTGGAATCACGTTGAACATAACCGTTGATATTTTCTAGTTCCTATTCAAGGATGGAACCAGGCTGAACTGGACAGTGCCCACCCCTACTTATTGAGGATGTGTCTAGTGAAGTTTATCATAGCTTACTCAACAAAGTTGGGCATTGATGATATATATGCACTAACTTGAGAATGAGTGTTATCGTTAAATTATTTTAGTTTAATTGATTTAAGACACGAATTTCGAAATTTAAACTAATTTGACAATAAGGGGTGTTTAGAGGACTAAGCAAAAACTTTCTTTTTTTGAAGTACATCTGCACGAATGAGGATCCTCACCGGATCCTTTTTATGGGGATCCTGGGGATTTTCAAATTACATCTATTCATCATAATTTTTTTATTTAAAATTGAATATAAACAATAACTGACTAAAATTGGCTGCACGATGTACAATGAACGTATGTGATTGGAAGATCTTTGGGATCGTTATGCAGGATCCTCTCTCCATCTGTACATGCCAATGCGACATTAATATTAAATTTAATGTAGTTATTATTGTTGGCATGCTGGGAATAGTCTGAGTGCTAATTAATATATGATTAAGAAGCGCGCATTGTGCCAACGTTGGTAGCTGTCATATTCTTCTACCTTTTGACAATTTTTTTAAAGATAAAGTTAGAAAGATTAAATTTTATAAACTAAATGATGGAGTTGTTGATAATTAGATTATTACTTAAGTATTGATTAACATGTTTATTTTCTATCAATGACATACCATTTAGTTTGCAAATTTAGTTTAAAATTTGAGTATCGCTATCATTACTCTTTTTTAGGCCTTGAGTCGAGGCAATGAAATTGGGATGCAGCTTTAAACAAACAAGAAAAATGCTAGCAAGAGTCGCTCATTTACGTAGCAAAAAGCAAAATACTTTTATGAAGGAAAGATATGGATAATTTTGAAATAGGTGGGTGAGTGTGATCACTACATTTTATAGTATAAATCCCTCTAATAGTATAATGTCACAAGTGTGATATATCAAGTTTTTTTTTTCCTAATCAAACCCTTTACTTTTATGATTGAAATAAAAATAGGGTAAATCGTCAAAATGATCCATGAGATTTGTATAACTCATCACTTTGGTCCTTGAGATTCCAAATCGATAAAAGTGGTCCCTGAAATTGTCCACCATCCATCATTTTGGTCATTCCATTAAAAATTCCGTTAAGTATCCTGGAGCTCTTGACCGGAAGTTTGGGCAATTTTCAAAGCTTCGTAACTCAATCGTTTCTTAACCAAATTCGACCCATATATCAAAATGAAGATAGAAAACTGTAGAATAAGATTATACCTATTTCAACGCCCAATGGTTGTCGGAGATTGCCAGAAAATAGCCTCAAAGTTGACTGGTCCGAGTGAAAACTTGAAAACTCGCCGGAAACTGGGTAAACTTTAAACGTTCATAACTTCTTCAATACTCAACGAAATCAAGTGATTCAAAAACAAAAATCATACTTCTCGACAAGAAAAAGAGAATGGTACCTTTTTTTGACAGCTAACTCACCATGGTTTGGCCAGAAAACGGCTCGAAAGTGGCTGTCCGTTTTCCTGACAAACCACGGCTAGTTAGCCGTCGAAAAAGGTATCATTCTCTTCATCTCGTCGAGAAGTATGATTTTCGATTTTGAATCACTTGATTTCGTTGAGTATTGAAGAAATTATGAACGTTTAAAGTTTACCCAGTTTCTGGAGAGTTTTCAAGTTTTCACTCGGACCAGTCAACTTTAAGGCTATTTTCCGGCCATCTCCGGCAACCATTGGGCTTTGAAATAGATATAATCTTATTCTACACTTTCCTATCTTCATTTTGATATATTATGGGTCAAATTTGGTTAAGAAACGATTGAGTTACGAAACTTTGAAAATTGCCTAAATTTCCGGCCAAAAGCTCTGGGACACTTAATAGAGTTTTTAACGGAAGGACCAAAATGATGGATGGTGGACAATCTCATGGACCACTTTTATTGATTTGGAATCTTAAGGACCAAAGTGATGAGTTATGCAAATCTCAGGGACCATTTTGGCGATTTACCCATAAAAATATAAAGAGCAAAGATGGCACCTACCCTAGCCCTACCCTTACCCTACCCTACAAGAAAACAAAGGAGGAATTGTCATGGAATATCATCTCTTATTCTTATCATCTACTTCGTGTCTTACTAGACCATGGAAAAATATGAGCAAATTTTCGACGAAGTTTCAGTTTATGTCAAGTTTTATGTTAGCGTAATGACGTGACTCATGGTTTAGCGCATTTTATGCTTTGGCTTGGATCGAAGAGGCAAAGGGGAATGTGTGCTGGTTTGGGATGGGTGGGTGTGGGCTGTGGATCGAAGTTAGGTCAAGGGTGGGCCGGAGTAGGTCGAATGGGAGAGGCAGCGAAGGAGACGGAGGTTGGGGGTTTATATCATAATTCATGTGGCACCATATTAATAAGGATGTGTGGGGAATAAAAATAGATGTGTGAATACTAAATAGCACTATCCAATCCAATCATGGTTTTGTCACTCTCCCTTGAGTGCTTGCCACCATAACAAGGCAATATTGAGTGTTTTAATTGGTTCTTTCTGAAAAGAGTAAAGTTTCCTCTAATGAAAGCACAAGTGAGAAACAAAGGGAAGGAAACTATCATGTTTTTTTTGTAAGATCCAATCATTTGATTTTTGCTCTCTTTTTTGTTAAAGCCACATGTTTGCGCATACTTCAATCACTTGTTTTTGTTTGTTTGAAATCGAAACACAATGGAGAGAAGATTCTCAACCGATGCTTAACCAACCATACATTTCAAAAGTAATCAAAGGTATAACTTCAAAAATATTATCAAACTTAATACAAAAATGACCATACTTATGTCTTAAATTTGCAAAACCGTTAGTTGGACAGAGGGTGATTTACTAATTGTTTAATAAACAAGGGTTACTTCTTTGGGTAGTTCATCGTCTCGACTCTCATGTGAGAGAGATTTTTCCTTTCGTATTATAACTCTTAATGTACCAAATCGTATTTTTATCACATTAAAAAATTCTCTCAGCAGGCGTGGTAAAGGAATAAGAAATTGATAAAAATACTATAGGCTCGAAAAGTTGGATAAATTCTCAAAGAAAACCCTAAAGAGGATTTGTTTCTCGATTTCTTTAAGGAGACACTATTCACGCCTCTTTTTACCTTCTACAAATTTTGTTCATTTCTGTTATTTGATTTTCTTCATTCATTAAATTCGCGAACTAAAAATTAAGAAGTGTATGAAAAGTGAAAAAGAGTGAGCGGCACCACCCCTTCATAGAACCAACCAACCTAGGGCAGTATGTGCATTAGTTTAATAAAGATAAACTCTGAGTTTCAGTATTTTTTACCATAAAATATGAGAAACTCGAGAAGATATCTACAAAAATTAAGAGATTGCAGAGAATTAAATAATGAATAATTACAGAAGAAATAATGGTGGGTGAAGCATATTCATATGCCAAAAGTATATACCATACAAAATGGACAGCACGAAGAGACATTTTTCTTTTAGCCCATTGTTTAATGGAATCTCAGTCAGTGGGCTCTCCATGTTCCTTCCAATAATGGTTCAACAACTTCAACCCTCTCATTCAAAATTATCTTCATCGTCACCACCACCCGCCGTCGCCACCGCCACTATATCACTCTTGTAGCAGTTGTAGGAAATTTGTAACTTGAGCTCATTTGGCCGATTCCTCGAGTCCGAGTTTCCGAGGAGAGTATCCGGAAAATAAATGTATGAGCCATTGTTACATATGTACGGAGGCCTCATTGTTACATGACAGGCCTCGCGTACATGTTTCAAGAGGAAGGTTCTATATAACTCACACGTAAAACTTCGTCCGAAATATCCGATGCCCTCATAGTGTCGTACCATTGGAGAAATCGGGGCTGTAATTATGTTGGGGGAGGACTATCTGCGTGCACTTCCCAAACACTTCCTCCATACTTTTACGCGAGAGAGCATATGGTGGTGTTGAACTCCTACAAGGAGTGAGGGGGCTTGAGGAGTTAATGGCAGTGTGACTAACCATGCTTTACCTTGCTGCAAACCGGCGGGGGACTCGAGGTGTGGGAACGGCTACATCTCGACCGGAATTCATCAAAGCGAGGCGATCCTTGATTGTGTTGTCGAACAATCTGTTGTCTGGATTCTCTGCGTAGCAAACAAAGTAACTACCAACACAAGCATGTGGTAGTGCCATGGCTATCCTCGTCTGAACAAGCATAAAATTAATAGAAATTGGTTAGGTTAATTAGGTATTTGATTAACTAATAAGCAACAAAGATTAAAGAATTAACAAGTTGATCACATGGTTTATATGCATCAAATGAATAATAGAGTGAAAAGAAACTGGTCAAAAAGGGGCCGCCAACCATAAGGTATCCAATGAAGAATGTAAGGAGGGAAATGGCGGCTGTGAAACTTTGGTGCACTCTAGCGGTCCAAGCCGCCACAACTATGACACAGATAGAGCCACTGCAGACGCCCGTTAGGAAGCAGATTGAGCTGGTAATGTCGGAATCAACAATTTGTTCCATTTCTTGCTGTTCAAAGAGCTCCCAAGTGTCTTGCGACGCCCTCACGAAGCCCTTCCCGTAGGCTGCTATCTGTACCAATTGGTTTAATTAAAATAATTAAGTTTAACTTCTTATAATTTAGTGTTAAAACAGTGACCGGAGATGGATTTCATATAAAATTTCAAGACTTGCAATTGAAAATTAGGATTTAGATAGCGACTGCAGCGTAAGTAATTCAAAAATACGGGGAGACCACAAGATAGACCTAAACAAATGTTTTAGATAGAATTATGGGTGAAAAATATCTTGGTGGTGAGTAATAAAGTATATGCCGACGTTTTGAATCATTCTAAAAACTAGATAGCCAATCATGATCTTACTTGACATTCGAGATGATTTCATCGACATAAGTAGCAGACAAAGTTAGATGTCAGCATAACTTGTTATCCGAATTATTCAAACACGATATACAAACCGCAGTGACTACGGGACAGAGGTTCAGGGCCGAAGGGATAGAGGAAGACCTAGGAAAACTTTGGAAGAAACCCTAAGAAAAGACTTAGAGTACTTGGATCTAACGGAGGACATGACACAAAACCGAGCGCAATGGCGTTCTAGGATTCATATAGCCGACCCCACTTAGTGGGAAAAGGCTTTGTTGTTGATGTTGTTGTTGTTGTTGTTGATATACAAACAGCAGTGCAGTCGTATTGTGTTATTGAAATATTGATCAGCCGGCAAAATTAGTATACTTTGCCGTGCAAAATAATGCTTTTCTTGTTGAGAAAGAAGCTGGGAACGAAAGTTACAGTTCTTTGTTCTGTAACTTGTATTTTGTATGATATGCAAATGGAATCACAAAGTCAATAGAAAATGGTTTATAAGCGTACCTGCACGAAGGCCCAGCCGTTGCCATATCGGAAGATGCCCTCCATGACTCTGAGACAGCAATGTGCACAAGAAAACATGAACTCATCTTCCCCCTCGAGTAAATTTAAACCCCGAGCAACAATTCTCAGGGCTTCAATTGCAGGAACAAAGAGAGATCCAAAACAAGCACTTCCAAGATTTTTACTCAAGGCTCTTTGGAAGCAAAACTGAGTATTAGACTGCATTCCTCTGAGATAATACAGAGAAATTACCCTACTGACGGTTATATTTGCAACGTTCCTCATTACTTCAGTTGTCCAAGCTAAGCTCAAGACCAATAAAATTATGATCAATGGAGGAAAGTAGAAATTCAGGGCTCCAATGACAGCTAGATTCCACAGGGACATCCACAGAAATCCGACCCCAAGCATCCAATAAGTCGGTTGATTCAAATCGGGGAACTTTGATACTGGTTCTAGCGATTTGATCAATATCTTGCTACAAAATCCAATCCGATGTGTGATCCAACAAGCATATAAGCCGTTGCCGATTGCGAAGGCAATAAAACAGACTCCGACGCCATTGGTGGGAGGCTTTTGG
Source organism: Malus domestica (assembly GCF_042453785.1). NCBI lineage: Eukaryota > Viridiplantae > Streptophyta > Magnoliopsida > Rosales > Rosaceae > Malus > Malus domestica. Next base: position 35,558,109 of record NC_091662.1, on the reverse strand, counting down.
AAGCAAATTAGCAGAATTCCGGCAGATAGAGACATGAGAAAAGTGGTCCATAGTATGAAGTGAACAAAAAACATCGGCCATAGCCTCACTGCCTTTTGCCATGCAAATGCAAGAGTAATGCTTAAAAAAGATGCGGCTTCGACTTGTGGTAGAAAAAACTTCAACACTCGTTTCTCGGCTCTTTTAACCTTGTTGTCTGATGATTCTATCAGCCCCTTAACTCCCCGGAATAGAAGAAAACCGACTAGCCCAATGGCGGCAACCGTGTGAAAAATAAACAGGAACAAACATATCTTGTTGGTGAATTTCCTGGAATTCAGTGTTGTGATGGATGGCTGACCAAAAAATTGAGGGAAAACCCATCAAAATATCAGATTGCTAATTCAAAAATTCTCCCCAGAAAATCCATGCTCTACCAGATAAATAGCTTGTATCATTTCCTTTCCAAAATGATTAAAGATAAGATATCTAGAGAAATAAATTAATATGGTTCAAACTTTCAAGAACAAAAATGAGATATCTTTGTTTAATCTTTCTTAAACATCACTTAAAAACTTTTATTTTTGTTTTAATGGGAAAGAAAAAAAGAGAAGAAAAAGAAAACTTACTTGTGGGGTTGGTGTAGAACGAGGCTGAGAATGCTGGGGACTGTTAGTGTGAGAGGAGAACTGAGAAGGAGGAGTAGGAGTAGCAGTAGCACCGCCTCTGATATTAGAGATCCGTGACGGCGGCGGTGGCGGAGTTGCAGTTCTGGTTTTGCTATTTATTACAATTCTCAAAGGGTTTGTTGGATTCAGCCTCTGCAGCATTGACACATGAACATCTCCTTCTCTCTCGTTCTGATTAATATTATTATTTCCATGATTAATATTAATATTTCTCTGAGCTCCCACCGCCTGTTCTTCAAAACCCATCTCCCCTTGCTCAACATCTCTCACCCCCTGCTCCGCCTCCTGCTTCCTCCCAATTTCCTCTCTCTCCTCAAGCTCCTCTCTTTCTCTCTCCTCCACCTGCACGCCATGGCAAAGCTCAGACGTTTTGACATTAATTAAAATGAACAGAGCAAATAAACAGCAAAGAGAAAAATTAAAAATCAGGAATGAGAAATGAGAAAGATGGGTTGTGTTACAGGCTCTGCGGCACCCATGTCGGCGGCGGTGACGTGGCGCGGGTGGCAGCGGATGTGGAAGTCCGCCGCGGCGGTGGTAGTGGTGCTGTTGTCGGGAATATATGTTTGGTGTTTTGTTAGGTGTGTTCTGTACGTATTTGTGTATTTATCTCTCGACAATCCATCTATCTATTTATCCATGGTGGTGGACCGACGGTGTTGGTGTTGGTGCTGGTGGATGCTGATGTTTATTGGCTCTCCTCTCTCTTTCAGCTTTTATTTTACAAACTTAATTACCTGAGAGTTTCTGAGGTACATGTCGGTTCATCGTGAGTCATGTTCAATAAAATAATTTCTTTTGTTTATAGAAGAAAACTTTTTAATGTATCTGAAACACGTCGTAGATACATTTTTTGGTGAATCGAATTCAAAGAGATACACTGTTTATTGCGGTAATTTTAAAGAGACAATTGGAAAGTAAACATAGAGTAAAACATATAAATTATGTTTTTATTTATAATACGTGATGTATTAATTTGTGTTTCAAATTTATTCTATCCTCGTAAATGATTTTGAGAAATGTTTTGTGGATGAAGAATTAATGGACGGATGAGATTAAATAATGGAAATGAGTAACGGTGGCATAAGAAGTTTTGACTTTTGTGTGGGAAAAGGAGAGAGAGACGTATGCAAGAAGGGAAGGGAACCCCACCTTATCGTCCTTGTAATTCCAAGCCGTGCAAGCAAAGACACGTTAAACTGTTAGTCTGTTGCTACATTTCTGTTACTATTGAAGATTATAATCGTTTTTTAATTTTAACTCAATTAAAATAATAAATTTTTAATTAAAAATTTGTGATTATTGATCGTTTAATTCGTTAAATCAAGATTAAAGGATTATTGTTTCAATAGAGTTCAAGTTTAAAGACCATTTCTATAATTGGATTAAAATTAAGAAATCATTGCTATAATTTTCTCATTTGATTTTCTATATCTAACCTTTGATTCAGCCTTATGTGTGGTGCATGACTTATTTGGTTTTCCATATTTGCTTCATTGCTACAATTTTCAAACTTCTCACTATTTACTACATTTATGTCAATTTTGAGAAACGTTACGTTATTTGACATCCATAAATTGCTTACGTTTACCAATTGAGATTGGTAACAAACAACAAGAAGCAAACAAAATATATTAAGTCCCCAAATTAAATTATGTCAAGATGATTTTATATGGTAGTTTTCAATATTTAAAAACAAAAGAAACCGAAATATTACTGATGTTAGTAGTTCCATATTATTAAGTTATTTTCTTTAGACAACAATTAAGGTTAGTAACGTTTGCGTTAGTTACTTGTGATTTTAATCGATCGACTCATAACGGTTGATTTTGTATCATATAATGATGGTTTTTATACATAAAACTGGCTTGAGCTTATATTATTATTCAAAACGTTCACATCCAAAGTAAAAAATTTCATTCGAACCTAACAAAAATCTTTATTATTTGAAAATAATAAAGCTATTTATTTTTCAGTGAATAGTACTTTATGAACTTGTTCAAATCATAATGAGTTATTGCATGCTTGGTTTGACCAGGACGAAAGCTTGACGACTAGAATTTGAGATAGTCAAAGTGGAATCCGAGAACTACATGGACCGGAAACTCCACGTGGATGTGACAGACCACATGTGGGCCCTGTCTACTTTGGCTGTGAAACTGCAAACGTGGTTAATGTTAGTGGAATCCGGATCTTGATTGCGAGGATTTTGGAAATTTATGAATTGTATTCATTCATTGTATATCGTACAGTCAAAAATTATTTTAAATATTTTTATTTAAAATTAAACTTAAACAGTATTTGACAAAAATTAATCTCATGATAAGCAATAAACGGTTACGATTCATGGATTCTTAGAATTCTCACCAAAAGAATTAAGAGAGGATTCTGTTAGATGTTAGTGGGCCTGGGCCATTAGATTGGATGACTCATATACACGTCAATTTCTCTTATGTGTCCGTGTCACTGTCATTATGGCTTCAAGGATAGAAAATGACATGGATGACTCATAGACACCTCAAATTTCTCTTATGTCTCCTGTTTAGTTTTTTTATATTTTTTAAATATTAATATAATTATTACATAATAACAATAACAACAACAACTAAACTTTATATTGAATTAAGTAGGGTTGGTTGTATGAATTTTAGAATGTCACTCAGCTCAATTTTGCGTCTTATCTTGCGTTGGCTCCAATTACTCTATATATTTTCTTAAAGTCTTTTTCCAAATCTTTTTAGGTCTTCCTCTACTTCTTTTACGTTGAACCTCCGTCTCATGGTCACATATTTTAACCGGAACATTTATAGGTCTTCGGTTCACATGTCCAAATCACCTTAACTGATTTTCTCTCATCGTAACTTCAATTGCGGGCACTCCTGCTTTACCTCAGATATCCTCGTTCTTGATCTTATCATTTCTCAAGTGCCCGCACATCCAACAAAACATTCTCATCTTCATTACACTCAATTTTTGCACTTGTTAATTTTTTACCGCAGAACATTCCATGTCATAAAGCATTGCTGGTATTATTGCTATTTTGTAAATATTTACTTGAGCTTTAGTGGTACACGATGATCGCACAACATATCCAATGCACTCTTCCACTTCATCGATCCAGTCTGTAAAAAATTATATTGAATTTGTTCAAATTTTAGAGAGGAAAAATTCAAACTTAGGCGTAGGGAGTAAACTACATTGTTCTACCCAAATTGACTAAACACAGATCTGCAATATTAACTTACAAGTATTTAGATCCCATTAGGACTAAACACATGTTTCTCTCAAAGCAGTCTACACAAAAGGAAATTTGAAATCGGGTGCGTTGATCTAACCAACGTAGCATTGTTAATGTTAGCTTCTCAATTTCGAGTATCAAACGATTCAAACGAGGGATCTTTAACAAGACTAAATTAGATGAAACAGAATAAGCTGTATTGGAATTGATACAAACAAGTAACAGGTCACATTCCGAAACTTTAAGACCCAATCAAATGCTGCAAACTATATAACGAGGGCACAACATAACAGCACAAAATTTGCAACGAGGGTTTGTTTCAAGTGTTTCCAGACAACCTATCACTCTCCGCATCCATAGTTTCACAAGCTTTCGCGACTACTATTGCTTCGCATTGTTACCGGAGTCCTGAGGTGTTTTGACTATACTTAACTGGCCACCTTCCTTGTTTGCAGCGGTGGCCGCCTTCACCTCATTGCAGTGGTTTATGAACTTTGTTATCTCCTGAATTCATCAAATAAGAAAGTAACAAGGTAAGAAGCTAGAAGCAAGAAGGGATGTAAAGCAACCGGCAACAAGGAAATAGCAACCGATTTCCATATGATGAAATTACTGAATTACCACCTAATAGAAAGGAATCCTGAGAAAAATATAGGTTTCCACATCCTGTAAATCCAAAAACGGATGAATGCTGATGACGGAATCTAGGAGCACATCCAATAAAGTGTTACAATGAGAGAACTATTTAGATTAGTGAGGTTGATTAGATAGTTATTTACTTCAAAGGTTTATTTTTTGTACTAACGGGGATCTAACAAGGTGACTGGAACTCTCAACTTCCTGCACTATGACATATACAAATTTTCACAAACCTCATCTCCACGAACCTCAGATGACATATACAAATTTTCGGGTACTCGTTAATTATGAGAATAAATGGAAAACAAAAAAAAAGGGTAATGCACAAATACTACTCACTTAAGAAACTATCTTACACATTAAAAGAAACCCCAAAATAGCACCGCGGTTGCTACAGAATATATAGATTAGCTACAGTCAGAATCATTTAAGATTTGCGGGCGGCATCATGAATAATGACAGTTTATAAACATGTGATGTAGCAAACAGCAGACAATTGTAGTTGAGGAAAACAAAAACACAGAAGACCTCTTCCTATTTACTTCACACGTACAAGAAGAAATCCATAGTAGCATTGTAGAATAAAGTTGTGTTTTCAAAGCTATTCCGTACATTGGTGAAACATAAACTTACCCAAAAATAAGAAAGGAAATGAAACAGAGCAAGGAAGGGGGCCAAAAGCCTGTTTGGGATTTCTTCTATAGAAAGAAAGCACTTCTGCTAGAAGTGCTTCCAGAATAAGCATCTGGGAGGTGCTTCTCCATAAAGCGCTTCTATGAACCAGAAGCACTTCAAAGTTCAAATTTTTCTTCCAAAGGCAACCAAAAGTGCTTTTGAAGCAATCCCAAACAAAATCCTATGGACATATCAGTGCAAGAGGTTTGATTTTTCCTAACCGAATGAACGACATAACCTTCTATCCTCAGAGAAAGAATTTCGCTTAGAGCAACTCCTCAATCAAATGCCCCAACTAAATACTCTTAAGTCAATCAACTTTACTGCATAATTACTACCAAAAAATTCTTTAAAAAATAAAGAACAAATTAATGGAATTCAAATGAATCAAAAACCAATTAAACAGAACATAAAAGCTCTCAATTTACAATTTTCGTTGATCACAAACAGCTAGGGTTCAGTGAAATTAGCACAGAAATTGACAATTCTGGACTGAAATTAATCATAACCAATCAAATCACATAATACAAAAGCATGAGCGAGAGAGAGAGAGAGAGAGAGAGAGAGAGAGAGAGAAAGAGAGAGAGAGAGAGAAGGGAAGAAACATACCCGATCGGAATCCATGTCACCGGTGACCTTGGAAGGCTTAATTACTCGCTTGCCTTTGCGAATTTGAGTCATTTTTCCATGGCGGTTGGGAGGAATCGTCTTCCTCTTCTGCTGCCCTTTGAACAGCTTCCCTTTCTGCGTCATCTCTCTTCCGACTTCTCACTTCTCTGTTCACCGCTTCAGCCTTCTCTTTTCTTTTCTACTGGGACTAGGGTTTTGTTCAGGGTTTTAGGTTTTGGGTATTTCTCTCCGCACCCAATGATATGCTCAATTAACCCAACAATCCAAATAAATTATCATATTCCCAGATATACCCTTGTGGTCGATATCTCTAAAATTACATTTTGCCATCCTAGTTTAAGCTTTTTCAATTTTATCCTTTAGTTTCGTTTTTTATATAATGAAATGTTGCAATGAGGATGAGAAAATAAATTAGTATAAAAGTATAAAACTGGTCATCAATGAGATTCGAGTCTAAGACATTTTACTTATATATGAAGTTAGAATACAAAATAAATGACAATTTTGTGCTCCTAGTTGGCAGTTATCTAATGGTCCAAGTAAATTTCGAAATCTGATGCTGGTGTGGAAACCAGACTTGTGGTCGGAGAGAAGCTGAAATGTCTCTGTGAGTCTTTCCGGTCCTCGGAAGAGGTGATAACCGTGGCTTATCACTAGTTGTCTCTCATTTTTCCAAAAAATAAAAAAATAAAAATCGTCCAAGTAAGCAATTATTTCTTTAATCTTTGGATTGCAAAAATTTCATTCCCGAAAAAGAAATGTTACTTATCATTAATGATAAACTTCTTAACTCGTATGTTGAAGATCTTATATAAGTTCAACTCTAACAAATATTAAGTTTGATACGAAAAAATTATGATTGATCTATCGTGTGTTTTACCCAAAACCTTCTTGAGGAGAATTCTAATTCATAATCTGACATTTTACAAAACGAAAGTTGATTCTCAATTGTATGAGTTGTAGAATTGAGCAAGCGGTTACTTTTGTAAAAATCAATATCGTCGTATCTTGATCCCTACTCAATGGTCGGCTCTCCTTCACTACTTGAACTACCTCCAAGAGGTTCCAAGTTAAGGATCATCTATACTTTGCTAGCTAGATTTGTGCCAGCAAATAAAGCATTTGGACTTTTCAGTTCAAAGTAACGGTAAAATTTTCATTTTGACGGAAATACGAATGATATATCATGTGTTTTTATAGAAGTGGTGGAAAATTTTACTTTTTAAGTTATTAACTTTTTAACACATATTTCACCATTTATATTGACACGTCGTATACCATTCCGTGTAACGATCATACTGAAAACTGTCTCCAAAGTAACCTCGTCACCACCAGTCCATAACCCAGGCGTCTTCTGCAGACCATGCACACGTAATTCCCTTCCCATGCAGCTTACTCCACGTGTCAATATTGGTTCACAGATTTTTAAATAGAAAACGCCGCTAAACCCTAAACCCCACACCCCGCTGGCTAAAGCAAAGCAAAGAAAGTAAAATTAAGAGAAACTGTCGATGCAGAGGAAGCTGGAAAAAACCCAGCGAGAGAAGGAATGATCAGAAAAGCAAAAGCAACCATGAGGAACAACAGCAACACAGCAAGGAAAAAGATGAGCAGAAGGAAGAAGACGACGACTCACTTCCTCTAATGGCGTTGAACCACGTGTCTAGGCTGTGCAGAAATGTGGAGGAGTCGGTGGATTTCTACACCAAAGTGTTAGGGTTTGTGAAAATTGAGAGGCCGCCAGCTTTTGATTTTGATGGGGCTTGGTTGTTTAATTATGGAGTTGGGATTCACTTGGTGCAGTCTGAGGATGAGGAGAGGCTTCCACATAATCCAGATCACTTGGATCCCATGGACAACCATATCTCCTCCCAGGTTCCAAATGAAATTAATTTAAGTCATTCAACATTTTTTATTGAAAAAAAAAACTTAGATGAATTTAGTTTTGATTAAGAGTAATGCTAGGTAAACTAAATTTGTAGACTAAATTTGTAAACTAAATGATGTGTCACCAACAATAAATAAGCACGTTAACCAACATTTAATGATCCAATCATCAACTTTTATGTCATTTATGTAGACATCGAAATTTCGGTAAATAAATGTTGACCGATAAATCAAAGTGTCAACGCTCATGTATTACATAAATTTTACACGTAGCGTGTGACTCAACGAAAATTGAAATGAGTTGGAAAAGTCATCAAATAGGACACGTGTCAACACCTGGCAGAAACGACTTATTTCATCTGGGATATTATATTCAAAATTAGGCCTTGGAAAATTCTATAAATACAAGCCCATTTCATTCATTTTGAGATGACCAATTCATATTACACCTTGAAGCTCTGAAGCTCTAAAAACTCCGAAGCTCTCAAGCATCCAAGTTCCCGAAGAATCAAGAAAGCTTTCTTCGTTCGTCGTTCATCGTTCTTCAAGATCAAGCCCCGACGGCCCTTGAAGAAAGTGTTCTTCGTTCTTCGTTCATCGTTCTTCCAAGATCAAGCCCCGACAGCCCTTGGATCAACCATCCACCAATTCAAGATCAAGCCCCGACGGCCCTTGAAGAAAACACCATCGTTCATCATCCGTTCATCCAAGATCAAGCCCCAACGGCCCTTTGGATCAACAACGTCGACAAATCCACACATCCAACCGTTCTTCAAGATCAAGCCCAAAAGCCCTTGAAGATCCGTTCATCACTGTTCTTCAAGATCAAGCCCAAAATCCCTTAGAGATCCGTTCGTCACTGTTCTTCAAAGATCAAGCCCAAAAGCCCATTTGAAGATCCGCTCAAATCCACCTTCAAGATCAAGTCCGCGGCCCTTGAAGAAAGTTCATCCTTAGATCAAGCCCAACGGCCCTTTGGATCAATCGCACATCCACAAATACACACCTTACAGAGATCGAATCAGAGGATCAAGATAGAGAGAGATTGTAACCCAAAATCATCAAACACAAATATTTGTTTGTGCACGTTGTTCTTGTCTCTTTCGTTTCAGGAATTTTCCGTGTTCACAAATTGGCACGCCCAGTGGGACAATCTCTGCCTCTCATCTCTTTCTCCGTTCAAGAAATTCAAGCGCACTTCCAAAATTAATGGCATCAAGGAAGGCTCAAACTGTTCCCGCAACCGGCGCAAAGAACAAAAGCGTCATCGTCGCAACTGGTGTCACTTTGGGCATCACGACTCGAAGCATGGCAAGAGCTACTTCTGCCGCCTCTTTTACCTCTGCATCAACTCTGCCAAGGGAACAAAAACACCCAAGGCACGAGCCTTTGATCACCTTAGCCTCACTAAGGGCACCAAGGGGGGAAAGCCCAAGGAAATACTCCGAATCCATGCTCTCCGATGCCGATTCAAGCGACAGTTTAGCCATGCAAGTCATGACCATTGGAGCAACTTCAATCGATGAGCAGCTGGCTCAAATGAATGAAGCAATCGCAAGGCTAACCCGAACTGTGGAAGAAAAAGACTTGCAGATTGCAGCACTAGTCAACCGACTGGAGGTGCAGGACGGCGATAAACCCGACCCAGAGGATGATCCACTAAAGGGAGGAGCTGGTGGAGACGAAGAACCCCCGGTGAAGAAAATCGATGCGAAGCCGGAGCCAGACCAAGCAGCGGCACTCATGGGATCTCTTTCTATCCAGCAGCTGCAGGAGATGATCACCAACACCATCAAGGCACAGTACGAAGAGAGCTCACATACCTCCTTGTTCTACTCGAAGCCGTACTCAAAGAAAATTGATACCTTAAGGATGCCGAGGGGTTATCAACCGCCAAAGTTCATGCAATTTGATGGAAAGGGAAACCCGAAACAGCACGTTGCCCACTTCGTTGAAACTTGCAACAACGCGGGGACGGAGGGAGACTACCTCGCCAAGCAGTTTGTGCGCTCGCTAAAAGGAAATGCCTTTGAGTGGTACACGGACCTAGAGCCCGAGTCCATCAACAGCTGGGAGCAATTAGAGCGGGAATTCCTCAACCGCTTCTATAGCACCCGCCGCACTGTGAGCATGCTAGAGCTGACGAGCACGAAGCAATGGAAGGAAGAACCAGTCATGGACTACATCAACCGATGGCGTAATCTAAGCCTCGACTGTAAGGACAGACTCTCCGAGATTTCTTCAATCGAGATGTGCATCCAAGGCATGCAATGGGGTTTGCAATACATCCTTCAAGGCATTAAACCGAGGACCTTCGAGGAATTGGCTACTCGCGCCCATGACATGGAGTTGAGCATCGCCCATCATGGGAAGAAAGAACCGATCGCCGACTACAAGAACGACAAAGTTCTTGGGACAAAGGTGGAAAAGGCCGCATGGAAACCCACCAAGGAAGCGATGACGGTCAACACAGCTCCCATCAAAATCTCCACACGAGGCAAGGCGATTCAAACCGAAGCTTTTCGTGATCAAGAGATGCGTAGACGCACTTTGAAGGAGCTTGAGGAGAAGATTTACCCATTCCCCGACTCTGATGTAGTTGCCATGCTGGATGACCTGTTGGACAAGAAGGTGATCAGTTTGCCTGAGTGCAGAAGGCCGGAAGAGATGAATCGTACCGACAACCCAAGATACTGTAAATTCCACCGCTTCATCAGTCATCCAACGGAAAAGTGCTTCGTACTGAAAGATCTCATCCTGAAGCTAGCACAGCAAGGGGAAATCGAGCTTGACCTCGAATACACGGTGGCGGCACACACTACTACTATCGTGTTTGAATCACTCGATCATGTGCATCTCCGAAGCATGCATGATCATTCCCGTCAATGTTCAAGTCACATGGCACCTCCTACACAACCATCACCGGGGGCAAGCAACCAAGATGCATCTACTGGTGATAAGAAATGGCGGACATCGGTGACCTACAAAAAAACGAGGAAGCCAAGACCACAAGCCACAAGGCCAAAAGAGGAGCCTAAACCCGCCCCTCGAACTTCAGTCTTCGAAAGACTGAATTATTCAAAACCTAGAATTGCAGCACTTGATCGCATCAATGGTCGAGACCAAACTTCTGTCTTCAAAAGGTTTGAGACGCCAACACCGCAAAGATCAGTCTTTGAAAGGTTATCAAAGCCCAAGAAACAAAGCGGCACAGCTAGATCTCCTCCGCAACGGTCGGCTTTGGACAGACTTGAAGAAACTAAGAAGCTTTCTAGAAACAGGAAGACAACGCCAAAGGGAGAGAAGCTCGACAGTCTAGCAGGAAAAAACGATGTTCAAAGCTTGATTCCTTCAAGGATGAAGCGCCAAGCAACTTTGGAAGTCGACACAAAAGGACCACTGAAGGTAAGGAGGCGCACCATCATCTACACCGGCCAATCTTCACGGCAACAAACCCAAGATGACCGCACTGAAGAGAAGGCCCGAGAAGACAAAGAAGACGAAATCCTGGAAGAAGACGTCACTTCCGGCTCTGTCAACTCAAAATCTTCACCTCAATCGCTGGGGGCATGCTCTAAAAACATGCCAGTCAAGCCGAGTGAAGTTGAAAGATGGACTTATGTCACTCCGAAGAAATTGCACAAAAAGCATATGTCTTCTCCACAAGCTCACAAATGGGAAAGGGGGCAAAACAGCTCATGTTCACCTTTAGAACAATGTGAAAGTGTTGGAGATAATGAAACTTTGACGAGAAGATCATCCATCCCCATCACGATGTGTGACATCTTCCTAGAAGACTTATTCAACTACTCAGTCAAGGCTCCTTGCTATGAAGATTGCGAGGAACGACTCTCTCAGATCGCTTGACGAACCAAAGCTCCTTGTCCGCACGAGCCTAAACTGCAAGACACAAAGCTCCTCGCCTGCATGAGCCTAAACTGCATGGCACAACGCTCCTGGTCTGCACGAGCATAAAAGGCAACACCAAAGCTCCTGGTCTGCACGAGCATAAAAGGCAACACCAACGCTCCTTGCCTGCATGAGCTAAAACTGCAACACGGCACCAAATGCTCATTGTCTGCATGAGTTGAAACTGCAAACGACACCAACACTCCTTGCCTGCATGAGCTGAAACTGCAAACGGCACAAAAAAAAAAAAAAAAAAAATCCAAAAAAATATGTATTTGAACTACGTTACGACTTGATCTCTTCTTTGGAGGGGTACGTAGGCAGCTTGAATATTCAAAATTTCGAGTTCAGTCACATCAAAATAAAAAAAAAATGTTTTATTAAATAGAGTCAATTTTATTAAAAAAAAAGAAAAAGAAAAAAAATGAATACATATGTTATTATGTTTACACAAATGCAAAAAAAAAAAAAAAAAAAAAAAAGATACATGTTTTATGTATTTAAAAAAAAAGAGAAAAAAAAATACATATGTTTTATGTATTAATAAAAATAAAAAATAAAAAAAATGTATACATATTAATGTGGGTCTTCCTACACTTAAGACCCGTGCCAAATCAAATAAACACAAGTTGAAGTCCACAGAAAAGAGCAGCCCAAATGACAGGCCCATCCTCACTTGTGTCTCGGCCCAGCAGCAGAAAGCTCAATTCATAGGCCCAGTCCCACCACCTGCAGAAGACGGATCAGGTTGAGTCCAGAGACACAGAGACAGCGCAGAGCAACAGCAGCTGCGGATAAACCAATCAGAAAACCCGAGTCAGAGTTCCAGAGCCGACTCAGTTGAGTGAGAGAATGAGAGATGCTTCTAGTGCAGAAGCAGCATCAGCAGCAAGATAACGATGCAAGGACTCCATCACCAACAGCAGCAACTCGCGGCGTTTCTCTCCGTCGCCATCCCCAAGGACGATTCCACCTCCTCTCCAACCTCACTCGACCCGTCCGAGTTCCAGCTGGCCCAGTCCTACCGCGTTGTCCCTGCTCCACTCTGACACTCCATCCTCAAGTCCCTCTGCGCCTCCCACTCCTCCTCCGACATTGGACTTGCCTACGCCGTCGTTTCGTGGCTCCAAAAGCACAACCTCTGCTTCTCCTACGAACTCCTCTACTCCATCCTCATCCACGCCCTCCGCCGCTCCGAGAAGCTCTACGAGGCTTTCTTGCTCTCCCAAGTGCCCAGAGTTGCACCATCCTGTTGTTTCCCATGAGTATGGTAATGGTTTGGCTATAGAAAGTGCTTCGGTTGGGAATAGGGATTATAGCCCGCAATTGGTAGTGCCTTCAGTTTTGGAATTCATCAATAGGTTCGAAGGAGGTATTGAGGGGATCAAGAAGAGGAATCATGAGACTATGGGCACGACAGGGCAGGTCGCCGGAAGTCTGATGGCGCACGATCAAATGGCGGGTCCGGGTTCATCGTCCTCTTTAAAAGAAAATCTTCATATCTCCAGATCCAAGTAAATCTCCAGATCTCCTCGCGGCGATCTCCAGATCCAAGCAAATCTCCAGATCCAAACAAATCTTCTTCTTCTCTCTTCACATGTTTCCATTTCTCCATCGCCCACTTCATCGTCCCCCGTGGCGTCTCCGGCGTCCTCCACGTACTCCAAGCAGTCGCTCATGAAGGCCGCGACGGCCATTTCTGAAGGGAAATCTGAGGCCGCTGCAGAGATCCTCGCCCGGATGATTACGACACAAGTCCCGGATCCGAGACCCAATTCAGAACAAAGGCTTCTGGAGTTCCTGGGTTTAGCTTTGAAGTCCCGGGTCGGCCCGATTGATAAATTCACCGCCGGCAAACGAGCTTTTTTGGGCAGGAGCATAGTGGGTCGATTCAGTTGCTTTACGAGTTATCTCCGTGTTTCAAACTCGGGTTTATGGCTGCTAACCTTGCAATCCTTGAAGAGACCTTGACGGACCAACCAGCGGCCAATAAGGTTCATGTGATTGACTTCGACATCGGGCATGGCTGTCAGTACATGCTCCTTTTCCAAGCGCTCTCAACGCGTGTGGCTTTGTACTGTGAGTCTCCAGAGTAACTACAACTGGCTTCCATGCTCCGCTCAGGTGGAGGGTCTTGGGTTCGAAGGTTGGTGTGCTTCTCATGCTCAGCAACATTTGATTCGGCCTCAACATCATCAGCAACGTCAGCATCAGCAGCGTGATTCTCGACTCCTTGCTCCGCTCCCTGCAAATTCCCCAGCCCATCATCGAAATTTATACAAAAAATAATAATAGAAAATGGGATGGTGGATCAAAGATGGGGAACATCCCCATGGCAGATCAAAAGTTTCTGGTAGTGCATGGGCACCATGTGACAAAAGAAAAAGAAAAAAAAAAAAAAAAAAAAAAAAAAAAAAAACAAAAGAAACAAAAAGGGGATGGTTGTACAGCGCCAAAAGAAAAAGAAATAATATATATATATATATGTACATAATATATATATATATAGCAAAAAAAAAAAAATGCATTGGGAGAAATAAAGTCCATTTTATTTATTTTTCTGGAAATTTTACATAAATTTGCATTATACATACCTTAAAAAAAAATAAAAAAATAAAAAAAATAAAAAGATCCAAATCAAATCAAATTTACAAGAGGGGATATTCAAGGACGATCAGGTGGCGCCTCACAACTCGGCGGAGCTCCAGAAAGAGGAGGTGCCGGAGGTTGACTGTTTGAAGCCTCAGCAGTCGGTACAGCCCCAGAAGACGAAGGTAAATGCTGTTGGAACAAACCCACAAACCGCTGATGATCAAGTAAAATCTGACCATCAGATTCCTGCATCTGGTCAATCTTCCTCTTCATGTTTGTCGCATAGCTATGTGCGAGCTTATGCAACTGTTTATTCTCCTGCTTGAGCCCTCTAATCTCCTGTTTGAGACTCATCACTTCCGCCGCCAATGATTCAACTTGACGGGTTCGAGCAAATAGGCGTTGGGCCATATTAGACACGGAACCTGCACACTGCACACTGAGAGCCAGAGAATCCTTAACAGCCAACTCATCAGACCGTTTGGAAAGTAGTCTGTTATCTCTGGGAGTGACAAGGTTTCGGGCCACCACCGCAGCGGTCATATCATTCTTCACCACCGAATCCCCAACCGTAAGAGGACCAGTAGGGGATATGAAGGATAGGCGCCATATGTTGTCTAGAGAAGGCGGGACTGCCTCTTCACCAAGATTCAAGTCAAAACGACGATCGGAGGGTCCTGACATTTTCAAAGTGTTGAAGAAAGAAGAGGTCGGACGAATCAAGATCTTAGAAGTGCAAGAAGGGAGTTTTCACAAGTAAAATTCAAGTGTGCTTTGAAACGAACAGCGTGCCTCTATAAAAAATCAGCACTCGACGGGATTTCAGAGATCGAATAGGCGAGCTCAGAATTCGAAGAGGCCATTCAAAAATCGAAGAGGCAAGCTCAGAAATCGGAGAAGCATCTTGCTTTTCCAGACGCATCGGCACCCGTCACACGCAAACTCAGCTTTGCGAAAATCACGGGCAATTTGTCGAAGCACCGATCCCAGTTATCGAAGAAGCGCCAGTCTTTTTCAGCCGCGTCAACACCTGTCACATGCACACTCAGCTTGGCGGAAATTACGGACAATTTGTCGAAGATTTCTGATAAAGAAGAAAGCACGTGAAGCCATACTGATCAATCACGCATTGGTTGCTGACACGAGTGAAAGAACAGTACCTCTACAGGTATTAAGGAACTCCCTACAATTGTCCACCTTCACCTTCCATAGCAAGGCAGACATACAGAGCCTTTCTTTATCTCCAAAAAAAAAAAAATGTGTTTTCCCAACGAAGCCTCTCGAGTCACTTAGTGTTCCTTATTCCTTGGGGTACCTCTGTAAGCCAATAACTTCAAATCAAAAGTATCTCATATCATCAAAGTTGCAATCACTCTGTGTGGAGGACTCGTTTTGACCCTCAAATTCTTGGGTCGACTTACTAGACGTTGTGAGCTGCACGTGTCGATTCACCACCCTTGAATCGAATCCTTAAAGATCAAGTCACCGACTGGAAGAAAAACCCATCAATCTTGAAGATCATACCGTTGACCAAACTGCTCAGGTGTGAATTAGAAAGATTGAACAAAAAAAACAGGTTGTCACCTTTACCTCGTGCCTGCTTGCCATGTGTTCGAGTCAACCTTCAAGAATCAAGCCTCAACAGCCCTTGAAGAAGTTTCCAGCCAAATTCAAGATCAAGCCTCGACGGCCCTTGAGGAAATCACAAGTCCGATTCAAGATTAAGTGTCTACCACCCTTGAATCAAAACCTAGTTCAAGAATAAGCTGTGGAAAATCAACAATTGGAGGAATCTAGAAAAACCTCCAACCCAGTTCAAGATCAAAGCTGTGGAAAGTCAACAAGCGCAACAAAATACGTGCCGATTCGTCCACTACCAAAGCCAAGGATCATCTACCACATAAAGCTCCTTGTGGTCCAATTTCAACCTTCAAGATCAAGCCTCGACGGCCCTTGAAGAAATTTCAAACAAAAGTTCAAGAACAAGCCTCAACGGCCCTTGAAGAAATCTCAAGCCCAATTCAAGGTCAAGCCTCAACGGCCCTTGAAGAAATCTCCAGCCCAATTCAAGATCAAGCCTCGACGGCCCTTGGATCGACATCTACATTAAGGGACTTCAAAATGCATCTCCTACACGTGACAAGCACATGTATACGACGCGCCTTGAAGTGGGGGCATTTGTAGACATCGAAATTTCGGTAAATAAATGTTGACCGATAAATCAAAGTGTCAACGCTCATGTATTACATAAATTTTACACGTAGCGTGTGACTCAACGAAAATTGAAATGAGTTGGAAAAGTCATCAAATAGGACACGTGTCAACACCTGGCAGAAACGACTTATTTCATCTGGGATATTATATTCAAAATTAGGCCTTGGAAAATTCTATAAATACAAGCCCATTTCATTCATTTTGAGATGACCAATTCATATTACACCTTGAAGCTCTGAAGCTCTAAAAACTCCGAAGCTCTCAAGCATCCAAGTTCCCGAAGAATCAAGAAAGCTTTCTTCGTTCGTCGTTCATCGTTCTTCAAGATCAAGCCCCGACGGCCCTTGAAGAAAGTGTTCTTCGTTCTTCGTTCATCGTTCTTCCAAGATCAAGCCCCGACAGCCCTTGGATCAACCATCCACCAATTCAAGATCAAGCCCCGACGGCCCTTGAAGAAAACACCATCGTTCATCATCCGTTCATCCAAGATCAAGCCCCAACGGCCCTTTGGATCAACAACGTCGACAAATCCACACATCCAACCGTTCTTCAAGATCAAGCCCAAAAGCCCTTGAAGATCCGTTCATCACTGTTCTTCAAGATCAAGCCCAAAATCCCTTAGAGATCCGTTCGTCACTGTTCTTCAAAGATCAAGCCCAAAAGCCCATTTGAAGATCCGCTCAAATCCACCTTCAAGATCAAGTCCGCGGCCCTTGAAGAAAGTTCATCCTTAGATCAAGCCCAACGGCCCTTTGGATCAATCGCACATCCACAAATACACACCTTACAGAGATCGAATCAGAGGATCAAGATAGAGAGAGATTGTAACCCAAAATCATCAAACACAAATATTTGTTTGTGCACGTTGTTCTTGTCTCTTTCGTTTCAGGAATTTTCCGTGTTCACAATTTAGTTTACAAATATTTAGTCTCTCTAACATTATCATTTGATTAATAGTCAATTTAGTCATCTTTGATATGACGATGGTTAGTAAAAGACGAACATACTATAAAATACTACCGAACGAGTATAATACGTGAAAAATTATTCGATCATTTTGCTAGAATACTATTTTGAAAAATTCGGCCATTTTATAAATTTTTTTAAAATAATTATTTTAAGTATTTATTTATTTCTATTTCTTTAATAATGACGTATAAAAAAGTCAATTTTGTATGTAGAGAAAATGTTTTTTCTACGTCCATTAAACGTGAAAAGTATATAGGTACGTGTACAATATATATGTTGGAGCTATAAAAAAAAGGAAAATTAATTAAAATAGTTTTAAAACTTTTGAGTTTTAATGATAATGATAAAATAAAGGGTAAAGTAAATAGTATCAAGATTGACTTTTTAGTGTAAAAATGTGATTTTTTATTAAAGTGAACATTACCGGAAGTTTTTCGTTAAAATTTCCAATAAAAAATGATGTTTTTGCGAATATAATACGCCTACCATACGCGGGTGCGTCATCTACCATTTGCCATTACCATACCCTTCCTCGTGGTTTAATGGACTGGCATCTACATATAACTATTTTGTTTAAGTTTTCTTCCTTAATATATGATGTGATTGACACGATTAGAATTTGTAATTTAGCACACGTAAAGGTTTTAAAAGACTCTAGTCGCTAATCAGACCGCGGGCTGGGGTCTATCATCTAGACAGCTAGGCAAGGCCTAGGCGGATGCTTAGGCTGATTTAAGTAAATCGATTATGTTTCGTGTAAGTAAGTGTATGTTTATACTTAATATATATATATATATATATATATATATAATTTCATCATAAATCACAAAATAGAATGACATATATATTATGAAGTATTGGAATATAATGAAAACATTAATTTAGGTACCATTTGGTACGCATATGGGACGGGACAGAATGGGACGGAACGGGACATGACGGAATGGAACGGAACGGAGGTTCCGTGTTATGTTTGGTAAACGCAGTACGGAACAGGACAGTTGTTCTGTTCTGCGTTTGGTACGTGTTGGACAAAACGGAACCAAAATTTTGAATTACTAACTTATCCATGTTATGTCTATTGTTTGGTACAATTCAAAACATCTGCCTCGTACAGAAAACCCAATTTCCCAACTTGGCTTATTCACCGTAATTCTTCAAATAAGGTTAAAAACCTTAAGTTCTTCAAATAGATGAATGGACAAGAGAAATTAAAATGCAAGGTAGCTTATGAGGTGTCCATTATTTGGAAAATGAAAAAGGAATGCAAAATGAAATGCAAAGTGGACAAGAGAAATTAAAGTATTCACAAAGTCTCTTACAATTTATGAAAAAAAATAAAATGCAAAATGAAAGTTATTTATTTTCTGTCTAAGTGAGTCGCAACCTAGATAAGCCTAGACGGGCTAGGCGTGTGCCTAGGCAGTCTAGACGGACGCCTTAGTAGGTTTAGGCGTTATTTTTTAATTTTCAAACGCTTAGGTATTAATCGGGGCTGTGGCCAACTGCCTAGTGCCTAGGCGGGAATTTTTAGAACAATAAATAGCACAGTTTTTCTACATTTATATAGAGGTCTTCTTGTGGCAACTTTTCTTTACTCTATAAGTACTAAATTACTTGCAGTGCGAAGACATGGAAGCCGTAGAGCGGAAGTTGAAGGAGCTTGATATAAAGTACATGAAAAAAGCAGTAGAGGATGATGAAAACGGAACAAAAATCGACCAACTCTTCTTCAACGTTCCAGATGGATTCATGGTTGAGATGTGCAACTGTGAGAATCTCAAGCTTGTTCCTGCAGGTTCGTTGGGCAAAATAAAGCTCCCAGTTGACAGGCATACTCCGCCTGTTGAACTCAACCAAAATGGCAACGGAAATGACGACGATGCTAAAGACTTAACATCATATGCATGCTAATGCAACGGTAGCAATTATACATGTTTTGTGCGTATATTTTTCTTCATTCTTTTCGACGATTTTCTGTTTTGTTTTAGGAGAGCACAGTAGATTTCAAATGTTTTATACAAATGTCCATACATGCAAGGGCATAAACTTTGAAGGATGATTTGGAACACGATTGATCAAATACACAACAGCTAAAACATCATGACCCCACAAATGATTAGGAACATATTTATCCAACATCAAAGAGCGAGCAACCTCCATTATTTAACGATTCTTCCGTTCGAACACACTATTTTGTTGGGGTGTAAACGGAGTAGTCGTTTGGTGAATAATACCATGATCACGAAAGAAACGTGTCAAAGTATGATTCACATACTCTCCTTCGTTATCAGACCTGAATACCTTAAATTTGGTCTGAAACTGAGTAGACACCATTGTACAAAATTCTTGAAGAAGTAACGAAATATCACTCTTATTCTTCATCAATAACACCCAAGTTAACTTAGTACAATCATCAATAAAAGTAACAAACAAACAGAATCCATTAGAAGTAACTTTCGCCGGATCCCACACATCAAAATGTATCAAATCAAATGGCAAAGTAGCTTTAGAATCACTTACGGGAAAGGAAGCACGATGATTCTTAGCCATGACACATGTTTCACACTTGAACTCTGAATCACTACAAGTGCAAAACAAAGCAGGAAATAGATGCTTCATATAACTGAATGATAGATATTCCAATCGTTGATGCCACAACCAAATTTGATGTCTGTCATCCACTTTAGCACTTAAAGCTTAATGATTATTTGAATCGGAAACAACGGTATTCTCCATAATCAAGATGTACAAACTCCCTATTCTTTTACTATGACCAATTATCTTATGAGTTTGAATGTCTTGAAAATAACAACACGTAGGGTAGAAGTGAGTAGAACAATATAAGGTATCAAGAAGTTTTCCTACCGACAAAAGATTGCACTTAACATCAGGAACAAGTAAAACACGGATCAATGATAATGTTGGAGTCAAAGAGATAGTGTTTTCACCATTCACAGGGGAATGTGCTCCATTTGCACTAGTAATATATGGATCACGAACATAGTCATATAACTCATCAAACACTCTAGGGTCACTAATCACTTGATCAGTAGCCCCAGTATCAATTATCCATTTATTTGTTCCACCAAGATGTATAACAACACTATGATTATATTGAGCCATTGAACAAAATCACGAATAATAAAGGCACAAAAGATACGCAGCGGAATGAAAACAATTTACTAGAACACTGTAGCAAAGCAATGTTCACGGCAATGTAGCAGAGCATTATTCACGGCTGTAGCAATCACTGTTTACGGCACTGTGGAGAACCATTGTTCACAAAGCAAACCACACCATTGTTCACGCACTGTAGTAAAACGTTGTACTGTAGCGCGACACTATTCACTTTTTTTTTTCTCTCATGAAGGAAATCACGAAAAATGTGGGCACAAAATTAAAGCACACGGTCACCAAGAGCGAACTGTACTGATACCATATTAAACTAAACATGGTAAATACCAATATTAAACTAAACATGGTAAATACCAAAAATATATATGACAATATTTGAGAATTTCTTATATATTCATTAATTTCCAAAGTGGAGTATATATAAGAGTTGCAATTGGTATTACATATGTACTTCACCAATGTGGGACAATAAACTACTATTTACATTTTAACTAATATATAACTCGCAACATTATTTACAGTTGCAAAGACACAATTAAGCAAAATAGTAACTTGTATACGTATACTTTATATTTAGGCTCAGTTGCATAAACCCGCCATTTCGTAAGGCAAATTGTGCCCCGAAATATCCTCAAACACATCGCAACAACTTCATAATCACCCCAAGATTGCAATGACCATCATCAAAATCTTCCCCAGGATTGTATTCTTCATCTAGGCAAGAGCTTAACTCTATACCTTCCTCACTCGTACACCAGTACTATAGTCGATAGTGAAACAAGAAGTTTGTCGACTACAACATGCATCCGTCAAATTTCAACTTTAAAATTAGAGTAAATTGTAGCAATGGTTCTTCCAACATAACTCGTTTTGACAAAATTTTGACGAAGTTGACGTAAAGGACCATAGCTACACGTTTTAATAAGTTGAGGGACATCAATAGTAACAATGGTCTTTCCAACATAATTCATTTTGACAAAATTTTGACGAAGTTGATGAAAGGACCATAACTATACATTTTGATGAGTTGAGGGACCAATGGTAATAGATTTTTAGTTAAGGAACCATTGCTCCAATTTAATTAAGGGAACTTTAACGAAAAGCTCCCAATACTGTTCACTTTAACGAAAAACCACATTTTTACACTAAAAAGTCAATCCTGGTACTATTCACTTTACCTTTTATTTTGTCCTTATCGTTAAAACTCAAAATTTTCGGGCCATTTTCATTAGTTTTCCTTTTAATTAAAGTTAAATGACCATTTCTACAATTTACTCTTAAAGTTACTCTCTCTTTGTTAAAAACCAAGCAAAACATCATGTGAATAAAAATAAACGAATTTATATACACGTCTTTAACATCAACTTAACCATGATGTCGAACAAGACTAACATATACACTACAAGTAAATCGATCTGAGAAACACTATTTATAAAAAGACTATACAAACTTGAAAGCTTAATGAAATCATAACATACATATGGAAAATCACACATTTGACATAAAAAAGACATCGATGTAAACTGATTCAAGGATTTATGGGTGGTTTGGGAGTGAGGTGCTTAAAAAAAACAACACCCATGAAAAAAAGCTGTGAGGGTTTTAGGTGTTTGGTAAACTAAAAAAAAAGGGCTTATTTTGGAAGCTGCTATGAGAATAAGCTAAAATCAAAGGAAAAAGCTGAAGCTGCTATTTGTAGCTTTGGAAAACTGGCTTTTTTTCAAAGCACACGAAGCTACAGTGCTCCTTTAATGAAAAGACTCACTATCAGACTGCTTTTTTTTCTTTCCAAAAGCACTTTTACAAAAAATTTTACCAAACACTTTGCTGATTTATTTCATAGCCGCTTATTCTCACGGCACAACCGCTTATTCTCACAGCAGTTTTTTTTCAAAGCACAGCAATACCAAACCAGCCCTTAGTCTATGAAAAGCTACAACGAATCCGGTTCGAACTTGAATTGAGTAACTCAAACCAAAATGAAAGCTCAAATCCGAGAGGTGTATATGTTGATGGATGTGTTCGAAGGAATGTATTATGACCTCAAACCTTCCACTTTCTGGATGAACGTAAGTAACCTCAAGTTTTCCTTTCCCGCTAAAATATCTTAACCTATTAAATTGCTTACAAATGAGGGCAAGCTTTGACACACCGAAATTGCTCCTTTGTGATTGAAAGGTCACAGACTCAAGTCATGAAAACAACCTATTTAAAACAATGATAAGACTGCGTACAATAGACATTCCTCCTCTGATTCTCACAAACTAAAAAGCCTTATTGACTTGGTGTCGAACAAAATTACAAATGACTTGAAATTGTTGAGGTCATTCCACTCAAAGAAAAAGCAAAAAATGATTTTGGGCCGGCTATTATTCATATCCCGCAAAAATAAAGGCTCAAAGTTTTGTCCAAACAGGCTGTACCTATGGCCCAAAATCACCCTTGGTCCCCAAAAATATGCAAATCATAGGACAATGCCTAGTATTACACTTGTCATCATCTAACTGGAGGTGCGTGAGTCATATCATCGTCTACATCCACACACTCACCTCACCTCCCTAAACCAGGCTCTTCCCGCTTGTACACAAACCCACCCTCTTATGAGCTTTCACCGTACAACCATCAACAGCACAAACACCGAAGGCACACAGTGCAACCCACCGCAGAGGAATAGTAACCCAAACCCGCTAACACACCATCTCGTAACGCCAACGATTGCCAAATATTAAAAACAGAGGGAGAGAGAGAGTGAGAGAGAGAGGAGGGGAAGAGAGAGAGAGAGGCCTCAACTCAGAAGCCAAAGTGCTTATCTTTCACCTTCTCGGTATAAAATTTTCACACACAGAGATCACACTCAAAACCAAACCCTAAAATTAAAAAAATATTCAGACTGGATTTACAAAATCATCCCCAATTCTTCAATTTCCAATAAAATCTACCATTTCTTCTCTCAGATCTGTTGTCTCTTTCGCCTTCAAATCCCCCAATTCTTCCGTTTTGCAATAAAGATTGAGTTGGGGTTCTTGGGTTTCGCTCAATTTTCGAGCCATGGCGTGCGTAAAGGGGGTGAATCGATCGGCCTGCGTGGCGCTGGCTCCGGACGCGCCCTACATGGCAGCAGGGACGATGGCCGGAGCAGTGGATCTGTCCTTCAGCTCCTCCGCCAACATTGAGATCTTCAAGCTTGATTTACAGTCAGACGACCGTGATCTCCCGGTAGTGGGCGAGTCGACGAGCTCTGAGAGATTCAACAGGTTGTCATGGGCCAAGCCCACTGGATCGGGGTCGCAAGAATTCGGGCTTGGGCTCATCGCTGGTGGACTCGTTGATGGCACTATTGATATCTGGAACCCACAGACTCTGATCCGGTAATTGGATTTGAATTTGGCATTTGCTTTTGGTTACGATTGGGATTGAATTGAATGGATATGAATTGAGTTTTGCTTGTAAATTTCGGATTTTCTGTGGATTTGGATTGTGGGTTTTCTTTTGGGTGCTGGAACAATGTGGGAAACTGGAGAAGTTAACAAATTCTGTAGTTTCTTGGTGCTTGACTTTGATCTGAGTGAATGGCCTGTTTGGGGTGACGGGAAATGGGGTTAAGGGTAGCTGAAATTGTTATTTATTGTTCTATTGTGAGTGATTAGATCTCAATTTAAGCTGTGCTTTTATACCCAGTTCTTTTTTTTTTCATTATTTGGAGTGAAATGATATCTTGATATTTTCTTGGTTGCTGGAAGTCTGAATATGGAGATAATGTGAATTGGGATTTTCATGAATTCTATCTATGAAGATGAAAGCTTGGGCGTATTCTCTGGACGTTTCTGTTCATTATTTATTTTTGTGGTTTAGGTTCTTTGGAAATGTGTATATTTACTTGAAACATTTGCATTTGACTTATATTGTCAGTATATTTGTTAGTATTGCGGAACTATTTGCAATAATTTGAACCTCCTGTTAGATTTATTTGGTTTTGATCTTTCCCTTACAAAAATATGCGTGGAAATACATGCCCTCTGGTTTTGTGAAACATTATTTTTGTATTTGAGAAAGCATTTTATGGTATGCTTTGGAAATGCCTTATTTTTTGTTCTCTCTTATCCTTAGTCCGGAGGCGGGTGTAAGTGCTTCAGTTGGGCATCTCACAAGACATAAAGGCCCTGTAAGTTTTCTTCTTTTTCAGAATGCTTGTCTTTTTGGCGGTTCTTTCAATGCTTGGACATCTGATCATTATCTAGATTATTTCTCAAACTCTTAAATTTGAGTCTTGTTATTTTGTTCCAGGTTCGTGGTCTTGAATTTAATGCAATTGCACCCAATTTACTTGCATCTGGGGCTGATGATGGTGAAATTTGCATTTGGGACTTGACCAATCCTGCAGAACCCTCTCACTTTCCACCTCTCAAGGTTTGTGCTAATTAGTTGTCAGTTTATCTGAAATATTGCAAACTCTTTCTCTATAGTCTGTATTGTATTCTTTATCCTCAATTTTTGGTGTAGTTATCTTTTTGGCCACACTAATTTTTAGTTACTCTTCTTGCCTTGGAGCCTTTGATTTGGTTGTCATACTTCACCTTACAGTCTACGGTGAATGAGTTGCAAGTTGGATTTACTAAGCAATGTATAATCATAATAAACATAGAGAAGTGGAAAGGATGCAAGGTCCCTTTCTTCAAATTATTCTCATAACCTGTAGAGAGCATTGTTAATTCTGACCGTATTCCTTATTGTATAAGAGAAAGCCTATAATTAGATCCCTTTAGTATTTTCTGTCTCCATCTTTGCATGAAATGATTTTTCTCTATCGTTTTGTTCTTTATGCAGGGTAGTGGATCTGCTGCCCAAGGTGAGGTGTCATTTTTATCTTGGAATAGCAAGGTCCAACATATATTAGCATCCACTTCATTAAATGGGACAACTGGTGAGAAATATACTATTCTCTTTAGGTACTTGTTGTCTAGTAGTTTTATAACTTTTATTTAGTGTGAAAATTTAACATTTTGAATTTTTCAGTGATTTGGGACCTGAAAAAGCAAAAGCCAGTAATAAGGTGATTTGATTATTCTCTACTGTGAAGCTATTGTATTAAAATCTCAATGATTATCTGGATTGGTCATTTCCATTACCTAACTTGACATTGGTTGTCCGGCAGTTTTACAGATTCAGTTAGAAGACGGTGCTCTGTTTTGCAGTGGAATCCTGATATTGCCACTCAGCTAATTGTTTCTTCAGATGAAGATGGTTCACCTTCTCTTAGGGTAATGATACTGCAGTAATATTCTATTTGTTTAGTGGTCAAACGTTTTAACATTTCTGTCCATGCAGCTGTGGGATATGCGTAATATAATGTCACCAGTTAAAGAGTTTGTCGGGCACACAAAAGGTAATAAGACGCAAAAAATCATCTCTTTCTTGACGTACTACCTGTTAATGATTCTTTGGTGCCTTTCTTTTTGTTTAGGAGCAGTTTCTTTCTTTTGGTTTCATAAAGCTATTTTAACTCTAGTGCTAATTTCCATTGTTGTTTAACTAATTACTGGACATAGGAACAGATCAGAGATAGCTGTTTAAATATTCTTCTCTACAGCTTAATATGCTATGAGATTTTTGTACAGCCCTTCTCGATGTGGTTTGAAAATCAAACTGCATTCAAATATGAACACGATAATGAGTCTTATGAACCTGGAAGGATTTATGAAATTCAGGGAATGGCACATATTATTCATTTAATCAAATCCTCAAACTGCTAGTCTACTTGTCTCTTGCTATAGTAAACAAGCAAATCCATTTTGGTTATTGTTTGTCAGTAATTGTGGAAGTGGGCATACGAGAAAGCACAAGACTTTCAATGGGTCACCCGGATATCATGCCATTTTATGCGTGATTGTACATGATTAGTGACTTTTTTAAGATACATCTTTGAGGCTGTGTTAAGTAGTACACAAGTTTCCCCATTATGTTTCTATTTATGCTTTTAGGAATTGTTGTGTCAACCTCATAATCCATGTGGTTGAACTTGCGTTCAGTTTGACAAGATTGTTATTTTTGTAACTCAAAAGTACCGTATTAATGATATTATTTTGATCCGAAGTTAATTGGATATGCTTATGATTATGTTACGTACACATCTTGCCCCAGGTGTAATTGCAATGTCTTGGTGTCCGAATGACAGCTCTTATCTGCTTACATGTGCCAAGGATAATCGAACTATTTGCTGGGACACAGTTTCTGCAGAGGTATGGTCTTTACCTGCTCATCAAGGAGGCCAATATTTTTCATTGTGCACCTTGTCTACACTTTAATTTCTCCTGTACTTTTGGTTTCAGTATCATTGTCTTGACTGTGGGGTTGTTTTTTGTAATATATTGGTTCAGATTGTATGTGAATTGCCGGCAGGCACCAATTGGAATTTTGATGTGCATTGGTATCCAAAAGTACCTGGAGTGATATCGGCATCTTCATTTGATGGAAAAATTGGAATTTACAATATTGAGGTATAGTGAGGTTTTTATTATATTTCTGAATTATTGTACCTGCACAAGTATTGAAGAATCATGGGGTGCAAGGAATGTGAAATAGGTTGAAAGAAAACTCTACATATGCTTTGTTGCTTGCTTTTGTTTATTAAAAAAAACTTAGTTGTGGTATCTGATATGTAGATGGGTAAAGTAGCAAAATGTTAGGTGATCTGTTAAACTGGCAATGGGCGAACCCCAATTTTTAGTGAATGCTTGTGCTAAAATCCACGATTTATAATTATTATATATACACAACAAATTTTATGTTTGATTACTATTACTGCATTATCAAACTGAGGATCACAATTTGTACGAGACACTAGGCGCATGTATCCTGTTATTATGTAATTTGGAATACCTTCCAGCTACAAGACCACTACATTTACTGTTATTTTATAAACTGCACATATATGGTGTGCGCGTCCTTGTGTTTATGTTACTTCATGAACTTATCATGTTTTAAATTTCTTCTATGCTTTTATATTTTTCTCACAGGGTTGCAGCAGATATGGAGTTGGGGAAAGTGATTTTGGTGCAGGTAATGCGCAATTAATTAGCCATTGCATAGTAACATATTGGGGTTCTATTTAAAAAACTGAACTAAAAAAACTATGATCCTTCTTTAAAACACACAAATTTTCAAATACTAGATTTTTTTATTAAAAAGGTCGTTTGGTATGGAACTTGAAACCTTTTTTGTATATCTTTAGTGAAGGAAACTGTTTTAAATCTTAAATATTAAGGAGAAAAAAAAAACCCGGATCTAACAGCCGAGAAGAGTGAAACTGACCACAGTTCACAGAAAACGGAAAAGAAGGAAAAAAGGAGAGAAGGGGAAAGTGATAAAAATATTGCAAAGAATGTAGTGGAACAAGAAAATGGAAAAGCAACTAGAAACTCCTACTGCAGAAGAGTGTGAAACTAGTGCTTGTTTGCAGAGCCAATGATAATCAAGAGCAGAAAGAGATGGAGAAGGGACTGCGAGGAGAAAGGATTCGAGAGGTAGAAAGAGTGGCTGGATTGAAAACTCAGAAACCTAACTTTTTTGAGTTTTTAAAAAGTGAGTTTTTTTGAGTGAGTTTTTAGTTTAGAGTTTTTGAAAATGGGTTGAGCAAACAAGAGTTACGAGCTTGGGACTCAAAAATTGTTGAGTTTAAAAAGTTGGATACCGAACATGCCTAAATATTGCCTTGACAATTTTAGTATTTTCTTTTTGGGTTGCTGAACACTGTTAACAACAGCACTTCATTGGCTGTTTTTTTTCTCTGTTTCTTTTTGTACATAGATTATCTCTTACAGCACACAATAAAGTTTGGCTATATGTTTCTTTTGGATTTTAGGTGGGAACGTTTTTAATTTGTACAGAACAGTAGATCTGCTGTGTTCCAAAATTTCATTTGTTATCCTTTCTTTTCAGGACCTCTGAGAGCTCCGAAATGGTATAAGCGCCCAGTTGGGGCATCTTTTGGCTTTGGAGGCAAGATTGTGTCCTTTCAGCATACTTCTGCTGGTTCGGAGGTAGACTTTATTGGTGTGCCCCTTGTGTCTTCTGCAATGATGCATTTTAGAGTTCATTTTCCTCCCTTGTGTCCAGGTTTATGTACACAGCTTGGTTACTGAACACAGTTTGGTGAATCGCTCATCGGAATTTGAAGCTGCAATCCAAAATGGGGAAAGGCATTTACTTCGAGCCTTGTGTGAGAAGAAATCACAGGAGTCTGAGTATGCCATTTACCAGAAGAATAACTTTTTATGAGCTCTGCGAGAGTTAATATCTCTTGAAAATTAATTCTCCTGTCATGGTTAACATCCTCTTTTACTTCTGTTTGCATGATTTTTTTGGGCAGATCTGAGGATGACCAGGAAACATGGGGTTTATTAAGGGTTATGTTTGAAGATGATGGGACTGCAAGGACGAAACTGATCACACATCTTGGTTTCAGTATGCCCGAGGAAACAAAAGAAGATGTTCCAGAGGATCTATCACAGGAAGTCGATGCACTTGGGCTTGATGATACTATAACTGATAAAGGGGGTCTTGGGAGTGATAAGGAAGCCACCATCTTTCCTTCTGATAACGGAGAAGATTTCTTCAATAATCTTCCTAGTCCTAAAGCTGATACTCCTGTGTCAACCTCTGGTGACAAATTATCTGTGGGGGATACAATTCCTGTTATGGAACAAATGGAACAAGAGTCTGATGGACTGGAGGAGAGTGCTGACCCATCATTTGATGAATCTGTTCAACATGCTTTAGTTGTAGGAGATTATAAGGGCGCTGTTGCAAAATGCATTTCAGCAAATAAAATAGCTGATGCTTTAGTTATTGCTCATGCTGGTGGTTCTTCATTGTGGGAGAGCACGCGGGATCAGTATCTTAAGATGAGCCATTCGCCTTACCTTAAGGTATTTAAAATCTACTTTCTTAAAAGGCTCGGAACACTTCCTATTTCATATTTTATAATATTTGTAACTTGTTGAAAAGATGTGAAAGATTGATTGTACCATGTCTTTTAAGTTTTCCCATAATTTAGGCTTAACATGACTACTTCCTACATTCAGATTGTTTCTGCAATGGTGAGCAACGATCTCTTGAGTCTTGTCAACACCAGGCCTCTAAAGTTCTGGAAAGAAACACTTGCTCTTCTGTGTAGTGTAAGTTTCCCAGCTCCTCAAAATGTTAATGCTGTGATGCACTGTGCCATTGTAAATTGTAAATGAGGTGTTTTTGGTTATTTGGCTCATTACTGTTCCCGACTCACCCTAAACTGTGCTCTTAATAGCTGTATCATAAGAGAATACCATGAACAAGTCAACTTTGAAATTTGTGTATCCACCTATTGATTTATGTTTTTCTATGTTTCTTGAATCAACAGTTTGCATCCAGAGACGAGTGGACTGTGCTTTGTGATACACTTGCTTCCAAACTTGTGGCTGCTGGTAATACGCTGGCGGCAACTATTTGTTATATATGTGCGGGAAATATTGATAAAACCGTAGAGATTTGGTCAAGAAGTCTGACCACTGAGCATGAGGGGAGATCCTATGTCGACCTCCTCCAGGTAATTTTTCATTTAGACAGTCATGTTCTTCTTGGCCATGAGGTTTAAATGTGTTTTTTTTGGAGAGAGAAAGAGGTTAAATATGTTTTGTTATTTGGTTTAGGAATTAATGGAGAAGACAATTGTCCTTGCCTTGGCATCTGGGCAGAAGCGGTTTAGTGCATCTTTGTGCAAACTTGTTGAGAAATACGCCGAAATTTTAGCTAGTCAAGGCCTTTTAACAACAGCAATGGAGTACCTAAAACTCTTGGGTTCTGATGAGTTGTCACCTGAGCTTGTTATCTTAAGAGATCGTATTTCTCTTTCAACAGAACCTGGTATGTGCATCTTAAAAAGTTACTGAAGTGACGTTTTAATATATGCATTTTTGTATGTTGCAGATTGCGATCAATGACAATTAATCTTATCAAAGTTAATACTGGTAGTCGATATTTTATTTAGTTCAATATGCATAAAATACGATGGTTAAAGCTCTTAAAATTTCAAAAGCTTCTTTCTTGTCACCTGCATTATTTATTTCCTCCCCATGTTATTTGTTGTGTTATTGCAGTAGAAAAAGTTGCCAAGAATGAAACATTTGGAAACCAACCTGCAGCAAGTGGGCCTGTATATGCGGCTGATCAGTCTACTTTTGTGGGGGCCTCTCCTCCATATTATCAGGTGTTCATAAAGTTTTACGTTGCCCTTTTTTTTATTTGTCGTTTGTTGCCAAATCTGTTGCCTCGATGTGGATTGACCTTTTATTTTCTCTCTTTAAATGGTTAGGAAACAGTGCCATCACATTTGCAATCAGGTGTTCCTGTAAGTCCTTATGGCGAGAGCTACCAAGAACCTGTGAATCCTTCGTATGGAAGAGGAGGATATGGCCCTCCTGCCCCGTATCAGCCTGCATCCCAACCCCTGATGTTTCTTCCTAACCAACCACCTCAGGTTCCACAGGTAATTTATTCTTATTTGGGGTCTTTATAAGCATGATTAGTTTGTTTTCTTTATGAGTATGCTATAACATACTTTTACCACGAAAAGTATATTCTTGGAACCAGTGTCCAACTGAAATTACATTCTTAGAAGTAGAGCCAATGTGTATTCTTGTTTTTTTTTTTTGTCAAATGATAGATTTGTTAGATTAGATGTTGGATTAGGGAGCCAACGGGGTTCAAACCCACGCCATGGTGCAAGGGCAACACTCCTCTCCAACACTGGTAGAGGGCCACTTGCCAATGTGTATTCTTGTTGCTCAAGGGTTATTAGGATTTTCATATTTGATAAATTGCAGGTGCCACAAAATTATAAAATTGTTCGTTACAGCCTTCAAACATGCACTTGTTATTTTAATGATTATCTGAAATTTAGCTGTTAATCACACTTGGACATGAAATCCTATTTGTAATTAACTTTTAGTTATTGAGAAGTTACTGGTCACTTCCCACATTTTTCATTGTTCAAGGATCTGATTCATTGGAATCTCCATGGTGTACTTTTAGGAGAATTTTTCCGCACCTCCCGTTTCCTCTCAGCCCGCAGTAAGGCCCTTCATTCCTTCAACTCCTCCTGTGCTAAAAAATGTGGAGCAATATCAGCAGCCAACATTGGGTTCTCAGTTGTATCCTGTCTGTATATCTTCGTTTGATGTCAAATTAAGTATCAGAAATCATGTCCATGACTGTTTTTCTAAGTTTTTTCTTGGTGGTGTTTCAGACTTTCCAACCTATGCAACCGGTGCCTGGTTCAACTGCTCCTCTTCAATCACAAGTCGCTCCAGTTCCTGTAAATAAACCACATGTTGTAGCTCCCTCTGTTCCTCCAAGAGGATTTATGCCAGTTACTAATCCAGGAGTTGTTCAGGGGCCTCATGCGGGTTCACTGGAGCCACCTAGTCCTACTCACCAAGCTCCAGCTCGTACTCCTGTGGCAGTAGCAGCTCCACCACCCACCATACAGACAGTTGATACATCCAGTGTTCCTGGTAATTCAAGATTTCTTTTTGTCTTTTGGAAATTTGCTAACTTCTCTCCAGAATTGTCTTGCTCTGTATATCAGTTTAACTTGTGCAGTTTTAAATTATGAAGCAAGCTTTGTGTTGTAATTTTCTCTTGGTTGTAGTTCCCTCAGTTTCAAACTTAGAAATAGAGGAATACAGACAAAATTAGAGGCCATGAAATATATAGCATGCAATTAGTGTAATATGCTGGTAGGATTGCAATATTTTGAATTGCAGTATTTGCTAAATAATAAGGTGCGGATCCTTTAAGGTATTGAGATCTTGATGACATGAGAATTTTGGAAAACTGACAATAAGGACATGAGAATTTTGGATCACTGTGATCACTGCAAGCATGAGTGGTTATGGACAAATTGCATTGATATTCATTTGGATGATGAAGACAAGTATTATGGGTGGAGGTAATTACGAGATATATGATAAAAGTACGACTTGGAACAAAAGTATTTTCCAGTTTCAGATTGGTAAGGAAGAGGATTTGTGCAGTTGACTCCAATTATAGTTGAGAGAACTACAACTGTAATTGAGTTCTAATTAGGTTCTGTGTAATAGAGGGTCCAAAATTGAGTTCTAATTAGGTTCTGTGTTTGTTAGGTATTATATAGTGTAGGCTGCTTCCCTATTTTAAAATTAAAATCGACCTGACCTGAATGGTGGACTCCTTACACTATTTGGGCTGTCCTCTTGTCTGGCATGCGATTGTTGGCCAAAAGTAGTAGAGGGAATGAAATATTTGTACAGAGCGCAGTTAGTCGAGTGTTTGTATTGCAGTTAATATCATGGAATGGCCTAAATCTTGAACTGGGATATGGTCTACGAGGCGTTTTGACATCTAGACGTTAGTGTTAATTGTGTATTTAAACAAGTACAACAGTTAGGAGTCTGCTGTTTATATTTTCATGTGTGTGTGGGCTCTGTAAGATATTATCCTTCATTTTGCGGTTCCCTATTTGTCACATAGAATTTCCAACCTATGGTTATGTGACAATCTTTGCTTATTTGTGGATAATGTGGTACAGCCCATCAAAAATCGGTAATTACAACATTAACAAGACTTTTCAATGAGACATCGGAGGCGCTGGGAGGTGCACGTGCAAATCCCGGTAAGAAGCGTGAAATAGAAGACAATTCGAGGAAGATAGGTGCATTGTTTGCCAAACTCAACAGTGGGGACATATCTAGAAACGCTGCTGATAAGCTTGTTCAGCTTTGCCAGGCATTGGATAATGGTGATTTCGGTACTGCCCTACAAATCCAGGTACGTTTATGGAAACTTCACTCTTATATTTTACATTTACACTATAAAAGGGTGATGTTTAGTAGGGGGCTCTTTCTGTTTCTGCTTGCTGTCAGGTGCTTCTTACCACTAGTGAATGGGACGAGTGCAACTTTTGGCTTGCAACTCTCAAGAGGATGATCAAGACAAGGCAAAATGTGAGACTATAAGTTACAAAGGCTGTGATTACCCAAGTTTCGGATTGTTTGGTTCCCAGAAATCTTTCATGGCCTTATCTGCACGAACACATGACGGTTTGTTTTCATGCATTCAAAAAGTGCATCTCTAGATTTTGGCTTCGGGATTTGATTAGCTTTGGATTAATTCTACCTTGGAAGGCAATTAGTGGGTTTGAAGGCAGTTAGAAAAGATAGTCGCCGCACATTAAAGGACATCTTGTTGACTCTTTCAGTTTGTTTTTGTAGTGCTTAGAAATAGCATTGATTTTTTGTTTTCTTTCGACGTTTTTACATAAATTCATAGTACGTTTACTAAGCTGTTCGAGCTTTTCCTAGTGATGTGGTAACATTTTGCCAATGGCATGAAATTGTACCCCCCACCTTTGTGTTTTTTTTATATGAACACAAATTAGAATGACGACTTCAATTTTGTCGAAAATGATTGGATGTGTATCGTTTATATGCTACCTTTTTTTCTTTCACAATTTGAGTTTTTTGTATTGGTTTGGGCACACGAATTTGAAGGGGCCTTTGATATTCATGTCAATGGAACCGCATTTGTCTGGTTTTTTTCTTCCATGGTTGTTCTGTGTTTTGCCCGAGTCTTGTATGATGCAAATTTGTATGGAAAAACTGACACCCTAACGTTGTTGATATCTGTATTTGGTGGACATTTTTGGTACACTGGATATCCTGTTCATGTCTGATGGCAGGACCAGATGTGGGAAAAAGGAACCTCGCTCGATCCGTTTTCTAGGGATCCTGTGATCTCATTCGTTTATTGTATATTGTGCGGTCAGTTTTCTAGGGATCCTGTGATCTCATTTGTTCATCGTACATCGTGCAGTTAGAAATCATTTCAAAATTTAAAATTAAATATAAATAGTACTTAAAAAAAATTGACCGTTTGATATATGATGAACGGATGAGATCACGGGATCCTTAGGAAAAGGATCTAGCAAGGAACCAAGTTCAACCACCCCAAGAACATAAAACTTTGCACACGCTAGGCCACAAAGATCCAGACCTCTCCAATTTTACAAGAGAAAATTTTAGTAGTACTCCTTCAAGATCTTTGAATTTAAAATTTATGACCATTGGTCCCTTAACTCGTCAAAATATGCAGCTATTCTTTTCGTCAACTCCGTTAAAACTTTCATCAAAATAGCTAAATCAAGGGGCAAATAAGGGAAACTAAAAATGGTCTCTCAACTTTAACCCAATTAGAGAAATAGTCCATCAACTTTAACCTAATTGGAGCAATAATCCATCAACTTTAATCCAATTGTAACAATGACACTTCGAACATAACTTGTTTTGATAGAAGTTCTGACAAAATTGACAAAGACGACTATAGCTGCACGTTTCGAAGAGTTAAGGGACCTATGATCAGATTTTTAGTTGAGAGAGTACTGCTCCAATTGAGTTAAATATGAGGACCGTGCTACAATTACCTCATTTTAGAATTTCAAAAAAGTAGAGGCCAAGAAGTGGGAGTAGCTGTAAAGACTTGACAAACGGATACCTAATATACTTGTTTCTGCTTGCTGCCAAACAGCTAAAAACACTTGCTGCCAAACAGCTAAAAACACAGTTCCTCTTCCAGGTTACGTTTTGAGTTCGAAACCGTGTTTGGGGAGCTAGCTAAAAGCGCTCCGGAATCTTTTCATCTTTCGAACTTCAGTTTGTCTTGTACTTGACTGTTTTATCCAATCCAAAGGGAAACAAACAGCAGATATAGCAACGGCTACGACATAAAGAATTGTCACCACTAAAGAGAGTGTTTGGCAGCTGCACTTGTCCAGTCCTTTTTCTTGGACCACCACAGCACTGCTGTTACTGTACCCAGAAAATGCGTCATAAAAAATCTACGTTCTCCAAGGAAAACGAAGAATTTCTTTTAACCATTTTCTTCTTTATAGCCAGCGATATTTTTACTTTATGTCCGACTGAATGAGGGAAAAGAGGGTGCTCGAACTCAAAATGTAGTAGGATTAAGAAGAAGATTAACAGCCATAATAATAATGTAACAAGCGTTCTTTAGTTGTCACGTAATGTAGTCAATTAATGTAATCCAGAGATGTAGTACATCTAGTATTATTCGCAAATCATACAATTTTATGTATGATTTATTTACATGAGACTTATGGATGAAGAGTCAATGATCATTTGATTTCTTAGCACTTAGGGTGTGTTTACCAAATGAGATTAGAGTCAGAAGAAACAAAATCACACTCATCCAAACGCCTTCTAGCGTTTACTAGCATTTAGGGAATTAGAAAATAGTTGGAGATCACCTAATATTGGTAATCGAATGTCCTAAATCTTTCTAAATTTAATTACCTAGATGAAGGAATCTAATTCTAATTCCACTCTCATTTCAAACTCATTTTCAATTCAATTTTTCTCAATTTGATAGGAACTAGTAAATGAGCCATCTGTCTTTATTTTATTTGAAAAGGTCCTTATTTGTGGATGGATCCTCTTTGTGGAGATCCGGATGATCAATCAATCGTGTCTGTTTATCGTACATCATACGGCTAATTTTCGTTAGCTACTATTTATATTCAATTTAAAATTTAAAATTTAAAATATTTTTCAACCGTACGATGTAATATGAATACACATGATTAATTGATCTTCGGATCTCCATAAAGAGAATTCAGAGAAGATTCTTGTCCCTTGTTACATATGCCTATACGAGGCGATGATAAAGAAAGGGGAAAGAGATTAGGAAATAAAGAAGCTTTTACAAATTAAATTAACTGACAAGATTGGTACATTTTCATGATGGGTAAACAAGGCAACAGTGTGATACTGCAAGAGCGTCAAACAAGAATTCAAAGTGACATGATGATGGAAGTTGAGCCATTCCCTTTTAATATATTTCTTGGTGGAAATAATTCTTCCTTGTCGACCTAATGTCAAACCCATCTAGAAGCAACAAATTGTCTACCACGTACAACGTAAGTTCGTCAAAAAATATGATCAATCTGTACTCTAAAAGAAAATGGATGAACTCGTCCATCTAACAACTTCCTACGTGTTCTTGTGCAATTTGAATTTGCATGTGAAAAAATCCAACTTAAATCGTGATTTCAAATGGGTATTACTTCAAGTCAAAGATTAAGAAAAATTGAGAAACTAGGGGCTGGTTTGGTATTGCTGTGCTTTGAAAAAAAGCTGCTGTGAGAATAAGCGGCTGTGCTGTGAGAATAAGCGGCTGTGAAATAAATCAGCAGAGCGTTTGGTAAACTTTTTTGTAAAAGTACTTTTGAAAAAAAAAGCAGTCTGATAGTGGGTCTTTTCATTAAATGAGCACTGTAGCCCCGTGTGCTTTGAAAAAAAACCAGTTTTCCAAAGCTGCAAATAGCAGCTTCAGCTTTTTCCTTTGATTTCAGCTTATTCTGCAGCTTCCAAAATAAGCCCTTTTTTTTCAGTTTACCAAACACCTAAAACCCTAACAGCTTTTTTTCATAGGTGCTTTTTTTTTAAGCACCTCAGTCCCAAACTAAGTCTAGGACAAGAAATGAGTTTTCTTCGTGACTTATTCAACTTCAACCTTCAACCTTCAACTTGGACAAAAAGTTTGCTTCCCCAAAAGTATCTATTGCTTCCCTTGACACGCATTGAATCTAGTGAATTATCCAATTCAACCCATGACACCAATCGAAACCTAACAAAACAAAGCCGCATGCATAGACATCTTGAGCTCACAACTAAACATAAATCTCTTGGGATGCAAACAACACTTGAATCTTAAACAGATTGCCTCTTCTTCTGTTTATTTGAATTTGAATACAAACAAGACACAACAAAACTCTGAAGGCATATGCAATGAGCCACAAAACATTATGCTAAAATCTTATCCTAGATTTTATCCTCGTTCCATTTCAAAACACTCGAGACTCAGCAAATCATAAGATCGCGGAAATTGGAACAATGCAGTAATATAGATGCAGAACTACCAAGAACAACAACGATATCACTTGCATCGACATTAAACAACCCACAAAGACGAAAAACAAAAATGATCGACAACTTACAATTGGGGACATCAGCAATGTACCCTTGACTGACATATCTGGGGTAATTAACAGCACATTACCAAATTAATGAATACACCATTAGAGCCGAGATAACAAAACCCGGAACAAATGAGAGACCAACAACAAATCTACATCAATGTAAAATTAGCAAGCAAGAAAGCTTACATGCCTTTGTTTTATTCACATAAATCAAATTTCTGCAGCAAGCTGTATACCAGCAGATGCACGGGAACTGCCGCTCACATGAGGCATTGCATCATCTCTCCTTGAACATGTAAACGACCTTTTCCCAAAAGAATGATTTTGCATCAAATCAGGGACTTGTTTCCCGTTACCAGGAGTTGATTTATTAATCCTGCCAATGTATCGTCCGCTACCAAATCTAGAAACCCAATTCGCTGATTTTGAACTGCGATCATCTCCATCTGCATTACCATGAAAGTCAGGCTCCCCATCAGTACCTGCCATAAGCTCCATCAGATTGCTACTAAACCCCAAATCTGAATAAACTCTCTGCGAATTCCTCAATACTCGCCTAGTCAACTTAGCTTCCAAGGCTTCCAAATTCTCTTCCCCAACAACCTCTTGCTTCGAACTCAAATGTGCATTCCTCGATTCAACAGGCCGCCCCACGGTCTCTACCATTGTACACGGATTGTTAAAACCATTCCACGAATGCAGGGGAACCAGTTTACTCAACCCGGTAAGCCAAACCACAACCTCCTTCATCGTTGGCCTACGCTCCCTACAAGACCTCACACACTTGGCTGCAATGACAGCTAATTGCTTCCTCACAACAGGGTCCTTAGGAGGTACAATTCGCGGATCATAAACCGTTATCAGCTTCCCTCGCTTTATAAGCGGGATAGCCCAATCCACAATCGAAGGCGGAGAATGCCCAACATCTATAGCCTTCCTACCACTTAAAATCTCCAACAACAAAATCCCAAAACTAAAAACATCAGTTTTAGTACTCAAATTGTCAGGGGTCACATAGCAAGGGTCCAAGTACCCCATCGTCCCCGCCGGAGGGGTCGACCGGAGCCTATATTCGTCGAACAGGCAGTACCTCAGAGCCAATCCAAAATCCCCCAACCGGGCATTGTAACTACGATCAATCAAAACATTTGCAGACTTAATATCTCTATGAATTACAGGTGGGCTCGATGAATGTAAAATGTCAATTGCCTTGGCAGTTTGCAAAGCTAATCTAATCCTACGACCCCAATTCGGAGGCCGATTCGTACTCGAATGTAAAACATCGTACAGCGTACCGTTGCTCATGAACTCCACCACCAAAAGCCTGTCTTTCGAATCATTCGAAAACCCCAAAAGATTGACCAGCCTCGGACTCTGAATCTTAGACAAGATCTCGATCTCGTTGTCGACCTCGTTGGCGGTCTCCGGCGCAGAACACGAGTTGGGTCGGAGAGTCCGGCTGTGAGCTCTGGAGGGTCTTTTGATGGCAACTAGACGGCCGCGGAGCATAGCTTTGTAGACATAGCCATGGCTGCCTTTGCCCAAAAGCTTCTGTTCGGAGAAGCCATTGGTGGCGGCCACAAGATCACTGTAGTCGAAGTGTTGGATCTTGATAGGCTTTTCAGCGGTGGCGGTGGCGGTGGTCTTGGACGATGAGGTTTGGGAATTGGCGACGGAGATGGCTGAGTCAGCTCGGCAAGAAAGGTACCCCATAAGAGGAAAATCGAGATTTCAACTTTGTGTGTTTGTGTTTTCGGATGGATTGAAATGGAGAGACGAGAGTTTGGTGTGATGATATATTACGTGACTGTGATTATATGAAAGTTGAAGAACCAAAGTCGGTTGAAAATTGGGTTCCGTTGGCGTCGTGTTCTACGACTGTTTGTGTGGTGTCGGTAGTAGAGGCTTGGGCATGGGGTAAAGAGTGTTACTGACTTAGTTTTTATTGGCTATTAATTAATTTTTATTTTTTTTTTAAGTTGACTCTTCAAGAGTATTGGGCAAGAACCAGGGTTATACTGGAGTAAGGATTTTCGTCGGATTCTATTTGTGAGGATCATTGCCAGATCTTCTTTGTGAGGATTTTTTTCGTCGGATTCTATTTGTGAGGATCATTGCCGGATCTTCTTTGTGAGGATTTCAGAGATCTTAAAATCACATTCATTCATTGTACATCGTATGGTTAGAAATTATTGTAAATTTTTTTTATTTAAAATTAATTATAAACAGTACTTGATGAAAATTAATTGTACGATGTACGATTGACGGATATGATTATAGGATTCCCAAGATCTTCACAAATAGGATCCGACGAGGATCCTATCTCGTTAAACTGGACATGTGAAGAGCCATTGTATTATTTTAGTGTAGGTTAGATGTGACTTGTTTTTTGAAACAAACGATATTATCTATATCAAGGGGATGAGAGAGTGGGTTAAGTCTCATAATTGACTAGCAATAATATGGTTCATATTTGTCTTTGATGAGAATCGAATCTAATATCTTACTTACAAATGAAAAAGAATATCACTAGATTGTAGTACTAAGTGAGACGTTTGATATGCATTGTTAGAAATTGAATTTTATCACTCGAGGCTAAATTACACTTATGTCAAGGCTAGTTTTCATGCATCAGGTATTCTCTTAGTTGCAATGATGCAAATTTTGTTAGACTTGAGGCAACATGATTGTCTTATGGATACAATCTTAATAATGATATGTAGACATGTTCAATCAAGAATGTGGCTCAAGGTATTGTTTGGACTCTCTATTGTTTCATAGAGGCATGTGAGTGTACAATAAAAAACATGCTCTATGATTTAGGGTGGGATTTACTGTTAACACGTTTCCTCATGTGTGATAAATTTTCAAATCTAACACGTGAATAACTGAAATTGGGTGACGTGGAGCACGTGTGACCTTGGGCTTCTGTACAACCTATTGTTCTAATACCGTGAAGAAAGTTAAGGTTACACTATGAGAGTAGCCCAATTACGTATAAGCAAGGTCCATTTTGCCCATGAAATAGGATTCATTCTCAATATGCACTAGAGAGGAACCATATTCAATTGCACTTATAGTTGACTGTATTCCCTACTATTTTTCTTAGCTTGAGTAGCCATGATAATTGCTAGGTGACTCTCATGACTTGTAGAAGCTTTGAGAATTATTGATAAGGGCTCGTTTAGGAAGTGTTTTTAAATGACTAAAAGCATTTTAAAAAAATATTTTAAAAATCAATCCTTAGTAAAATGCAATTTAATTATGGAAGAAGCACATAACTGGTGTTCTTGCACGGCCACTTCAAGTGATTTTGGAACCCAAAAACATTCTAAAAGCGTTTTCAGTCATTTAAAAACATTTCCTAAACGAACTCTAAGTTCTTAAAAAAGGGAGAATAAAAAAAAAACCTTTTAATTTGTAAATGAATAGTAAGAGTTCTAGCCTCACTAATTAAAACCTAATAGATCACACATCCATAACTTAATTGAAAAACTAAATGGAAAATAATTGAGTTAAAAGGATGGATAAATTAAACCTAATAGAAGTTGGTAAATTACATGAGCATAAAACACTGAAATGGGCCTTAAGATTAGTTTCGATTTCTAGGCTCATTGAGCTTTGACCCAATACACTTTTAACTTGCGCATGACAACTTAAAGATAACGGCCCCAAAAGGCCAAGAATGGGCTAGGCCGATCCTAGGATTATAGGATCCTAAACTCAGTAAAGATTATATAACCTTTTTTTTATTTTTTATTTTTTTTATTTATAACAAACAATATTGTTTACATTAAGAGAGAGGGGGTGAGCTTAGTCTCACAATTGGCTAGCAATAATGTGGTTCAAATTCATCTTTGGCGAAAATCGAACCTAAGACCTCTCTTTTACAAGAGAAGAGAAATATCACTAGACCGTAGTACTAAGTGACATTATATATTATTTAATTGTATTCTAAATTAAAAAAATGCTAAAATAGTGAAATATATAAGAGTTCATATATAATGAATACATGGTCCCTACGATGGTCCTATATATATGTATCTCGTTCGATTTGAAGAGAAACATAGAAAGAAAGAGTAAGGAGCATATGGTAAAATTACATTATTTTATGCTTAGTTTGCCATTCAATTCTATCTCCTCCTCGCTAAATCTTGCGAGAAATTGTTCATCACATTAAACTCGGTAGACTAGATTATTTTATGTGTTTTATGTTAAAATAGTCGAAGACCCTCCCTTGACAAACGTTGGGTCACATTGGATATTCCATTAAAACAAAGAAGCATGGTTGTGAGGGGTCAACAAACCCCCCTAATTGATGTGGTTTGTATCGTAAGCATGAAAAGGAAATTAGGGTTGTAGATATTAGCGTAAGGGATGCTCTATGTATATATAACATCTATATTAATAACTCTAGTTGTTAACTTGAATAAGAAATTAAGAATTCTCAAACAACATTTTAAGTAAAGGGTGATGATATCCACACACGCATTTTTACCTCTTACATACTCTTCTCAATTTCAGCTTTGGGATTTGATAAGTTGAAGAAGACTGATGGACCAAAATTAATAAAAGTGTGTAATAGGTAAAAAGGGGTGTGTGGATAGCATTATCTTAAAACTAATAAAATTAAAAATAACCTTGTGATTGGTTAATTGTCATTTTTATTCCTACTTTTCCGTTTCAACTTATCCCTTCCTTCAACAAACACACCAACTATTCATACGTTCTAATTGTATTCCACATCACTTTTAAATGAGAGATTTTTTGTTCGATTCATATAAATGACAATGGCCTAATATATTTGTGTTGAGTTTGATATTTAGTAAAGTGGCTGGCGCATTGTGTGGGTTAACCCAATTCATGCACTCCTTAGAGTAGATTATCCCGTTCCTCTTAGATGTAGAATATCATTGTATTAAAATATATATAGACATGTAAATGGAGCAAATCAACCCTCGTCTATATCCAAATGCATTTATAATCAGATTATCAATCTAAATCGTTTTTGGATAATTGGATTTGACTTGAGAATTATATCCAAGCATCGGATTTAGATTAAATCAGATCATTATTAAATCTAATTTTGGACCTAAAACTATTAAAATATCACAAGTAGCTACTTTATTTATTAATTAGTAATTTCTAAATTAAATAATGAGACAATAGCAAGTGCATTTTGATTGCATAAAAAACTTGCTTTAATGTTACACAATAGAATATAGTATTTGTAAAATAACATAATTCCTTTCAATATAAAACTTAATCAATATGCTAATATTAGTTGGACGAGATCTACTTATAATCAGATTAATGAATTCGGATCTTATTGATCACATTGGGCTCGGATTGAATCCAAATCAAATCAAATTTTATATTTTAATTTTAAACTACGCGTGAATAGTTTATGGGTGTCACATGATTTCAAGAACATAATAACTCGTTTGTTTTTTAGATTTCTTTTAAAGAAAAATTAACAAAAAGTTCAAAAAAAACTTCATTTTTAATGAAAAGTCCTTTGTAAAGGTATAGTGAATAGTACCAAAGAAATATATAAATGTAATTTTTCTAAAAATAAACAATACTGAAAGTGTTTTATTAAAATTTCCTTGTTTTAATTGTTCCCAAATCATACTTTTGATAAGTCATAAAACCTAATTGTCAAACCTTCATCCAAAAAGGATACAAAAATAAAATAAAACAAAATAAACACAGAAGATCAGAGAGAGAGAGAGAGAGAGAGAGAGAGAGAGAGAGGGAGAGGGAGAGGGAGCAAATGGATGGAGATATGATTAACTTGTTGAAGGTATGGCTCTCAGTCTGTCTGTGTGTATGTTACTGCTATGCCACGGCCAAGTTCGTCCCCAAGGGTTTAACAAGACTCATTTGTTTCCTTCCAATTGTCTGCATCTTTCTCTACCTTCCTCTCCTCATCTCCTCCATACATCTTGCCGGCAACACATCTTTCTTCGTTTCTTGGCTCGCAAACTTCAAGCTCTTGCTCTTTGCTTTTGGTAAAGGACCTCTGGCTTCTGACCCATCAATCTCTCTCGCTCGTTTTGTTCCTCTTGCTTGCCTCCCAATCAAGATCCAACAAAATAAGAACCCACCTCCAAATCCATTAGCCAAACACAAAAAAACTACCAAAAGTGAAGGAATTCAATCCGTACAAAAACAAAATGGCCAATCCAAAGAAAACACACCTGCAGATCACCAAAACAAAGACAAAGAGAACCCTATTCCCCAAGATCCCAAGGTAGGCCATAAAATCCCTCTAAATCATGTCATAAAGGCTCTGCTTTTTGGAATTTTGCTACGTGCCTATGATTACAGTGACCGAATCCCTCCATACGCCATGTGGGTTCTTTATTCGCTGCACATTTACTTGTTCCTC
This sequence comes from Malus domestica, assembly GCF_042453785.1. Taxonomy (NCBI): domain Eukaryota; kingdom Viridiplantae; phylum Streptophyta; class Magnoliopsida; order Rosales; family Rosaceae; genus Malus; species Malus domestica. The sequence continues at coordinate 35,514,091 of NC_091662.1, read as the reverse complement.
GAACTCGTCCTAGCCGTGGCTGCAGCCCTGGCTCGAACCCTCCTGGCCACCGAGCTCGAGCCGCAGTTCAACGAGCCTTATCTCTCAACCTCGCTCCAAGAGTTCTGGGGCCGGCGGTGGAACCTCATGGTCACTGGCATCCTACGACCCACCGTGTACGAACCAACCCTCGGCTTCTCACGACGCGTCGTGGGCCGCAGGTGGTGGGCCCCGCTGCCCGCGGTCCTCGCGACCTTTTTGGTGTCGGGTTTGATGCACGAGATCGTGTTTTATCACATGGGAAGGATGCCGCCCACGTGGGGACTCACGTGCTTCTTTCTACTGCACGGAGTGTGTTTGACGGTTGAGATCGGTTTGAAGAGGGCGATGTCAACCGGCAGGTGGCGGTTGCCGAGGTTGGTATCTGGAGGTTTGAGCGTCGGATTCGTGATGGTGACCTCCTTTTGGCTGTTTCTTCCGCAGTTCTTTCGGTTTAGGGCTGAGATTAAAGCGTTTGAGGAGTATGCTGCTGTAGGTGAATGTTTCAGGAATCTGATTAGCCCATTTGTTTCCCGGGTTGGCTAAGTTTGGACACTTGGCATTTTTTACGAGAATTGTATCAATGAACAAGAAAATACATTTGTTTGCCTAATGTTTGTGGTTAGGGATGTACCCAAGTAGTTTTTAATCTTTCTAATATCTGATTGGAAGAGATATCAAGTTCGAATATCTGATTTTTTATTAACAAAACAACTCTTATGGATGTAAAATAACCGGGGTGAGATGCCCAAATTCAAATAAATAAGAATTTCACTAAACTAAAACTAAAACTAATCTCTACTAATTAATAAAACACTAATTGTCAACTAAAATTCTATAAAATTATTAGTTTAACTCTCTAATTAAAAAAAGAACATGAATAAGAAATATGGGGCAGAAATGTAATTTCACATAACCAAATTTTGTTGTTTTTTTTTTCAAAACCTCACATACATGTAATCCTAACATATCTATAATTTAAAAAAAAAAAGTGTTCTCACACACTTTGTGTGTGTCCATATGCTAGTAAAATTAAAAACAACCGGGGGTGAGATGCCCAAATTCAAATAAGTATTACATGCTAATCTCATGGGGAAAATATATATCTCACGCTCCTTCAGAAATGGAGCAAAGTCAAAGGAATAGGATCCTCTTCGGATTCTTTTTGTGGGACTTCATGAATCAATCAATCGTATTCGTTTATCATACATCGTGCGGTCAATTTTCGTTAAGTACTATTTATATTCAATTTTAAATAATTTATAACTGTACGATGTACGATAAACGGATACAATTGATTGATCATCTGGATTCTCACAAAGAGAATCCAAAGAGGATCCTATTCCTTTAACTTTGCTCCATTTCTGAAGGAGCGTGAGATATATATTTTCCCCACGCAATTAGCATGTAATTTGGTGCAATATTTAAAGACCCCAACATGCTAGGAATAGGATCCTTTCCTGATTCTTTATGTGGGGAACTGCAAAAAGGGTAGGATTATCTCCGTCTCCTGTTTGGTGCAATATTTAAAGACGCCAGATTCATATCAAACACGTATACTACACGATAAGACCACACTAGGCACCCTAGCTATAGTGCACATTTTAAGATATTGTGACTTTAATCCAATATATAATTACATAATAATTATATATTTACCATCTCCTGTCTTTAATCCAATATATAATTACATAATAATTACATAATAATTATATATCTACCATCTCCTGTCTTTAATCCAATATATAATTACATAATAATTATATATCTACCATCTCAATATATAATTACATAATAATTATATATTTACCATCTCCTGTTTGTTCCTCATCGATTATCAACAGTTGAACATCAATGACATAAACAACAAAGCAGAAAGCAGGATCATACAACAATTAATGGAGGGTGAATTCTTCAACTTCATTCAGGTATGGTCTTCAGTGTTTGCATGTTTCTTGTACAGCCATTCAATTGGGAAATTAGTCCCAAAAGGAACAACCAGACTTTTCTGTGTCCTCCCAGTTGTCTTCCTCTTCCTTTATCTTCCTCTCAACTTCTCCTCCATGCATCTTGAAGGTGGCACTGCCTTTTTCGTTTCTTGGCTCGGCACCTTCAAGCTCCTACTTTTTGCTTTTGGCAAAGGCCCTTTGGCTTCACATCCACCAATCTCCATTGGACGTTTCTTGGCCATCGGTTGCCTTCCAATTGAGTTCCAAGAAAACCCACCTCCAAAATCCCCAAACCCCAAATTTGAAACCTACCCTTCTCCCTCAAAATCCCACCCAAATGGCCAAATGACACAAAACCCACCTCCAAAAACTCAAAACCCTAAGATTGAAACCTACACATCTTCCTCAAAATCCAGTACAAATCGTCAAAACAGAGAAAACCCACCTCAAAAATCCCAAAATTCTAAAATTGAAACCAACCCATCTCCCCAAAACGCCCAAAAATTGCCCCTAAATCAAGTAATAAAGGGCATACTTTTTGTCATTCTAATTGGTGTCCTCAAGTATGGTGAGCACTTCCACCAAAAGCTCGTATTGATCCTTCATTGCTTGTACATTTACCTTACTCTGGAAAACTTACTGGCCATTGTAACAATATTGACTCGATCTCTGTCGGGTTTGGACCTCAAGCCGCACTTCAACGACCCATATTTCTCCACGTCGCTTCAAAACTTCTGGAGCCGTAGATGGAACCTCGTGGCCCACAGCATCCTGCACTCCGCTGTGTACGAACCCACCCGCGATTACTCTGCAGGCGTCATTGGCTCCGAGTGGGCCCCTCTGCCGGCTGTCTTCGGAAGCTTTCTGGTGTCGGGGCTCATGCACGAGCACATGTACTACTGCATGGGGCGGGTGAGGCCCACGTGGGAGGTCACGTGGTTCTTCGTTTTGCACGGAGTGTGCTTGCCGGTTGAGATCGTTTTGAACAAGGCGTTGAAGGGCAGGTGCCGGTTGCCGAAGGTGATCTCGGTGCCGTTGACCCTTGGGTTTGTGGTGGTGACCTCCTATTGGCTGTTCTTTCCGCAGTTTACTCGGTGCAAGGCTGACGTTAGAATGCTTCAAGAGTACGGTGAGTTTGCCGCGTTCTTGAAGAATGTCATTCCAAGTTTCCGATAATATATGAAAGGTTTGTTTTGGTTCGCCCCCCTATACCTCATAGTTCAAGAAAATTATGGTTATTAACTGTTCCATTTTAATTCAAGTTTGAAACAGAAAGTATTATAACAAAAGTTAAATGACTACTCTGTTGTATTGAGATCATACGGTGAATAATCACAATTTTCTTGCACCATGAAAAGAACGCAACATTTTTACTCACAATATACTCTGATTATCTTCAAGGGACTCATCAGACACTACATGACAACAGGGAAGTGACAGAATTCTATGTGACGCCCCAAAATCATGAAATTTAAGATCTTGGTTCATGAAGTGTCTTAATTTTATCCAACATTAAGTTTACAGATTGTATCTCTCTTAATCAACCATTAACACAGTTATGTAATATTTGATTTTGGTTCATGATCACGTCAGTCTACCATCTCCTGCTTGTTCACCATCACCAACAGATCAACATTAAAGACATAAACAACAAAGCATAAAAGAGGTACAACCGAACTTCCCCCCATACATCTTGAAGGTGGCATGGCACTGCATTTTCATTTTCATGGCTGATAAAACAATCCATTGTTTGAAAAATGCGAGTATGAACCGACGACATTGTTTGAAAAATGCATGTATGCATTTCTAATGGTAAAATATGCATTTTGGAAAGGATCCACTCACAGATACTTCGCTGTCGAAAAGCCGTGCAAACTAGAGAAGACAGAAACACCATAAACAATTGCACCTATTTGAAAGTCCAATGGTTGCTGAAGATGGCCTGAAAATGGCCTGAAAGATGACTGATCCGTGGGAAAACTGGGGAACTCGTCGGAAACTTGAACGACGGTTAAATCATCATGGTTTGACCAGTAAATGCCTCGAAAGTGGCGGTGCCGGAAAAATGGGAAAAAGCTACTCCGTGCTATTTCAACGTCGAGAAACCACGAAACACGTCGGGGAAGACGATGAATAGTGGCAACGTCATTGTGGAGTTCTTCGGCGTTTGGTACAGGGTTTTCGAAGTCCAAATTTGTCACACCCAAAACTCGAGAATAAGGATGATCATCGAATTAGGGCATGAATAGTATCTTAGAAAAAAAAAGTTAAATATTACAACAAAAGTATGATGGAACTAGAGCCATCTAAAAGTTCACATAAACCTGTTTATTTAATACATCATTAGTTTAAAGAGTTCAACTCTTACAACATACTTTTAAGATACGAAGACACTTTATTCTAAGCACAACTAGGAAACCAGCACACACGTGATATGGCTATCCATTTAGAGACAGGCCATCATCAAGTTCCTCCATACTAGTACCTGTAATAGCTAATAGGGTGTGAGCATTTCATGCCCAGTAGGAACCATTTGCCCTTCAAGTTCATGTATCACAGTTAATCAAAGTGTCATGCATCAAACAATACGGAAAAATACAAATGATATGACAAAGAAGTACACAAGAACTCACTCCCTTCTAATCCTGCTAACTTATATTTATGGCATCCAAACCCGCACGTCCCATACCATGCTTATACCACTTGGTTCTGAACACCATAAAATATAAGTTAACTCCCATTCCTCCCTTAATCCTGAATTTTATTAGTAGTTTCAGTTTCATTAATATGGGGCCCTTCCCCCGACGCCCAACTACATGTTCAAGCCCTTCACCCTACGCTTGAACATATATAAGTTTTCAGTACTTTGTTTAACCATCTTTATACAACCCAACACTTGACTCTAAAACATGTAATGCAACATGAGCATTTCAATTTCACAAACACAATTGTAAACCTCAACATATTCAATCCAGAAATTTTACATATCTCAACCACTCATCAACACATAATAACATTTAACAAAATCAATATATAAAATACACCAGAGAGGAAACTATCAGCCCATAACACAACCATGAAAATCAAATGTTTATATTCCATCCGACCATTTCATTACTACTGTAATAGGTATAATTACTAATATCACAAAGATTAAACATGATATAGAACTATCGTTGGAAATAGAGTCCCTACCTCAAGTCCAACTAACTAGAATACCTCCCTAAGCCTCCGAAGTGTTCGAAGTCACTCCCATACCTAAAATCACATAAATAATAATAATAAAAGTTAACTTAAAGCTGGAATAAAGATTCAATTTCAGCCTATCAAAAGTTTACCCAAATATACCTCTGTCACAACCTCTAGACGAACCAAGCTTAAGTCCCCATATTGTGACCCCATTTTCATCCCTCAAAACTCCATGGAAAAGGATGAAATTACTTGGGTTTTAAAGCTTAACAAACCTAGTTTCTAATCTAATAAGAGTTTCCCAAAACGGATTTAAGAGAAGAAAATAATCAAGCTCCAAAGTTGAGTTCAGAAACAGTTTTTCTGTAGAAAATCTACAGATTTCTAGATTTTTTCACATTTTCAAATCATATTTTTCCATAGAAGATCTCAACCAAAACCAATGAAATAAATTAGGCTTTGTTGCTTGTCATGTCTAATTTCAAATATATAAGAAGACTTTTTAAAGACATGTAATGGATTGAGAGAAAACAAGAGCCAAAGTGAGGCTCACGAAACTGCAGTTTTCTACAAATCAAAGTTGCAGTGGTAAGAAAATAGAAAAATTAACAAATTTAAGCTAACCTTTTTACCAATCGACGATCACACCAGCACCCTCTCAGCTCCCCTCTTCCAATTTCCTACTTTTCCCTCTCCAAAACCTCTCACTCTCCTCTAGTTCTTCAGTAAGAGTTAGAAATACTCCCTTTAATGCCATCATCGCATCTCTGTTTTAGGATGCTTACTCACTCCCCTTAGACTACCCACATCACCCCCAACATTTATGGACGGAATCCGATTATCTTGGTTCCCCACCGTGTGATGGTTTGGAAGAAGAAGAAGAGTTGGGATGTCTATACGTATAGATTATCCTTTGTCTGTTTTTTTTTTTAAAGCTAAAATAATCTTACTCCTATAATTTATATATATATATATATATATATATATATATATTTTCCAAGTGTTACAAAAGTTCGGGTGGTGGTGGTTTGGGGTAGTGTGGTTGTACGAGTGATACTCAAGGAAGAGAGGGAAAGCTTGTAGAGGGAGAGAGGGTCCGGGGTTGAGTGTTAGAGAGAAGGAGAGAAAGTGAGAAGTAAGGGAGAGAGAGAGAATTGTGAGGGAAGAAAGAGATGAGGGATTTGGGCCGGGGGACAAAACCAAAGGATGGGTCCCCCTTGGGTACTTCCAGGGATGGCAATTTAATCCGTTAAATCCGATCCCTGTAGGTAACCGACCCGAACAGTACGGTTTCGGAGATCAAATTTCGGGTTTTTTATGGTTATGGGTAACCGTTGAGTAAATTGTTCAGTTTCGGGTTCGGTTATGGTTATAGGGGTATCCACTCCGAACCGTACCTGAACTCGCCCGGTTTTCATTCTTTAAATAAAAAATATAAATATTTATTATTTATATATATTTTTTATAAAAGAATGAAATCCCTTTTTTTTTTCTTTAGCAACTTTAATACTTTTTGGGAGATTCCAAAGGTCTTGAGCATGTAGTGCAGAATCTATCTTTATTCCAAAAAATTTAATGTTTTCAGTCAAGAAATTTGGAAGAACTCAAAGGTCAAAAAAGATGGAAGAACTCATGGAATCTTACAAATTAGCCGCAGCCTTCAACCTTTTTCGATTCTTGCTTAATTTCTTGAAATTTTGGACTCGATTCCAATTGCTTTGTTTCAATTTCGATGTTGATTTCAAATTTTTGTGTGTGTTCAGAGCTAATGGTGAAGCTTGCGGAGTTGTGTGGCTATTCTGTTGAATGCGGTGTCCATTGCCGAACGGAGACTTGGAGACCTTGATTTCCGTCAAGTTCGACGAGGATTTGGTGAATATCATAGAAGAGTACAGTCGAGCTTCTTCTCCCCCTCATCCTCTGATGTCCACTGCTAACGAAGAACCATCTAAGTATTGTTGTTATGCTTTTAAGATTTCAATTTGAAAGTGGTTGATGTTTGGATATCCTTATAGTGTCCATTTTGTTTGTATAAGAATTATTGGTTAATCAGTTAAATTTTAGCAAGTGTGTAGTAACACTTGCTTAATTTTTCATAAGAAAGAAATATTATAAATTCATAATGGGAAAATCGTTACCCGATGGGGAATCTGTTATCCAACGAGTTTGGTTACAGGGAATACCTGTTCGGGGTTTTTACGGTTTCGGGTACGGGGAAAACAAACGGGTTCGGTTATGGGGATGACACATCCGAACCCAATCCGCCCCGTTGCCATCCCTAGGCACTCCATTAAGACCCAAAAGCAAACCATTTCAAAATATCTAGTCCAACAAAGGGAAATTATCAAAATGCCCTTCCGTTCCGTAAATTCCGGGATGGATTGTTACATTGGGCCTCCAACGACGTCGTTTTCTAAAACCCTCTCTACTCAAGGTTAGGTATTCTAGGTTTTAGTCCATATTCAGATCATCCCCAATTTTGAAATTTTAGGGAATTAATTCGTTTTCCTGTTGCATGTTTAACATTCATCTAGGTGATGGGGAGGCAAATTCTCTGCCCTCCCACTTCCCGTACCCTCCCATGCCCTCCTGTTTTGTGTGGTCACGGTTAAGCCACGTCAACATTGTGTGTGTATATATATATATATATTTTTTATAGAGATAATAAGACAAAAAGGAATATTAATATAAAATGTTGACGTGACTTAACCGTAACCACACAAACATGAGGGCAGAGAATCTGCCTCCGGGTGATGGTGGTTTGAGGGTGTACGAACTGGAATTGCTGATGGTAGGCTTGAATTTGGTGAAATTTGATGTATGTATACTTTTTTTTTTTTGTTGTGAATTATGAAAATTAATTGTCTTTGGAGGTATTATGGGTATATTGTCCGAATTGGGGTTTTTAAAGTTTATCAAGAAATTTGATCTGGGATTCTGAATTTTTTTTTGCAACTCAGTAATTTGTGGAGTTATTCTTAAGGTTTTATCAAGAAATTTGATCGAGGTTTCATATATTTTGTGACTCACATTGTATTTTAGCATTTTTTTTCCGTCACTGACAATATTGGCAACAGATTTGTTAGTGTTAATTAGAGCAGCCATGGTTTTAGTTTGCATCAAGTTTCAACATTTTGTTCTAATTTTTGCAAGTTATTTGGTACAGCTATTCATACTCTGATCGCAATTGTTGAGAGTCTCAAGAGCAATGAAGTTACGGTTGAAAATAGTAAGTCGATATTTGACAAGTGTTGTGTTTGATTTCCAGTACTACTTTGATAAACATAATGGTTAATGTTGTGGGGATACTACGGGAACAGGCATAAGCACCTCTACTGTTGTCTCGAAGCTGGATGGCGAAGATGGACGGATTGTGTTGAAGGCTCAGGTTCGTTATTTCCTTTTGATTTTACTGATCAAAGTTGTTATGTTACTCACTGCTGGACTTTTGTAATAATTATGTGTTCCTAGCTAATACTAAAGTTGTCTCTCTTTCTGTCTCATAGTTGGTGATTTTGCTGGGAAAGGCTGAAGAAGTCGAGGAGACTGCAGTTCCTGTGGTTGCAGCGTGAAGGCATATATGATTCAGCAGAGTTTGAGTTGAAACTTGGATGATGAGTAGTAGCTGGGTAATTCATTAGAATAATAAGGATGTGTATATGAGAGACGGGTATAGCACTTTGCTTCCTAATGCATGCTTTCTTACATGCCCTTTGATATAAATAATGAGATTTTTTTGTAGCTCACAGCTCTCTCTCTCTCTCTCTCTCTCTCTAAGGATGTGTATATGAGAGACAAGTTTAGCACTTTGCTTCCTAATGCATGTTTTCTTATATGCCCTTTGATATAAATAATGAGGTTTTTTGCAGCTCACAGCTCTCTCTCTCTCTCTCTCTCTCTCTCTCAGCTCACATACAGCACACAGAAACTACCACATTGTTAGAAAAGCTGAAGAAACACTAGAATTTAGTGAGTCTGAAACGTTGAGATTGACATTTACGGTTCTCTTTCTTTTAGAGGCTGGCAGATATCTGGATCTGCTTCAAATTTCAATTTTTGTGCCCAGATTTTATTGCCCCGTACGGTTTGTGTTGTGCTAAAAGCATGATTGTTTATGTTGGAGTGGTTTAAGGGAATGTCCAACTGAGTTGGGCAATTTCTGTTCGTTCTGTTAAGATGAGCGTCTTTGGAGGTATTGTGGGTATGTTGTGTTTGTTTTTATGAGATTCTAATTTGTTCCTCATCGATTATCAACAGTTGAACATCAAGGATATAAACAACAAAGCAGAAAGCAAGATCATAAAACAATTAATGGAGGGTGAATTCTACAACTTCATTAAGGTATGGACGTCAGTGTTTGCATGTTTCTTCTACAGCCATTCAATTGGGAAATTAGTCCCAAAAGGAACAACCAGACTTTTCTGTGTCCTCCCAGTTGTCTTCCTCTTCCTTTATCTTCCTCTCAACTTCTCCTCCATGCATCTTGTAGGTGGCACTGCCTTTTTCATTTCTTGGCTCGGCAGCTTCAAGCTCCTACTCTTCGCTTTTGGCAAAGGCCCTTTGGCTTCACATCCACCAATCTCCATTGGACGTTTCTTGGCCATCGGTTGCCTTCCAATTGAGTTCCAAGAAAACCCACCGCCAAAATCCCCAAACCCCAAATTTGAAACCTACCCATCTCCCTCAAAATCCCACCCAAATGGCCAAATGACCCAAAACCCACCTCCAAAATCTCAAAACCCTAAAATTGAAACCTACCCATCTCCCTCAAAATCCAATCCAAATCGTCAAAACAGAGAAAACCCACCTCAAAAATCCCGAAATTCTAAAATTGAAACCAACCCATCTCCCCAAAACGCCCGAAAATTGCCCCTAAATCAAGTAATAAAGGGTATACTTTTTGTCATTCTAATTGGTGTCCTTAAGTATAGTGAGCACTTCCACCAAAATCTCGTATTGGTCCTTCATTACTTGTACATTTACCTTACTCTGGAAAATTTACTGGCCATTGTGACAATATTGACTCGATCTCTGTCGGGTTTGGACCTCAAGCCACACTTCAACGACCCATACTTCTCCACGTCGCTTCAAGACTTCTGGGGTCGTAGATGGAACCTCGTGGCCCACAGCATCCTGCGCTCCGCCGTGTACGAACCCACCTGCGACTACTCTGCAGGCGTCATTGGCCGTTTGTGGGCCCCTCTGCCGGCTGTCCTCGGAAGCTTCCTGGTGTCGGGGCTCATGCACGAGCACATGTACTACTGCATGGGGCGGGTGAGGCCCACGTGGGAGGTCACGTGGTTCTTCGTTTTGCACGGAGTGTGCTTGCCGGTTGAGATCGTTTTGAAGAAGGCGTTGAAGGGCAGGTGCCGGTTGCCGAGGGTGATCTCCGTGCCGTTGACCTTTGGGTTTATTGTGGTGACCTCCTATTGGCTGTTCTTTCCGCAGTTTATTCGGTGCAAGGCTGACGTTAGAATGATTCAAGAGCACGGTGAGTTTGCCGCGTTCTTGAAGAATGTACTCTGATTATCTTCAAGAAAATTAGACATAAGTTAAAGAAAATCATGGTTATCAACTGTTCGATTTTATTTCAGGTTTGAAATAGAAAGTATTCTAACAAAAGTTAAATGAATAACTCTGTTGTATTGAGATCGTACGGTGAATAATCACAATTTTCTTGCATCATGAGAAGAACGCAACATTTTTACTCACAATATACTCTGTTTGAAAAATGCGAGTATGAACCGACGATGTTGTATTCAGTGTGTTCCATGAGATGACAATAACAAAAGCAAACATAAAACAAATGTCCCTTCCTTTCTCATTCATTATTTCGTTCCTTGAGAGAAAGAACATACATTAAGACATTCGTCCATCCATGGGACTGACCAATCTCATGATACAGTGTTATCTTACAAGTACACAACCATTCTCGACTAGCAATTGTTATCCTATATAAATATGACTCATCTTCCTGAGTTTTACAACATTTTTTGTTACTTAAACATCATACATTTACAATGAAAAATTGTTATGAAACGTAGACCACGCGACTTATAAATCACAAAGGGTCCAGTTTCCAGTCGATTTCTAAGTGGGTGCAATCAAGTATACCTTTAACTCTATCCAGAGCTGCTTGCCTGTGTTGTAGCAATGGAAGTGACAAATCATTTGCTCGCTCCTCCTCGTCGTGTTTCTTTCTTTTCCGAGGCAAACGCCTTGATAAAGTTTTCCATTTTGATTCGAACTCGCAAGCTACAACAGAAATCAAAGAGTTACTTGGTCTGTTTGCGTTCAAGATGTGGAGCTTAGCTTACATAAAAAGATCATCAGAAAAAAGCTAAATCTGATTAACCATTCCTTTTGCGTACAGTTTAGTAAATCATAAAATATGATATTAAGTTTCATTAGGATCTTATACAAAATTTGCATGGAAAATGAGTCACTAATCATAAGTGGACGAAACCCCTTAGAGCTACATAAAAAGACTCCACACTAGAGCTAATCCCACCACATAAAAACTGGGCGACAAAATGCTCATCCCTCCCACTCTAGTTCTTGGAAAACTCTTTGAAAATTCATCTATTAAAGGAGCTCCCAATCCTAACGTATCCCCTTAAGTTAACAGCTAACTAGACATTTTTTCACATCCAAATACACATCATGGAAGGAGCTCCTGATCAATCATCCCTGTGGTGGACGAATTTAAAATTATATTGGCACTTCAAAATAATGGGTGTCATTGTAGGCAGCAACATTTTAACAGCTGAAGCAATACAAATTGAGCCCATAAATTGACCAAAAATTGACTGAATGAAAGGATTAACTATGTTAAAACACAATCTTTGTTTTCCAATTCCAAATAAAATACCTTCACTTTGGCCCTTAAAACCATGTATTAGGCATGCACAAATCCATGGTCTTCCAGCACTAGATGCTTTTGCACCACCTTTGAGCTCGCCATTATGTTGTTTCAAACTGCATAAGAGTTATATAACAATAGACTATAGTTACTGCTTGACCAAAAGATAACCAGAAATCACTGAGTCCGCAAACAAATAACCAGATCATAAGAACACATAAACACAACAAAGTTTTTTCCCACCAGGTGGGGTCGGCTGTGGGGGGATGCAACACGAGGACTTCCTAGGAGGTCACCCATCCTAGTACTACTCTTGCCCAAACTCATTTAACTTCGGCGTTCGGATGGGATCCGGTGCATGTGAGCTGGTATGATCGCATTCCAAGGATTCGACGTAACCTGACGCACTCCCCCTCCTCCTTTATCCGGGATTGGGACCGGCAATGTAAGATAAACTTACACAGGCGGACACATAAGCATTTATTTTCAGGAGAATAATTAGAGGGACACCATCACCAAGTACAGCATAAGTAAATACGCAAAAAGCTATAACAAAGTTGCTCTTAACTCCAGCGGCAAAACAAGAAACTGAATGCTAAAACAAAGTTCCTCTAAATTCCTACAACAACTATATAGCTAGCAAAGAAGGCAAATCCACCACAGGGAAAAAAAATTTCAACATCTTTGCTCCCCACCCACAAAACATAAAGTGATCACGAACAATTCACCTTGCATACTATTCATTCCTTACAAACTGGCGGTTTCTTCATAATTTTTAATCGAATCCAATGTATGTGCATAACACTGATCATTGTTTCATTCCCTTAATTCGTTCAAAAGCCGAAAAGAAACATTACAGGAATCTAAGATACAAAAAGTATACTCCTTTCTGAAACTCAGGGGCTAGCTAGAATCAGAACTAACCTAATTATCACGGAGCCGTGCAGTGAGCACAGAGCCACCAATTCTTTGGCATTTTACTAAAGAACTACCAAATTATCCCAGAATGATATAGACACGGATAAGAATGTGTGCACAAATTTAATCAATCTCTACGGGAAAGCATAAATTTGAAAGACCCAGAAAATAATTTGTTCACAAATTTATCAAACAGCTAAGGAAAAGGATCAAATTCGATTCTTTGAAAGACCCAGATAAGAATTTATTCATAAATGCATCATATTAGATGAAAAGGATAAAACTTGAAACGAAATCAAACGTACCGGCGAGAGAAATCGGTGGTGACGCCGACGTAGGTTTTGATTGGGGAATTGGTGGAAAGAATGAGATACACAGACCAAGATTTTGGTTTTGATTTTGATTTGGACGGAGAGCTCGAGGATGCTTCTGATTTGATCGACAGGGATAGCGAGGAGGGTGATGATAATTTTGGGGGGTTAGGGTTAGGGTTCCGGAACTTGACGGAAGGGAATGTGCTCGAGAGCCGTCGCATAATTTCAGGTGAGCAGCTCAATTCTCTGCTCGATCGGCCTAAAAGTCTGCATGTTTTGAACTGTTCCATTTAAATATGCATACACCTGAAAATACCGTTGATGCTATGATTTAGATTTGGTAGGTGGCAGTCTTCTAAAAATCGGCCTAAGTGGCCCTCTAGGCACTAGGCGGTGCAGGCCCGTAGCGATTTAGTGCAAATTGTTTTGAAAAATCAGTCTGGAGTTAAATGGCTGTTTATATATAACAAGGTTAAATAATTTAGTTTATGTCAAATCTAATAGAAGGATCATGAACAAGAAAAATTTAGTCAATTATCCAAGAATACTTCTCATTATGATTATATGCTTACTGTTTTTAATATTGAACTTGTTGGATAGATTTATCATTCTTTTATTATCCACACAAGTATAGTTTTTTAGTTTTTTTTTAATAAATATTTTTAAAGTGTAAGTAGGCATTTATTTACAAGATATACAATAAATTTACATAAATTAGCTTAAGCGCTAGGCCTTTGCCCGCCGCCTGATTAGTGCCTAACGTTTTTTAGAATCTTAACCTTTGATACGAGTTTTTATGCTGTATCTAACCGTTAAACAAGATTAGATCTAACGGTTGATTCTTCGAATGGTTTCGGATTCAACTCTCTCACATCAGAAAAATAGCAAATCTTATAGCGGTTTAATTGTTTATGGGAACCATTTTGCATTTAACAATTAGTCTGCAGGTGGCTCAGGGGCTATTGTAGGGCCAGGGTCATTGGAGCGGGCCAAAGAGGAGGTCGTTGGGCCAGGGTCGTATGGGCGCAATCCATGCCCTCACCCCGCGTGCGCTGGAGAGAATTTTTGTTCATTACAAGTCAGTTTTAGGAAGCTAGTTTTACCCAGATGCTCTGTAAAGGGTGGGAAGCATGAAAGGTAGTTGGATGGAGTGAGTAGATTTGTCACTCTTGCTACAAGTAAATATTCAGCGAGACAAAGTGACTACAATGACAGAAGTAAAACATATAACAACTTTATATACGTCGTATATATATGATACATTTCGGCGTCTACATTCTATTCGTTTCATGTTCATGATTTTTCTTTGAATCTGATGCTACTTTATGATTTGAGCTATAACTTCCGAAAGAGGGGTCTGATATAAGAACTGATCATGTCCCAAAGTGAGAACTTGGATGCAAAGAACCGAACATTTACTGACTTTTTTGATCCATCTCTCACAAATTCCAGGTCCCTGGCAATGTTGTTCTGCGTACCTTCTGGGACATCAATCAAAGGCAATGCAACTAAACCCCGAGTCTCTAGGTTTTTGATCCACCCGCGTAATAAGTAATTCACAACCTGCATTACGATGACAATTAGTCTTCTAAGAACGAAAAAACAAGATAGGACTCATCAAACAGGATATCCAAAAATCCAATCGAAAGTGCTCCAACGGAAAGCTGATAGTGAACATGGTTTATACATGCATTCTCTTCTTCAAAAAATCACACCAATCGACTTTGCTGAATCTCTCAACTTAGATGAATGAAATATCTATATATCTATTTTCATGATTGCAGTACAAGAAAAATTTACAAATAATTAACAAGAGTTACTCTTGCTGTGTAAGAAACTTTTACACAAAAAAGGTCGTACCCAGTGCACAAGGCTTCCGCTTTACGCAGGGTCAGGAAGAGGTGAATGTCGGCTAGCCTTACCCCCATTTTATGGAGAGGCTGCTCCCAAGTCTCGAACCCGAGACCTACCGCTCATGGGCGAAGGCACTTGCCATCGCAAAAAATACACAAGATTTACTTTCCTACCTTACTGACCTAAAATACACAAACTTTTAATGTGTACCCAAATTAAAGCATAGATAACAGCGATAATATATGCCAACTATTCCTGCAATAGCAAATATTCAACACGCGTAAAAGGATAGTTCTGTGCTGATTAGTGAAATGCTGCTTACCTCAGGAACTTCATCGTGAGGGCAGTGGCCAGCTGGACTGATCTCGTAATATGGAGCTTCAGGCACTTGTTGCTTCACCTGAAGGCCCCAAATAGGTTTCACCCATGGATCTTCTTTTCCATACATAAGACAAATCGGTGTGTTGTTCATTTGACATCTACAGAAAAAATGTACTGGTGCTTCTCACTTAACTTGGACCAGAAAAACGAAAGCACATACAAAATTGTCTGCATGCCTATACGTTATAACCCTTTGTATTGTCTACCTGGACAAAGCCTCCTTAAAGGATAATTTTCCTTGAGGAGCAAGCATAATTGAGGCCAATGATGCAGCAGCGGCTGGATGCTCTGATGTCTCAAGTATACGGGAAAATACTTTGTCAACGTTTGTTGAATGATCTGCATAAACTTGTTTGAGTACCTCCGCTATACTCTGAGGATCGCTAATTTTTTGCCAACTGAAACCAATGAAGCAAACTCAAACAATTTTAACTCGATTGCCAGTAAATATGGAAAGATAAATTGCAGCATCCATATGCAAAGCTCCTATGTCAAAGATGTTTTACAGCCTATCATTTACTGATCTAAAACATACTAAATTACAAACTGAATTGTAAGACATATCTTAAAGAATTATGCCAGCTATAAGAACTTACAGTATTTCTGTGAGCTTTCTCACACTGGCAGGTAACGGAAATGATCCTGCTGATGGGAATATTTTTGCTAGTCTTGGAGATCTTATAGGGTTAGGTAGAAATCCCCAGAAAGGAGTTGCATTCAGCAATGTAACGCCTTTCACCAAATGAGGGTTACATGCGGCAAAATACAAAGCAACAAATCCTCCTAGCGAGTTCCCCGCAATATAGACAGGTTCACCAATTACCTGCAAGAAAAATGGTTGCTTTTATATTGCTCATGAGTAGACAGTCAAGGAAGTGATGAAGAGAGCTACTTCTCATAAAGAAAAAACTAAAATTAGATGATATTTCCCTGGCAAAAAAGTATTAAGTCATAGCAAACTCAAGCAAATGAACCATGTAAAATGCTCAAATTAGCATGAACACTAATGGACAGAGAAGAAAGGAAATAGACCAAGTTATCAAAAATGCTTCCCAAACTTTAACAAACAGAAGATCCATGAGCTACAATATCGTTATTATCTACTAAAAAGAACCTATAAATATGATTCTTTGTATCCATCAAATAATGGAACAAGGAAATAGCTTTAATGCTATAGTGTACCTCTTCTATGAAGTAACGAACTTGATCCTGCCATAAATCAATAGAGTAGACAAGCTCGCTTGCCCATGGTTCGGTTTTTTCTCCAAAACCCCACGCTGTATCTTGCCTGTCGGACATACCTTCTTCGTTAATACGAGGAGCAGGGTCTTCAAATGGCAATGACCTACCCTGCCCAAGAAAATCAATTGCCCATACTCTAAAATCACGCCCCAAATCTTTCAGTTGCTTCTCATAGTGAAAAGAGCCAACCCCAAAACCAGGAAGAAACAATACTGGAGGGGATCCCAAGTTATCGCATCCGGCTTTCTCATAATGCACATTGAATTTGGGCTTCCATTCCCAAAAGCAACTACTTATTGGGGCACCAAATTCGCCTTTGGGTTCGTCAGGTAGACCAGGAATCAAAACCTTAGTAACAGATTCCCCCGTTTCTGAAACATTTGCATCCTCAGCCGTGCCAATTACATAGCCATCCGAGCTTCCACTAGATAAAATCGGACCAACATGCTTGAAGCTTTCACTGGTGTTGGGTAACCCAATACCTCCCTGACGATTTAGCTGCTTCAAGAAAGACTGATCTAAACCATGACACTTCAACAACCTACTTCTGGAATCAAATCGAACACCATAAACTCTTTTTCTCCTAAAATCTGGGAACCCGGAGCGATGTAAATTTGAGCATTTCTCGACTAATCTTGCCCTTAAACTTACAGCATCACAGCATGGTGCAGAACTGTATGAGAGTATTTCCATAACCAGAAAATGTATTCTGCAAACATCAACCAAATCAACGATTCAGAAACGGCTGAACTTTACCCTCTATTCCACATAAGAAAAATACAGAAAACAAAAACTAGTAAGTTACAAATACTTTGCAAAATTAGGAAAAAAAAGCAATAAATCATGATATATATCTTGTGAAACTACAAGAAATTGGAGAACATAAAATCCCTATATTACAATTTCAAACAAAAGAGTATTTAACTGAATAATAGCACAGGAAAAATAATTAATTTACCAATCCTTAACAAAAATTAACACCCCAAAACAGCTAACTAAAAGATCAAGCAAAATTAGCTTTCCTGGGTAAAGAGAAATCGTAAAGAACAACAATTTTCATATTTTTTTTTAATAGTTCGGGTTACCTTCAAAGTGAGCAGAGAAGTGTCATTAGAGTTGCGACGCCATATATGCTCTGTCTTCTCCAACTATTAGGAGATTCGGCCAAAATCTAGTGAGGGAGAGAGACAAAGATAGCGCGGTTGCTTAAACGCTTCTTCTTCCTTTTGAAGCCAAGTAAAATACGAGCTTTTAAAATTGTTGTCCTATATTCTTCCCCTGGATATAGGAAAGCTCACTTACCAAAAAACATGCCCTATTAACGTATGTTTTTCGTACAAGTTTTATGGTCAAAATTGTGTAATTTTTTTATTTTTATTTGGAGATTGTTTCCACAAAAATATTATTCAATTTAGAGATCGTTTAACTATTTAAATATATGAAATAAATCGATTGTGTGAGTACCAAGTAATAGATTTATGATGAATCGTTCATTTATTTGTCACATATAGATGACTAAACAACATGTAATTCGAATAGTATTTTTGTAAAAATGATCTTTAAATGAAAATTAAAAAATTAAACGGTTCCAATTGTAGAGTTTATACTGGAAATATATGTTATTCACAAAAGCATTCCCAATAAATGCAAGTATTATTAAAAAAAATTATATTTTCTCCAAAATCGAGCTTGCCCAAAACAAACGTTGTTTTTTTTTTAAGATAAATTTGAACTATATTATTACTAATTTATTATGAGATTAATTTCATTCTTTCTCTTTTAGTGTAGATAATTTCGTTTGTTAAAAAAAAATCAAAAACAAAAAACAAGGGAAGCAAGAAGAAAATGTAAAGAAGATAAGAGTGTAGAAACTCTCCGAACTTGTTCGTCCTTTCCAAATCGCTGTCCCCACTGCATGGGAACTGAATACCTAACATCAATCTCATTGGTTCAACTAGATTCTTAAGAGCTATGCTTCTCTGCGACCGAAATAGGTTTCAACAACTACACTACTCACTGTTCAGTGGGGCCAAACACGGCAGTGGCTTCTCCCTAAGCCCTCGATCATTGTCACAGGGTTCTAATGTGCTAACGTGTTTTGAAATGGTGATGACACGTGTCCGCCTGTAACGCGTATGAAATATTTGCATTCGCAGCAGAGCGCAACCCGAAGCGAGCTAGCTATATCGTTACGCAAAGGCGAGGATTCAGGGTTTGGTGTTGCTTGACACGTCTAAGTTTGAAATGGTGTTCTGTTCAATGTTGTTTTCAGTTTAGTTTGGAGAATAATATTTTCAGTAACCACTCTTGCTTTCGCTCAATTAATTTTGAATACGTGTTTAGTTTGTGTTTGTGATTTGAATTATTTGGACACGTTTTCAAATCTAATTGGATTAAAACAGAAAAAATTCAACAGCCAAGTATTGTTTTAATTTGAACTAGTAAAAAAGACTGCAATCGTACTTCCAATTGTTATTTACGATCTCGAAAATGATGTCTTTTGTCTACACGGTGAATATCTTAATCAACTACAAGCAATGGAAATAACAACTACTTAGATTCGTCAGTAATCTTTGGCCTCGGACCACATCCAAGGCTTGCATGTAATGTCATGGTTGAGTATCGTGGAAGGCTAAATATTAAAGGTGAAGAAAGTTAAGGTTTCATTTTAAAATTAATTGGTAATATTGGGTGTAATCCAATCTTTTACAAGCCCTTAGAAGGTTTTCCCTTTCACTGATGTGACTATTTTATTTTCACATCCTCAACACATCTCAAGCCAAAGGCATGGACAACACAAATTGGATGACATGTAGCACATGTAGTTATTGGGCTTTTCAAGCCAAACATATGGAGAATACGAATTGGGTGATGTGGAACGCGCTTTGCCGTTGGGCCTCACACTTGGGTCAACTGCTCTAGTACCATAAAAAAAGTTGGGACTCTACCATAAAATCGACAATATAAGGAGTAACTCAAGTCACTGCAAAGTTACATAGTTAGCATGCACTACACTTTTTTACCGATGTGAAACTCTTTTGCTTTCATATCCTCACCGAAAGCTTGGAGACTATTTTCGGGTCAAACATCATATAATATATCGTTCTAGAGTTAATTTTCTATACAAAATAAAAAACACTAGCCGAAAAAACTGAAAGATAACTACATTTGCTCGCCAGTGTGGCAAAAAAGACGTTGTGGGGGTATTGTCGAAGTAGATACTGACGGAATCATCTTCTACGTCATCAAAATCATCAGAGACGTTGGGGTCATCTTGGTATGTGCCAAAATTGTCAAGGTCATTGATTTAAGATCTAGGAAGGTCTGAATATGAGTCTGAGTCTAAGTTAGATTTAAACTTGGGTACTTGAAGAATTGTCATTAGTTATGCCAAGAGTTGGGAAAATGATGGTCGTTGATCGAAATTGTCGCACAAAAATTTATATTTGTTTTTATTTCTCGATATTAAGGTCTACTGTTCGAGCAAAGCAAAATTTTTAAGATATTTGTTCTCAAACTGTGCCAAAATTAAGTATTTGCAAAATTCCTAAATACGTATTTTTTCTCCCTTTGACTTATATATAGTGTACATAAGTCTATATATATAATGTACATAACCCTCTATGTTTCTCAAACCCATCTATTTACTCTCATTTCAATATTGACTCGTGAGTTTGGGTGTGGTTGTGGTGGGTCGAAATCGCGTTTTACGACTTAGATCTCATGTGGACAATGCACTACTCGACAATTTTTGCAGCTAACTCAACTTCCACACCCATATTCGAGTTGGAATCAGATTGCTTGGGCCATGAATGTTGCGGATTTGTATTGATACAGGGTATTCTTAGACCATGGTCAAGATTTGTGGTCGAATCACTTTCCATTCCCAGATTAGTGACAGGTGAACCTTGATTGACTCGTGACTATCGCAGATTTAGTGAGGTTATAGATGTTCGGGACGAGCGTGCCATGTTTTATTATTATGGAGATGAGTCAACAGTGGTTTCTTTTTCGGCTTACTTATTTTTGTGTATATTTGTACCGCCTAGAAGTTTGTGTGACCTCGCTTTTTAGCGATGATTTTGTGATCCTCGATTCTAAATATGTCAACATTAATCTATTGTGGCAGATTTGCACATTTTGTTCTTGTGTGTTCTTTGTTTATTGTGGTCTGCCATGTAGGAGATTTGTTATGCTTGTTTGTTTTGTGCTTATTCTTTTCAGACCAGATCAAGAATTTGGTCACCGAGAAAAATATACTTCAATGGCACCTTTTTGTAATATGTTTATACTATTAAATAAAAATAGATCAGGTGTATGACCCTAATAACTCTCATCAATATCGATTTATTTTGTACATTTCACAAAATTAAAAGAGAGTAGTGTTAACTTTTATTATTTGTATTTGAAATTCCAATAACCCAAAATACCAGCAACACCCAACTGTTGAATCCCCATCACCCAACGACTTCCGCATTGCCAAAGCTCCCAAATCGCGTCGCGGGACTCGCCGCCAAGCCAGCTTCCTACTCTCTCTCTCTCTCTCTCTCTCTCTCTCTCTCTCTCTCACTTTGACTAAATCCAACCAACGGAGAGAAAATCTCTAATTCTAATCATCGACATTCAGTTCAATTCAAATATAGGGCTTCGATTTACGTCCAATTGCAGACTATCATTCAATCACTATCTAATGCTTGCTTTACACTCATTGTAACTATCTATTGCTTGGATCTTCAAAGCATGAGTTTAAGGGGATGATAAAGTATATGAATTAATGAATGAGATTGTGCCACTTGTCATAAGATTAGAAGTTATGTTAGTTAATTAGTTGAGATTACTTTTTATAAATAGGAACTTTCATGTATTACTTGCTCATTAAGAAATATATATGCAATGATACATATTTTCTCTCATCTTCTTCTCTTTGTACTAAAACTATTCTTCCTCGTTATACACTCCAAGATCCTCATACTATATAAAATCAATTAGTAATATGGGTGTAGCCTAATCTCTTATAAGCCCTTAGAAGCTTTTTCCTTTCACTGATGTAACTATTTTACCTTCGCATCCACACAGGCATGGATAATACGAATTTGATGACGTGAAGCACACGTCGCTGTTGGGCTTTTCAAGCCAAACGCGTGGAGAGTATGAACTAGGGATGTGGAAGGCGTGTCGCCGTTGGGCTTCACACGTGGGTCAATTGGTGTAATACCATGAAAAAATTAGGGCCTTACCATAAAATCAATTGATAATATGAAGAATAGCTTCCTCTTATAAACCTTTGCAAGGATTCTTCTTTCATCGATGTGAGACTCTTTTACTTTCACACCAGGCTTGGAGACTATCTTTACTCCAGTCACTACAAAGTTACATAGTTAGCATTCGCTACACTTGTCTTGGAAGGTTACGCAGTATACTAGAAAATTTCCAGGTCAAACATCATCTGATATGTCGTTCTAGAGTTAATTTTCTATACAAGATAAAAAACAATGGCCCAAAAAACTGAAAGATAAGTACATTGCTCGCCATTGTGGCAATAAAGACGTTGCAGGGGTATTGTCGAAGTCATCTTTGGTAATGTCGAAGTAGGTACTGACGGAATCATCTTCTAGGTCATCAAGATCATCAGAGACGTTGGGGTCATCTTGGTATGTGCTAAAATTGTCAAGGTCATTTATGTCATCGGGGTCACGATTGAATTTAAGATCTAGGAAGGTCTGTGTTGAAAAGTAAACTGCTTACTAATTTCAAGTTAGTAAATGATTTACTTATCTATTTTATCTTTGTTCTATTGAGTAGCTGTTTTATGATGTGATAACTTGTGCTTATATGCCAAGTGTATGGTCTTAGATTAGGACTCTTTTTCAATGGCTCATATGCTTTGTTCTGCCATGTGTCAAAATCACATTGGCTCATGTAATTGAACGGTTATGATGTCTGATGTAAAAGAAAGGAATGAATATGAATGAAATGTTGCTCTCTGCAGTATAGTAGAGTTGCAGTTGTGAAAAACCTTGCCTCTCACTCTCTCTGTCTTTTCAGCTCCCTCTAAAATCCAATTCCTGTATATATCAGCTTACTAAAAACTTAACATGGTATCTAGAGCTTAGGTTCTATCTGGAATCGGGGCGTAAGATCTGTGAGTGCTGTGCTCGGAAATCCAACGTGAAATTTCCGACTCAGTTTGTCGATTCAAGTCTCAAATGGCTGGATCTGGTGGTAGTGATCTTCGGGCTCCAATATTCAATGGTGACAACTATGAATTTTGGAAGATTCGAATGAGAACTATTTTCAAATCACATGGAATCTGGGATTTAGTTGAAAAGGGGTTTGAAATTTCAGAATCGAAGGATAAGAAGATTGGAGATGAAGGCTCATCGGAG
This sequence comes from Malus domestica, assembly GCF_042453785.1. Lineage (NCBI taxonomy): Eukaryota > Viridiplantae > Streptophyta > Magnoliopsida > Rosales > Rosaceae > Malus > Malus domestica. The sequence continues at coordinate 35,490,978 of NC_091662.1, read as the reverse complement.
TCGGAGAGAGTTTCTCTGAGCGACAAGCTAATGAAGGATGCTAAGGCAGTGGGTATAATCCAATGAGCTGTCTCAGATTACATCTTTCCCAGAATCTCAAACGAAGAAACCTCAAAGGGTGCTTGGGATATCCTATATCAGGAATTTCATGGTGATAAGCAAGTGAGATCCATCAAGTTGCAGGGTCTACGCCGTGATTTCGAGTACACAAGGATGAGGGATGATGAAACTCTGTCTATGTATCTCACTCGTCTTCTCGAGTTGGTAAATCAGATGAAGGGTTATGGGGAAGATTTACCCAGAGAGCGATTAGTTCAGAAATTGCTCATAAGCTTAACTAAGGAGTTTGATCCTGTTTGTTATGTAATTGAACAAACTAAGGATATTGAAACTATTGAGGTACAAGAGGTGATTGCAGCATTAAGAGGGTTTGCATAACGCCTTGATAGGCATGCTGAGAGTACCATTGAAAGAGCTTTCAGTACTCTGAATCTGAATTCGAAAGGAACCCAACCAAATCTCTCGTTTGGTAATTCTAAACCAAAGAAGGATTGGAAATCAAAAGGAAAGAAATGGGATCCTAAACCTCAGAATCTTGCTAATCGAGGTGGCAAATATGATCAAGGAGGAAAATCTGATCAGTCTAAGGGAAAATGCAAGCATTGTGATAAACTGCACTATGGTGAGTGCTGGTTTAAAGGGAAGTCGAAATGTCATGGATGCAATCATTTCGGTCATTTCATCAAGGATTGTGATCAACCAAACAAGTCTGGAAAACTTGTAAACTATGCGAATCAGGTAATAGAATCTGCAACCATGTTTTATGCCTGCCATTCTGCTACTATTGGAAGAAGTATGAATATATGGTATGTAGATAGTGCATGTAGCAATCATATGACCTCCCATGAATCCTTGCTTATTGATGTTGATAAGAATGTGAAGTGTAGAGTTAAAACGGGCACTGGAGATTTAGTGCAGTCAATAGGCAAAGGCACATTGGTGATTGAGATGAAAGGTGTGACTAGGTATATTAAAGAAGTTATGATTGTACCTGGATTGGATGAAAACTTATTGAGTGTAGGGCAGATGGTAGAACATGGACATTGGCTTGTGTTTGGTGATTACATGGTTGATATTTATGGAGATAGACAGATGGAAGATCTGATTGCAAGTGTTCCAATGAAAGGAAATAGATGCTTTCCATTAAGTTTGGAATATGTTAATCCTCACATGGCTAATAGAGCAACTGTTGAAGAGTCATCTCAGTTGTGGCATAGAAGATATGGACATCTAAACTACATTAGTTTGATGCTTCTGCAAGAGAAGGAAATGGTGCAGGGCTTACCTAGACTACAAGTCTCTGAGCATGTTTGCTCTGGATGTGCTACAGGAAAGGGTCATAGGGAATCATTTGACAAGGGAAAAGTTTGGAGGGCATCACAACCTCTAGAACTTATTCATTCTGATATATGCGGCCCAATGCAGATAACTACTTTAGGAGGCAACAAATTCTTTCTCACATTTATTGATGACCACACTAGGATGTGTTGGGTATTTTTCTTGCAACACAAGTCTCAAGTCTTCAACATTTTCAAAAGGTTTAAATCCATGGTTGAGCTACAGAGTGGCTATCAAATCAAGAAACTCAGAAGTGATAGGGGTGGATAATATACATCTCTAGAGTTTTCAAGGTTCTGTGAAGATATGGGATTAGAAAGGCAATTGACTGTTGCCTACTCTCCGCAACAAAATGGTGTTGCAGAGAGAAAGAATAGGACAATAATTGAAATGGCAAGAACTATGATGATTGAAAAGAAGATTCCCTTGAAGTTTTAGGCTGAAGCTGTCAACACAGCTGTGTATCTGCAAAACCGATGTCCAACAAGTGCTCTGAACAACATAACTCCATTTGAGGCATTTAGTGGGAGGAAGCCAGGTGTCAAACATTTGAAGATATTTGGTTCCATGTGTTATATTCACATTCCTTCACAGAAAAGACACAAACTGGAGGAAACTGGTGAGAAGGGAGTATTCGTTGGATATGGAAATTGTGAAAAAGGATATAGAATCTTCAACTTGAGAACTCAAAAGGTTGAACTATCAAAAAGTGTAATCTTTGATGAGAAAGTAATATGGGACTGGGAAACTAATGAATCAGTTCAAGTTCCTAGTCCTTGGAATGATGAAAGAAGCTCAAGGATATCTGAATTTGATCCAGATTCAAGTGATTCACCTCAGTCAATGCAGTCTCCTCTAAGATCACAATCAACTGGAGATCTGCAAGCATCTCAAGAACCTGGTTCACTTGGTTCTCCAGTTCCAATCTCTGGAAGTTATGATCATACTCCATAAAAATGGAAGAGTTTGAGTGAAGTATATGCTCAATGCAACATGAGCATCATTGAACCTGAAGATTTCAGTGAGGCAGTCAAAGATGATGCTTGGAAAAAGGCTATGACAGAAGAAATATTGATGATTGAAAAGAATTCCACGTGGGAATTAGTTGACAGACCTAGTAGTAAACCTGTTGTGGGTGTGAAGTGGGTATACAAAACAAAGCTGAATCTTGATGGCTCCATTCAAAAACACAAGGCAAGACTTGTAGCCAAAGGTTACACACAGAAACCAGGGATTGATTTTAATGAAACCTTTGCTCCATTGGCAAGGTTAGATACTATTAGAACACTCATTGCACTAGCTGCACTGAAAGGTTGGAAACTGTGGCAATTAGATGTTAAATCAACCTTCCTGAATGGTGTTCTTGAGGAGGAGGTATATGTTGATCAACCTGATGGTTTTATGATTAAAGGGGCTGAATACAAGGTTTATAGGATGAGAAAGGCTCTTTATGGTCTAAAACAAGCACCAAGGGCCTGGTACAGTGAAATAGACACATATTTAATTCACTGTGGATTTCACAAAAGCTCAAGTGAAGCAACTTTATATGTGAGAAGCAAGGAAGGTGTTGGTACCTTGATCGTGTCAATCTATGTTGATGACATTGTGTACACAGGGAGCAATGCAGAAATGATGGAAGAATTCAAAGCTAAAATGATGTGCAAATATGAGATGTCAGATTTGGGTTTACTTCATCACTTTCTTGGAATGAGGGTAACTCAAACTGAAGGGAGTATATTTATACATCAGAAAAAATATGCTCTAACTCTTTTGGATAAATTTGGGCTCAAAGATTGCAAACCAGTGAGCACTCCATTGGTTGCAACTGATAAACTGAGAAGAGAAGATGGAAGTGAACCTGCAGATGAGTGTGAGTATAGGAAAATAGTTGGAAGTCTTTTGTATTTAACAGCAACTAGACCAGATATTATGTTCTCTGCTAGTGTACTTGCACGATTTATGCACAAGCCTACCAAGAAACATTATGGAGCTGCTAAACGAGTCATAAGGTACATTCAAGGAACAATTAACTTTGGAATTGAATATTTGAATGGAAAATCTGCTTTGCTGATTGGATATTGCGATAGTGACTGGAGTGGATCTGAGGAGGATATGAAAAGCACCTCAGGGTATGCTTTTTCATTTGGAAGTGGGGCATTCTCATGGGCTTCAGTCAAGCAGCATAGTGTAGCTCTTTCAATTGCAGAAGTAGAGTAATTAGTGCAGCTGAAGCAACATCTCAGGCCATTTGGCTTAGGTTTGTGCTCAAGGACTTTGGAGAAGAGCAAGCTGTAGCAACATCGCAATTCTGTGACAACACTTCAGCTATAGCTATGTCTAAGAATCCTGTGTTTCATCAAAGAACCAAGCATATTGGCAGGAAGTTTCACTTTATTTGAGATGCAATTCAAGAAGGTACCATTGATCTGATTTACTGCAAGAGTGAAGAACAAATTGCAGACATCTTTACCAAGGCTCTTCCCAAAGACAGATTCAACAACTTGAGAAGTTTACTGGGTGTGAAATCAGTTAACAATTTAGAAGGGAGTGTTGAAAAGTAAATTGCTTACTAATTTCAAGTTAGTAAATGATTTACTTATCTATTTTATCTTTGTTCTATTGAGTAGCTGTTTTATGATGTGATAACTTGTGCTCATATGCCAAGTGTATGGTCTTAGGTTAGGACTCTTTTTCAATGGCTCATATGCTTTGTTCTGCCATGTGTCAAAATCACATTGGCTCATGTAATTGAACGGTTATGATGTCTGATGTAAAAGAAAGGAATGAATATGAATGAAATGTTGCTCTCTGCAGTGTAGTAGAGTTGCAGTTGTGAAAAACCTTGCCTCTCACTCTCTCTGTCTTTTCAGCTCCCTCTAAAATCCAATTCCTGTATATATCAGCTTACTAAAAACTTAACAGTCTGAATATGAGTCTGAGTCTAAGTTAGATCTAAACTTGGGTACCTGAAGAATTGTCATTAGTTATGCCAAGAGTTGGGAAAAGAATGGTCGTCGGTGGTAATTGTGGCACAAAAATTTATATTTATTTTTATTTCTCGGTATTAAGGTCTATGGTTCGAGCAAAGCAAAATTTTTAAGATATTTGCTTTGAAATTGTGCCAGAATTAAGTATTTGCAGAAGTCCCGAATACGTATTTTTTCTCCCTTTGACCTATATATGGTGCACATAAGTCTGTATATATAATGTACGTAACTCTCTATGTTTCTCAAACCCATCTCTATGCTCTCATTTAGAGATTGACTCGTGAATTTGGGTCAGTGGTTGGTCGAAATAGGCTTTTACGGCTTAGATCTCATGGTGGCTGACCATGTGCTACTCGACAGTTTTTGTTGCTGACTCAACTTCCACACCCATATTCGAGTTGGAATCAGCTTGTTTGGGCCATTAATGTTGCGGATTTTATTGATACAGGATGTTCACGGACCATGGTCAAGATTTGTGGTCGAATCATTTTCCATGCCCAGATTAGTGACAGGTGAACCTTGATTGAGTTGTGACTATCGCAGATTTAGTGAGGTTGTAGATGGTCGAGATGAGCGTGCCCTATTTTATTATTGTGGAGAGGAGTCGACATTGGTTTCTTTTTCGGCTTACTTGTTTTTGTGTATATTTGTACTGCCTAGAGGTTTGTGTGGCCTCGTTTTTTAGCGATGACTATGTGATCCTCGATTCCGAATCTGTCAACAATAATCTATTGTAGCATATTTGCACCGTTAGTTCTTGTGTGTTCTTTGTTTATTGTGGTCTGCCACGTAGGAGATTTCTTATGCTTGTTTGTTGTGTGCTTATTCTTTTCAGATCAGATCAAGAATTTGGTCATCGAAAAAAATATACTTCGATGACACCTTCTTGTAATGTGTTTCTATTATTAAATAAAAATTGATCAGGTGGATGACCCTAATAACTCTCATAAATATTGATTTATTTTGTACATTTCGCAAAATTAAAAGAGAGTTAATACTGTTAAATTCTATTATTTGTATTTGAAATTCCAAAAACCCAAAATACGCAACACTCAACTGTCTAATCCCCATTACCCAGTGACTTCCGCATTGCCGAAGCCTCCAAACCGTGTCGCTGGACTCGCCGCTGAGCCAGCTTCCTACTCTCTCTCTCTTACACTTTGACTAAATCCAGCCAACGGAGAGAAAATCTCCGATTCTAATCATTGACATTCAGTTCAATTCAAATAGTAGGGCTTCAATTTACGTCCAATTGCAAATTATCATTCAATCACTATCTAATGCTTGTTTTAAACTCATTGTAACACTCTAATGCTTGGATCTTCAAAGCTTGAGTTAGAAGGGATGAAAAAGTATATGAATTGATGAGTGAGATTGTGCTACTTGTCATAAGATTAGAAGTTATTTTAGTTAACTAGTTGAGATTACTTTGTATAAATAGGAACTTTCATATATTACTTGCTCATTAAGAAATATATACACAAAGATACATATTTTCTCTCATCTTCTTCTCTTTGTATTAAAAATGTTCTTCCTTATTACACACTGCAAGATCTTCATACTATATAGGTTAACATCCAACACTCACATAGAACCTTATCAACCTAGTTAGGTAAACCCTAATCACATAGTCTGATAGAGTTTATGAAGAGATAAGTATGTGAAGGGATAAAACCAAAAACCACTACTAATTATCTTGCATGTTAAATATGCACAAAAACATAAAACTAGTCATGCGGCAAGCACCTATGCTAGGGTTTTGTGTAGACTCAGAATCATATGGGCTTTAACTAAAACCTAGTTAAGTTATTCATACAAATAAACCCACAACTAAATAGTGTTGTAAAATCGATGGTAGGTGCAGTAGAATAAATGAAACAAGACACAAAATTTACAAGGTTCCTCTACAGTCAGTGTGATTGGAGTACGTCCTCGGGGTAGCAGTGGTGCTTTCATTATAATTTGGAATAATAGGAGTACAAAGATAACTCTCTCTATTATCTCCCATCCTCTTCCTCTCCTTTCTCTCTTCCTTTCTCTTTCTCTCATCCTTTCTTCCTTCCTAACTCTCCTGTGAACTTTGTGGTTTCTGTCTCTCTATCATAGTCACCTTTTGTGCATAAGGTGTCTTGTATTTATATAGAGAGTAAGAGCATTGAAAGTTGCTGTACAGCTCACTCCCACTGATAAGATTCCCATTTGTCCTATTTGGTCTGAAGTGATTGGTACAGTCATCCATCACATTATTTAGTGGCTATCCATCAATTGTTACAACAAATAGCTCATTTTATACTACATTAATGCATAGGAGTGCAACTTAGGTTAGGCCAATCCAAACCCTCCCATGTCCAACCCAACTTTAAACCTGAACAAGCGGGTTTTTCGTTTTAGTTATAAACCCCCCCTCCCAACCCAACCCATTTCAACCTGTTCACTGATTGGGTTGAGTTGGGTTGATCATTTGCTCATCTATCCCCAATCCTACCTAACCCGACTAACGAAACCCAATCTAATCAGATTGTAACCCATATCAATTAATGCTTATACTACACCCAAGTGTGCCAAGTCCAAAAACCAACGCCCTTTCTAATAATTTTTTAATAAATCACCCTTTATAATTACTTAAGCTTTTACGAAATAAGAGGCTTTGATTAGTCAGCCTATATTTGTAGTCTCTAATCCTAAACCTTTATAGTAGATTGATTTATGGAATTAGAGTTAGCTTACTTGACTTAATTTTTTTAGGAATTCTTGGAAGTTAAGTTGTTACAAGATTAAACTTGAAAAAGTTGGGCAACCCAAACCCAACCCAAGTAAACCCGAGCCCAAATGAACTCAAATGAAACCCAACCCGAACCCGAGCCCGAGCCTGAATTGTAAAAGTTGGGTTAAGATTGGGTTGACCTTCCAGCCTGCCTAACCTGCCCGAGTTGCACCCCTATTAATGCATATGCATGACAACATGTGTAAATTCAGGGCCAGTCCAGCTTAGTGCGGGTTGGGCGACTGTTTGGGCCCAAAACAATTGGGGGCACCAAAATTATTTAGTTGTATATTCGTATATACTTTTATAAGAGTATAAATTCATAAAATTTGGTTAAATTACAATTAATTTACAAAGAAGTTTAACTAGCACTAGTGGTTTCGGTTCTTTAAAATTAACAAGAAACACAATGTGTGTTTATTTACCTTCCAATTTTTACGAATTTGTTACATAAGAGTATACCTTTATAAAATTTGGTCAAATGGTCAAGAAGTTCAACCAGAAGTGGTGGTTTATGTTGTTTAAAATTAACGAGGAGGTTTTGGGTTCAAAACACTAGTGCGTTTTTTTACTTTCCAGTTTTTACGAATTTCTTTTCAAAGTTTAATCAAAAGCAATGGTTTCTGTTGTTTAAAATTAACAAAATATCTTGAGTTCAAAATGCTATGTGCTTTTCTATTTTTTATTTTTTTCCATTTTTTTAATGAATTTATGTTTGGTTTTAATTTCTTTTAATTACTAGCTAGTTGCTCACACACCCCAATCTGGAAGGTTCACCTGGATTTTGAATCGAGTTGTGCTGGCCAACATCAGAAGGTGACAAAGCCATGGACTGTAATGATGTGGAATATGTGAATAAATTTAAACCTAAAAGTGCCTAAATGGAAGAGTGCACATGTGAGCGCGAATAAACCCATTTCACATGTGATGTCAGAGCATAAGTAAAGTATAGTAGAAGTAAAAGAGGAATTATACCATCAGGAGTATTCTCATAACAATGTTTTGCTAGAAATCCTCGTTGACACGAAAGCTCTGCCACTAAAAAAAATAAATCTTTGTAAAACCTTTTTGAAAATGTTATAACCTCTTGCCGTAAAACAAGTATAGTTTCCACATATAATATACTACATATAGTATGAAAACGTTTATTGTAAATAGTAATATCACCAGAATGCAACAATTCACGATATTCAGCATATAAACTGCATGACAATCGGTAATCATAATAACTCGAATGAACGAACATATAATATCGGATGCTCATCAACATATGCTGACACATGAGTTCATGTAGAGGTATTCTGACATAACAAGACTAGGTGTAATAATGATTTACGCTCTAGTACTACAATCACGTGAATACTGGCACTACGCTCATCACATATGAGTCCTAATTGCCTATAGCAATCTAGGTCAGGATTGGCACCTACAATGGATCCAAAGTGAGCGTTTGGTGCGATGTGAACATACACGTGAATGACTACTTCTGGCCTCAGACGAGTACTAACACCGGTGTAGCACACGATGAGCAGATAACATAAATATAGTTAAGCCACAATGATTCGATAGTTCTAGTCAACATATATTATTCATGGCTGCAAATATAATTAAGGCATCCCATAATAGTACGCATACCTATGCATCCCGCAAGATTCTAAATAATTTCATAATTCTCAACATTACGACCTTTCTTATAAACGTTAATTTAATTATGGCAATCACATAGAAAATTCATTATTAAATATGTATGTGAAAACTAACCAATATATAAGCTATATAAAAGAAAAGACCCACTCACAAATCATGTCGCCGGGTCGAACCCGTCTCGTGGCCATCGAAGATCCTTGTGATGCGTTTCACCTAGAAATGAAACCATTTACATAAATATATAACGCATTAACGTATATACGCGTTTTCGTACAAAGTATGGCTAATAAAGAAACTATTTTAAAATGGTCGAATTTCGGAAAACGGACGGCGGAATCGGGTTCGGCACATTGAGAAACCTAAGGAGGGACTTTGGGTTCCTTCATGCACCGCACAAGCCGACCACCCTCACGCATTCACGAGCGCCCACGCGCCTGTGAGTACAAACGTACTTGCTTTCTTCTTGAAGCACATGTTCGGCCTAATTTATGGCCTAACTTCTAGAGCAAATATCTAGCTCAATTCACCACCAAAATCAATGATACAAAAACCAATTTGAAGCTAGAAATGCAAGGAATCGGTCTATACCTATTGGAAGACCAATCATGATAGGTGTTGGCCGAGAAATTGGTTTGAAAGTGGTTAGATGACCATGGTTTTCATTTCCCAAAAAAACTTGAAAATTTCTACCCAATGTTACTGCGTTCCTAGCTTCACCAAGACGACATTCATGGTTAAGTAGGATTAGATCGAGCTATAAGAAAGGTTTAAGGAGTCTTGAAGCCTACCTTGGTTGTGGATAGAAAAAAACTCGCTGGAAAAAGTCAAACTCTATACAAACTCCTCCTCGGTTCGTACACACCCAGAGAGCTCAGTTCTCGAATGAAGGTTAGTAACTGTACTGTGGTGGTGGTTCGTGGTCAGAGGGATCGCTAGAGTGACAAGGTGGTGTGATGGTGTTATTGTTGCACCCTTTCGATGCAAGCAAATAAAGATGGAAGACTTTAAGATGAAAGAGTTTGAGAGTGTAGAAAGTAAGGTGAGGTGGTGATCTGAATTTTTGACTCTCGTTGGAGTGGCCACCATCGTAAGTGGCTGGTGGTGGTGGGTCGGTGCTTGCTGTTCCGGCGATGGTGGTATGGTGTGGCGTGGGCTCTCTACAATTGCAGAAAGAGAGATGTGAGAAGAAGCTAAGAGAAAGAGAGAGGTGAAGGTAAAGAAAAAGTGATTGAATGACAAATGAGAGATGGGCCGAGAAGGTGGGAGACATGGAAGAGAGGGAGAAATGGAGTATGGGCCCCATCGGCTCACAAAAAAACACACACAAAAAAAAAAAATCTCCCAACAGGAAATTACCAAATTGCCCTTCACGTTCGTAAGTCCGTAAAATCTTCATCGTAGCTCAAAACCCAATTCTGCTTGTGCCCACACGTTTATCTCGTCGTGTACTACACAAATACGTTAAAAGAATGGGTTGTACGTCCCTTTCAACGATGGTCAACAAAAGTTAACAATCCTTGCCTCAAGGGGCATTTTGGTAAATTCACACTTTAAAAATTTATAAAATTGTAAAATTAGGGACGGGTTATTACATTGCTATGTGGATGCAGTTTTTAGACATTCATTCCAATTCAAGTCTAACCTTCAACAAAGAGTAATGTGTAGACCAAATTTTTAGACCAAATTTTCAAATCATATGAAGTGTCACCAATAGGAAGTAAACACGTTAATCAACATTTAAGTAATAATTCAATTATCAACAATCACAACATATGGTTTACACAATTTAATTTAAAAATTTGGCATCCCTAGCATTAGCTTTCAAGAAATTAATGTATGTATGTCTTGACCAATACTATATTTAATTTAGTGCTCATTCATTACTTATACATATCAATTAAAGACTCAAAAATATGATTATCTTTTTAGTCTCATATTGACTAGGTTAGTTAATAAGAAAAAATAACTCATGAGTTATATAAAAATACTTTAAAAGTTTAGATAGAAGGAGAACAAAACTCATCATCTATCTACTTGTAAGCCCGAGTTCTTTTGGTTCCCTTATCTCAATACAAAATAAATTAGTTTTTCCATATTTCTAAATTATTGAGTTTGAAATGCTTTTCTAAGTATTATTTTTTCAAAGTCTTGCGTATGAAAACAAATAATTTTTCTTATATAAAGTTAAAGCACATTTTTAAGGTTGCCCCGGGCCTCAAAAATGTCAAGACCAGCCTTGTGCAGATGTTTTTGAAATTTCTTGAGGTTCTTGAACTACAAGAGGCAAACTTAAACTCAACGGTTACATACAAAATATACACAAGTCTAAATAAATTACAGAGACAAGCATTTTACTAGAAATTGCTTATTTACACTAGCTAACAAAATGTTATCAAGGACATGATATTAGTATTTGTATTTTTTTTGTCCGGCTCGCCTAAATGGATACAAACTAGAAACATGTTTTACTAGTTATATTATTACATTTTTTTTGTCAAAAGTTATATTATTACATTTGATAACAGAAACATTATAATAATCGAACAAAAAAAAAGTTTGTACTTGTATTTTTATTCGCGATATTTAATGTTTCTAGTGTTTGTATCTATTATAGTATATGTTTCTAGTGTTTGTTTCTCTTATAATATATTTCTAGTGTTTTATCCATTTACATAATATTAGTATAGTATTTATATTTTTTTCTACTATTTGTATCTATCATGTAAAGCTATCGTAGCATATCTGTTGCGATTGTGGTATATTAAATAGGCGTCTATCTCGCTCGAATGTTTCATGGACTTGAGTTTACGATCATACTGCTAAATTTTCATACATTTTCTCCTTTCGATCGGTTTTTGCAACAACACTACATTGTTCCAGGTAATAGAGTTTTCATGGAGAAGGTACGGCAATGGAGCAGTTGCATCCTTGGGGCATCAGCAGTGGCGGTGCTTGCTTTTCTCTTGTTCCTTCCTAATAATGGTGATTTTGAGAAGACGATTTCTGTAAGGAGATCTCTAAGGAGCAGGCATGGTAGTAGACGTTTTTGGAATTCAGATGCTACAACGGACTCATAACTTGGTGGAGCTAAACAATGGCCTTGTTCGACTCACTTTTTCTTTTACGGAAGGAGACGTGGTTGGAATCCAGTACAAGGGAATTGACAACTTGCTTGAAGTCAAAACTAACCCACAAGGAGGTTACTGGGATCTTAACGCCGGGAACTATGGTTATTACACTCTATATGGAACAAAATTTAAGATTGTTACAGCGACGCCAGACCAAATAGAGACATTATACCTATACTAAAACCCCAACGACGTTGTACTGTTCACGGACAGTGCGCGGACCAAAATGCCCCTCTATTCGTTTGTTAAGCCACTTTTTTGCCATCGTTTCTACAGTAAAATGACTTCCTTGCCCTCCTAGGCCATTCTTCTGTCATCGTGTTTAAAGCAACTGATGGCAGGCAAAAAATATATTAAAAAGTGTGAATTAAATCCGGCCACATGTTGTGTGGCACGACAAACTATAAAAATTTATAAAAAAAATTAGAGCAGGGAAAGAAAATGATTAAAAATGGTGAGGCCGGTTTGGTGCTCTTCTACACCACGTGTCCACCATCCATGACCGTGGAGCCTTTCTTTTTTTGAAAATTTTAACGAAAAACTCACGGTACTGTTCACTTTAACAAAAAAAATCACATTTTTACATTAAAAAGTCAAACTTGATAATATTCACTTTACCTTTATTTTGTCCTTATTATTAAAACTCAAAGTTTTCAAGATCTTTTCATAAGTTTTTTTTTTCTTTTAACTTGTTATTGGTTTTTTAAACCCACACACATGATATGTGGTACAGAAAAAGATAAACAAATGATAAAAAAATCGGTTGTAGGACGAAAAACTAATTAAAAAATATCAGATGTTCAACCCGACCACAGGATTGTGGCACAAAAAGGATAAAAAATGATATTCTATTCTATATATACTAAAGCTCAGCAGATGGGTACTGTTCATTAACAGTGCCCATTCGGTTTTACCCCTCTTTCATTTTTGTTTGCAGCTGTTGCTCCTGTTTGAAAGGTGCTTTTTGGTGTTTTTGGTTGAGCTTTGGCCACGTTGCGTTTTGTAGGAAAGATTCTGGAAGAGCATTACACCTTTACTTCCACTTCCAGCATCTTCCACTTTTTCATTTCCTTTTCTTTTCTTCTCTCTGTTTTTCCGTCTCTCTTTGCGTTTCTCTGTGTGTGACTCGCTGTTTTTATCGCGATCCGATCGTTTAGAAGGGTGGTTGGTCTGTTTTTTCCCGCTGTTTTCCGCGGAGGAATCGCAACGATTTGGGTGCGTTGGTTGCTGTGTGCCGTTATTCTGTGCTTGGTTGGTAAGAAATTTTTTTAATTGATTGTTGTAAAATTCGATTCCTGCTAAGTGTTTTCTTTATTTTTTCCTATTTTGCGTGTGGATCTTTTGTCTGATTTTGTTTTTGGTTGCAGGAAACGTTTATCTTCCAACTTTAGGGTTTTGTTGTGGGAGTTTGCAAACCCTTTCTGGGCCAGGTATATAATTTATCTTTGCATTGTGCTTTTTATTAGATCTTGGAATTCACATTTTCGTTTTTTTTCTTCTTGGGTTTTCTTGGTTTCCTGAGAAAATTGGGGTTGTTTGGCTTATATTATATTGCATGAATTTGAGCTGAATTTTACTGGGTTTGTATTTGTTTTTGGAATCGGTCTCCAACAATCTTCGTGATCTTCACGTTTTTTCTTTTTAAAGTAAAATTTTATGTTCTTCTTTTCTTGATGGATATGCTTTTGTTTGTAGGTTGATCATGTTGTTTCATTTTGTGAAACAGTGTAGCCTTTGTCAATCAAATGCTTTGCTGAAACATCCAATAAGAAGAATAAAATAACTATGGTAAGAAGCAACCTAATTTCAGAAATTTTATGTGATTCAGTTTTTAAATTATAATCTTCTAAAAACCTTTTGTAGATTGCAGAGCCATTGGAGAGAGGACTTGCTGAGGACATTGAGAATGTATATAAGCTACAGTGTTCGTTTCTGCATTGCAGGTTGAGTATAATTTCCTAGATTTGATTTATGCCTTCAATCGTGTTAAGTCAGTTAAATGTACTATTTGGTTTTTGGGGTTGAATAATGCTATCTGAATCTTGGGTTTAAAATTTTTGTAGCCTTGAGTTGAACTTGATCCAGAGCTAATGCAAATGGATTTTATTATTCCTATATATAAATGAATGATGGCTGTTGAATTTTTTTTCATTTATTGATATCGTAGTTTGCCATCGTCTGTCCGATTCTTTCATGTAAAAGTATTACTGCTAATTAATTACAACTGTATTAACATTTTGTTTCAGTTGTAACTTCTTTTTTTTTTTCTCCGGATGATCCAAATTGTTTTATTTGCAGTGAGCGCTTAAAGGAAAATGTGCTCTTATGGGATATTCTATGTTCAAGTAATTATACAAATGAAGCACTGAGATGATTGTCAATGAGGAATACTAGACTAGCCATTTTTGTATATCAATGACAAGGCATTTGACAATGTCTTTTCTGTAAGTCATATAAACTTAGACAACTTTGTAAAAATATTTGCTCCATTTTCTACATGTTTATCTTAGTCCTTGGTTATTTATATGTTAAAAATATAGTCTATAGTTATATTTTCGCTCCCGCAACAACGTGCGGGTAAAATTTACTAGTCTTTTACCAAAACTTACGATGTTTCCCTGATGTGACAATTCGCTTGAATGTTGACAAGAGGATCATAATGCAGAGGGGTCTCACTGGGTTTTACACATACGCCATATTTGAGCGTCTAGAAGGGTGGCCACAATTGCATATCGATCAGATTAGAATTGCTTTCAAGCTTAGACAAGATAAATTTAAGTTCATGGTTGTATCAGACGACATACAAAGGTTCATGCCAACAGCCAAAGACCGTGGCAAAGGTTGGCAACTTGCTTATAAAGAAGCTGTTCTTTTAACGAATCCAAGCAATCCTGAGTTTAGAGGAGAGGAGGATGACAAGTACCAGTACTCAAGGGAGAACAAAGACATTAAGGTTCATGGTTGGATTTGCATGGATCATCACATCCAGTGATGAGTTTCTCACAGCGGGGCCATTCAAGTAGGTACTTACATCTCATGTCGGCCCAACTGCCCTCTCTGAGTTTCACAGTGGTCACTACGTTGGGAGCGAAGTTGGGATGAGCTTTGCCGAAGGGTTTTTGGGACAGTCTATGTGCATCTGAACTCAGACGTTCCAGGCTTGAATCAGTTGAATATGTCCCTCTCGCTGTGGAATAATGCTAATGGGCAGATGCTTAAAGAAGTAAATAGTTGGTCCGAAGACTTTCCTAGCTCCAATGGACGTGGATCAGTTGCCGGTCAACTACTAATACGGGATTCATACATTAACGAGGGCGTATTTGGGGCTAGTTCTGCTTATGTGGGATTGGCTGCACCTGGAGACGTGGGATCATGGCAAAGGGAATGCAAGGGCTATCGGTTCTGGACTCGAGCCGACAATTGATAGGGATTTTACTACTCATGTGAATGGGCTAAAAACTCCTATTATACTTGCAAGAATCACAAGGTTGTTGTAGTATAAACGAATCTCGCAAGGTCATTCTCCACAGGGATTATTAAATAATTCGAAGCAAACCAAATTCCAAATAGTTATTGTAAAGTAGAAATTTAGGTAATTTATTTTATATCCTACTTAAAATAAAAACGAAATTAATTAATTAAAGTCAACAATCTGCAATATTGAAAAGTAGAAGGAAAAAGAAAAAAAAACAGTTTTGTGAGAAATCAAATTAAGAAAGCACTAGGGTTCCACCATCACCTAGCAATCCTAAGAACTTTTACCAATTACTTATGATCTACACATGCCACTTTGAATGTTAGATTTTCCTAATTCATATTCTACTTGGAACCTCCAACATAGAACATATATCTAACATGCAACCTGTCCGGACGTTTGGATCAAATCTGAACATGAAAGACTCATTATGCTATATGAAAATCCTTTGAAAAACCATGCAACCCTTAAGACGTGGTGTTCATCCTAAGTGAAATTACAATTATAAATCACAAGAAGCCAGCGTCAATTTCAGGGAACATTCCGACTAAAATTGCATCAAATTACTTTTCTAAAGATCCTAATGGTGATCGGACATTAAGAAAATTAGATAGTTTTTATCCCGGCGATTAATAATTCAAAGTATGCATGCAATCAATCATAAGCAATTAAATAAAAATCACATATTCATGCTAAGGCTTAAGGCTTCGTCCTAGCAAAAGGAAATTAGTTACGCATATTCATAATTGAAATCATAGAAAATATTATGAAGAAAAGGATTGAAAACACCTTTAAGTAGAAAATCTCCAAAACCCTAGCACTTGTCTCTGTCTCCAAAATTGCATAAAATAAAGTGTTGAGAAAAACTGTAGATGGCCAAGCAATATATTTGCTAAACCACCACAAAAACCCTAATCCCAGGTCCTTTATTGCCACTAGGAAACTAAAATTAATAATCAAATAAAATAGGAAACATAACCCTAAATTAAATGGTAAAATTCGCCTAAAATCTGAACAGCCACGTTTAGGACCCATAAGCTGCTCCAAAACTGGCCCAATATAGCTGAATTTAATGTTTGAAATATTCTGAACACTTCTCCAGAAGGCCATAAACCCATCCGAGGTCATCTTGGGCTCCAAAAACGCAATGTAAGCCCAAAAACGTCATTTTCCAGCACTGCGCATCGCTCCTTTATTTTTTCTCTAGAAAATAACCGCTTGGTGGAAAAATCCCAGATTTTGATACGATCAAGCTAAGTGACTCACGAACGTCTTCCAACTAGAATTACTCCAAAATTCATCCATTTGATCATGTTTTGCTCCAGAGGAAGTCGAAAGTCATATATTGAAAATACAATTAAAAGTATCAAAATTCTTCCAAAATATTAACCAAAATATACTAAGATTAGGGTAAAATATAAAATATAAAATATACTCATCAAAATACCCCCAAACTTAGTTTTTTGCTTGTCCTCAAGCAAAACAAGACTCAAACAAAAATAAAAACTTAACAAACTAGACAACTAGCTAAAACTCAACCAAGACAAAATTTCCACCTTCAAGTTGCAATCCATAGCAAATTTAAAAAACTAGAACATCTTTTCAAAAGTTCCAACCAATCCCACCACAGAGTCTAAGCCATTTAGAATCAATTAGAAAAAAAATTCACAAACTTCCTTTGGTGTAAAGTGAACCAACATAGTTAAGGAGACTCAACTAAAACTCTTACATCTCGTCTTCTGTATTCATACTCCACACATACTAACTTCACATATATATTTTCTTTTTCTTTTTCTCTTCAATTTTTTTCTTTTTTTTTTATTTTTTATTTTTTTTCAGTAACAATAGTGGTCGTGCAATGTCGGTTCACTTAAGCTTTCGATCCAACCCATGTAGCGAGCTTTAGGTCAATGACTCCCAAACCACTAGGGCTTTAGGGTACTAGGTGTAGAACACCCCTAATGGCTTATTAACCCGAGCTGAAAAGGTTACGAAACCAACTAACCACCCTGCTCCATGCCAAAACTCTACCGTTTAACGCGAGAATCACTGCTGATTAGGCAGGACTGGCCTGGTTACTAGGCAAAACCTCGGGTGAGACAATTATTACTTTATTCACAATAATAACTGACTTTACTTAAAACAAAAATTAAAAATTAAAAATAAACTTAGACTAAAAGCAAGTGTTTCAATCTCACTCCCCACAAACCATGTTGGTGTGATGTGTAAAGTTCAAAGTATAATTCATGAATTAGTGTCTAAGCAACGATAAATAGAAAAAACTCTACTGTGGGATTAATCTTCACCATGTCCATTTGTTCTAACGTTTAAAATAATCTATGGATATTAACTTAAGAAAAATGAAAATTTTAACCTGACACAAATTAAAAACCTAAAATGTTATTTTCCCACCCCCAAACTTATTTCACACTTTGTCCTCAAGGTGTGGAATATAAATAGAAACTAAATAAACTAAAAAGAAACAAAACTGGAAAAGACAAAACAACAGCCTAGACTAAAAAAAAAAACTAGAAAAAAAAAATAAAATAGAAAAGAAACAAAGAAATTAAAATAACCAAATGATAGAACAAACAGAAAAAAAATCATCTGATTCGAAATCAGGACCTAGGGCCATGGGAAAGGATCATGGCGTGACAACCTTTGAGCATTGACAAAGAACCACACGTGGCAGCCCTAGGGTTTGAAACCCAACGTGCAAAACAAAGGTCCAATATGAACATTGGATTCCTGTGAGATGAATGGGATGCAGCTGGCATCCTAATTTGAAAATGGTGTTTGCAAGTTCCCATGTCTGAAAACCCATGCACAGCAGTCCGCAGTCCTCAGTCTTTGTTAGTCATTTAACCCAGAGCCAACGACTATTTACCTCACCATTTGAAAACCACCATCATAAAAAAAGGCATGGAATGCACGCGATTTAAACACGTGGCCCCTATCCGTGCAATTAAGTCCTTTGGATTCCCATAACACATGCATCTCATCCACCTATTTTCATTTCAGATTGTTTTGTGAGAAATCCAAGGCCTCTTTCTCAACCCAAACACACCTCCATATCAGAAATAATGCTCCCATTTTTCTCATCCCGCGTTCTCTTTCCTCTCAAACCCCATTTCTCTGTCAAATGAAAAATATCTCTCATTTTCTTATCCCTTCTCACTCTTAGCCAACCACACCCACGGCTCAGCAAAAACCAAAAACAATCGACTCTGCCATGGAACTGATGGTACATTGAAGCTCCACATTCCCCTCAAAGGTAATCATCGCCCCTGTCCTGCTCAATTTATATGTCCAGCTAATGATTTTAGACAGAAAAGAAGAACACTAACGCATGCTGATCTGATTCCTTTGCGAGGATGCTCGGGTGCACAACGAAAAAGGTCACACCAGGACCAAAAAGGGGCAATTCCAAGGTCGATTGTCCAAAGAGCATTCATCTGCAGGTACAACTTAGTCACCGTAACCCTTGTTTATTTTGTGTTCTTAGTAACTGGTAGAGCACTATTATGTTGTGACTGATGCGTGTTGGTGTGCTATGGATATAGTTGGGATGCAGTGGTCCATGATCGAGAAACTTGACACAGCAAGGAAAAAGGAACACCAGCTAACATTGCAGATCCAGGTCTTACAAAAGTAATATCTTGTTCTCTGTTGGTGATGAACCCCAATCTGTGAAAAAGTTGCTTCATTACTTCTGCATGTAGGCAGACATGTGTTGCTTGTGCAGAACACTCGGATCCATGATAGAGCCAAGGGAAAAAGAAGTAACCACACAAGCTCAACAAACGAAAACAGCACAGGCCGCATGACCCAGATCGATGCATCTGGGAGGTAAAATTCGAATCCCTGCAAGTGTAGTTGTTGTAGATCTGGTAATGATAGCTATACTCAGTTCTGTGGTGTATGGATCTGTGATTTAATTGTGCTTCTCCTCCATGCATCGCAAAATTGAGCTGCAGAAAATTAACTGCTCAAAATTATGTCTCTGCTGGATTTGCAACAATCTCCCCCAAACTTGCATCTGTGTATGACTTTTTATGTTGACTGCTTTAAATTTCCAGCATTGTGTAGATGTGGTTGATGTGAAGGTAGACTTGCTGTTGGGTGCAAGATTCCAGCATAGGACGCGCTTTATTTTCCACGTTCGCAACCTGCAATTAACCAATATGCGTTAAAAAAAAACAAAAAAAAAAACTGGGTAAATAAAATCAACCTGCAATTTTCCATTTATGATTTTTTCGTTTTTTTTTAATTTTTTTTAAATTTTTAAATTTTTTGTTTAATGTTTTATTAATTTTTATTATATATATATATATATATATTTTTTTTTTTGTGTTTTGTTTTTGGTGTTTTGTTTTTGTTTTTTTGAAAACTTAGGTATGTATTGCATCTAGAAATTTAACTAATAATAATAAAAAAAATCAAACGAAAAATAAAATAAGGAAAGAGTTTAGAAAAATTGGGTTGCCTCCCAACAAGTGTTTATTTTAAGTCTGTAGCTAGACGTTGCAGAAGTCCGGTGGCTAGATCATTGGTGCCTTCAGAGTTGATGACTCGCCTACACCAAATTTTGCTATGCATGGTTTAAGTTGATGTCTGGTAACCTTAAATGTGAAACCTGTATCCTCAGCCTTGATGTCCACGTTACCATTATGAAAAACTTTAGTAACTAGAAAAGGGTATTTCCTTCGAGACTCTTGTTTCCTTGGAGATGATTTGAAATAGGAACTTAACAACCACATTTTTTTACCAGGTTGTATTATCTTAAAATTTGGGCTACTTGGCAAATTTTCATGTTTTTTTCATAGTGTTAATTGGCTGGTCATCATGTAGCATCCTTTGCTGCTGTGGTTTAGGACTTGTACAATCACGAGTCATATTCGGGGGCTTTATGGACAGATGGTCAGTTGATGATTTGTTCATAAACTCGGCACTTGGCAAACCATCCAATGCATCAACACGCATGCACTTGAATGTATGCTTGCTTCAAACAACTTGAAAACAACAGTTTGATCTTCAACCCGGAATGTTAATTTTCCGGCTTCAACGTCAATAAGAGTTCGGGCTGTTGCCAGAAATGGGTTGCCCAAAATGATGGGTGTTGTCAAATCCTCATCCATGTCCAACACCATAAAATCAGCTGGTAAATACAAATTGTCAACCTTCACAATAACATCTTCAATGATCCCTCTAGGATAGGTAATTAAACGGTTAGCCAATTGAATAATGTTGGAGGTTGGCTTCAACTCTCCTTCACCTAAACGTTTGAAAATAGAATAAGGCATTAAGTTTACACTAGTACCTAAATCAATTAAAGCACTTTTAAAATCAGAATTGCCAATAGTACAAGAGATAGTAAAACTCTCTGGATCTTTGTTCTTTGGAGGCAATTTATGCAATAAGACCACACTGCACTGTTATGTAAGAATCACTTTTTCAAAATCAACGATCTTCATTTTTTTTGTGCAAACATCCTTCAAACATTTGGCATAAGATGGAATGTTTTTGATTGCATCAATTAATGGAAGATTAATTTGAACTTTAGCCAAAGTTTTCATAAAATCTGTCAACTGTTGATCATTAGCTTTGGGCCTCAACCTTTCAGGATAAGGCATAAGAGGCTCATATACACGTTCTGCAATTTTTGTGGTAGCTTCTGCAGTATTTTCAAATCTGTCTTGTAGCTGCCCAGAAACTGCAGAAATTGCAGAATCTGCAAAAATTGCAAATTTAGTTTGGGGTTGTTCTGCTGCCCGCGAATTTCCAGCGGATTTTTCATGTCTGTTGTCATAACTTTTGCCAGACCATAAAGTATGTAAAGCATTGCATTCTTCTCGTCCTCTTAGATTAGGTACTGTTTGACTAGGAAATGTACCCGGAGCTCTTTCTGAAACCTGCAACGCAATCTGCCCAATTTGTTTTTCCATGTTTTTCATTGCTGCTTGTAGATTTTGGATTTCCTGAGTGGTAGTATTTGCTAATTTTTCAATTGCAACCTCCCAAGCAGCCCTAGGTGCATCAGGTTGCTGTACCTACTGTTGAAATTGAGGTCTAGAATGCTGATCTTTGTCCCACTTTAACTTAGGATGATCTATCCAACCTGGGTTGTAGAAATTTGAATAGGGGTCATATCTGGGACGCTGGAAATTGTTAAATGCATTAACCTGCTCTGCTGTAAAATCTGGACAAACATCTCTATGTGGGCAGCTCATAAAATCATGAGTTATTAAGTTACAAATGCTGCAGGCAGCTTGTAAGGGCTGTTGTACAGCAACCTGTGAACCTGGTATTCTTTGTAATAACATGTCTAATTTTGCATCAAATCTTACAAGCTTTTTCTCCATTTTTTCAATTTGTGCCGACACATATGGTGAACCATTAGACATCTAAAAAACAGACCTAGATTGTGGTTGCTCAACTGCCCACTGTTGCGTATCTGTTGCCATTTTTTCAAATAACAAACAAGTTTCTTGTGCATTTTTATCTTTGTACGAACCTCCGCATGAAGCGTTGACAATAGTTTTTATTGTCATATTCAACCATCTGAAAAATATATGCATTTGATTAGTAGTGTTAATACCCGAATGTGGACATTTTCTAATCAACTCCTTAAACCGCTCCCACGCCTCATGAAACTCTTCATTTGGTTTTTGGGCAAAAGATAAAATCTGAATTCTCATGTCAAGAGTCTTAGAAGCTGGATAATACTTGTTTAAAAATTTTTCACTGAGTTGGGCCCAAGTATTAATGCTTCCAGATGGGAGTGTGAGGAGCCATCTTCTTGCTTGATCTTTTAGAGTGTAAGGAAACAAACAAAGCTTAATAGATTCGGCTGAAAATCCTATCACCAAAATATTTTTGCATCCCATTAAAAATTCTGCAATATGCATGTTTGGATCATCAGTCGATAACCCATGAAATGTAGGTAGAATATTCAACATGTGCTGCTTTATTTCAAATGTAGACCTTTCCTCCACTACCGGATAAGTAATGCAACTTGGTATATTTGTGGTATAGGCTGTTAAAGAATCACCCAAAGGTTGACCTGCCTCTGGAATAACAAACGCCATTTTTTCTTTACTGTGCAGATCCCCAGAAATTAAAGATTGCTTAAAAGTACCCTTCAGAGAAGGAACCACTGCAAATTTTTCTCCCTGCGTCTCCTCAAAGTCTACTCCAGTTCTGGATCAAAAGGAAACAATTTCTGCACTGTTGAACGGGTGCTGACAATGCACAGATTATCTTTGTAATCTGAACTGTACTGCTGTAATTTGTGAAAAATAAAATAAAAAAGAAAATTAAATTATTATTTTTTTATATGTATAAACAGCAATAACTAATTGAAAATCTGATTAGTAAGGATTATTTTAAATAATCCCCGGCAACGGCGCTATTTTCTTGATAGGGATTTTACAACTTATGTGAATGGGCTAAAAACTCCTATTATACTTGCAAGAATCACAAGGTTGTTATAGTATAAACGGATCTCACAAGGTCATTCTCCACAGGGATTATAAAATAATTTGAAGCAAACCAAATTCCAAATAGTTATTGTAAAGTAGAAATTTAGGTGATTGATTTTATATCCTACTTAAAATAAAAAAGAAATTAATTAATTAAAGTCAACAATCTGCAATATTGAAAACTAGAAGAAAAAAAAAACAGTTTTGTGAGAAATCAAATTAAGAAAGCATTAGGGTTCCATCATCACCTAGCAATCCTATGAACTTTTACCAATTACTTATGATCTACACATGCCACTTTGAAGGTTAGATTTTCCTAATTCATATTCTACTTGGAACCTCCAACATAGAACATATATCTAACATGTAACACATCCGGACGTTCAGATCAAATCTGAACATGAAAGACTCATTATACTTTATGAAAATCCTTTGAAAAACCATGAAACCCTTAAGACGTGGTGTTCATCCTAAGTGAAATTACAATTATTAATCACAAGAAGCTAGCATCAATTTCAGGGAACCTTTCGACCAAAATTGCATCAAATTACTTTTCTAAAGATCCTAATGGTGATCAGGCATTAAGACAATTATATAGTTTTTATCCCGGTGATTAATAATTCAAAGTATGCATGCAATCAATCATAAGCAATTAAATAAAAATCACATATTCATGCTAAGGCTTAACGCTTCGTCCTAGCAAAAGGAAATTAGTTACGCATATTCATAATTGAAATCATAGAAAATATTATTAAGAAAATGATTGAAAACACCTTCAAGTAGAAAATTTCCAAAACCCTAGCACTTCTCTCTGTCTTCAAAATTGCATAAAATAAAGCGTTGAGAAAAACTGTAGACGGCCAAGCAATATATTTGCTAAACCACCACACAAACCCTAATCCCAGGTCCTTTATTGCCACTAGGAAACTAAAATTAATAATCAAATAAAATAGGAAACATAACCCTAAATTAAATGGTAAAATTCGCCTAAAATCTGAACAGCCACGTTTAGGACCCATAAGCTGCTCCAAAACTGGCCCAATATAGCTGTATACAATGTTTGAAATATTCTGAACACTTCTCCAAAAGGCCACGAACCCATCCGAGGTCATCTTGGGCTCCAAAAACGCAATTTAAGCCCAAAAACGTCATTTTCCAACACTGCGCATCGCTCCTTTATTTTATCGCCAGAAAATAACCGCTTGGTGGAAAAATCCCAGATTTTGATACGATCAAGCTAAGTGACTCACGAACGTCCTCCAACTGAAATTACTCCAACATTCGTCCACTTGATCCTGTTTTGCTCCAGAGGAAGTCGAAAGTCCTATATTGAAAATACAATTCAAAGTATCAAAATTCTTCCAAAATATTAACCAAAATATACTAAGATTAGGGTAAAATATATAATATAAAATATACTCATCAACAGTCAAGGTAATTTCCTCAATAAAAATGTTCGACCTGGGAACTATAGTCTGTATGCAACTGTTCTTGGAATTATTGGGGACTACAAATATGGGGCTATCGTTACAATAGAACCAACAAGTGAAATAAATTTGGGTAGTCTCACCTTCGAACCTCCGAGAAGTGATCCAACCCTGTGGGGAATTGGCATCCCTGATCGATCTGCAGCCGAGCTCTACATACCGGATCCATATCCATCACTGGCAAACCATCTGGTCAACAATAGTCACACAAACAAGTTTAGACATTATGGCTTGTGGGATCGGTATGCTGATTTATACCCTGACCATGATCTCATCTACAACGTTGGTACTGACAATCACCGTGACGATTGGTTGTTCGCTCATGTGACAAGGAACATCGGAAATGATATGTATACGGGAACCACATGGCAAATTTTATTTCAACTTCAAAATGTAATTGTGAAGTTTCAGATTCTTATTGACTTTAAAGTATACTTTACAGGGGTTTATATACGAAGGGGTCTAAGAGTTAGTAGCAGCTATACAGTACAATAAAATACAAAACCCTAAACCCCCTAAACCCTAACTGTCTACACTCCCCCGCAAACTTAACGTCGGATAGGAGACAAGTTTGGAACACAAGGATTGGAAACGCGTATTCGACAGGCCTTTCGTAAAAAGATCAGCCAGCTGCGAAACAGAAGAAAGAAAGTGAACACGGTGAGTCCCTGACGCAACACGTTCCCGGACGAAATGATAATCTAAAACGATGTGTTTCGTGCGGGCATGAAAGACCGGATTAGGAGCCATATATGTGGCACTCAAATTGTCATAATGCATCACTGTGGGCTCAGAGACGGAAACACGGAGGTCACGCAAAAGACCCATTATCCAAATAGAATCAGTGCGTGCAAAGGCAAGTGCCCGATACTCCGCTTCGGCACTAGATCGAGATAATGTCCGTTGTTTCTTTGCACACCAAGAAATCAGATTGTCACCAAGAAAAATACAAAAGCCAGTGGTAGAATGACGTGTGTCAGGGCACTCCGCCCAGTCTGCATCTGAATAGGTGATGAGACGAAACGGTTGTGAAGAAGAAGTCAAGCGAAGTCCCATACCCAAGCTGCCTTTAAGGTAACACAATATACGTTTAACTGCCTCCATGTGAGCAGTAGTAGGACGACCCATAAACTGAGAGACATTCTGCACAGCAAAAGAAATATCTGGCCGAGTTAGGGTAAGATATTGCAAAGAACCCACAAGCTGCCTGTAAAGAGATGGATCCGTGAGGGAACACCAGTGTGTGCAGAGAGTTGAGTCTTGGCTGCTATGGGTATGGAACAAGGTTTACACCCTAATAAGTCACCATGTTGTAATAACTCCAAAGTATATTTGTTTTGAGACAAGTGAATACCATTGGATAAATAAGAGACCTCTATGCCAAGGAAATAGTCCAGCTTGCCGAGATCTTTGAGCTCAAACTCAGTGCTCAGAGTTTGGATAAAGGATTGAATCAACGGAGGGGAGTTACCCGTCAAAACAATGTCATCTACATATAGAAGAAAAATAAGGATAGTGGAGCCGCGATGATATGTAAACATTGAGCTATCTGCCCGACTTTGGATAAAACCTGCCTAAATGAGAAAGGTGTTTAGACGTTGAAACCAAGCTCGAAGAGCTTGTTTAAGACCGTAGATGGCTTTCCGAAGCTTACAGACATAGTTGGGACGATTGGGATCAACAAAGCCAGGTGGTTGGGTCATATAAACTTCTTCCATGAGTGAACCATGGAGAAAGGCGTTCTTGACGTCAAGTTGACATATCGGGCAACCAAGAGACATGGCAAGGCTAAGCACGGTTTGAATGGTGGTAGGCTTCACAACAAGACTGAAGGTCTCTGTGAAATCAACCCCAAGCTGTTGATGGAAACCTTTGGCGACAAGACGTGCCTTGTAACGCTCGATCGAGCCATCAGAATGGCGCTTGATTTTGAACACCCATTTACAGCCGATAATGTTAGCATGGGGAACATGAGGGGTTAAGGTCCATGTGCTTTGTTTAAGCAGCGCATTGAACTCATCCAACATAGCCTGGCGCCACTGAGGGGATCGGGAGGCCTGTGTAAAACAAGTGGGCTTCACTTCTTGTTCAACGAGGGTGGTCATTGCAGATGGAAGAGGATGATGACTAGCAAGGTAGGCCTTCGTTTTGGGTTTGAAAATTCCAGACTTAGACCGTGTGTGAGGTCCTGAGAAAGGAGGAGGAGCCAAACCACTAGCTGGCAACTGAAAGGCATGTGGATATGAGTGGGGTGGCTGAGATGTAGGAGGGATAGACGCAGGAACAGGTGCAAGCAGGTTGACAATTGAGAGTTCCAGATTTTGAGGGATAGTCACGGGGGTTTCAGGCAGCATGGGTGCCAGGTCATGAGCTGGCAAGGAAAGTGCACGTGAAGTGCAAGGTTGTTATGGGATTGTGGTGGAGACTGACACAGGGACAGTGGCAGAAGTGGTGGTATGGGTGAGATCCTAATTTTGAGGCATAGGCACGGGTGGCAATGAGGAAAACATAGGGGACAAGGCATGGTTGTCCTGAAGTAGGGTAGGTACGGGGTGAATGGGAACAAATACCAAGTCTGATGCAGGCACAGAAGATGATGCCATAGAGGAGTGGAAAGGAAAATCATGCTCATTGAATTTAACATGACGAGACAGATATACACGTTCAGTTGAGGGATGAAGACAACGATAGCCTTTATATTGGTCACCGTAGCCAAGAAAAACACATAACAAGGATCTGGGTTGGAGTTTGTTAGTTGCATAATCACTAAGGTATGGAAAGCTAGCACACCCAAACGTGCGCAAAGCCATGTAATCAGGAACCCGGCCAAACAAATTGTGAAACGGAGAGGTCCACTTGAGAACAGGAGTGGGTAGCCGATTAATTATATAAACAGCAGTGCAGAGTGCCTCAGCCCAAAATTTATGTGGAAGATTGGCAGCAAGTAACAGGGTGCGTCCCATTTCTGAGATATGACGGTGCTTGCGTTCTGCAAGTCCATTTTGCTGCGGGGTATGAGGACAAGAGAATCTATGGTGAATCCCCTTTTTCGCACACAATTGACGAAAAGACAAATTATCATAATCTTTACCCCTATCACTTTGGAGTATTTTAACCATTTTTGAAAACTGATTAGAGATGAGAGTTATAAAATTGGTAAAGTGAAGAAAGACCTCAGATTTCTTAAGCATGGGATAAATCCATGTATACCGTGTGTAATCATCTGTAAACAAAACATAATAACGAAATCCCGACGCCGACAGAATAGGAGACATCCAAACATCAGAATGTATTAATTCAAAAGGAGACAGAGCATAATGTTCTGAAGATGTAAATGCTAGGCGATGGGATTTGGCCAACGCACAGTGATTACAAAAATCTTTGGTGGAGACAATAAATGACGAGCCTAATACATTACTAGAGGCTAATACATTAAGAACTTGACGGGAGGGATGCCCAAGACGACTATGCCAAAGGGAGGGTGATGCAAAAATGGAAACAAAGGCATGTTTGGTAGTAGAACCAGTGCTAAGAGCAAGACCAAGCTTTAGGGGATAAAGACCATCCTCACATGGGCCCTGAAAAAGAACAACACTCGTTTTTAAGTCACGGACGACAAAACCCCACGGAAAGAACGAGAGACTAACAAGATTATCACGTGTAAACTTAGCAATCGACAATAAATTTTTCCGAATGGCTGGAACATGCAAAACTTGGGATAACCGAAAAATGAAAGGCCCGGACTTAGAAGAAAGATTACCAGTGTGCGCAATAGGGAGGGTCTCACCATTACCCACAACAACCTTGTCATTAGAACCATACCTAGTAGTTGAAGTGAGGAAGTGAGGGTCATTGGTCATATGGTGAGTGGCATCAGTGTCCGGATACCAGGTAGGATCTAAGGGAGAAGCAATATGCATGCCAGCAAAAGCTCGAGAGATATCATCGTCGGAGCGAGTCGTGCAAGGGCACAATGCGAGGCCGGTGTTGAGCAGTACGTGGACCATATCGGCCAGCACTGCCATGCATGGTAAAACGGCCACCACCAGAATTACAGGAATGACGATTGCCATTGGAAGTGCCATGATGGCAACAAGGCAGATTAGCACGCCCCTGAGAGAGATTACCACCAGAGCTACGGGCGGAGTAGAGAGCAGAATGAGCTAAAGTGGCTTGAGTCATGGCATGCTTAGATTCATAAACCAGAAGACGAGCACACAAGTCGTTAAAGGACGGTAGAGGAGGAAAGTTGGTCAGTGCCAAGACAAGAATCTCATATTCAGACCCCAAGCCATTAAGTACATAAGTCACCAAATCACCATTCTGAACGGGTTGGCCAATAGAAGCCAATTGATCTGCCAAATGTTTAGCAAGGCCCAGATAATCGGAGATCGTCTTGGTACTTTTTTGAAGAGACAGCAGCTGAAACCGAGAATGGGTAGAGTTGGCAAGGGATTGTTGAGAAAAGTTTTGACGAAGATGCTCCCAGATCTCACGAGAAGTAGATAACCCAATTGTCAACGAGAGAACAGGCTCGGTAAGGGTAGCACATTACATGCTGACAAGGGTCTGATCAGTCTGGTACCATACCAGGTATTCGGGGTTGGGGACGCTAGTAGTGACAGGAGGCACCACTGTGGAGGATTCGGAATTAGCAGAGGCATTTGGGGAAGATGCTTGAGTTGTGGTGGTGATAAAGGGATGAGGGCAAGGGTGGGATCCATCTACAAAACGCCAAAAGTTTTGGCCAATCAAGAATGGTTTAACTTGACTTTCCCATGGTAAGTAATTAGATTCAGAAAGTTTGACAGAAACAAGTGTAGAGATATTAGGAATGGAAGAGGCAGGAAAGGAAGTAGCGGAAGCCATGGAAAAGAAAAAGGAGGGATCAGAGGCTCTATACCATGTGAAGTTTCAGATTCTCATTGACTTTAAAGTATACTTTACAGGGGTTTATATACGAAGGGGTCTAAGAGTTGGTAGCAGCTATACAGTACAATAAAATACAAAACCCTAAACCCCCTTAACCCTAACTGTCTACAGTAATGAACACCGGAGATTATACACTCCAGTTGGCATTGGCCTCAGCAAACGGTGCAGAACTGCAGGTTCGATTGAACGACCAGAGCCCCAACGACCGACATCATTTTACAACTAGGCTAATAATAGGGAAGGACAATGCTATTGCAAGGCATGGAATTCATGGTTTGTACCAGCTGTTCAGTGTTGTTGTGCCAAGCTTTCGACTACGAGAAGGAAACAACACTATCTATCTTACTCAGTCCAGAAGTGCAAATGGCCCTTTCTCAGGTATCATGTACGACTATATCCGACTAGAAGGATCTCCTCCGAAGTGATCGTATAGGTTGGAAAAGTTAGCTAATTAAGTTTTGCAATTTGATTTACTTTTTAAGTTAGGGTATTTTTAGTATTTGATATTTATAGTGTTTTGCAGTATGTTGCGATTTTCCCCCTAATTTCAACTACAGTATAACATTGTTTTCTGATTTATTGTTTATTTTATGTTTATTTCAGAGTTAGAACTATATAATACAAGTTTCGACAAGTTAACAACGAAAGCATTTGTACGAAATATATGGTATAAATCACGTTTCTGAATTACAATATGAAACATGGATTACTTCATGTCCACTAACATGACCAGATTTGAAAATAGTCTTGGATCAAACACTACTGAAACATGCAAACTCTTACTCATCCTCCTGGTCTCGGCCGCAACCTGGCAAGTTTGGTGGTAACAATGACATCCAACTGGGCAGCACGCTCGAAAATCTCCCTTCTCTTCCGGGTGGAAATGTTTTGTGCTATCTCCTAGGTCCGAAATGTTATTTGCTGATGCGACACATAAATAAATCCTACAAATTTAATTTAATTAAAAATAAATTAGAAATAAGTTCAATAATTTAATAATTAATTAAAAAGTTTGTCAACCCATGAGGCAATTACCTCCAATCCCAACCCACTCTTCTACCTCCATCTATGGTAGCCTTTGCCATCTTTATTCTGGAAAAAAAAAAAAAAAAAAATTCTCAAGACACTCATCTTTTCACCCTTCGACACCCTTCACCAAAATTGACCAGGATTGAGACCACCTTTGGCCATAGCTTGAATTGGTGACGACTTCTGTGACATCATCGTTGACGTTTGGGTGATCAACATCCTTACAACCTTAATCTTGGAGAGCTTGTTGAGCGCTCCCTTGGTGATCATGGTGATACGAAGAACGGCTAGCTAGCTCTGCCTTGAGATAATCTGATTGTGTATAACAAAAATTTTGATGGAATTATGATCAATGGACCATATTGATTTGTGACACATATTTTCAAGGACTACATTGATTGATTTTCAATTTTAGGGACCATATTTATATAGTGTGGGTCAAATTTAGGGACCATTTATGATAAAAGCCAGTAAATCTTGTGGGATCCATTTATGTGCCACATTAGTATATAACAGAAATTTTTTGACAAAATTATGATGGAAGGTTCACATTGATTTGCAACACTTTTTTTCAGGAACTACATTGAGGACTTTCAATAAACCATCTTGATTGTGTGGGTCAATTCAATGGACCATTTTTTATAAAAACCCTTCTTTTTATGACCTCAAAAAGAATTTCATGTTTTTTATTTTTTTATTATTATTTTTTTTAACAAATAATATTACTTACACTAAGAGGGAGGGAGTGTACTTAGCCTCATAATGAGTTAGCAATTACCCAACTATTTTCATACAACTTTCAGTTTTCTTTTAATTTGAAAATTAAAAACGGTTATCAAAGAAGTTTAAAATTGGCCATTTTATGGAGGTGGCCTTCTTTGCGGGTGTCAAATTAGAGAGTTTGTGTGAGGGGGCCCCTCCGCGTGATCGGAGAATTCGTATCGTTGAAAATTGATCAAACAACTACAAATAATGGCTCATTTTAAAGTTATAATAACATCAGTCGTTGGATCAAATTTCAATCGCGCGAATTCCTTGATTTAGTTGATTAGGAGAAAAGGATCTGAAGATGATCTCTTTGTTACCAAGGCACAACAATTCTCCATTTTATGGCACAAATTATGATAATAAACCCAATTTAAAGGAAGAAGCGGAAAGAGAAATAATAAATACACATTATCTTTAGTCTTTTACATATTTATATTTAATTATATGTAAAAATAGATGTGTAATAAATTAAAATAATGGGTGTGAAAATTAGGTCCAGAACTGAAAAGCACGTTAGGCCCGTCACACTGGCACACATAAAAATACAAAATATGCCATGTGTATTATCTGAACGCGCTGGGAATAAAACTGCGAATCTGGATCTTTATTTGATTCTCTTTGTGTGAGAATCTCAGAGATTCGTGAATCGTGTCTGTTTATTGTATATCTTACCGTCAGAAATTATTTTTAATAAAAATTAAACATAAACAGTACCTGATAAAAATTGATTGCATAATGTACGATGAATGAACACGATTCACGAGTCTCTATGATCCGCACCAAAGGAATCCGGAGAGGATCCTGTTGGTACTGTTGAGTGTTTGACATTTTATCCTGTGACAAAAGTGCTAGAGAAATAGGGATTTTAGGAATTCTGTAATCATGTCTGTTTATCGTACATCGTTAGATAAGTTTTCGTTAGTTACTATTTATATTTGAATTTTAAATAATTTCTGACCGTACGATGTACGATAAACGGACACGATTGTGAAATCCCTAGCATCAGCAGGCCAGATCCTTTTCCAAGAAATAGAGGGAGGCAGATTCTCTGCCCTCCCACTTCTCGTGCCCTCCTGTTTGTGTGGTTACGGTTAAGTCACGTCAATATTTTATATTATTTTTGTCTTATTATCTCTATAAAAAAATAATATAAAATGTTGACGTGGTTTAATCGTAACCACATAAAATAGGAGGGTACGGAAAGTGAGATGGCTTAGAATCTGCCACCGAAATTGAGGTGTTTGACATCTGAAGGTGGCAGATAGATCACGTTCACAGAATCTTACGCAAATATCAGGTAACTAATAAATCATACTGCTTTCACAAAGAATTCCACAATTTTCTGGCTCACAATTTGATCAAGCTATCATCTTCTTGCTTATCTATATTCTGCAACAGATGTCTGCTTTCTATATTCTCTTCTGTTCCATCATATATATTATTGCCCCAATTAAAAGTTTTTATTCTCTTCAGCAGTGGAATCGAATTTATCAATTACCCTCTACTTCTGTGGTTGAATTTATATCTTCTTTAATATATATTTCTGCAAAAAAACTTGTTTCCATTTCAAGCCCTCTATTTCTGAGTTCAGCCCATGGTTGATTTTCTGCTTATATGTTCAAATAGGTTATTGAATATTTTTTCAGAGGGATCTACTGCTTGTATATGTTCTTGATTTAGATTTGATTTGGATCCAGTCAAAGGGGACTCCGCAGAAATTTCGATAAAGTCCTTTCACTAATGAAATTTGTCTTCAAAGTTCATCCCACTTCAATTTTGAATCCCGGACCTGCAGTCAAGCCCTCATACTTTTGAGTAAGAACTAAGTTTGGTTTAATTATGCATCAAGTTATTATATTTGTATACCAATAAAATGGGAATTGACCCAATTGTGTATTTTGCAGATAATATTTCTTGTGTGTTTAGCTTCAAATTGTTCTTATTTCAAGTAATCAAAGAAAACATGGATGATGGGGAGGTGGTTACTTCAGACCATGCTTTGCTTCCAAATCCCAATTCCTCTAGCACTTTTCATGGTTCAACTTATGAAGATACATTTTTCGATGAATTTTTGAAGACCGCGCGGACGTGCACTCACACTCATACTTGCAACCCACCTGGCCCTGATGCTGCACATACACACACTTGCTACCACACACACACCCAAATTCTTTCATCGGAAGATGATGATGGTACCAAGAATAAAGATCATTCCATCCCGAGACCACGAAGGAGAAGGCCTTCGGGAAATAGAGAAGCAGTTCGGAAGTACAGGGAGAAAAAGAAGGCACATACAGCTTATTTGGAAGAGGAAGTCAAGAAATTGCAGGTGTTGAACCAGCAACTTGTTAGGAAATTACAGGGGCAGGCAATTCTTGAAGCAGAGCGTTTAAGGCTGAGAGGCCTTTTGCTGGAATTTAGAGGAAAGATTGATACTGAGTTGGGTGTTTTCCCCTTCGGAAATCAATGTAACAGTAATACTTATTTCGAGGACAGCCAGTGTAATCTGCAGTCTAGTGTTGGGGCAATGGGACTTCGTTGTCAAACCGATTTACGATGCTTCTGTCCGCCTGTTGGGTCATCCGTTCAGGCTAGTATCGGTGCAAGGGGGGAAACAACGGTGCCATCAGGAGGAAATTGTCAGCCTGCAGTAATTGATTGCCGAGCAAACACAAATGAGGCGTCAACACAAGCTAAGTAACTTAGTGAAGCAACTATAGTATTAGCATGTTAGTTTCTTGTATATACCAGGGTAATTATCCGTATACTAGTCCTAGATATTTTTATAGGTCTATAGGGGCATGTTTACTATTTAAGAAAGAGAATAAAAGGTATGGTTATCATTCCCATTCCCGAAAACGCTAGGAATGAAAAGAAAAATGGGCCTCGTGTTGTAAATATGTGTTGATTCCCGATTTCAGCAAGGTATTATCAACAAGGGACTCGTAACAAGGGGTTTATTCTAGAGGTGTGCTATCCACACATCCTATTTTACTTCTCACGCACCCCTTAATAATATATGTTCGTTGATCTTCTTTAATTCATCCGATCCGACGGTTAAAAATTAAAAATGTGTGTGAGAAATAAAATGGGATGTGTGGATATCACACCCCTTATCGTATAACTGAACAGTTTGGGTATCATCCTTTAAATTTTACGTATGATTTTCATTCCCGAAAATGGAAGTAAACATGTTCTAGCATATTTAGGGTGAAGTTTATTACAGTGTACAAGACGTGTAGTTTCATGTTCATATATATCACGTATATAAGACTTGCTTGCTCTCTTGTTTCCTGATGCATGGTTATAAAACTTTTGTGGACGGAATTTAATCAGAAATGAAGTCCTTTCAGTCAGTAACTTAATCTATATGATATTAGACAACAAGATGAAGATGCTAAGTTTTCTCTTCCTATCTTTCTTCTCTCTCAGTCAACTTTTTACGATTCCGTTTTCATCGTTTCAGTCTCTGATTGTCTGAATTGCTTCCCTGGAATCGTTAAACCCTTGAGCTATGAGCAGACCTCATGTTAGAAAGCCAGGTTTTCACAAATGAAGGGTGGTGAGTGTTGTGCTAGGATAGCACCAAACCCGTTGGAACCAACTCAAGCTAACCCACAGGAAATTTATCAAATGAAAATGCAAGAACAAAATATAAAAGACACCAAGATTTTAACGAGGTTCCTCAACAGTCAGTGTAACTGGAGTACGTCCTCGGAGCAGTAGGAGCTCACCCAATAATCCACTATCAACCAAATGGGAGTTTACAAAGTGTTGGCAATCTCACAACCCAAATAACCCAATACACCCAATAGCTCTCACACACCACAGAAACAAATAGAGAAAGAAATATAAGGTATAATTTCTTCTCTACACATATAGCTCAAAGCTATTACAACAATAACTATGATGGATGATTGCTAATAAAAAAGAAGAGCACATTCTTCTTCTTTTCAACAAAGGGTTGTTGCACCCTTTCTAATTTTCTGATGCTCTGCAGCTTGCACTCATTTTCTCTGCAGCTCTCTTCTCTCTTCTGCTCAAAACTGAAATTGAGCTATCCTTTTCTTCTCTATCTACCGAAACAAAACAATGACTTATTATTTAAACCAAGCCATCACTTTCGGCTAATAAAAAACCACAAAAGAAGAAAAAACATCATCATGATGCCTCCTCATCATGATGTCTTTATAATTTTATAACCAAAAGTTTTTTCTTTTCCTTTTTTTAATAGCCGAAAGTAATTGTTGTTTGGCCATAATTTAACAATCTCCACCTTGGCCAAATTTCGAAAACACCATGATAAGCCAACCAACACAATCAACACAAAAAAATCACTCCCAAACACTAGTACGAGAACAACTCATACCGAGCCAAATGCTCCAAAACTCCTACTGCTCAACGCCTTCTTTATATAGGCATAATGTGAGCCAAGTTCAAACAATGAACAAACTTGGCTACACCAACAACCTTAGTCAACATATCAGCGGGGTTGTCTTTAGTTGGAATCTTCTGGAGAATGATTTCCCCTTCACCAACAATTTCACGAACAAAGTGATAACGCACATCTATGTGCTTGGTCCTCGCATGATGAACCTGATACTTAGCCAAATAAATGGCACTCTGACTATCACAATGTACCTCCACCTGCTTCTGATCAACCCCCAAATCTGTAATCAGCCCATGTATCCAAATGGCCTCCTTTATAGCTTCAGCAACTGCCATATATTCAGCCTCTGTAGTAGACAAGGCAACAGACGACTGCAAAATAGACCTCCAACAAACTGGCCCTTTAGCCATAGTAAACACATAGCCTGTAGTAGACTTCCTTCCATCCATATCACCTGCATAATCTGAATCAACATAACCAACTGCAAAATGACCAATACCAGAGTCATCTCTCTCAAAGCATAAACCAACATCTCGAGTACCATGGAGATATCTCAATATCCACTTAGTTGCTTGCCAGTGCTCTTTACCTGGATTATGCATATATCGACTCACCATGCCAACTGCATGAGCAATATCCGGTCTAGAGCATACCATTGCATACATCAAACTACCAACCAAATTTGCATATGGTATATTTTTCATTTGCAGCTTCTCTTTATCATTTTTAGGACATTGTAGAGAACTTAATTTAAAATGAGGAGCCAAAGGGGTACTAACCGGTTTGGTTGAATCATGAACTCCAAACTTCCGAATCAACTTCTCAAGGTATTGTCTTTGATTCAAACTGATGAAACCCTTTGCTCTATCTCTAGTGATCTCCATGCCAAGGATCTTCTTCGCTTCACCAAGATCCTTCATCTCAAACTCATTCTTCATTTGCTTCTTCAATTTTTCAATCTCTTCAACATTTTTTGAGGCAATCAACATATCATCAACATATATCAACAAATAAATGAAAGACCCATCTTGCAACTTCTTGAAGTACACACAATGATCATATTGACTTCTAGAATAATTTTGGCCTCTCATAAATTTATCAAACCTCAAATACCATTGTCTTGGAGATTGCTTCAAGCCATAAAGTGATTTCTTCAATTTGCAAAACAAATTCTCCTTCCCTTTCACTATATACCCATCTGGTTGACACATATAAATCTCTTCATTCAAATCACCATGTAGGAAAGCCGTCTTCACATCAAGTTGCACAAGCTCAAGATCATACTGTGCAACAAGAGCTAACATAATGCGAATTGAGGAGTGCTTCACAACCGGAGAAAAGATTTCATTGTAGTCAATGCCCTCCTTTTGTGCATACCCTTTAGCAACTAATCTTGCTTTGAATCTCACATTGCTTTTCTCATCAGCATCTTCCTTCTTGGCATACACCCATTTGCAACCGATAGCTTTCTTGCCCTTAGGCAATTTAGCTAACTCCCAAGTCTTGTTCTTCAAGAGAGAATTCATCTCATCACCCATGGCATTGCACCACCTCTTCTTCTCCTCACTCTCAATGGCTTCTTCGAAATTAGATGGAATATCATCAGTGATAATAGGAAGAGCAAAAGAAACATAGTCACTATACCGAGCTGGCTTGGTAATTTGTCTCTTTCCTCTGTTTTTGGCAATAGACTCTTGAGGTGAAACTTGCTCTTCAACTTGAATAGAATCTTCAAGTTCAACTTCTTCAACATCCTCATGGTCTCCCACTTCTTCACTTGTAGTGGCTTCGACATCAGCGGAAATAGGATTTGAAGTACCAGATGCAACTTTCTCAAGCTCCACCTGTTGGACATCTTTCACATTCTTCTCAGAGACTTTGTACATACTTTCTTCATCAAATGTCACATCTCTACTAATTACCAGTTTCTTCATCTCTGGACACCACAACCTGTAACCTTTGACACCACTACTAAAACCAAGAAAGATAGCCTTTTTGGCTCTAGGATCAAGTTTATTTTCAGTTACATGAAAATAAGCAGGTGAACCAAAAATACGAATATGATCATAATCAGAAGAAGGTTTTCCAGTCCATACCTCCATTGGTGTCTTACCCTGAATAGCAGCTGAAGGTAACCGGTTGATGATGTGACATGCATAATTAACTGCTTCTGCCCAAAATGACTTGCTTAAACCCGACTGGGACAACATACATCTAACCTTCTCAAGCAAGGTTCGATTCAATCTTTCTGCAACTCCATTTTGTTGTGGAGTTCCCCGAACACTGAAATGTCTCACAATTCCTTCCTCTTTGCAAACTTTAAAGAAAGGATCGGATGTGTATTCACCACCATTATCCGATCTCAAAATCTTAATCTTTCTCCCAGTCTGGTTCTCAACCATTTTCTTCCAACCCAAGAAAATGCTCAACACCTCACTCTTGTGCTTCATAGTGTAGACCCAAGACCTTCTTGAATAATCATCAACAAAGGTCACGAACCAATGTCTACCACTCAAAGAGGGAGTCTTTGTAGGACCCCAAACATCCGAATGCACATAATCAAGAATGCCCTTCGTCTGATGTACAGCAGTACCAAACTTCACTCTAGTTTGCTTCCCCAAGACACAATGCTCGCAGAAATCAAGCTTACAAGTCGTGGCACCTTTTAGAAGACCTTGTTTCACAAGCCCTTGTAGAGCTTTCTCACCGGCATGGCCTAATCTCATATGCCACAATCTAGTAGTATCTGAATCAGATGTGCCCATATTTTCAGAGACTACATATGCTTCACCTGTCACAGTGCTTCCCTGCAATAAATACAAATGGCCACATCTAGGAGCTTTCATTACAACAAGTGCACCATAAGTAACTTTCAATGTCTGTCCATCTGAATGAAACCTGAAGCCCTTGGATTCCAGAGTACCCAAAGAAATAAGATTTTTCTTCAAATTCGGTACATACCGAACACCTGTCAACTCTTTAACCATGCCATCATGCAACTTCAAACGAACTGTACCAATCCCTTTTGTTGTGCAAGGATTATCATCTCCCATGAACACAACGCCACCATCAAACTCTTTCAAGCTTGAAAACCAATCCTTGTGAGGAGTCATATGATGAGTACAACCCGTATCCAACACCCACTTAGTAGCACAATCAAATGATGAGGAAGTGGTTAAAGCAAAATCAGAAAAATCTGTTTCAACCTCAGCAACATTAGCTTCAGAACTTTCTTTGCCTTTGGTCTTCAATTTAGGACAATCTTTCTTCCAATGACCCTTATTATGACAAAAGGCACATTCATCCATTTCCAAAGGTTTTCTACCTTTAGAGTTTCCTCTAGGTCGAGACTGTGATTTTTTCCTGCTAGAAGATGACCTCCTCTCCGATGATCTACCTCTAACAAATAAAGCTTCAGAGGTACTATCATGATTTTTATCTCTATGCCTCATTTCATAATTCATCAAGGCATTTGACACATCTTCAAATTTCACAGTTTCTTTACCATGCATAATAGTGGTAACAAAATGCTCATAAGAATCCGGCAAGGAATTCAACAATATTAAGGCCTTATCTTCATCCTTAATATCCTCATCTAAATTTAACAAGTCGGCAATCAACTTATTAAAAGCATCAAGGTGTCTAATCATTTTTGTACCTTCTTT
The DNA here is from genome assembly GCF_042453785.1 of Malus domestica. Lineage (NCBI taxonomy): Eukaryota > Viridiplantae > Streptophyta > Magnoliopsida > Rosales > Rosaceae > Malus > Malus domestica. Next base: position 35,451,827 of record NC_091662.1, on the reverse strand, counting down.
GTATTGGAAGCGGTAGAGTTTTTTCTTCAAGTGTAGCCGGTTCTCTGCACTCTTCGTCATATACTTGTCTTCCAATTTTTGCCACAACACACTTGCTACCGTCTCCCGCATCACAAAATACTTCTGAGTTTTTGCAAGGCACAACCGAATTGAAGAGCAAGCCCACAAATTTAATTTCTCCCATTCTGACTTCGACATGGCTTCTGGCTTCTCTCCCAAAGCGGCAAGTAGATCTTGTTGAGCCAACACATCTTTGACCTCACATTGCCACATCCCGAAGTTGTTTGTGCCATCAAACTTTTCCACTTCGAACTTTGCATTTTGCACCGTAGTTCTTGCAAACCCGGAGGTGCTTCCAAAAGGATTCTCATCTTGCCCGTCTGACATCTTTTGGCAACTAGACAGTACCCAAGAGCAACCAGTGCTCTGATACCAATTGTTGTGCTAGGATAACACCAAACCCGTTGGAACCAACTCAAGCTAACCCACAGGAAATTTATCAAATGAAAATGCAAGAACAAAATATAAAAGACACCAAGATTTTAACGAGGTTCCTCAACAGTCAGTGTAACTGGAGTACGTCCTCGGAGCAGTAGGAGCTCACCCAATAATCCACTATCAACCAAATGGGAGTTTACAAAGTGTTGGCAATCTCACAACCCAAATAACCCAATACACCCAATAGCTCTCACACACCACAGAAACAAATAGAGAAAGAAATATAAGGTATAATTTCTTCTCTACACATATAGCTCAAAGCTATTACAACAATAACTATGATGGATGATTGCTAATAAAAAAGAAGAGCACATTCTTCTTCTTTTCAACAAAGGGTTGTTGCACCCTTTCTAATTTTCTGATGCTCTGCAGCTTGCACTCATTTTCTCTGCAGCTCTCTTCTCTCTTCTGCTCAAAACTGAAATTGAGCTCTCCTTTTCTTCTCTATCTACCGAAACAAAACAATGACTTATTATTTAAACCAAGCCATCACTTTCGGCTAATAAAAAACCACAAAAGAAGAAAAAACATCATCATGATGCCTCCTCATCATGATGTCTTTATAATTTTATAACCAAAAGTTTTTTCTTTTCCTTTTTTTAATAGCCGAAAGTAATTGTTGTTTGGCCATAATTTAACAGTGAGGGTGCCACACCATTACACTCCGTAGCGTATAAAGCCCATTTTCAATGATTTATTCCAAAAAATAACAGATGGCATCGAACTCGATCTTCTGGTGCCCTTTCCGTACAGAAATTCTCTCTTGCAATTTAGACAATATCTTACTGGAATCACACAGTTGATAAATGCTTGCCGTGTATTCAAAAAGTACAACATTGGTCGAATAGATGCTTATCACATAGTGTTTTTGGTTACACTAGTGTCTCTCTTTTTTCGTTCTATGGTTAGTCACAATCCTACTATATACAGTATTGATTTGAATCGAGATGCAGTAAGTTGAAAAGGATAGATCCTAACCATCAAGATTGTGATCAACCTACACTAATATACACTAAGGAAGAGAGATAAGAGTTTGAATAAGAGATGCAATGGATTAAAGAGAAAGACCTAACCATTAGGACAATCCACCACTTCTTATACGACTGAAAGTTTTGTTAGTCGGAATAGGATCCTCTCCGGATCCTCTTTGTGGGGATCTGAAGGATCAATCAATCTTGTCCATTCATCGTATATCGTACGGTTAGAAAACATTTTAAATTTTAAATTAAATATAAATAGTACCTAACAAAAATTGGTCGCACGATGTACGATGAACGGATATGATTGATTAATTCCTGGATCCCCACAAAGAGGATCCGGAGAGGATCCTTGTCCTTGTTACACTACAAGAATTGTAACTATTAGGGGCATTAGATTAGATGCGGATATATGGATTTGCCTCTATTAATCTTCATTAAGAGCATAAATAAATATTTGCCTCTATTACTTCTTTTAGATGCGTAAGAAAATGCCTCTATTAAAATTTAGATATTAGAGGATAAGTACGCCTCTAATATATATATATATATATATATATATTTAATTTAATATTAGCATATGGGCACACACAAAGTGTGTGAATATTTTTTTTTGTTTTTGAAATAGAAGGAGAAAGGAAGAGAGTGATAGAGAATGTGGAAGTGAGAAAGTTATTTATTTATTTATTTATTTTTATTAGAGATATGTTACGATTACATGTAGGTGATGTTTTGAAAAAAAATAGCAAAATTTGGTTGTGTGAAATTACATTTTTGCCCCATATTTCTTATTCATGTTCTGTTTTAATTAGATGGTTAAACTGGTAATTTCATAGGATTTTGGTTGACAATGAGTGTTTTATTAATTAGTAGAGATACATTTCTAAATTCAACATATATTTTCCAAATTTAATAATTTCCATTAGGAGAGGATGTGAATATTTATGCAGTTATATTTAATTATTGGGTTATTATACAAAATGGTTCTTAAGATTTGCATGATCAATATAAATTGTCTCTGAGATTGAAAATCAATAGAAATGATCCCTAAGATTGTTCACCATCCATGATTTTGGTCATTCCGTTAAAAGCTCTTTGGGCAATTTTCAAAACTTTGTAACTCAATCGATTCTTAACCAAATTCAACCCATAATATATCAAAATGAAGATAAAAAAGTGTAGAACAGGATTATACCTATTTGGAACCCCAATGATTGCCGGAGACGGACGGAAAATAGCCTGAAAGGTGACTGGTCCGGGGGAAAACTGGAAAACTCGCCGAAAACTGGTTAAACTTTAAACGTTCATAACTTCTTCAATACTCAACCAAATCGAGTGATTCAAAAATGAAAATCATACTTCTTAATGAGACGAAGAGAATGATATCTTTATTTACTGCTAACTCGCCGTGGTTTGACTGAAAAACTGCTCGAAAGTGGCTAACTCGAAAATGGTTAGCCACTTTCAAGCTGTTGTTCGACCAAACAATGGCGAGTTAGCCTTCAAAGAAGGTACCATTCTCTTCGTCTCGTCAAGAAGTATTATTTTCGTTTTTGAATCACACGATTTGGTTGAGTATTGAAGAAGTTATGAACGTTTAAAGTTTACCCAGTTTCTGACGAGTTTTCCAATTTTTCCACGGACCAGTCACCTTGCAAGATATTTTCCAGCCATCTCCGGCAACCATTGGGTTTCCAAATAGGTATAATCTTATTCTACACTTTCCTATTTTCATTTTGATATATTATGGGTCGAATTTGGTTAAGAAACGATTGAGTAACAAAGCTTTGAAAATTGCCCGAAATCGTTTTTAACGGAAGGACCAAAATCATGGATGGTGGACAATCTCATGGATCATTTCTATTGATTTTCAATCTCAAAGACCATTTCTATTGATCATGCAAATCTCAGGGACCATTTTGTAGAATAACCCTTAATTATTTTGTATATTTCCTTAACGTAATAAATAAAAGAAATCATCAAAACCCTATTTCTCTGATAATCGCACATCAATCTCCCCTATTTTCTCTTCCTTTCACGGCACAAACTTCCCCATCTCCCTTTTCCTTCATATTTCTTGTCATGCTCTCTCTTTCTTTTCGAAATATTTTTTCTCTTATTTCCTTCTCCATTGGTTATTAATATTGCTATCTTTCTGACACATCCTGATCAAAGTTGAGGCATGTTGGCCGTCACCCGAAGGTGATGTAACCAAAGTGTGAATGATGTAAAAATGTGAATAAATTAAAATAGAAACTAGAACTTATTCAAACTACTAAAGTGAGTCCGCAGTAGTGGGTAGAACCTATAGAATACAAATGTTCAGAGCATAGATGACAAATAGTGCAGTCGAAACTAGAAAAATACTTAATACACAACGGGATAAGTTCCTACGTTTAAACAGGAATATGTCAGAATTGATGCTAATCCTCGCATGCCACAGAGTAGGTCAGCTATCTAGGACCTGGAGGGGCAAAAAGCAAAAGGGTGAGTGGGCACAAAAACAAAGGTTTATAAAATCCATTTACTTTATGAACATACTAACCCCTCGCTGTAAAACATGTATAGTTTCCAAAAAATCATACTACATATAGGTATGAAATCAAATGCATGTCAACAGTAAATCCAGGAGTATGCAACAACAAAATATCTCAACGGCGATATAAATATAATCATGTGCTCAAAAATCTATGCTAGCACACAAGTCAGAGTCGCCTAATGTGACTTGCACGACTTCACTTATTGCTCATCAATCTATGCTAGCACATAAGTCGGAGTTGCTGATGCGAAATATATAAGCACACAAATTAAACCCTCTTTTTGACAATTGTAGTATAGATGTAAGTAGGGTATCGTTCTAGGCCGGGGATTAGGAGGGATTGCTAATCTATTAAATTAACTTAAAAATATTAAATAAGACTCAAGGACACAAAACTAGGCTAAAAACTCTAATAACTCGAAACACACTTAAAATGACTCAAAATAATGAAAACAATTAAATTAAACACTAGGAACTGAAATGGACGGAAATTAAATTAAAAGACTAACAATAAAGAAAACTAAATAAATAATATAATTTAATAATGGATGGGTGTTTGGTTTTGATGAAAAGTAAATTAAACTTAATTAAATTACAGAATTGACAAAAACATGAAATTAAGGTGAAAGGATAAATGACGGACTAGCTAGAGGGTTCTTCTCCACACATGACACATATGCAACCTAAATTGATTTTCAGTTGTTCTTTCAATAAATTGTGAATCTCAATACTCCAGATTAACCGTGAACAGCACTTTTTTAATCTTCAAGTTTTCCTTAAGTTATTGAATTGGACGGAAAAACGCATACAACAATTCAAAACATTCTTCAAAAGTCCCCTACGTGAAAAGCACAATAGCGATACAATCAAAGATCATTAAACTTTGTGAAAACTATAAGCATCGACGAGGCATTCGTAACTATGAAAAGCATGATACTCTTGCCAAGAATTTACTTAACGTGATTGTGACTAGCAACCTTTACTACTTGTGAAAATAAGTTCATAACGATTAGGTGAAATTCACTTATATTCTAGCATCAAATTCATGCATGTAAATTAAGCGTGCACTCTCAACCAACATACACAAATCAGTTTTTATACGAACGGATAAGTAAATTGAAATCACAACTTATGAAATCACAACCGAAGGTAATCAATTCATATTACAAATATATTCATGGTTTCGAATTAACCTCTAGCCAAAATAAAATTAATTACACATTATTAAAATAAAAATAAAATAGGAGTTTGGAAAGATTAAACCGAAAGAAAGGATCTGCTGCTTGGACTCTGAACTGCATGGACTCTGAACTGCATTTTCATGCTGACCTCCTGTCCTCCTCGCCACTGACTTCCCTTCCTCAAGCTGCCCAATGGCAGCACTCTCCTCTCGGTCCTCTTCCTGCGTCTCTGCGAGCTGCCCTCCTTCTTTCTGTTTTCCTGTGCTGTCTGACCTCGCTGCCAAAGGGCAGCTTCCCCCTTCCCTTCTCTCCGCAGCTTCACGCTGCCCAAAGGGCAGCCCTCTCCCTCCACCAATTCCCCCGTCTCACTTCTATATCCTCCTCCCCTCACTTTGCTTTTCGTGTTTCTTATTCCTCCAGTCTGCCAGTGCCTCTCTGCCCTCACTTTCTGCACGCTGTTTTCTGACCCGCCAGCTGCAAAGGCAGCTCCCTGACTTCCTTCTGCTTTCCGTCTCTCCCTGACCTCACTGCCAAAGGACAGCGTTATTCCCCCCGTGTCTCTATCTCACGCTGCTTTAAAGCAGCCTCTCCCTGCCTTTTATTTTATTCTTTCCCTCTCTGGCAGCCTTGCTGCCCTCAATTCTGTCGGTCTTCACAGCTTTCCACCTGCAAGGGCCCGCATCAATCCCTTCTATCTCTCCTCTTGTTCCAAAATTATTCCCCCAGCTGTCTCCCTATTTTTCTTTTCTGACCTTTTACTTTTCTTCCGCTGGCAGCCTACCTTCTTGGATTCTCCTTTCACAATATAATACAAAATTGATTTGTATCATAAACTCTAAATTAGTAGCAGTTTGGGAATTAAGAACAAATTCAAGTAACAAATCCAAAACCAATATTCTATGAAACAATCAATTCAATGCATATAAAATAAACCAAAATAAAACCCAATCCAAAAATAAAATCAATATTCTTTCTGTTTATTATTTAAAACTCATTTATGCTATTTTTATTTTCTTTGCATAACAAATCCTATAAACACAAAAATAACATAAATAGCTCAAAAATATAAGGAACTAACTAAGAAAAGACGAGTGAATTCGAAGTAAAAATATATATAAATATGATCCGATCAAATACCCCCACACTTAACTTTTGCTAGTCCTCGAGCAAAACAAAGAAAACATGAAAAAGTAATAACAAGAAAAACATTAGCTTCCCTCTATGTGACCCTCATAGAATTTCATTCAAGAAAACAAATCATCAAGAACCATAGCTAGCACCAAACAAACTAATCCAAGTTCATTTTCCTTATTCAAATATTAGCAGTAATCTTTAAATCATCCTTGAAGTGTAGTGTGTGAGATAGCCATGCTAATGCAATTTCAAGTTTTTATTTTTAAAATCATCATATGCAAACTAGCGACCTTCTCACTGGATATGCACTCAATCACACATGTGTTTAGTTTTAATGTGTTTCGCTCAAAGAATCAAATGTGAAATTTCTACCATAAGCTTGCATAAAGATCACTTCTCCATAGTCATAATTGCAAAACTTAAATCAAGAGGACTTTTATTGAATGTAATGAGGCTTAGGGATAGGGTTATTGAAACGAAAGAATAGGAAAACACAAGTTCCAAGCTACATTGCAAGCAATTCTTTTCTTTAGATTTATAAGAACTCAAGCTCTCCAGCAATTCTTCTAACACCTCCAACCACACCCTTAAACTGAAACTTTAAAAACATTTTTTTTTTTCTTCGTATACAATCTTTCTTTTTCTTTTTCTTTTCTCTTTTTTTTTTTTTTTTTTTTTTTTTTTTTTTTTTTAATACAAACATGAAATACCCCCACACATATTCTTTTGCTCAAACATCTTCACAATACTTCACAAACGTTTCTCATAAGACAATCTCGCATTGCTCGCTTGGAAAGGGTAAGAAAAAATGTTTCAGGTATAAGGGTAGACATATCTGGTGATAAGAAATAAAAGGTTCAACATACACGGCTCAAATTGGCAATCTAATGATATCATTTTTCTTTGGGAAACATGGTTCTTTGGGCCATAGTGGTAAACCTAATGCCTCTATCATTTCCAAATTCATGCAATCAATGACAAACATTTCGAAAGATCGTTACGCAAGTTCTAGAGATGTATCTCACATAAGTTCATCACACATAAAAAAAATAGGAGTGTATGAAAAATGCACACACTTTCAATAGGCTCAAAAACTCACATAGGATGTATATGGTCACTAAATTCACATATGAAGCTTTAAGTCATGCTTTAGTTTCACATCAACAAGGCTATGTGCATTTGGTTTTTTCAAAGATGATCAAACATGTACAAAACTAACAAGAGAATTAGGAATTTCACAAAACACATGTTAACTAAGTTCTTGATAATCATGATTCAAAATTTGATCCAATTATATCATTGGGTCGGGAAACTAACAAAAATCTAATTCAAAACAATAAGGGAAACAAGACAATTTTTATTTTTTAAATTTTCCGATTTTTTTTTATTTTTTTTATTTTTTTTTTATTTTTTTATTTTTATTTTTTTTAAAGAAAACAAAAAGCAACAACACAGAAACAAATGAAAGTCTAGAGATGTCTACCCCCACACTTAAACTTGACATTGTCCCCAATGTCAGAAAATACTATAATGCAAATAAAAAATAAAATAAAACAAATAAATAATAAGAAACAAAATAACGCAATTGGACTGAAAACTTCCCTAATTTGCAGTAAAATCAAGCGATGACCCCCAAGCTAAAATTCTGCAATCAACTTCAAGGGTGGAAATAACCAAAAGTTCCTGCAAAGAAAAGAAATAATTCAGTTAAGTACGCAAGAAAATTAATTAAAAAAAAATTGCAAACGAAAAATTGAAAATTACGATAAAAGATAATGAATAAAACTAATAAGTAATCATTGGTCGTGCTTGTTGACTTTCCACAGCTTTCCTCTTGAACAGGGTGACACTTAGCTTTTTACTATTTGATGATATTGTACGGCGGAGCTTTGCTCTTTGGGAATGTTGCAGTTCCTTATTTGTTCTCCAAGCAGATGTGGCAGCTTCTCTAGTTCCTCAGTTCGGACTCCTTCCGCTGGGATGATTGTGCAAGCTGCATTCTTCTCTGCTTGTTTCTTCTGCACAACGGGCAGGCACGAGGGAAAGGTGTTGGTCCTTATTTCTTTCTTCAATCTTTCCAAGTGCCCACCTCTTGCTTTCTTTCTCCTTGTCCCTAGCTGAATTGTCTCCACATGCTTTGAGGTATCATTTTCACTTCCCTTACTGTCCCCCAGGCAGATGTGGTAGACGAAGAGAAAGCATAAAATGATGAAGATGAGTACTCGAGAGCAAGGCTAGGTAAGCAATCAGGAAGGGGTTCCAGGCAGTTGGCTCCAGATCGGAAGATTGATACCAAATGCTGGCTGATTGCTCTCTTTCTCCTTGTCGGAAAACAAAGACAAGGAGAAGGACATGGAGAAAGCATGATATGAGATACTCTTGCTTTCAACCTTTATGATATGAAATACTTTTGCTTTGAATGGGTTGTTCGCAGGAGTATCCCAAGGAATGAGGAACACAGAGTGACTCGAGAGGATTCTTTGGGAATGCATTTTCGGAGATGAAGAGGTGTTGAGAGGGTGTGCTGAGAGAGTGTGCTTTTGCTGTGGAAGGCGAAGGTAGAAACTTATAGGACTTGTCTTCACAACCGGAACTGTTCTCTCACTTAGTGTCGGCAGCCGGTGGATGGGTGAAGAATACAAATTACGCGCTTTCTGACAAAGCTGCCCGTAATTTCCGCAAAGCTGCCAGTTGCATGTGACAAGTGCTGACTAGGCTGAGAGAGACAGATGGTTGGAATCGGCACTTCGACATGGCTGCCCGTGATTTTCGCAGAGCTGAGTTTGCGTGTGACGGGTGACAACACGTCTGGACGAATTGATCTTGCGAAATCCGGGGTTCGGCTCGTGGTTTCTGAGCAAGCCCAACTTTTAAGAAATGAACGCCTCTTTTGAGAAAAGAATCCGGCTTTTGAGAACGGAAACTCCTCTTTTGAGAAAAGAATCCGGATTTTGAGAAAGGAGCCCCGACTCTTCGATTTGCGAGAGGACGCTTCTCTGAGGAGCGCCTCTTTGATTTCTTCTTTTTATAGAGGCGTTAATTTTGTTCCACAACACACTTGAGTACCCTCCTGTAAACACTCCCTTCTTGCACTTGTTTAATCTTGATCATTCCGACTCTCTTCTTTCTTTACCACCTCTGAAAAATGTCTGGCCCTTCTGATCGTCGTTTTGACTTGAACATTGGTGAAGAGGCAGCTCCGCCTTCACCAGACAACATATGGCGGCCATCCTTCATATCCCCTACCGGTCCCCTTACCGTGGGGGATTCGGTGATAAAAAATGATATGACAGCTGCGGTGGTGGCCCGAAACCTTGTCACTCCCAGAGATAACAGACTGCTCGCAAGGCGGTCTGATGAATTGGCGGTCAAGGAGTCTCTGGCTCTCAGTGTGCAGTGTGCGGGTTCCGTATCCAACATGGCCCAACGCCTATATGCCCGAACCCGTCACGTTGAATCCTTGGTGGCTGAAATACAGAGTCTCAAGCAAGAGATTAAAGGGCTCAAGCATGAGAATAAGGAATTGCACAAGCTCGCACACAGCTATGCCACCAGCATGAAGAGGAAGATTGACCAGATGCAGGACACCGATGGTCAAATTTTACTTGATCATCGGAGGTTTGTGGGTTTGTTCCAACAACATCTGCCTTCGTCCTCTGGAGCGGTACCGCGTAGTGAAGCTCCAACTGATCAACCTCTGCTGCCTCCTCCTTCTGTGGCCCCGCCGACTGCTGAAGCCCCGCCTACTACTGAAGCACCACCCGACCAATGAATACTATTAATTTACATCATTGTAAAATATTTGTACTTTTTTATTTTTATTTTTTTATTTTATATATGTAAATTAATGTAAAGAGACTTTGGTTAACCTTCCCCCACACTTAAACTAAATAACACAAACTCACAGAAATCAACCAAATAACACAACTAACTAAACAAAACAAAATGAAAGCAGTAAAGATAAGGGTGGAAGAATGCAAAGCTGATTGGGTTAGTGATTCCAAAGTCTCCCTTCGTTGAATGCTTGGGTTGCCTCCCAATAAGCGCTTGATTTAACGTCTTTAGCCGGACGCATCTTTCCTTTAAATTTCCCTCGGCTCCATTTGAACCTAAAATCAAAGAAAGAAAAAATAAATCAAATATCAAAAGTAAAATACACAAACACCAATATAAACATAAACAAAAACAAAAATAAAAGGATTAGCAAAGTTGCTAATCCCCGGCAACGGCGCCAAAATTTGATGCGAAATATATAAGCACACAAATTAAACCCTCTTTTTGACAATTGTAGTATAGATGTAAGTAGGGTATCGTTCTAGGCCGGGGATTAGGAGGGATTGCTAATCTATTAAATTAACTTAAAAATATTAAATAAGACTCAAGGACACAAAACTAGGCTAAAAACTCTAATAACTCGAAACACACTTAAAATGACTCAAAATAATGAAAACAATTAAATTAAACACTAGGAACTGAAATGGACGGAAATTAAATTAAAAGACTAACAATAAAGAAAACTAAATAAATAATATAATTTAATAATGGATGGGTGTTTGGTTTTGATGAAAAGTAAATTAAACTTAATTAAATTACAGAATTGACAAAAACATGAAATTAAGGTGAAAGGATAAATGACGGACTAGCTAGAGGGTTCTTCTCCACACATGACACATATGCAACCTAAATTGATTTTCAGTTGTTCTTTCAATAAATTGTGAATCTCAATACTCCAGATTAACCGTGAACAGCACTTTTTTAATCTTCAAGTTTTCCTTAAGTTATTGAATTGGACGGAAAAACGCATACAACAATTCAAAACATTCTTCAAAAGTCCCCTACGTGAAAAGCACAATAGCGATACAATCAAAGATCATTAAACTTTGTGAAAACTATAAGCATCGACGAGGCATTCGTAACTATGAAAAGCATGATACTCTTGCCAAGAATTTACTTAACGTGATTGTGACTAGCAACCTTTACTACTTGTGAAAATAAGTTCATAACGATTAGGTGAAATTCACTTATATTCTAGCATCAAATTCATGCATGTAAATTAAGCGTGCACTCTCAACCAACATACACAAATCAGTTTTTATACGAACGGATAAGTAAATTGAAATCACAACTTATGAAATCACAACCGAAGGTAATCAATTCATATTACAAATATATTCATGGTTTCGAATTAACCTCTAGCCAAAATAAAATTAATTACACATTATTAAAATAAAAATAAAATAGGAGTTTGGAAAGATTAAACCGAAAGAAAGGATCTGCTGCTTGGACTCTGAACTGCATGGACTCTGAACTGCATTTTCATGCTGACCTCCTGTCCTCCTCGCCACTGACTTCCCTTCCTCAAGCTGCCCAATGGCAGCACTCTCCTCTCGGTCCTCTTCCTGCGTCTCTGCGAGCTGCCCTCCTTCTTTCTGTTTTCCTGTGCTGTCTGACCTCGCTGCCAAAGGGCAGCTTCCCCCTTCCCTTCTCTCCGCAGCTTCACGCTGCCCAAAGGGCAGCCCTCTCCCTCCACCAATTCCCCCGTCTCACTTCTATATCCTCCTCCCCTCACTTTGCTTTTCGTGTTTCTTATTCCTCCAGTCTGCCAGTGCCTCTCTGCCCTCACTTTCTGCACGCTGTTTTCTGACCCGCCAGCTGCAAAGGCAGCTCCCTGACTTCCTTCTGCTTTCCGTCTCTCCCTGACCTCACTGCCAAAGGACAGCGTTATTCCCCCCGTGTCTCTATCTCACGCTGCTTTAAAGCAGCCTCTCCCTGCCTTTTATTTTATTCTTTCCCTCTCTGGCAGCCTTGCTGCCCTCAATTCTGTCGGTCTTCACAGCTTTCCACCTGCAAGGGCCCGCATCAATCCCTTCTATCTCTCCTCTTGTTCCAAAATTATTCCCCCAGCTGTCTCCCTATTTTTCTTTTCTGACCTTTTACTTTTCTTCCGCTGGCAGCCTACCTTCTTGGATTCTCCTTTCACAATATAATACAAAATTGATTTGTATCATAAACTCTAAATTAGTAGCAGTTTGGGAATTAAGAACAAATTCAAGTAACAAATCCAAAACCAATATTCTATGAAACAATCAATTCAATGCATATAAAATAAACCAAAATAAAACCCAATCCAAAAATAAAATCAATATTCTTTCTGTTTATTATTTAAAACTCATTTATGCTATTTTTATTTTCTTTGCATAACAAATCCTATAAACACAAAAATAACATAAATAGCTCAAAAATATAAGGAACTAACTAAGAAAAGACGAGTGAATTCGAAGTAAAAATATATATAAATATGATCCGATCAGTTGCCTAATGCGACTCGTACAACAAGACTAGGTGCAATGATAATATACGCTCTAGTGCTACAATCACGTGAAGATTAGTGATATTCGCTGCCACATACAAGTTGAAATTGTCTATTGCAATCTGTACGACATGACTAGCACCTACTTGGATCCAAGGCGAGCGTGCGGTGTTGATGTGAACAACACAGGAAAGACTAGCCTGGCCCTGGGCTGAGCACTAACACCTGGGTGTAGCAATGATGAGTAGAATATATGAATATAAGCATGCCATAATGATTCAACAATTTCAATCAACATAATAACCTTAACTATACTTACTTGCACATCCTGTAATTATTTTAGCATTTCACAACAGTACAACATTTATGAGCAGGTAAAATGCATATAAATATGCCATAACTATATATAAATCTCAACCACATAACAACATTTTTAAAATTAACAAAACATGGCATAAAATGCATAAATCAATTTAAAAACATTTGTGGAAACTATAAAGTTTATATATATATATATATGTATATATATATGTGTATATATATATATATGTGGATATATATGTGTATATATATATATGTGGATATATATATATAGGTGTGTATATATATATACAAAAACAAAAATGGCCACTCACTGATATGTCGATGGATCGTAGCCCCCTAGTCTCACTTGTCCTCTTACGTCCTCAAGGTAAGTTTTCCCTATATGCGAAACAACTAATACTAATTGGTTAATAAGGACATACACTAAAAGCTGGGAATAACTCCCCATAGTTTGCTTAAACGGAAGGTTTAAATGTACGAAAATGTTCTACTCGAAGTCACAGACCCACACGTGTCAACCACTCGCCAGTCGGAGGCTGGACTTGCCCTCATGCGTCGCCCAACCCACGGCCACACGCAGGCACGCGCCTGACAGAACCCTAAAGGACGTTAGGAATATTTCGTTAAATAGTAACGGCGTTACCTGACGTCGTTAGAATATTCCATCAAGTTTGACGGAATATTCGTCATCTTCTCTTGTGGGTTGTCGTTGGCCACCGTCTGGTTTAGTCAAAAATTGGAAAAAGTGGCTAGTTTTTTGGAAAATTTTCAAACCTTTATAGCTTGCTCATTTCCCAATCATTTTTGACAAACTTTATATGGAAATGAAGTTCTTGAGGAGTAGAACAAGTCTATACCTTTTAGAGGTCCAAAAGGTGGATGAAAATGGCTTGAAAGGTTCAGTCAAAAACTCGACTCCTTGAACTCGCTTGTTTTTATGTTGAACCTTCTTTAAACTTGTACTAGGAGCTTCGGGGAGTTGAGTAGAAGCTTCTACAACCTTCAAAACATCATAACTCGGCCGGGATCGCGTCGGTGAAAACTCGTCCGAGTTGGAGCTTCCAAGTTGCTCCTCGTTGACCATTCAACCAACTCGTGATCAGTTGGTACGGTTGTGATTGTGGGGTCGAGTGGAGCACAATGGTGGTGGTCACTGGTTCGATCTATGAGTTTGATGGTGGGTGTATGTGTTACAGAGGATGGCTCGGGTGCAGGGAGAGAGAGACGAAGAAGATGAGAGAGAGTGATGTGTTTTCTGATTGGCTGAGCAAAGAGAGATGATGACTGATTGGGTGAAAGAAAGTGGGAAGCAAAATAATTGGTGGTGAGGTGTAAAGCACGGATCCGGTTTTAAAGAAGAAAAATGATAGGATTTTGTACATATGAAATCACAAGAAATTTACCGTACCTTATCAAAAACAGTGTTTTACACTGAATAATTTAACACACACTTGTAATGACGAGTACAATTTAATTGTGATAGTAAGAAAAATAATTTAAAGCTGCATAATTGCATCCATGACACTTTGCCAACAAGGGCATAAATGTCAATTTACACACTTAGGAAGAAATTACATAGGAAATTAGGGACTGGTAGTCACACTTTTAGTATTGTTTGATTAAATTTTTTCTCTCTCGATCTGCTATTTTGCAGGTATATTTGACGGGGTGTGAAGAATTTGAAGTGAATTGGTTATAAATCTTTTGGTTGTGTTCTTTATTTATCTTTTCTGTTTTATTTTTGTATACATTAGATGTTTTATTTTTGTATACATTAGATGATGAATTTCATCATGAATCCAGATTGGATGAATTAGGTTTGATTTTTCTGTTTGTTTTGCAGGTTTTGTATGCTATTCGTATTGCGATGGGTAGATGTTTATCCTCGTTTCTTTTCATGTGAGTTCTACTCAAACATTGTTTTCATTATATTGCATTAATTTTATCTGTTTATATGATTTTGTTTTTCTTGTTCGTGTGAAATGTTGTTACCCAGAAATAGATCAAAGAATGGATCATGGAAGATGCATCATTTTGGTGTATTTGTATTTATCCATCATGTGTCGATCGAAGTTTAATCTTGTATATCTAAAGAGTTTTGAATGAAAAGTAAATTTTGATTCTACTTTTGATTGTATTGATTCCATGATGATATATTAGATTTGAACCAAAAATTTTAACACGAAAGAAACCTATTAATAATATCATTTATGGGGAATGAAAACGTTTTTCAATTAAAACAGGTCCAATTATTTATTTATAGCATTAAATTGTAAAATTTGTTAATATTATTAATATTATAATAATACAATAGGGGCAGAATTAAATGTCTTTATTGCTTAATTGCCAGCATGGAATCTAAAACAGTAGGAGCGGAAATAATCATAATTGAGTGCGGAAATAGTATTAGCGACGCCACTTTTAGAGGCGATTATGTTATTCGCGACTCCTCCTTTTTAGGGGCGAAAATCTATGATAAATCCCCCCAATAATGTTTAATAGATGCCAATAAAATTGCCTCTAATACTTACAATTCTTGTAGTGTTAGTCAACCTTTGCACATGATTCTTCCTGTGTTTATTATTTTGTTCCTGCTTCCAATTTTGTTAGTTGTCCTTCGACTATATGAGGAGAAGGTTGAGGAATTTCAAAGAACGGGGAGGATCAAGGTGGCTAAATTGTGAAGTTCATTGTATTGAATATAAGTCCCACAACGGGAAATTGGAAAAATAAAACACAATATATAAATGTATGGTTCTACTCTTAATAACATCAAGGTCTTTTGGGTTAAAATTCAACACCTAATAATAGGTAGGTGGTTAAGTTGGGACAACATCGATATGGTTAGGAGTGGACAATGAAATGTCTCTCTGAATATTTGACACATTGTGACTTTGAAACTTGGTTACAATACATCTAAGTACTTAGTACAATCACTGATTAATTATCAGATGTAATGTAATGACATCTAACGACCATTTGACCTTCAGTAGGTGATTGCTTCTATTTCGAAGGCATGATCTTATGTAGTTGTCTAGGGGTTCTGATTGAACAAGGTGACTCCAAACCTTAGTGTGTAGTTACCTCTTTCTTTGTCGTAAAAGATAACTTGCAATTGTGCATGGTTTCTCTTTCCCTGTGAAGCGAAATCAGCTCTGCAATTGCTCAACAGTAATGGAGAAAATTAATACTTGTGTTTGTGGACATATGCATCAGCCGCTCTCTCACTTGCATGTAATGATGGAGATCAAGGGGACATCTTTAACAAAGGTCAATTATTCATTTTGTCAGATTCCATTTTTATTTATCTTCTTCTATCTTATTAAGGCAAAAGGTTTTATGGTTAAAAGTTCAAATCATTTAAAAAATATCCTTTGTTTACAAGTAATAAAAAGAAAAAAAGTTATATGGGGTAAGAGGGTTGAATTGTTTTGCGTTGTGATGCTTTCGTCAAATTAAACACGAAGTTAGTTCTTTTAAGATGGCTATCTTTGTGATCGCTGATGAGGTGGTGAAAACGGTGCGATCAACGTTTGCAGGTTAAGGATTATGATTTCTTTTTTATTTTCAGCCTTTTTGCTAGATAGACTTTGACTATCCCCACTTTATTGGGCTAGTTTGATGAGAAAGTATTGACTTTTCTCATTAAATGAAATTTCATTTTTTTTAACCTAAAAAAGGAGTCTTTTATTCTCATTACTTAGTTAAGAGGCAAAAGTTGTTTTCTTGCATTTTTTATTTTCACTTTTTCGAAAATAAAAATATTTCTTAATAATTATTTTCAATTTTTTTATAAAAACTTGAAGCAAAAATTAAAATTAAAATTAAATATATATATCAAATCGCTCCTAATGAAGAAAGTGAAGCAGCCCCTAGTCACTCACCTACATCCACGAAATTGCTACATCTCACTATCTTCAAGATCTCACTGATATTGCGAAGGACCCATATGAATTGTTCATGCAACATTTTGCCCCATAATATTGTAGTTTAGCGATGATAACTATTTCCCTCATAAACCTCGAGTGAGACATTTCTTGGACAACAGAAGGGCACATGGCAACAACCTCAGCAAACCCCGCATGCGAAGCAGCCTACCAACTGGCATCAACATTAATTTTGACAAACTGGGGGCCCGGTGGAAACCATTGGGCTGTTGTCGGAGTGACGTGGCTGCTTGACATCAAATTCAGAGCGGGAACACGAGAAGCTTCCATAAACGCACTGGTGTTGGTGGAAATGGCAGCAATCACCTGTTTCGGGTTAATCGGTTGTCCTTGGAAAAGAAAGCAACATCTAGCTTTTCAGATGGTAGCTTCGTTGTAGCTCGTAGGTACCGTCTTTCTGCTCCATGCATTGCGGCGGCTGAGGCACTAGCCATTCTTCATTGGTGCAAGTTGGGTATTTCCTTGGGTCTGAACTCATTTATCATTGAATCCAATTCATTGGAGTCAATTTCATGCCTTAGGGATACGCTAACAAATGGCAGTTGGGAGGCTTTTCCCGCTCTAGTAAAGAGCAAGAAACTGGGAGAATCCTTTCAAGACTGTTGCTGGTCTTGGATCCCAAGATCAGCCAATATGGCGGCAGACCACCTGGCATCGCGAAGATGTTTGGAGATGTGTGACTTAACTTGGGTCGATCGACCCCTATCTTCTCTTGTTCATGTCCTAAACAATGATGGGTTACCTTGCCCCCCTTAAATTTATGTATTGATAATGTAAGGGGTGACGTCTTAACTTTGGTAGCGGCGTCGGGTTCTCTTTCAACCCCTTACACTGCTTAGTTTTGATCCTCGTTATTTTGCTTGCCTCGCAGTAGGCTTTCATTTTTACTTTTGGCATCTTTGCCCTGATAATGAGAACTTCCAGTTCACCAAAAAAAAAAAAAAAGGGCACATGGTTTCCCTACTCTCTTGCTTTCTAGTTTTGTCCCCTTTATGTAATTTATAACTTCATCTTCCGACCTTTCCTTTTCATCTTTTCTTTATAAAATATCGATGGTACAAGAATAATTTTATTAATAACAAAAAAAAACTATACTTAATTAAAAGGAAAATCACTAAAAAAAATCAGAAGGAACATAAACCTAATGCCTCATAATATAAGAAAAAAAGATTAAAAAAATACATGAAAAAGAAGGAGGAGATATAAACCTTACCCCTCTAGAAACGAAAACAATAAATGTACAAGGAAAAAAGGGAGAACATGAAACCTAACCTCTAAAGTCAAACCTAAGGGTGTAAACCTGCAAAACAAATTTAACAACATCACAAGGTTATGAAAAAAACAAGAAAGTGAAACAAACCTATATGTCGAGAGATACATTAATTTGATAAGTGCAAGCCAGCAAAGCTCATATAGTCTGAAAACAAAGCAGCACGAGTTGCCAATGAGGGAATCAAGCCATACCAAAGTTGGAATCAAGCCCATGTTAGCAAAATTATCCGGAACAATATTTCCTTCACGATATATGTGAGAGGCTTACAAAGTTATCTTCCAAATGCGGTCCAAACAAATAGACTGTTGATATGAAGAGGCCAAGGAGAATTAAAATTAGTAGATTGGAGAGCATAAAAAATACTAGAATAGTCACTTTCCAACCAAAGATATTGTCAACCTTGCTAATATGCAAACTCTACACCAATAATAATTGCTGATTATTTTGTGAAAAAGAGTTGCGATAACCAATCCCTTGGCAGAAACCACTAAGAAACTGACCATAACAGTCCCTGAAAACTCATCCACAAGTAGTAGGACTAGGATTTCCTTTACAAAAATCATTTGTATAAAGTTTAATCCAAGGAAACCGAAGAGAAGACCAAAGCACAGGAAGAAAACTTGGCGCCTTGCGAGGAATATGTTGGATCCCCAAAAAAGAAATGATACAAGTGCTAAAACCCTTAGAGTAATCAAGAATAAGCTTCCCACCATGAACGATCCTAGAATTGATAGACATGCAAAGGCGATGAATATAGATAGGGTGACCCTAAAAAAATAAACTTATTTTGAGGTTTCCAAATAGCAGAAATAGTAGAACGACCCACAAAAATTCAAACATTGTATAACTATTGGAAAAGGGTGTGCTTAAGTACTTAGACATAAAAAATAAAAAATTAAAAAAAAATTAAAAAAAAGCAACCAGAGAATTTGAAAAAGACAAAGAGGTACCAAATTGACATGCTAACCACCTCCAAAGCTATCTCAATATCCAACAACGGAAGAAAAGATGAATAGTAGATTCCTCAGAATTATAGCATAAACAACAAATGGATGCCAAAGAAATACCACGTCCTTGTAGTGTACATTCGGTAAAAAGTTTATCGTGAAAAAGCCACCAAACCAAAATAAATAGTCGAGGCAAAATAAAATGTTGCCCAACAACTTAGCTCAAGCACAATGGCTATGTTTTCTTCAAATAAGATGATAATCAGAAGAAAATGAAAAGTTTCCAGTAGATTAGGGCTCCCAGAACAATTTAGGTAAATGTAGAATATATTGCACCACAAAAAGAGAATAAATCCATAAAATAATCTGGCAAAGACCAACTTTGAGGCTCAATAACATTTGAAGCCGAAAAAGATCTATAAGTAGTGAAATGACCAAAGATAATAAAGGGCTAATAATTGAGTCATCCAGCTATTTTTCGAACCAAAAGGAAATTGACTTTCTATCATGAATAATCCAACAACCATTATTATTCAAAATAGGCAAAGCACGCTTCAAACCATGCCACATAGAAGACTACAAAATAGTATCATGTTTTTTGTAAGGCGCAAGAAGAAAATGTGGACGAGCGAAAGAACCCCACAAAGAAAAGGATTGCAAAGCATCCCAACAAACTAAGCAAAGCCATCAAGTTCAAAACAACTAAATCACGAATACCAAGCTCACCTACAATTAATATCACAATAATTAATATCATTTCAAAATTCACTCTAACAAAAATTTAATCAAATAATTTTTTTTTAGAACAAGTTGGAATTACAATGATGTAGGATCTTTACAGATACAATCATACTACATATACCTTGTAACGGAATGAGAAAATTGTGAAACTAAATACAATTATGGTTACAGTGATGTCCAATTTCAGCGACTGCATCAGTTGTCATGTTGGCTTTGTGGAAGATATGTGTGAATTATATTCCTGAAAATTGGTTTCCTGAGGTGAATAATGTCTTCAATAGCCGACTTTATTCTTCCAAGAAGTTGCACCTTGCCACTAATGATGTTGATAAGGACTTGTGAATCTCCTTCTACTGAACACGAGTGATTCCCAGTATTAATACCCATAAAATTAAGTCCTTGTATAAGACATGTAGCATCTGCTTGCAAAATTGACGTATTAGGCTAAGACATTCGCATATCCTTATAGATATGTTGTCTCAATACATATGTTAAAGTTCCTTTCTCTAAGCTGATGGGGACTTGTATGAGGAGGTCCACTCAATTCTCTACTATACAGTACATACAGCCGCAGCTCATAAGAAATCACGTCTTTCTCCCATTGTTTTTGCTTAAAAAAATAAGCTCTTCCGACTTTTTCTAATCATACTTGACCTCCTTCAAGTTATTTTGTATAGTTTCAAATAAAATTTTCTACATCTGCATTGTGCATCAAACAAGTATGAAGTATATACATCAACTTGAATTTCCAAACAGATCTACTAACTCTTTCTATGAGTTGAACCATCTGCTTCAACTGAGGGTACTAGGGCAAGGCCGTAGATCACTGACTAATGACAAACTACATTTTACAACCTCGCAACTTGAAGTCAATTATCTTTTCTCGCTTTGGTTTTTGATGTCATATCTATTCAGATATTTCTATGAGCTCAACCATTTGGGTACTGCCACCAACTACAAGCTCGAACCTTGACGTATCGGGTTTCAGTTACGTTTTCTCGCTTCGGTTCTGATGGCATATGGATTTGACTCTTTCTATGAGTTGAACCATCTGCTTCAACCGAGAGTACTAAGGCAAGGCCATAGATCATCGACTGATGACTAACTATATTTTACAACCTCGCAACTTGAAGTCAATTATTTTTTTTCTCGCTTCGGTTTTGATGTCGTATCTATTTATATCTTTCTATGAGCTCAACTATCTGAGCAAGGCCATAGATCACCGACTAATAACTAACTGTATTTTACAACCTCGCAACTTGAAGTATTGAGTTTCAGTTACGTTTTCTCGCTTCGGTTTTGACGTCATATGGATTTAACTCATTCTATGAGTTGAACGATTTGCTTCAACGGAGGTACTAGCTGGGCAAGGTCATAGATCACCAACTGATGACCAACTACATTTTACAATCTTGCAACTTGAAGTCAATTATATTTTCTCGCTTCGGTTTTGATGTCATATCTATTTAGATCTTTCTATGAGCTCAACCATCTTGGCAAGGCCATAGATCACTGACTGATGACTAACTGCATTTTTCAACCTCGCAACTTGAAGTATCGGGTTTAAGTTACATTTTCTCACTTCGATTTTGACGTTTTATGGATTTAACTCTTTCTATGAGTTGAACCATGTGCTTCAACTGAGGGTGCTAGGGCAAGGTCAAAGATCACTGACTAATGACTAACTACATTTTACAACCTCGCAACTTGAAGTTGTTAACATATCAATGATTCTGCCATTGATGAAGGCAAGAAGCATAGATATCACAGAACCGTATACTCGAAGAAATGAATAAAAGTGAAAGAGGAAGAGAGAGAGAGAGAAGAAAGAGAAAGATTATCTTTGTATTTGTTTCAGAAAAAATGAATTATACAGTAACCTTACAACCTTCTTATATAGACCCTTAGTCCTTAAGCTAGCTGACAGTTACTAACTAACTAACCATTTATCTGAGGTGGCATAACAGAATTGCTGAGATAGCATCTGATGTGGCACTATCTCCAACATCCCCCAGCAATCTCAACTGGGATTCCCAAGTTGAAGATTGTAACAATGACGATTGAATGCTGGACTATGTAACCCTTTTGTTAAAACATCAGGAGTTTGATTGGCAGTAGGCACATACACTACTTCCAAATCATTCTTATGTACTCTCTCCCTAATAAAATGATAATCGGTGTCTAAATGCTTAATTCGAGAATGAAACACTGGATTTGCACTTAATGCTATGGCTGACATATTGTCACAGTAGAGGACCGGAGGTGCAGACAATTGAACTCTCAAATCCTTCAAAACATTTCTCACCCATGCCAAATCAGCCGCAGTGTGTGCAAGAGCCTTATATTCAGCTTCAGTTGAACTTCTGGAGACTGAACTTTGTTTCTTCGCTTGCCAAGATATAGGATTGTGCCCCAAGAACACAACATAACCAGTCACTGATCTTCTAGTGTTTAGGTCCGCAACCCAGTCTGAATCTGAGAATGCACTGAGACTAAACAATGTATTTGCAGTATAGTTAATGCCAGTGTGAATAGTACCTTTCAAATATCTGATAATTCGTTTCACTGCACCAAAATGTAGCTCTGTTGGAGTGTTCATGAACTGACAAACTGAATTAACTGCAAAGGCAATGTTTGGTCGTGTGAAAGTTAGGTACTGTAATGATCTGACCAAGCTCCTGTATAAAGAAGGATCTGCCATTGGAATCCCTTCTGCAGCAAGTAGTTGATTGTGAGGTTTACAAGGTGTGTTTGCAGGTTTGCATGAATCCATTCCTGCCTTGTGAATCAAATCTGTAATATACTTTGATTGATTAACAAATATATCACCATTGGCTTTATATTGAATCTGTAAACCTAAAAAATAGGTCAACTTCCCCATATCCTTCAATTCAAACACTTCAGACAATTCTGTAATAATAAGCTGAACCTTGGATGAATTTGATCCTGTGAGGATGATGTCATCCACATATAACAGTAACACAGTTGTATCAACACCATCATATTTAACAAATAAGCTTGTATCAGAAGGGGATGCAATGAAATTCAATGTAGCTAAGTAGCTTGTGAACTTGGAATTCCATGCGCGGGGAGCTTGCTTTAAGCTGTATAGTGATTTGATCAGTTTACAAACATGATTTGGTTTATCAGAATCAACAAAGCCTTGAGGTTGTTTCATATACACCTCTTCTTGTAAATCACCATGCAAGAAGGCATTTTTAATATCCAATTGCCTTAGATCCCACTGATTGACTGCAGCAACTGCTAGAATGATCCTTACTGTTGTGTGTCGTACTACAGGACTGAAAGTATCTAAGTAGTCAATCCCATGTTCCTGAGAAAAACCTTGAGCCACTAATCGAGCTTTGTGCCTTGACACCGTTCCATCTGGATTCTTCTTAATCTTGTAAACCCATTTACTGCCAACTATGGATCGATCATGTGGTGGTGGAACCAATGTCCATGTTCCCTGTGCTCTGAGAGAATCATATTCCTCTTGCATTGCCAACTGCCATTGTGGCATACTAGCCGCTTTTCGAAATGTACTAGGTTCTGTTACATCACTAATTGCAAAAATTAATGAGTATCCTCCAGTAAATAAGTCATCTTCATTTAACTGTAGAGATTGCAATTCAGGCAATGAAGCAACCATGGTTGCATAATCTTTTCTTGGAATATCACCACTTCTTAGTCTAGTTATAATAGACTCCGGAGGATTGGTAGTGGAGACATTAGAATCTGATTCTAAGTGTACCGGAAGAATGACCTCAAGTTGTGATGGAGAATTGACAGGCAACATGTGATTTGTACCAGAGTGATGATGACTAGGAGATTGGTGCTGATTTGGAGATGCAGATTCCATAACAAGTGAAACTCTGTCATTTGGCTCACTGTGACTTGAATTGGTACTATCCTCTGCTCTTGTTTCTTCATTACGCACTTGGCTATTCATACATTCCTGTCGTTGCCTTTGATCATGCGTATCTAGTTCAGGCAAATGAATCACAATATGTGATTGAGTTGATGTTGACATCTCTTTTGTAGTACTTGAGCCTGTATTATTCTTCTTCGTGAAAGGATATATATCATCATCATGGATAACATGCCTTGACAATATGAACTTCCTGGACTTGATCTCAAAACATATAACCCCTTTGTATCCTTGAGTAAACCCAAGAAAAACACATTGAACTGATCTTGATTGCAACTTATTGTCATTGAAAGGCCTGAGTAATGGATATACTGCAGTACCAAATATCTTCAAACTGTGAATTTGAGGATCTTAATTAAACAGCACCTGGTATGGAGACTTCATTCCAAGTACTTTACAATGCATTCTATTTATAAAAAATGCAGCATGTGAACATGCATGATACCAAAATGGTATAGGAACACCTGATTCATTCATCAATGTCAAAACTGTTTCCACTAAATGCCTGTGTTTCCGTTCTGCCACCCCATTCTGCTGTGGGGTATGTGGACATGATAACTGATGAATAATACCCTTATTCTGCAGAAAATCCTTAAACACCTTACTTCCATACTCTCATCCACCATCAGATTGAAGACATTTAACATTTTGATTGAATTGAGTAGTCATAAAAGCACAAAACTTGACAAAGATTGAGAATGCATCAGATTTATTCACCATAGGAAAGATCCATACAAACCTAGAATAGTCATCTATAAAGCTGATATAATACCGATAGCCTTCAACTAACTTTTGAGGTGATGGACCCCAAACATCAGTGTGAATCTTTTCAAATACAGCTTTGGATCTTTCTGATCTTACATGAAAAGGTAACTTGCTCATTTTTCCTTGAATACAAGCTATACACAATGAAGTACATTCATCTATACTAATTGGTAACTGACTATTCTGTAACATAGACTTCAATATTTCTTCAGATGGATGTCCCAATCGTTTGTGCCATGTAACAGCTTTAACCTTCCTTCCCAAGAATGCAGCACATCTTCCCAATCTCTCAGCAAAAGCTCTCTGAAAAACATTTACTGGAATCTGGAACAAGTCTCCACCATCACTCTTTCCTTGGTACAACATATGATGTGTTGCCTTGTCCTGTATAAAGAATACCAAATCATCACATATAAACCAGCAGCCATTGTCTTTACATAACTTCTTTACAGATAACATATTCATAGCTATCTTTGGCACATGTAATACATTATGCAAAATGAGAGACTTAGAAGATGTATGAATGACAGATGAGCCAATGTTAGAAACTGGCAAATCTGCACCATTGCCAACAGTAATTGTAGCATCACCAGTATAAGGAGTTACTTGACTTAATATATCTACATTTGCAGTCCTGTGGTGAGTTGCACCTGTGTCAACAACCCAATTGTCTGCACCTGAGAACTCATGAATCGATGGAGGTGAATGTGAACTGGGTAAATTTGGCCCTTGTGCAGTCATTCCTACAAGAGATTGAGGTGGAGTTCCACCTTGATAGGCATAGTTGTTCCTGTGATAGCACTCCAGAGCTGTATGTCTTTTCTTTCCACATATTTGGCATACCAGAAATCCATTTGATGAAGGAGCATTGAAATTATGTCTTTGATAACAGTTTGAAGCTGTATGACCTCTTCTTGAACAGATCTGACATTCAGGTGACACTGTAGACTTATAATTGGTGTTACCATTCCAGTTGTTTCCTTGCTTAGAACTGCTTCCAGAGAAATTGTTTCCAGAACCGGAATTATTATTACCAGAAAATGAACCATTTGCGCCATTTGTGCCATGTTGTGGACTTTTCCCATTATCTGTGTAACCATTACCTTGTCTATTTCCAAAGTTTGAAAAAGACCTGGTATGATTGTTGTTACCATAAAACCTCCTGTTATTGCTGTCAAAATTATTCCTTTGCTGTGGATGAAAGTTCTTTCCTCCATTGCCAATATAACCAGATCCACCATGAAAGCCTTGAAACTCTTGAGAATTCGAGCCCTCTCCATGTTCATAATTCTGAAAACCTCCATGTCCTCCCTGTGTATGCGATGACTCTCCTTGCACACATAAAGCAGACATAGAAGTAGCGAGATTTGTCATTCTTGACTCAATATATCTTTCTGCACCTAGAATCTGTGCTCGAAAATCTTTTAATGATATACAAGAATCCCTTGCCAAGATTACTGTTTTAATGACTTCAAATTCTGGTGACAACCCAGATATCGCAGCAATGATAAAGTCATTATCAGTAATCTTTTCTCCAGCAGAAACTAGTTGATCTCTGATTGCTTTCAACCTTAACAAATACTTATCCACCGAATCTGTGCCTTTCTGTATGGTATGAAACTCAGACTTCAATTGATTCACCCGAACAACAGAAACTGATGCAAATCTTTCTTAAAGACATTCCCAAGCCTCCTGAGATGTTTTACAACCCACAATATGATCCATCGCCTCATCAGAGAGAGTAGCAATTAGCAAACTTAATAATGCCAAATCTTTCTTCACCCATTCTTTATATTCAGTTGTTATTTCCTTTGTAACCCCAGTTTCTGTACTCACAGAATACTTTGATGGACATTGAGACTCACCAGTAAAGAACTCAAAAAGATCATACCCTCTTAGCACAGACTGAAATTGATAACTCCACTTTGTAAAATTGTCATCTTGAAGCTTCACAGTTATCATTCCCAAAAGCCCTTCAATCTTTACAGAATTTACAGCCATTTTATCCAATTTCGAACACCTTTCTCACCCAGATTCCTTATTTCTTCTTCAAATTAACACCAACCAAACAACAATCAAACAAACACAACTTGTAATCAATTTCAAATCTAATACTTTGCACACTTTGGCATCGGCCTTTATCAAGTGTTAATCAAGAAACACAACTATATCGCTGCAATCACACTTTGGCATCGGCCTTTAACAAGTGGATATCAGAAAAACAACTTCACAATTATATCAAAATTATCAATAATGGCTTCGGCCTTGTATTGATCATTCACACAGCAACTGACATTTACACAAACACATAGAGTGCACTAACTTCAAACATACACTGAAAATGCCATGAATCTTGAATCATGAACCCCATATAGCACATCACATACTCCATACCCATTGCATAAAACCCTGACTCCAGAAAAACCCAAGAACACCAACAGATTACCCTTTCGAGCTATCTGCAAAGACCCCAAAGTTGCCAGCAAAAGAAATACGGAAGAACACCAACAGAAGACTTTGTAGATCTTGCAAGAATCACCAGCGGAAGAAATCACCAGCGGAAGAAATTACCAGCAGAAGACCGTCCTGAGCGATTGATACCATGTTAACATATCAATGATTCTGCCATTGATGAAGGCAAGAAGCATAGATATCACAGAACCGTATACTCGAAGAAATGAATAAAAGTGAAAGAGGAAGAGAGAGAGAGAGAAGAAAGAGAAAGATTATCTTTGTATTTGTTTCAGAAAAAATGAATTATACAATAACCTTACAACCTTCTTATATAGACCCTTAGTCCTTAAGCTAGCTGACAGTTACTAACTAACTAACCATTTATCTGAGGTGGCATAACAGAATTGCTGAGATAGCATCTGATGTGGCACTATCTCCAACAGAAGTCAATTATTTTTCTTGCTTCGGTTTTGATATTGTATTTATTTATATCTTTCTACGAGCTCAACTATCTGGGCAAGGTCATAGATCACGAGCTGATGACTAACTGCATTTTACAACCTCGCAACTTGAAGTATTGTGTTTCAGTTACGTTTTCTCGCTTCGGTTTTGATGTCGTATGGATTTAACTCATTCTATGAGATGAACCATTTGCTTCAACTGATGGTACTAAGGCAATGTCATATATCACCGATTGATGACTGACTATATTTTTCAATCTCATAACCTGAAGTCAATTATTTTTTCTCGCTTCAACTTTGATGTCGTATCTATTTAGATCTTTCTATGAGCTCAACCATCTGGGCATGGCCATAAAAAATCACCGACTAATGACTAGCTGCATTTTACAACATTGCAACTTGAAGTACTGGGTTTCATGTACGCTTTTTCGCTTTGGTTTTGACATCGTATGCATTTGGATTTGTATGAGCTCAACCATCTGCTTCAGCTGAGGGTACTAGAGCAAAGTAAGGCCATAGATCACCGACTGATGATCGATGAGGTGGAGATGGAGAGTGCAAAGCTGACTTCTAACCCCCCCCCCCCCACTGTTGCCATCACTATTTTGGTAGTTACTTCTTTTTGGAGATGCTGTTGCTAATGGAAACAAACCGCATGGGTTTTGGCCCCCTCTAGAAACGAAAACAAATGTGAGAGGAATAAAGCAAATAGAGAAAGCTGACGATGGTTCACGTGAGAACTGAGGAGCGTCCGTGAACCCTAATTCTCACCACTTTTTAAGGAGAGATTTTTCAGTGTGATCAGTAAATAAGGTGGTATATCACGTGTCACTATACATTGTATAGTGGGATGTGTGTGCTAAAAAGTTAATAACTTAAAAAATAAAATTTCCCACCACTTTTATTAAAACACGTGGTGCATCACTTGTGTTCCTGTCATAATAAAAAATTTCACATTTTTAAGGAGATATTTTTCAGTGTGACTGTCACACGAGGTGTTACACCACGTGTCCCTATTTAAATGGTGGGTTATGTATGTTAAAAGGTTAATAACTTAAAAATTAAAATTTTCCACCACTTGCATAAAAACACGTGATGTACCATCCGTATTCCTGTCACAACTAAAAATTTCTCCTTTTTAAGGCCTTGGAACTGTGCCTTTGTGCCATGCCCAATTGGCGGGAGACAAATAGTAACCATGCAATTGAGGACGTGTTGAGCTACTTTGGTAATGTGATATATATTTTGTCAAATTGGAAATGTGATATATGGATTTGTCAAGGAAAAAAGGCAGTATCTTCATTTGTACAATAAAACCATGGTTTTACTTTTTAATTAAATTTCCTTGAATATTTCCTAAATTTTTGTGATAGAATATTTCCCAAGTTACTCATCTCTCTTTGCAGAGAATCGATGCCCCACTTACTAATCGGGAGGCTACCAACTGCTATACTGCAAGATTATATATGTATAATTTCTAATTTAGGAGGCTAGATGCGGAAATTTAAAGGGTTTAAGAAAAATGAATAAATACATAAGCGCAGGACATGGTGATCATAATTTAGAAGAATATTTAAACTCAATTATACCCCAATACACCAATTAATAAGTTCATTCATAAGAGGCTGATTGTGAAGTTAATTCAAAGGTAATGTTTTCAAGTCGTTTGTTAATTACTTGTATATTAAGGTTTTTGAGCTCAATTCATGATGTGTTGAATTATTCCGAACAATTTTGATTGAAGCAGTATTTCTTAATGCTGTTAGGATGTGACTTTTGGTGTGACAAAGACACCCCAGAAGTTTGTATATTGGAATACTGTTGTAAAATCGGCGGTGTGTGCAGTGGAATAAATAAACAAAACACAAAATTTACAAGGTTCCTCTACAGTGTGACTGGAGTATGTCCTTGGGACAGTAGTGATGCTTTCATTTATAATTTGAAATAATAAGATTACAAAGATAACTCTCTCTATTATCTCCTCTCTTTTTCCTCTCTCTGCCATGAGCCTTCTGGCTTCTCTCTTCCATTCTTTTCTTCTCTTTATTCTTTTCGTATCTCCTTTGATTTATAGGCAAAGCAGGAGCACCAAAAGCAAGCAATGGTAGCTCCTAGTGGGAGGACATGTAGAGTGGGATGAGTGGGATGTAGTGGGTTGGCCATCCACACATTAAATGGCTCATAATTTTATAACATTCCCTCTTGGATGGCCATAAGTCTTTGATTGACTCGTTAAAACCTTGATCTGTTTTTGGATACTCCCCCCGATGAGTAGTAACACATATGTTGTACTTGTTGACTTTCCACAGGCTATTTCTTGAACTGGGCTGTAGGGCTTTCTGCTAGACTTGCATCAAATGTCTGAATTTACTCCTTTTATCTGGAGCAGAATTTGATTCAAAGGTGGTGGACACTTGATCTTTAATAGGACTTGTGATTTCTTCAAGGACCTTCGAGGCTTGATCTTGAATGAAATTAGACCATGAGAAGCTTCACGTGGCAAGTGATTTTCGGCTCTATCGGGGAAGAATCAACACGTGTTTGTCGCGCTTGTCTCCACATGCACCAATGTATCATTTTCACTTGCCTTATCTATTCCCCTTGCATAAGTGGTATTTTCCTTGGTTTTCCCCCATGCATCTGTGGCATCTTCTCTTGTAGTATTTGTCCTCTGATGCAGGAGTGGAATGCAACCCTTGCATTTGGATGGTCCATCACTTCTTGGTGACTTGAAACCCAACTCCAACAACAGTTGAAGATGGCTACTCGAGAGCAATGCTAGGTAAGCAATCAGGAAAGTTTCCAGGCAATCAGTTCCTTACCGGAAGGTTGATTGCAGGTTCTGACTGATTGTTTTCTTTATCCTTGTCTTTGCAGGTAAGAATAAGGACAAAGGAAATGACAGAGAGATTGCATGATATAAGATACTCTTGTTCTCGTCCCTGATGATATGAGATACTCTTGTTCTCGTCCCTGATGATATGAGGTACTCTTGCTCTGGTATGACTTGTTTTGAAGAGGTATTCTCGGAGAGAAAGAAAACTGAGTATGTTGAGAGGTTTGGTTGCAGATGCATTTTTGGAGAGGAGGAAGAGTTTAGATACTTTTGCAGGTCTGCCTTGTTATGGAAGATAGATGTCAACATACACAGGAATTTCTCAATAGCAAGTAGTGGTGTGGATGTGGCTTTGTCATCCACGCTTATCGGCAATAGTGTTGTAGTTGGAATAGTAAGATTTACGCATTTTCAACTTTGTCAGAGATCTTTAACAAAGTTGCACGTGATATCCGAAAAGCTGAAATTATGTCTGAAAAATGTTGATTGACTTTATGCAGGGAAATCTGGCTTTTGAAATTCGGAGAGCAATGTCTCTTCGATTTTTGAATGGGTGGCCATGTTGCCTCTTCTTTATAGAGGTATTGATTGTATTCAAATTTGCACACTTTGAAGATTTCCCACTTGTGAAAATTGTCTTTGCTGTATTTCTAAAATTTCACTATATCCAACCTTTTTCTTTCATCAATTTCTGAAAATAGCTTGCCCATCTAATATTTGCTTAGATTTGAGTTTTAGGACTAATACAGGCGAGCCGCATCAGAATAATATATGGTGCCTGTCATTCTTATCTTTTAATGGTTCTCTTACAGTTGGGGATTTTGTGATGAAGAATAACATAACCGCTACTGTTGTAGCCAGGAATCTTCTCACTCCAAAGGATAACAGAATCATTTCAAACCGGTCTGATGAGTCGGCCGTTCAAGACTCTTTGGCTCTCAGTATTCAGTGTGCAGGATCTGTTTCTAATATGGGCCAACGCCTACTTGCTCGAACTTATCAAGTTGAATCATTGATAGCTGAGGTGGCAAGTCTTAAACAAGAGATTAGAGGGCTTAAGCATGAGAATAGAGTGTTACACATGCTTGCAAATAATTACTCGACGAGCATGAAAAGAAAGCTCAACTAGCTACTGGAATCTGAAGGTCAGGGGTCAAGACTTTATTCCAAATGCACCCATTGTCTCAACCGTCTGGAGTTTCACTAAGTACTGAGGCTCCAAATAATTAACCTCCGATGCCTCCCCATTCTGGGGTACTTCCGAGTATTGAGGCTTCACATGAGCAACCTTTGTGAATGTTCCCTCCTGTTTGTTCATTTTAACACATGCGTATGTACATGTCTGTAATTTCGCGGAGATATCAATAGATAGGCTTTATTTCATTCAATGTATTATGCTAAATACAATAAAGCATATACTTCACTAAGATGTGATACTTCTGGACCAAATATCAATTTATCTTTACCCTCACGAAGATAAATGATCATTCTTAGTGTTGACGTCATTTGAGTATTTAACTCATAATCTTCAATCCATATGGTTCTTTAATATCATAAACATCATGGATAAGATTCGTATTGGCATATTGTTCGATCTGCTGTTCGAGACAATATTTCTCTTAACACTTTATAATCTTTCTTGACTCTTCAGGAGTCCCAATTTAATATCATCAACTCTTCAGGAGTTCTAATTTAATAATATCAAGAGATTTTAGTATGTTACAACAATATCATAATGATAGTACTCACTAAGGCAATTATACCATCCATTGGTATTGAGTATATAATTTATATTTTACCCTTCCATGGCTTAGTTCAAGCAATTTGAATCATTCAGGGATTTTCTACACTTCATGACACATTTTCCTTTAGAATTTATACAGAGCAATTTACTCCCATGTATACTTGAAGGATTTACTAATGGAGATATGATGTGGGCAACTTACAACTCTTTGTATATAATTCTCTATTCATATGAACTCATTTACAAGAGTATAATTTCAGGTTTCAATTAGTAACCTTGTGTCATATCATGTGAGTGTATTTCACTATATTACAAATGCCTATATGTAACCTCATTGGTTCAACATATTTTGGTTATTTGTATTGTATTCAAGTATATAGGTCCATTTTTCCACGTTCTTACAAAATTGTAATGGAATTGCCTTTCTCTATTTTGGCCAATAATTTTGTTGACGAAAAAGAACGGGACTCAATATCAACACAGCTTATTGATGAATTTAGTAGCTACTTGTAAAAACCAAAATTACCATTGGTTATCATCAATCTATGATCCCATATTCTCATGTGCATGCGCATGCATAAAAACTTTTCATTTCTTTGGATATCCATTGCATCTTCAAGGGCATTACACTGTCTTTTTCAGGACAGTCATAGTTTAGAGAATGCGGATCATAACCTTTTCTTGAGCGTTATAGAGCTTGGATTTTAATCTGCATTTCCGGGAGTTGAGTCATTTGGAACCTTTATGTCTATCATGCTTCATGCATGAGACATCAACATTCCCATGTTCACGGATTGTCATTTCTGGGACGTGTATCCGTACGGTGACTGTCATGCTTCTGGCATGCAGCAATTATGCTTCGGGAATGCAATAGTTCAGTAGTGCCATATTCTTCTTTTTTCGGAAGACTGAATCTTTTTTAGTCTAAGGGTTTGCCACGCTTCAGGCGTGCAAAGATAAATCATTTGTTGCCTCATTATTTTTGTCCAACAAGGAGATCAATTCTTGTAAGCACATTTGCAGCAAATATATGTGATTTCATCACTTTCGTTGCATCATTAAATGCATCTGGCATTTGATTGATACATCGTTGCATCGTTGCATCATTCAATTATTCTTACTTCATTTTCATGTTGGTTGCTTCGTGAATCAAAATAAGACAAATTCTCTTCGTTCTTCTGAAACGGTTTTTTCTCATCATTCTTCTGGAATGATATTTTCTCATCGTTCTTCTGGAATTATGTTATTTTCTCCCCCTAACGGCGAGAAAATTGTCTTATCAAAATGACAGTCCGCAAAGCACGTGGTAAACATATCCCCAGTCAAGGGTTCTAAATATTGAATGATAGATGGTGTTCAACATCAATGCCCAATCCACGATGATGCCTCATTTTAGTACGTTGTGGCAATGCAATAGGCACATAGATAACACAACCAAAAACTCGTAAATGTATAATGTTTGGCTGGTGCCCAAACAAGAGTTGTACTGAGAATTATTGATGGTTGGCAACAGGTCTCAACCGAACTAATAATGCATCATGTAAAATGACATGTCCCCATGTAAAAACTGGCAATTTCGTTTTCATGAGCAGAGCGCGGGTAATCAATTTGATCTGCTTAATAAATGGTTCTGCTAAACCATTTTGAATATGGACATAAGGAACTTCTGGTCCTTCTTTAATAGCCTATGAATTGGGATTCTCATGGCCTTTATTACAATTAAGTTGTGGCACTTCGGCTCTTCAAACTTAAGGTACCTATCAAGAAACTTCATGTCCGATCTTGAGGATCTAGGGACTTCATGCCAGATCTTTTTGCATGATGAAACTTCGAGTCCAATCATTTTATGTGATGAGGATCAAGAAACTTCAGGTTCTGATCTGATCAAAGAACTTTGGGTCTAGTATGTACTCATTGTAACAAAAAGAAATACAATAAATAAATTAAAGTAATAAGCGGTAATTCCAGCCATGGTAAATAAATTGCTTTTAAGTAAATAAAGCTTGTGACAAGAGCTTTGATTCAGCACCATTCACATAAATATTAAAGCTTTAAAGCAAGGGATAATAATTCTATCCACTATAAATAAATAGAACTTGTGATAGGACTTTAAACCAACACCATGCACATAAATATGCCAAAACAGAAAATGCAATGATTAAGTCCTCATCTTTTGCTTTTTCTTTTTCTTGGTCTGCCACTTCCTTTGTCTGATTCCTTTTACTTTTATTTTTATTTCACAGTTCCGAAGTCATTTTGGTTACTCAGGAAATAATAGTAACAATAAGTTCCAATTGGTGTTCCTCCTCCATGAGTTCTGAAAAAGTCGAAATGGTTCCCATAAGTTTTGGAGTCAAGAGTGTCTGCAACTTATGAGAAGATCAAACCGTTAGATTTAGCTCAAATTTTAGTATGATATGGATAAGAGGATACCGAACAACTTTTGTGAAGAAACAATTTCAATCGGAGCTACTAAAATGGAGTTTTCGTACTCATAAGTTGCCTGTCTAATTTTCTGCGGAAATTGGAAACTGGTTTGGTATTTTAGGCATCTGCGATGATCGTACCATTGGAATTTTCTGAAAATTTGATATGTTGTAGTTACTGGGCGGACGAACAACTTTTAAGAAGAAAGTATTTCAATCCGATGTCTACAAGTTGGAGTTCCGAGGCTGTTTACATGGCTGTTAAATTCTTTACGAATTTTGAGTCTGTACTCTTTTGCTTCTACAAAGGATGATATACAGTCATACAACAACATATATATATATATATATATATATATATATATATATATATTAGCTTCAGGAAAAAGATTTCAAGATGAAATAAAAAGATTTTCTTATCTGTGAGATTTCAGCCGACAGAGGTGAACATGATTTGTGGTGTTATGCTTTCCACTGATACAAGAGCTTCTCATGGTGATAACGTGTTATAAAATTGACAGTGAGTGCAATGGAATAAATAAACAAGACACAAAATTTACGAGGTTCATCTACAGCCAGTGTGATTGGAGTACGTCCTCGGGGCAGTAGTGATGCTTTCATTTATAATCTGGAATAATAAGATTACAAAAATAACTCTCTCTATTCTCTCCTCTCTTTTTCCTCTCTGCCATGAGCCTTCTGGCTTCTCTCTTCCGTTCTTTTCTTCTCTTTTTCTCTTCGTATCTCCTTTGATTTATAGGCAAAGCAGGAGCACCAAAATCAAGGAGTGGCAACTCCTAGTGGAAGGACATGTAAAGTGGGATGAGTGGGATGTAGTGGGTTGGCCATTCAATGTGTGGATGGCCAACCCACTACAATATAATCTTTAAAATCTAAATTATTGTTATAAACTTCTTGTTTAAGTGTGTGTAAATTCTAGATTATATTTTATTCTAGTTATTCTTCTTTATTATGACTTGTATTCCTTGGAGGAGAAAGATTTATTCTCTCCTATTACTATAAATAAAGGCACTACGTAGGGGAATAACAACATCCTTCACAGCCCTACAAAAACATCTCTCTTTATTCTCTCTCTATGCCGCCGACCCCCTTCCTCTGTCAGTTAAATATAGGCCACAACACGTTATCAGCACGCTCCTACCACTGTGCTTAGGAATGACGTGAAAGCTTTCTGCATCAAACCAGTTCACCAATATCATTACGCAATCAGGTTCTTCCAAAACAACAGTTTTTATCTCGATATTTTTGCAGCCGTAATAGCATGAACATTCACCATAAATCATGACCCAATTTCACGTTTTTCGAATTTTAGATTCTACCTAAATTGTGTATGCATTATATCCATAATTGTTGAATTATGTGAATTGATATTGCCATGAATTGCATCAAATTATATATCCATGCGTTAAATTCTTTATATGAATATGCATTGAATTAATCTGGAATTAAAAAAAAAACAATTATAAAGATTTTGAGGGTTTTGTTGAAAACCCATCCATGTCGATAGGCTTCCTTCCCCAAGCCGAGAACCCAAACCTAGAGCCATGGCTCCAGGCCCAAACCCGTAAACTCGACGCCTAGACGATGTTGCCTTTTGAACCGTCGTGACTCATGGCCTGCAGCCACCATGGCTCCATCCCCGACGACCTAAGATCGTCCACCAATGTCAATTGGTTGAGATTTCTTCGAATCTCATCGAATTTTTCAAAATCCCGATTTAATTTCTAGGGATTTGTTGAGATTTCAAAATCTTCGGTCATAACCGTGGTCGAAAACACCAAAAAGGGTACTCCTGAGTCTCTTCGTCCAAGATTTGGTAGTGGAGACACTGGTCATCTTCTTCGGCAAAAACTAGCCTTGCTAGGACTTCTTGGTCCAAGCCCGACCCCAATTTTTGGGCCTGGCATTGACTCGAGCTGAAGAAAAAAAATTATTTTAACTGGGCTCACATGAAGTGGCCCAACACGTGACACCAACCTGAGGGCTATGATGTCCCATATGCCTGCAATGCACCAGATCACAACCCCGTGCTGGTGCATCCATGTTCCACATACACACGATCCCAACCTTAAGCTGGTGCATCGGTGCACCTGCACCGCGTTGCCCGTGCTGGTGCATCCATGTTCCACATACACGCGATCCTAACCTGAAGTTGGTGCATCGGTGCACCTGCACTGCCCTGCATCTGATCAGTGCACATCTAGGCCTTTGTTTTTTTGACCCAATTCTTGCAACCCGTTTGTTGCTATTGGGCTTACAGCCCAAATTCTGTTTGGGGCATGATCACCTCGTGTCTATCTAACCCTAGTTTTTGGACCTAGACCACGGTACAAATTTGCTCAACCCCCCATGTGGGCTTTGGTCCATGTTTTTAGACCCCGAGTAGTAATTGTCTATTATTTTTAGACAATTTGGGTTTCATAATTTTTCACCCACACTTTAAATTTGGCCCGAAGTCTAAATAATTAATTAAATTATAATTATACACCTGAAGTTCTATTTGTATATTTTATTGTTGCATATTTATGTATATATATTTGTGAAGGGAAAATAATGAGTTTTCATATGGGATTTCGAAAATGACTATCATGCATATACAAATCAAATTTTATATACGAAAACAGCGGAAGCATTTAACACATAATATCAAAGCTATAGTCATGCAAATCCCCTTCAAGGTTCATAGGTTTATATATAATGCATCAAAATATTTAACTTAAGAACAAAGACAAGGAATAGATCTATACCTCTTGATCTTGATTTTAGACCAAGGATGGACCACCTCCAAGCCCTTTGCTCCTTGAAGTCCTTGAGCCTAGCCTCCCTCCTTGCCTTCTCCACTTTGTTAGTAAGAGTGCTCCTAGGTTCTCTCCAAGTTTCCAAAGTAGAAAACCTCTAAAGATCCACACCCACTAGTGTAGTGAGATGGATGGAGGAATAACCAAAAGGGTGAAAAATGTGTTAGTAAAAACACCCCTAAGGTGGCCGGCCTTTGTAGTGTTTTAGAGAGATATTTCTTTTGCCTCTTTGTTGTTTTAAACACACAAAAACCCTAATGAACTTTGTGCTATAAAGTTCCTTATATAGACAAAAGAAACCTAGTCAACCACTTGACTAAATATCTCTCCCTTTCACCTAAAGTGGCCGGCCCTCTTTGTGTTGTTTGGGCTTTGGGCTTTCATTTATTTCAAGTCATCCAATGCTTGAATAAAAGCCCAATGGGCCCAATTAAACCCGAACGTTTCTTTAAGCCCAAAACGATCTTTATCGCTTTTATGATTTCTTTAGACTTTCTAAATTAATCACAACACTTAATTAATCCAATTAATTATTTCCATCATCCATTAATTACTCACTACAAGAGTGTATCGGTGTACAATCATTTTAGGTTCTAATTAGCAAGGCAGTGAGGTGATTGGCATCAATCCAATTGATTATATTTAATTCAATCACTTAGTGAATTAAAACTTCATTTTAATTCACCTTTCTTCTTTGATGACTACTTTTAATCATCTAGAAAAACTCACAAGCTATGAGTGACATCTAACCATATGTCATAGCTACCCAAGCTAATGTAGAAGTTGTTCGGAGAACCTATTCATTTGGAATTACAATGTAATTCGATCCTTCTCTAAAACAATACTCTCAATCACATTACTAGGGTATGGATATATTATGTCAAACCCCTAATGTGATTATTCCTTCTTATATGATTCAATTGAGTCGTATAGGAACGCTTTCCTTTATTACGCTCGATACTTCGGCCGAAGATTCTCGAATCATATCTTAGAGTATTCTTCCTCTCTTATCGAGGATTAGAGATTCCTTGTTTCGCATACACTTGCCTTCATGACTAAGTGGCTTAACCCCAACTATGCTGTTGACATTCTGATAGAGTGACTTTTGACATAATCAAAGATCAAGTACTTAACCACAAGACAACGACGATGCCTCAGGTCAAAGGACTACTTACATTATTCCAACCATTAGAGTTACTTGCTTGACATGTGAGTAGACCTCCATCCAAGTACTCTCGTTCGATTGTGTTCAGTGAACTCATTCTCTTAACGAGCACCTACATACTTGTCTTAGCGTCACAACACGAATGGGATGAGACTTTCCATCCTTCCATTTGAAGCGGACACAGTATGTACCGGTCTAAGCATTGTCAGTTTCCCTCCGACAATCCAATGACTAGGAACCTTTTGGACACAATGGTTATGTGAAGAAGGTCTCTGTAGTCTAACATCATTAGATTACTTCTTCAATCGATCCATTGTCCATGGATACACTATTTAGGACATATATCGTTTATTGAGATAGTCCTAATTCGTGTCTTTGCCATTTGATGTATAAGATTCATCCATACATCGATTCATTTGTCCTGAAAGGTTTCTTCCAGAGATTGACTTTCAGGGCATATTTCCAACAATTTGCATTTCACTACTACAAAAGAGGCTATCAATAGAGGTGTAAAAACCGACAAGAAACCCAATTACTGTAGGATTTTTTGGTAAAAATCCGACATCAAATCGTGCAATGTCGGATAGGGGAACTGACACCATTGCTAGCGTCACGAAAAAGGTATTGACGTCGGTTAGTCCCCTTAATTCGCCACGATGAAGGAAAGCAATATAAAATAAAAAAGGATAGTAACGTCGGTTGAAAATGACATCAAGGCTCACGTCAGATAAAGGTGACATTGAGTACTAACAACAACTGTGTGATGAAGCAAATTGGTGTCGGTCCTAACCGACACCACCTAATAATTGGATAATAAAATAACCACTATAAAGTTGCCCATAAGTGACACCACAAACCATTAATAATATAAAAATAAATTAAAATGTTTCTCTCAGTTTTTAACTGCTTCGTTCATGCATTTCTGCAAATATAATGTCGCTCATGCATTTTTGCAAATATACTATACATTTCTTCACTGCTTTGTTCCATCTCCCAACATACCAAAATCACTAGCTCCTGAAAAATTGCTTACACATTCAAGTTATCTAATGCACATAAACCAAACACAATATATAATTACTTGATTAAATTAAAAAATGGAAGAATTGAAATTAATAAAAATTAAAACAATAAAATAAAAAAGATGAAGCTTAATTACCCCAAGTGAAAAGTGACCCATCTGAGGCAGCAGAGGCGATGTGCTAGCGGTCACAAGCAATGTCTAGCCATCGCCAATTAGCCCTCGCTGTGCACCCAAAAAGCTCCGAAGAGCTGCTTGGGGATCTTCAACTGTTGCTTCTTCCCATTCTGACTCGTTTGTCCGGACTTGCTATATCCCCACACGTAAATCGCCTTCTTCGTCAAAATGCTCATCAGCCGATTGCGACCTAGAAGCTCATCAATGTCCATTTCCATAAATTCCCTTCACAAACTGAACCACAAAGTTGCAAGTCAACATTTGACAAAAAATTAGCAAATTTTAATCCAATTGAAGGAGAAAGTTGGGGGCTTTACAAAATGGGTTCACTGTTTGGTTACCGAGGAAATGGAAGAGTGGTGAATTGGGATTTTATCAGTAGCCAACCTGAGAGAGAGAGAGAGAGAGAGAGAGAGAGAGAGAGAGAGAGAGAGATTGGTGCAGATACTTGAGGACTCAAAGCGGACAAGGAAGAAAGAAGCAAGACAATCGAAAAAATTTCTCACGATTTAGGGAGGGAGAGTTCTGCAGTTACTAGTTGATGGGATGAGATAAACCAATAAATAAAATTTGAACTTCCTTTTTATTTTGAGAAGTGTGCCGAAGTGTTGTGAAATTTTTAAATTTCAAAGATGTTTGAAATTTTGCAAAATTCTTGTCTCGTGGCTTCTCTAAATTTTGTAGTTAAGTTTGTGTGATTTCATCACTTCCATTTTAAAAATAATTATTAGCATCGGCTACAACTGACATCGGGTTTTAAAATATTTAAATATAATTATTAGTGTCGGGTAAAAGCGACACGATTCTTTCTTTAACTGACACTAACTTTATGTCGGTTGAAAGCGACACGGCTTTCTTTTTATACTACACCACCATTTAAAAAGATTAAAAGCTATGCTGGTTATAAGTGACATTAACATTCTATGTTGGTTATAAGCGACATAGACAGTTTATATCGGTTATACCCGACATTAATTCCGACACCATGTAAAGAGGGTGTAAGAAATGTCTTATCCGCCAATATATTATATAAAACTGACATCAGCCACTGACACAATAAGCCACTTTTGTAGTAGTGTTTGTCTGCAGGAACATATGAACTTAAAGTTCATAATTATTTCAAAACCTGAAGTTTC
Organism: Malus domestica; assembly: GCF_042453785.1. Lineage (NCBI taxonomy): Eukaryota > Viridiplantae > Streptophyta > Magnoliopsida > Rosales > Rosaceae > Malus > Malus domestica. Next base: position 35,411,021 of record NC_091662.1, on the reverse strand, counting down.
TAGAAACATGCCTTATTTGAAAACCTGAAGTTTTCCTTAAAAACATCACCCATTAAAACCCCGAAGTTTTATTCATGCGAATTTAAACCAATACATGTCTATTAAAACTTGAATGTTCTACTCCTATGTGAATGGATTGAGTTTTCTCCATTACACTAACCACATCTTGTCCATTATTTTGTGATAGGAACATGTCAAATTTGAACAAACTCGACTTTACCGCTTTAGAGGTCTCTGGAAGAAACTACCTCAAGTGGGTCCAAGATGTGAAGCTCCACCTCACTGCAAAGAATTTGCATCCCGCCATTGAAGATGAGACGGACAACCCGATTGGCAAACTTGAGAAAGCCACTGTAATACCCCGTATTTAAACAAAATGTATATATATATATATATATATATATTTGAGTGTATGTTGGGTAATTATTTTTACGTAATGATTTTATTATATTTCTTTTATGCAAGAACCTACTTTCGATATGTAAAATAGTTTCAATGTAAAATCTTTTTTGCTACAAATTATTTCAAAAACTAGCTAGTAGTATTTCATGTTCATATGTAATTAGAGATATCTTGAGCTTGAATTGGAGAAGGGGATTATAATGAGTTTGGCTTTACTTTTCTCACAAGGGCTAAGTAGCGTTTGGCAACCATTAGAGAATAAAGAGGAGGAGTTAGTCACTACTCTAGTGAGGTTGAGGTGGAAATTGGTAATTAATAGAATCTAATAATTAGGGTGAAGAGGTGGAGTCTATAGGATGTGTATGTTAGTCTATTTGCATGTAGGTGGCAATACTTTGAGGAATTAGAGTGCTTACTCATCAATCTATAGTACTCTTAATCATTAGGATGATATTCACCACTCTAAATAGAGGAAGATGACAACTTATTGTGGTTAGAACATTTCACGTGGCCTTTGATGCAAGGAACATCTTGCAAGATATTTATTAGTTCATGATTAATCTAACACTTGTTATTTTTTTCATTGGAACACATATCATTCTTAATGATTAGGACAACAATTGTTGCTTTGTTATTGGAACACATTTCATGGTAATGATTGGCACCACACTTGGTTTCTTTCTATTAGCACACTTGTGGAGATTTTTTGGAGAGGAAGATGTCATGCAATCTTTATAAAGGAAGGAGCAAAGTGACCGTTCATCGTATATCGTGCAATCAGTTTTCGTTATGTACTATTTATATTTAATTTTAAATTTTAAATTTTAAATTTTAAAATGATTTATGGCCGAACGATGTACGATAAACAATCACGATCATGGGATTCCTAGAATCCCCAGAAAAATGATCCAACGATGATCTTTTTCCCCATTTGATAACCTCATTCAGCCTCATTCTTTTTGTTGACTTTTGTATTTTAGGTAGGATTTCTAATTGATATGTAATCCTGTGTATTCTCATGCAATCACTTGTAATTAGTTCTCTTTCCATTTATGTTAGAGTTGTACACCTTTAAATACCTCTTATTGAGAAGAATATATCATCATTCAAAGCATTCTCTTCTTGGCACTAGAGCCAGGTTAGAAAAAAAAAAAAAAAAAACCCACGCCATTTGTAGAATCCAAAACCACCAACTGCGTAGCCAGTTATGCTCCACATAGTCAAACTAGCGAGCGACGCTATCATTGCTGACTCAGAATCCACTAAGAATCACCAATGTCGCAACTAGTTGTGCAGCACCCCCTCCAACGAGCAACGCCGTCGTTGCTAACCCGTATTCACCCACAATCTCATCATCCGCCCACCAAGATCTGTTGCTGCATCACATGCACACAAACCCAAAACCTGTATCAAACTGAACCTGCTGCTGTTACCTGACAAACCCTAGAATTCTACAACACATCGCACCAATTGCGTCTTACCAGTTTGAAGTCCTAGCCTAGATTCGTGTGTCCATCACGACCTGCACAGATTCCTTCTTGACGAACCTGCAACAACTGTACCTACTGACACACATTTGTTGCTGCTACGTCTACACTTGTTTTGTGTGTTCTAGAGAAAACCTAAGAATACAAGACACATAATAAAAGAAAAATGAGAGAGAAAAAAGGAGAAAAAAGGAAAAAAAGAAAAAAAAAGAAAAAAAATTTGTTTTTCTTTGCTTTTGGCCCACACGGGCAAGAACAAATTGATTGGTTTTTCAGTTTGTTCTTATTTGTTAATTGGTTGTTTATGGTTGTTGGGCTTCTTTCGTGTTGGCATGTGTTATTTGAAGCTGCTTAGGCAACATTTGGGCTTTACCCATCACCAATTAACGTACTAATTAAAGTTGCTTGGGAATATGGCAATCTGGGGTCGTACCGCTCCAAATCGATCTGATCGAATCAGGCAGGAAAGTAGGATCAATAGTCATCGGTCCAATTATTCTTCAGATTTTTCTTGTTGTATTTCCATTGCTGAAATAAAGGTAGATTCTGAACATATAGCCGAGAAAGTATCGGCCCTTCTTAATGATACAGGTAATGATGGTAAGACTTTAACGTTTCTGCATCTGCTATGAATAATGTTGATGCACAAACCGGAGGGGTCTTGGAACAACGTAAATCCGACTGTGAATCTACAAGAAAGTAAAGATCACAAGATGTATTGTGGTTCACCTCAATGTTTGGGCTACGTTCACACTGATATTGATTGTATTTATCTGTATGAATGTATGGATTACAAGTGTGAGGAAGAGTCCCCCAGAGAAAGAAAGAGTTTGAGAGTGTTTCTCTGTTTGTGAGAGGGTTGCTGGATGTGAGGCCCCTAGATTGTGAAGGTGATGAGTCCCTTTTATAGACTAAAGGCTTCTCCCCTTTTACATAAATCATGGGCTCAATGTCTGGAAGCCCAAGTAATGAGGCCCAATATAATATGGTACCAACAGTAGTTCCCTAAGTCTTCAGTCAAGAGAGTCTTTTGGCTGAAGATGGCTGGAGACTTGAAATTCAGTCCATGTGTGGGCCGAAGTAACTAGATGTCGTCTAGAACTGATACTCGATATGAGGCGGTGCTCAATGTGAAATGATGCTCACCTAGAAGTAGCACATGTTGCAAGGTTGCGAGGTTTGTGGCTTATGTTGCATTGGTTGTCTCGGCTTGTGGCTTTGAAAGTGAGGGAGTCCCTTTTATAAAATAAGGGCTCGCTCTTCAATACATAAATGATGGGCTAGAGTTGATGTTCGCGATGAAGCGGTTGCTCAGCAGGTGACGATGCTCTCTAATGATAGTATGGGAGTCCCTTTTATAGAATAAGGGCTCGCTCCTTAATACATAAGTGATAGGTTAGGAGTGATGCTCGCGGCGAAGTGGTTGCTCAACTGGCGGTGATGCTCTCTAATAAAGGTGAATGAGTCCCTTTTATAGAATAAGAGTTCGCTCCTCAATACATAAATGATGGGCTAGAGTTGATGCTCGCGGCGAGGCGGTTGCTCAGCTGGCGGTGATGCTCTCTAATGAAATAGAGGGGGTCCCTTTTATAGAATAAGGGTTCACTCCTCAATACATAAGTGATGGGCTAAGAGTCTCTCTCTAATGAAGGTGAGAGAGTCCCTTTTATAACATAAGGGTTCGCTCCTCAGTACATAAATAATGGGATAAGTCCCCCAAGTATTTTTCATGAGGCCCAGTTGCAGAAGCCCAATATATGGTACACAGTGTAGTCCCCCAAGTCTTCAGTGAATAGAGTCTGTTGGTTGGAGACTTCAAATTCAATCCATGTATAGGCCGAAGTGGCGGTTGTTCGGAAGCGGTCTTTGTATACCATGCACTGAAGCTTTGTAAGTGAAGCTTTTGAAAGTGAAGTTTTATAGGTGAGGCTTTGAAAGTGAAGCTTCGAAGTCGGAGCTTTGTAAATAAAGCTTTCGAAGCTGGAACTCTTGTAAATGAAGCTTGTGAAGCTGATTGACATGAGTGATGCTCATGAATATTTATGTTGATTGACATGAATGATGCTCATGGATGTTGACATGGGTGATGCTTATGAATGTTGACATGAGTGATGCTCATGAATGTTGACATGAGTAATGCTCATGAATGTTTATGTATGATTGACATAAGTGATGCTCATGTATAATTTTGGAGCATTGGACGTACTTTTGATCACCTAGTTGATGATAATAGTGGCAGACTGCCGAATAATTTTGGAGTACTGGACGTACTTTTGATCACCTGGTTGGTAATAATAGCGGCAGGCTGCTGAATAATTTTGGAGTACTGGACGTACTTTTGATCACCTGGTTGGTGATAATAGAGGGTGAACCTTAGGTGGAGGGATGGAGGTTGGAGTTTAAAGTCATAAGGCCTGGCTCTTTTGGGCATATGGGTCTTCGTCCTCCACATAACATTCCAGCCTACTATTTTGGGCTTGCCGACATTTTTGCCCTTTTTTTTGGCATGCTGCCTTCTTTCTTTATTTATGATTATCCTCAGGTGGGGTTATATAGATGTCTCTAAAAGATAAGAAAATTAAATCACATCATTCAAAAAAATCTGCTCGGACTTGGCAACAGCGATATTTCTCCCTTCACATCAACCTTAGCTGTCCAATTGTTGGAGGAAACCTTCACGTGGAGGCAGGTTTGGTCAGCAGGCATGGTCTCTCATACTTTGATAGTACAATCCCGTGGCTTTTTCAGAAAATGGGGGGAACATACAATCCCCTTCATGATGAAAGTTTCATCTTTTTCAGCATGTTGATGAGCATCTTCTGGTCCAACAGAAAGTGGAGACGGGGAACCTTGGTAGGCATCTTCTTATCTTAATCATGTTATCCCGTGGGATAGTGAAATAGTGGAACATATTAAATAAAAAATAAAGCAGTCCTTGAAGACCACCATCATAGGAAGCCGGACTCTCAAGAACCAGACTGTTGCACGTAGGCGTTGATGGAAACAGATCCACAATAATTCATATTCACAAGGGTGGAACTAATGTTCTGGGCGATGGCGTAGGCATCGCAGACCTTGGGAACCTGGCAGTTCTCTATGTCCCACCACACGGACGTTTTGGCCTTTCGGTACTGCGCCTCCACCATACCTATGGAGGCGGCCCCCGACGCCGTGCTGCTTCCGTTCACATCCATAGGCTTGGAAGCTTTTGTTCACATCTGCCAAAACCCAAATACGGATCGTGGGCATCGCAGACCTTGGGAGCTTTTGTTGATTGTAGCCATTATTGGTACAAAGAACCTTGATAGACCCAATATGCTTGATCGTATCCTGAGGCTCCTCGCCAACCACTCGATCGTCAGTTGCTCAGTCATTGGTGATGGTGATCACAAGTCCTTGAAGAAGCTATACAGCCTGACTCCTGTGTCCAAGCCGGCCCCGGAGCCAGCAGTCTCTGTTACCGAACACGGCGACGACTGGCAAGAAATGGTGCAGAGAGCTCAACAATCGATTCCAGAAGCTCCCGTTGTTGGAGTCGCAAATCGGAGTCGTCTGAAACGGCCAATTTCACGGCGATTCCAGAGTGGTCTCGAACGAGATCTTACCGCTGTGAAATCTGTGGAGTTTAATGGGCAAGCTGAGAAATCTACAAAGAGAAAAATGAAGAACCAGTACAGGGGAATTCGCCAACGCCCATGGGGTAAGTGGGCTACAGAGATCCGAGACCCAAGGAAAGGGGTTCGGGTTAGCTTGGAACATTCAACACTGCAGAAGAAGTTGCAAGGACGTATGATGCTGAGGCACGTAGAATTCGCAGCAAGAAAGCGGAGGGTCTTGGGCCAGTGTTGTGACTTGTGCCTGAGTTTCTCTTTCTCTCTATAGATTGAATGCGTGTGTCTCTGAGTGTGGGTGTTGGGTTGTTCGGTTCTTGGGTTTCTGCAGATTCACGGTGGAGGTATGAAAAATTGAAAGAGAACCGACATAGCTTTTCGTGTCGATTCCCACAGACGGCGCCAAATGTTAGTGCAAAAAACCAGAGGGGTCTTGGAACAACGTAAATCCGACCGTGAATCTGCAAGAAAGTAAAGAACACAAGATGTATCGTGGTTCACCCCAATGTTTGGCTACGTCCACTCTGATGTTGATTGTATTTCTCTGTATGAATGTATGGATTACAAGTGTGAGGGGGAGTCCGCCAGAGAATGAGAGTTTGAGAGTGTTTCTCTGTTTGTGAGAGGGTTGCTGGATGTGAGGCCCCCGGATTGTGAGGGTGAGGAGTCCCTTTTATAGACTAAGGGTTCCTCCTCTTATAAATCATGGGCTCAATGTCTGAAAGCCCAAGTAACGGGGCCCAATATAATATGGTACCAACAAATAATACATTCATAATTGATTATGGTGCTACTAAACATATGACTTGTGATTCTAGACAGGTACAAACCCTAAAACCATCCCCCAAAACTATCGTGAGTGTTGCCAATGGTAATGTTGCCCCTATTATCAGAAAAGGCAATGTCTCACTTTCTAATATCTTGAATCTTGATTTTGTACTTGTTGTTCATTTTCTTGACTAATTATTTATTATATGTTGCTCAAATCACTGTCGCCCTACATTGTCTTGTAATTTTTTGGCCTTCTTTTTGTGTTTTTAAGGACATTCAAGCTCGCAAGACGATTGGTTATGGTATTAGGAAGGGGAAGCTTTACTACTTGGAGCTTATATCGAACAGTTCCCGAATGTTGACTCAAGCTCTTGCAGTGGAAGAAAATCAGGGGGATAAGAGTAAAGCTTTGGAGATTTGGTTGTGGCATCATCGACTTGGACATGCTTCGTTTAGCTATCTACAAAGGTTGTTTCCTAGCCTATTTGTTAAGCATGATATTTCTAACTTTAAATGTGGTGTTTGTGAAATGCCTAAAAGTCATCGTACTTCGTTTTCGCCTAGTTTGAATAAAAGTTCAATCCCATTTATGATAATTCACTCTGATGTTTGGGGACCATCTAAAACTGCTACACTTGGTGGTGCTCATTAGTTTGTTACTTTTATTGATGACTACACACGTATGACTTGGTTTGTTTGATGAAGTCCAAAAGTGAAGTTACTTCTTTGTTTCAACAGTTTTACAAAATGGTACAAGTACAATATAAGTCACAAATACAAGTTATCAGGAGTGACAATTATGGCGAATATGTAAACTCTGAACTTCGTGCCTTTCTTGATCATCATGGTATTTTTCATCAAACTACATGTCCATATACTCCACAACAAAATGGTGATGAAGAACGCAAGAATTGTCAGCTTCTAAAGGTTGTTTGTGCTTCTTTCCTCAATGCACGTCTCCCGTTATCCTCTTGGGGAGAAGCTCTCACCTCAGCTGCGTATCTCATGAATCATGTTCCATCCCGATCAGTCGACTTTCAAACACCTCTTCAGACTCTCTCTTCATATATTGATGATCTTACAGTTCCTAATCTTCCACCTCATGTGTTTTGCTATGTGGCCTTCGTTCATCTTCATAAACAGCAGAGAAGAAAGCTTGAACCTCGGGCTTTACTATGTGTGTTTGTGGGGGTATACCTCAAAACAAAAAGGGTATCGTTGTTATCACCCTCCGACAAAAAAATACATGAGAATGATATGTACTTTGCCAATCCTGAGTCTTCACCTCAAAGGGGGAATCAGACAAAAGTTCAAACTCTTAATTATACTATTCCAAATATAGATAATGTGAATGATTTGGATTTAAGTGGTGATGTCTTGGAAATAAGAGGTGATCATTCACACGAAAACAATGATGTGAATGAATTGGAACTAAGTGGTAATGTCTTGGAGACAAGTGATGATCAGTCACATGGAAACAATGTTGAAAACCTTCAAAGGGACGAGTCGACATCGCCAAAAAAACTCATTGCCAATTTCCTCACCACTGGACAGTCATGTGTCGCCAGTTACCTCATAATTGATCTTAAGTCCCAATAACCATAATCAATCGTTTTCGATCCCGGATGCACCACCACCACGTCGTCTCCCTGATCGCGTCGACCGAGGTATTCTTAAACTTACTTATGAAGTCGACCCTAAATGCAAAACTAGATATCCGGTAAGTAAGCCCAACCCTAAGTCTAATGTGTTATACCCGTTAAGTAATTATGTGTCTACCAATCACCTGTCAGGATCTAATAATTCATTTGTGCATCAATTATCTACAGTATCTATTCCTAACAGTGTGCATGAGGCTTTAGTTGATCCACGTTGGCAAGTAACAATGAATGAAGAGTTGAAGTCTCTGAAGAAGAATGCTACCTGGGAGATCACAGACTTGCCAGCTGATAAGAAACCTGTGGGATGTAAATGGGTTTATACTGTGAAGTATAAAGTTGATGGGATGGTAGATCGCTTCAAGGCAAGACTAGTCGCAAAATGATACACTCAAAAATATGGAATTGACTATACAAATACATTTTCTCATGTGGCCAAGATCAACATAGTTTGTGTTTTGTTGTCTTTGGCTGCAAATCTTGATTGGCCTTTACAGCAGTTTGATGTGAAGAATGTCTTCTTGCATGGAGATTTGACATAAGAGATTTATATGGATCTTCCACCTGGATGTAATGCTCCAGATAAATACAAAAGAAAGGTGTGCAGGTTAAAGAAATCCTTGTATGGATTGAAGCAATCCCCTTAAGCATGGTTTGGAAGATTTGCAAAATCTATGAGAGCATTTGGTTACAAACAAAGTAACTCTAATCATACTTTGTTCCTGAAAAGGCAAAATGGGAAGCTTATTGCACTTATTGTGTACGTAGACAATATGGTGGTAATAGGTAATGATCCAGAAGAATGTGCTGCATTGGAAAGATACTTGTCTACAAAATTTGAAATGAAGGACCTTGGATCCTTGAAATATTTTTTAGGGATTAAGGTATCGAGAAGCAATTCTGGAATTTTCTTGTCTCATAGGAAGTATATTATTGATTTATTGCACGAAACTGGCATGTCAGCTTGTCAGCCAGTTACTACACCGTTATAAGAAGGATTGAAGCTTTGTGTTGATCCTAATCAAGTACCAGTTAACAAAGGAAGATACCAAAGGTTAGTAAGGCGTTTGATGTATTTGGCACACACAAGACCAAACCTTACACATGCCTTGAGTGTAGTGAGTCAATACATGCATAATCCTGGGGAACAACATATGAATGCCATGATGAGAATATTGCGATATTTGAAAGGAAGTCCGAGCAAAGGAATTTTGTTTAAAAGGAATAGTCACCTTAGTGTTGAAGGTTATACTGATGTACACTGGGCAGGTTCGATTGACGATAAGCGCTCAACATCAGGTTACTTTACGTTTGTTAGGGGTAACTTGGTTACATGGAGAAGTAAGAAGTAGAATGTGGTTGCCCGTTCCAATGCAGAAGCCGAATATAAAGGTACAACTTTGGGGATTTGTGAAATTTTATGGCTTAAGCTTCTGCTAAGCGATTTGGGTATACAACATGATAAGTCCATGAAATTATTTTGTGATAATAAAGTTGTCCGTGACATTGCACATAATCCGGTACAACATGATAGAACAAAGCATGTTAAAGTTGACCGGTTCTTCATCAAAGAAAAATTAGAAAGAAAAATAATTGAAGTACCGGCGATAAGAACAGAAGATCAGTTGGCAGAGATCCTCACAAAAGCTATTTCAAGTCACACATTTTCAAGTTTCTTACACAAGTTGGGCATGAGTGATATATATGCACCAACTTGAGGGGGAGTGTTGACTTTTGTATTTTAGGTAGGATTCCTAATTGATATGTAATCCCGTGTATTCTCATGCAATCACTTGTAATTAGTTCTCTTTCCATTTATATTAGGGTTGTACACCTTTAAATACCTCTTATTAAGATGAATATATCATCATTCAAAGCATTCTCTTCTCTTTTGCATCTTTATTGTCTGCAGTTAAAAGAGAATTCCAAACCAACAGCAGCAGCCAAGGCGGGGAACCTTTAGTAGGATAGGGTTTACCCTTCTTGGTAACTGCACTATTTTTATCATTCCAGATTTGCCAACAAATTATCAAGACTTTACTTAGCTTGGATAGTTTATTAGAATCTTCATTAGGGACAGAATCCAGCCATCAAGGAAACACAAATGACTACTTAAATGATTTGTTGGTACTAAATCAGGCAGAAGCCTCCAAACCTCAGTTACAAAGCTGCACTTAAAAAATAAATGAACTTGGTCTTCATCAATTTGACCACGTAAGACACAAATTATGAGTGTTTGGTATAAATTTCTTCAACCTACTCCTTGTTTGTAAGTTTTTTTCTTAATAAAAAGCCAACAAAAAAGTTTTATTTTTTGTGGGATAATTAGTTTCCACATTTTATTTAACACCTTCTGCCCGTCGGGCATCTGCAAATGGTCGTTTTGCAACCAAGTAGCAGATTTGATCGTGAATTCCCCCCACCATTGACTAACCCCAAATGAACTTTGCACTTGTTGTAAAGGAAGAGGAATGCTGCAAATTTTATTCACTATATTATGCTCAAGAACATTAGCCGACTTATCTTTCACCCAATTTTTCCCGTCAATGAAATCATTAATTCACTTTCAAGTTCCAATTCAAATTTTGTTCATCAACTTCAGGGATAAGATGGAAAAAAGGAAAAGGAAAAACCGGTTATGGGTACAAAAAAGGATATCTTTACCATCTTCCACTATCAACCTCATTCCTTAGTGAATCAATCTCTGCTATTAAGGATGCCTTTCCAAGCTAAGGAATGATTTTACCGCACACTAGACTGTAAGAAATCTTCATGCCTCGACTATTTTTTGTTTCACAATTTGAACCCACCAGTTGTTAGGTTTCTCAAGAATTTTCCAACCTAAATTAGCCGGGCTAGCATTATTAATAAGAAAAACTAACGAAAAGTTCAAAAAAACTTTAGTTTTAATGAAAAATGACAAGTAAAGGTGTACAAAGGTAAAAATGTGGTTTTTCGTTAAAAATGAACAGTACCAAAAGTGTTTTGTTAAAACTCCCTTATTAATATGATCCAATCTACAAATACCCAAACCCCTTGTAGCCTTAGGTGAACAAACCTTATTCCAAGCTATTCATATTAGTGTCACTACCCTAGAAAAAATCCATGCACTCCTCGTTTAGGCTTCTATGAAGACTAGTAGGACATTTAAAGTAAGGCATAATATAATTAGGTATGCCAAAAAGATTTGATTTAATGAGAGTAACCACGCTCACCTTAGAAAGAGTATTATAGCCTTCCAACCAGCTAACTTATTCTTGACCTTTTGCATTAGTTCTTTTATATTCATAGACTTTTCAAAACACTATATTATAGAATGCCCAAATATTTTCCAATTATAGTTTTATGCTGAATTTGAAGAATGTTTATAATTTCAATCCTTGTCTGGTTAGAGGTATTATTTAAGAAAAAGGAGGATTTGTGAAAATTTACCTTTTGCTCTTGCAAAATCATTTAGCACCTCCAAAATCTTCCTTGCAGCCCTGGAAGAAGCTTTGATAAAGATTAGACAGTCATCCACAAACACCAAATTGGAAACTTTAAAACCAAGGGGAGAAGTGAGTAGACAAGCATGAATTTTAGTCACCATATTTAGAGAATTTAGATGTCTAATGAAAGCTTCGATACAGATGATCAAAATACATGGTGAAAGTAGGTCACCTTGTCAGATTCTTTTTTTTTTTTTGGATAAAAATAACTATGAGCTATACCATTAATAATGATAGAGAAAGAAGTAGAAGTTATACATTCCCTTGACCATTTCTCATGGAAACTAAATCTTAACAAAACAGTCCTAATGAAATCCCAATTAGACCTTTTGTAAGTAACTTTAGAGCCAAAGCTCCCAATCTCCCTTTTTAGTTAGAGAAGATTTCATGGACCACAAGAATATTATCATATATAGACCTTCCAGAAGCAAAGTCCCCCTGGTTCTATGATATACAAATTTAAATAAAGGCTTTAGACGTTTTATTATGATTTTAGTGATAATTTTGTAACTCACATTACACAAACTAATAGGCGGAAAGTTACTTGCAGTCTCCGGATTTCCACTTTTGAGATAAGGGCAATATTAGCATGATTAATTAGCCAAGCCAATAACCTTGATAAAAACTTGCATGCAAATCATCTGGACCAAGAGCTTTTAAACCACTAATGCTGTTAACAGCTTCCCAAATTTCAGTATCTCAAATGGGTTTTAAAAACCATGTATTTTGGTCACTGATGATACAAGGTTGTATGACATTAATAACCCTGCTTATATTGGTTTGACAAGAAAAAAACAGTTTGAACTCCTGCACAAAAATCTCCTATAGGCCCTTTATACCAACAAAAACCTTTTTCAACCTTTATTTTATGAATTTTAATTTTCTTCTTTCTTATGGTAGAAAATGTTTGAAAGAATTTAGTATTTTTATCTCCTATCTGAAGCCAATTTGCTCTAGCTCTTTGAGCCCACTAATCTCTCTCACTAAGTAACAAGCAAAGGTCCTGTCTAATTTTTGTTCCTTCAAAATATCCGAGGTTAGAGGGGATGCAGTCATAGTTTTTTCAAGTAAGTTCCTCCAACAACTTATTTTTCCTAATTTTTATTTTCCCAAATACATTCTTGTTCCAATTCTTAACTATATGTTTAAACCTACCAGCACAGAATCTGAAAAATATCAACAGGGTGTAATGTGAGTCAAAACAAACCATTTTAGATTTACTATTTCGCAATGTAATAAATATGTCATGGTGCAATACTCTTTACATTCCTTTTGCAATAATTATATTTTTATCATATATTTGTACTATATGTTATACTATTCTAAGTGTTACTTAATGTAGACAGTCACATTATTTTTTTTAAAATTGAATTTTTTTTTTTTGAACAAACGATATTATCTACATTAAAGAAGTGGGCTAAGACTCATAATAGATCATCTATAATAATGTTGTTCAAATTCGTCTTTGACGAGAATCGAATATAAAACTTTTCACTTATAAGTGAAGATGAATACTACTAGATCATACTATGAAGTAGCAATTTCTATTCAATTAGAAGAATTAAAGAAACAAAACAAAAGAATTAAAGAAACAAAACAAAAATCAAAAACCTAATTTTACGCTTAAAATAAAAACCTAGCAGAGTGAAATCTTCTACTTCCTTCTCTTAATCTTCCACAACCACCGCTTCCACATCCTCTCAATCAAACTCCTCCTATCCATTCTTGGCATATTCACATATACACGATTGATCGATGTTCCATACAATTGTAAGGGAATGATATTCACTACTCTTCCTATGAATACGCAAAGTGGAGGTGAGAAATTTAATAACTAAGACAAGTAGAGCTTCATGGGGAAGACGGTGAAAGTGAAGGGTATGGGAAGGAAGGAGGGGGAAGGGAAGAGGAGGACGACATCAGCAAACAGATTTCACATACCTAGGTTTTAGAGTTTTTTTTTTTTTTTTCTTCTGGTTTTTAATTTTTTTCCAATTAAATAAAAAGTCAGATTATTTTAAATGATGTGGTTATCCATCTAAGAATCCATTCAAGATTGTATAAAATTATAGTAGAAATAGAATAGTAAGGGTAACATTCCTCTCTTTATTTTTGCAATTTTTTTATTTATTTTTAACAAAACTCAAACCCAACTAATTCATATCTAATAACTATCTGTCATGAAATGCACATAAAGCTATGGTGTGAATTAATATGAAACACTATTGTTAAAGAACTTTTTAGATACCAAGAATAGGGGTCGGCATCAAACCGAACAAATCGATCGACCCGAAATATATTGGTTGGTTTGGTTTGGTTTTGATCAAGAAAAATGTCAAACAACTTAAAAACTTAACTGAATCGATTTACTTTTGGTTTGGTTTGATTTCATCACTTTTCTAACCCAAAAATAAAAAAATAAAAAAAAACGACCAAAATCAAACCGAACCAATCAAGTATTTTTTTATTAATTCAATTTATTTACACATGTCAACTTATTATTGGTTATTTTGAGGTCTTACCATACACATTACAGTCTCAACACTATAAGTTGAGATGACTATTCATAATTAGGAGATTTATATAAATTTTATGCTTATGTGAGGTAATTAATAAATCGTTTATTAGCATGCGATTTTATTTAATTAAAACTTACTTCTATTTAACTTCTTTTTATGTTCCCAAAAACTTAATCTTCCAATCCAATCGAGTGCATGAGATGTGTGGACGTTTAGAATATTAAAACTCTTGAAATGTTTAACATTCTTTATTTATGTGTTAAATAGGTTTAAACAGACCGAACCAAATCGAACCAAACCAATTAGCAGTGGTTTGATTTGGTTCGATTTCAGTGGCGGTCTTAGTTAAACCAAATCAAACCAAACCGTTGAATATTAGTTTGGTTGGTTATATTTTTTGTATCAAACTGAATCAAACCCATCCGTGCCGAACCCTAACCAAGAATCCAGTAGTGTTTTACCATTACATAATAGAAGGAAACCATCCTTTTCATAATGAAACTGATTTATAGGCATTTTAATTTATTTTTCTAATTCCTAATAAGGACTCGCATTACTATTTTGAACAAACGAAAAAATATTGGCATTAAAATTAGTCATATACTTTTTTTTCTTAAAATTTGAACACTTTACAATTCTAGCTCTAAGGAGCATATATTTGCTCACAAATGTATTTTTCTTTTAATTATAAAAAAATTGAAATTCAAAATGAAACTTTTAGAATACTTGTAACGATTTGTCCCCAAATATTTCGGATTTTATAATTTTAATGCGTGAATTTACGAAAATGCCTTCGAGGCAAAAACGTTGACTTTTCCTGACCGCCTTGTCGTGTCAGGTAAGATTCGTTTCCTCGGTGTATCCTTATAGTACTCGACACTGCGGACGCGTGGGCGTAAACGAAATTGAAATTGGAGTTACGATGAACGTTTTACGAAATTTGAATCGTATGGGCATTATAGTAATTTTACATACCGGAATATATTTCTGGATGTGTGTTGTTTTGTAAGCTGTGGGGCCCACACCCCACTTCTCTTTCTACCACATGTCATCCCTCCCCGATTCTCTCCCTCCCTAGAACTCTATCTCTTTTTCCCTCTTTTCTTTCCATTCTTTCCCCGGAAACTTTATCCCTCTCACCATTCTTTCCCTCTCTTTGAGCACACCGCCACCCACCCCTCACAGCTCCGGCGACCACTACAGCCACCACCACTGCCACCAACTCAGCCACCTCTAGCCCTTGTCTCTCTTTGATCTCTCTTCTCTCTCCTTGTTTGTGCACACTGCACAAGAAGGCAGAAACCACCTACCATCGTCAACGAGAACCGACGATACCCTCTTATTTTCCTGCCTCGGTAAGGACTCACGTCATTCCATTTAGTTCTAGTTTCGATTTCTAGCTCGATTTCGAGCTTACACATAAGCTTTGGGTAAGTTAATGCAGAAAACAACACGAGAAAATGTTTTCCAGATTTTCCGGCGAGGTACGACGGCTTTCGAGCCATTTTCCAACCAACTCTGGCCACGGTCGAGGAAACCAAAGGTATATTTTGATTCTTTGTCTCTCGGGCTTCAATTTGATATATTGGGTTGCTAAATTTAGTTGAGATTTACAGTTAATCGAAGCCGGGGAAGCTTCCCGACCAAAATCCCTAGAAACTGGTGTTCTCCTTCGTTGGGTTCGGCAACCCGCGAGTTCAAACTGGTCAAACCTGACCCGCAATCTAAACTGGCCCAACCCAACTGCTGAATAACCATGCCCAACCTATTAACCCTAACCTATATCCAACCCAACAACCTAGGCTCAATCTAACAATCGGCCCAACCCAGCAACCCAAAGCCTAAATCCGACCCGATCTTGACCCAATATCCAACTTCCACGGTCGGCGTGTAGGCCACACATGGGTGCGCATCATAGCCCGTGTGTGGGGCACACGTGCCTCCGTCAAAGGTACTGTGGTGCTGGTAAATTTTCAACGAATTTTTCGGCGACCTATCTCAGTGCGTGCGGCTGTGGGTGGGGAAACCCGAGGTCCCCTCTTAGGTTTTCGACGTGTCGAATCCGAATCCGTTGTCTGTTTTCCCAAATTCTGTCGCTTTAGTAAAGTTTTATTAAATGGCCTATATTTGTGTTTAGGTGCGTCAGTGGGAAGTGACATCATCCTTTCTAGTTCGTGCGGCTCCCGAGCAATAGAATATTTGTGAGTGAACCCCTTCTCGAATTGCATGTTTTTATAAAATATTAGGCTTGCATGCATTTCATATTTCATGAATTGAATATGTTTTATATTATATTTTATGGATTTCTATCATTATGGTTTACAGAGGATTTATGATTTATTTAAATTGCTTTTACGAAATATTTATGATTTATTGAAGTTACGTTTTATTAAAGGTTACAAATTATTTGATTTTCGTAAATGAAATTCTATGGATTTACGAATATGATTTATTATTGTTTATGAAATGAGGTTTTGAGCTTTTGAGCTCTGACATTTTAATACGAGTTTTTGAAATATGTTTTCAGTGCTTATCTAGTAAGTTATCATACAACACATCCACACAACACACGTATGTAGACGTCTATGGCCATAGGACATAATTGGGGATATTTATGACTTACCCCCAACTTCACTGGCGAAACCAGTGTCGAACAGCTTCACTAGCCACGACTAGTGTTGGTGTGTGATGTTATATCTTATATAGCTTCACCTTCATGTGATGGACAAGTACTACCTTCGAACGACTATGATACCTCTAGTTGACCATACCATTGTTTTGATTTATGAGATTCTTGGGTTTGCCTTCGGATGGCGATATTCCCATTACTGAGCACTATTTTACACGTACTTATTTTATGAACGCTTTTCATGGCATGCAAGAATTTTCAGAAAACCTACTATGTATTATTATTATAAACTTTGGTCAACTTACCCTTTGTTTTACGCCCCATTCAGGAGTTAGAATCGAGGCATCTGATCCTGGCGTCAGGGCACTTCTGCATAGGTATCTTCGAGTCTTCTCTGTTTAGGACCCATTCCTTTGTTCGAATCTTTTTATAATAATTCTCTCACATTATTCTTGATTAATTGTATGCTCTAAACACGGTTCTGCATTGGTGTATTTCTTTCTAATTACATATTTTAATTGTATGCATGTTTAAAATGGTTTCGTCACCCTCAGGTGTCGGCCAACATGTATCTACCCTGATATTTGGAGATATCGAGACCGGAGCATGTCAATACTAATAACAATTTCCTATAAATAAAAAATCGACTAATGAAACGGACATGTAAGTTTATAAGGTCGAACAAAGAATTGAACTAATATCATATTGGTCCACAAATTGTAGAAGGGTTCAATTATAAAATATTTAGTTTTCCGACTAAAAGTTTGATGACTCATTAAACTTAGTCACTTGAAGGCATTTAAAAAGAAAATATTTGTTTTAGTACAAGCAATATTATTATTTTAACTTACACTTCAATAAAGAAGACAATTTGAACTTCTTAAACACAATGGATTAAAAATTAAACCACCAAAATACTCCACCACTTATTTTAAAATAAAATACTTTAAAAGAGCTTAAAATGACAATATGCAAATATACATTTACAATGTACTTTTAGAGAACTGATATTTAGTATTTTTTTCAACAAACGATAGTATATATACTAAGAGGGAGGGGGTGAGTTTAGCCTAAATAGTAATAATGTGGTTCAAACTTGTATTTGACAATAATCGAATTTAAAACCTCTCACTTACAAATGAAGAGGAATACCACTAAACCGTAGTACTAAGTGGCTAAGGAACTAATTGACCAAAAAAAAATGGCTAGGGAACTACTACTCACAAGTGTATTTTTCTTTCTAATTATAGAAAGTTTAGAGTGCAAAATGAGATTATTGGAGAGTTAATAACAATTTTCTACTTTTAAAATGCAACTTAGTAAGAGCAACTCCACCATTGCAAATGCCCCCTAACAGTAACTGCCTTTAATTAACAGTAACTGTCTTTTACATCTCCATCCCTACACTGAATAGCTTTGGTAATAGGCAATAAAATATTAGTATTTTTTATATAAAATAATACAAAATAATTTTATTTGTAATTTCGAATCAGATTTTTAATCGTTCTCGTTGCGCCACATGTCATTATCCAAAAAGACAATTATTGGTGATGGATTTCGATAAGATTTTTATCCAATGTCGTCATGCTATGTGTCGTTACCTTTTTAGAATTGTTGAGGATAGATATCTAATAAGATTTTTAACCAATCACGTCGTGTCATATGTCACAATCTGTTTAGAATCTTTGAGGATAGATTTCGATTAGATTTTTAACGAATGATGGCATGCCACGTGGCATTATCTACAACCTAATCATTTCTGAATCCTACATATAACCCACCATCCATCATAAGAAATCACACACCAAAATCAAAATCTCTATCATTATTCATAGTTTATGCTTCATTCTTACAATATCTTCTTCTTCAAGGATGATGTGGGAAATGGATCAGCAAGAGGAATAATTGTTTAAATAAGGGGAAGAAACGTTCAATCGCCAGGTGGCCCAAAATGAGATGGAAGAGGATGAAGAGCGTAGAATGAGAGATAACGAAGCAAGAATGGCAAGAGCCTCACATTCCCGTCGAGTCATCCAAGCTGTGGCTCAGATCTGCAAGGCCAGCCATTCCGCAAACATTGATAGCAGCAGACAACGATGAGGTACGGATCTCTTGGACGATTATTTTGTCCGTAACAATGCATTCCCTGATACGTATTTTAGACGTCGTTTTAAAATGGAACGACATTTGTTCAATAAAATCATGATTATTGTTTGCAACCATGATTCTTACTTTGTGCAAAAGAATGATGCTTTTGGTGTTATAGGTCTCCTTCATGAGCAAAAAATTATTGTTGCCTTGCGGATGCTTGCATATGAAGCATCTATAAACCAAGTGGATGAGATAG
The DNA here is from genome assembly GCF_042453785.1 of Malus domestica. NCBI lineage: Eukaryota > Viridiplantae > Streptophyta > Magnoliopsida > Rosales > Rosaceae > Malus > Malus domestica. The sequence goes on along the minus strand of NC_091662.1, from coordinate 35,392,109 downwards.
CGAGGATGGGGAAATCAACCATTCTTGAGTCCCTGATGAGGTTTTGCGGAGCAATCAAATTTATCTACACAGTAAAGTACCTTTGGTGACCTACTGAGATGGACTTGCAAAGGTTTCTGGAGAAGGCCGAGATGCGAGGTTTTCCTAGGATGATTGGAAGCATCGACTGTATGCACTGGACCTAGAAAAACTGTCTAAGTGCATGGCAAGGCGCTTATGGGGACAAAAATTGAGTAAAAAGTATCATTTTGGAGGTGGTGGCATCTTTTGATACATGAATTTGACACACATTTTTAGGGGTTCTGGGAGCTCAAAATGACCTTAATGTCTTTGCCCAATCCCCAGTGTTCAACGATATCCTGCAAGGAAAAGCACCAAGAGTCACGTACTGGGTCAATGGACATAAGTACCATGAGCCATACTACCTAGCAGACGACATTTACCCAAGGTGGTCATCGTTTGTCAAAACAGTGCCACGTCCGCGAAGTGCAAAGGAAAGACACTTTGCAAGCTGTCAAGAGGGGTGCGGGAAGGATGTAGAACATTGTTTTAGTATCCTTCAAGCTCGCTAGGCGATTGTCAATGGTGCTGCCAGAATGTTTGATTTAGAGTCGCTTCGATCCATCATGATGACGTGCATCATTCTTCACAACATGATTGTGGAAGATGAGTACGAATATGATGCCGTTGATGAATATGAGCCAAACACGATGAACAATTACAGAACACAAATTTATTGTGCTCGTAACACCACCGAAGAACCCATGCAACACGAGCCATTAGAAAGGGATGAACGTTACAATGAAAGGCTCATTCAATGATATACTGCACTTGAGGAGCCATATATGCACAAGGCCCAACAAATTGACTTGATAGAGCACTAGTGGGAATTGAAACAAACTCAAGATACTTAAGTTCATTTAGTGTGTTTGTTTTTATTTGGTGTGTTTATTTAATTTTATTTGGTGTGTTTTTTAAGTTCATTTAGTTAGTTTTTTAATTTGGTATGTTATGTAATTTTATTTGTTGTGTTTTTTAAGTAATTTTATTTGGTGTGTTTTTTAAGTTCATTTAGTGAGTTTTTTATTATTTGGTGTATTTATGTAATTTTATTTGGTGTGTTTTTTAAGTTCATTTAGTGAGTTTTTTTATTATTTGGTATGTTTCTATAATTTTATTTGGTGTGTTTATGTCTTTTGAATAAAGATTGTCTTAGTTTAAACAAATTGCCAAATTAAATAAATATACTCTTAGTTTAAATAAAGTACTCTATTCAATAAATAAGAAATTAAAACCCAAAGTGATTGGAAAATTATGGGCTCGTGAATGGAAAATCATCACCTAACCAATTTGTGCTGCTACGATCATCTTCTCTTGTGATGTTAGGACCATCTCTTTTTGCTCTCGCTTCTCTTGCACGCCTCCTTCGCACCACGTTCGCTTTCTCCGAATTCCAAAAATATTTAGAATTTGGAGACTTCCCTTCTAAAGGCGTGTTCAAAATGTTACGATCTCGTTGAGCCCTTCTTTCTTCTCTAATCTCTTCCCTTTCTTGCCTAGCTCTTTTTCTCTCTCATTAGCTTGACTTATCTCTCAATAGCTGCAGCTTTTGCATCCTCTCTAGCCTTATCAGTCTCAAATTTAGCCATTTCCCGCACCAAAGTCAATTCACCTTGGCGAGCAAGTTCTTCCATATACTTTGCATAATCATTCTTGGAAGCACTCCCTTTTCTCTTTGAAGTCTTCTTACCTTGAGGCCTAATTGGATAACGGGTCGACCTCGACGCTTGTTTAGGGGGCGTTTCCGGCACTTCTTCTGCATCGTCTTCATGAACATGCATAGAGTGTAGAGGGGTGTTGTTCATGATAACTTTTGGACCGATAGACACAACTCTGAATTTAGGACAATCTTTGACAATATTCCAACATTCCCACCGGTGAATGATTGTTTTTTGTTTTTGGATTTGGCATTATACCAAGTTTGTGCTTGAAGTGTCTACACAATGCGGGAGAATAAATAATTATAATCAAAGTACCTAATGTAAATTTAGGTATAGTACAAACAAATAAATAATATATTATTACCTGATCCGCTCAATTTTCCCCACTTCGAAGATTACTACTAGCTTGTGCCAAGGTGTCTCTCCAAAGACTAAACGATTGGCAGAGTATTCTCCAACAACTGGACATCAATTCTTTGGTTCTTTTCCCACCAATTTTCTCAAGATAATTGGTATGAATAAGACTTCACATTTCTCGCAACTGCATATCATTACCCGTAATCAAATCATGAGTAACTTCAACCTAGCTAGAACACAACGTAACATCTTCAATAAGCGTCCAATTCATACCTACATTATTAGTCATTTTGTTGGAAAAAAAATTGGATTGAAACTTTGAGAGAAAGATAGGAATGTGGTTGAAAGTAGTTGAGAAAATATGAAATTGTGGTGTAAGGTAGAAGATAATGACAAGGTATTTATAGAAAAATAAAATCAATTTTTTTTCGGATTTTTTATTAATTTTTTACATTTTTTTATTCACATAATTAATCTCTGCTGTTGGATTTAAAAATTTGAAAACCAACCCTCCAGATTGTGCCACGTGGCACAACGGTAAAATTTCAGATTTTTAAACTGTTTTTTTTTAATTTATAAAGACGAATAATGTGGACTGTTGATCTCAAATCCAACGGTTGAAATTAATTAAGGTTTGAATTTTATTTTTTTACCGTTGGAAATCCAATGGTATAGAAAAAATTACCATTGAGATCCAACAGACGCGGAGGTACCACGTGGTCTCCAACGGCAATTGACGGATGCTGCGCACGCGGGCCCCAGCGCCTAACGCAAAAAAGAAGGAGAACGTGGCTAACGTCAGGGCGACGTCACCCTTGCATCATACCCACTTCGAGCTCTCGAGCCAGCGACACCCCACGGGCCTTTCCCTCGGGCCCTCTTTCATCCACACGCCTGCATGGTCTGGAGCATGTAGCTCTAGCTATTGGGTTGGTGGGGAAGCCGGTCCATCGGGCTATTTAACACGGTGGAGGTGCTCTTAGAGTGAGACTTTCTATGGATTCACAACCATTTCACAGTTTAACATTAATTTTCATGCAATATTATAAAATATGGATAACACTCAGGAGACCAAAATTTTAATCTAATTTTCAAACCAAAATCAAATTTCCAAATCAAATAAAATCTCAAAAATAGAAAATAAGCACGTTAATTAACTTAAGTAATAATTTAATTATCAACATCTACATCATTTGATTTACAAAATTTAATCTAAAATTTTAATCTCTACATTATTACTCATAAAATATTATCTAAAAAAATATAACATTACAAATAATCTGTAAAAAGTCTTATCAATTAAGCTCTTATATTTTATGTCAGAACCTGGGAATGATGGAGAACAGTTTTGATAATTGATGCATATGACCGCACCACCAAAGCACATTAAATTTTAAAAATATGTTCATGGGCCAGTGGCTAATCATACACTAGATTATACAAACAAAGTGTATTTATGAGTTCCCACGCGCTTGTAATAAGCTTCATAATGTCACGCGCGGAGTAGACAAGCAAAGAATGTTGTGATTGGAGAGCTAAAGACATGCAATTGTTTTGTTTTGAATTTTGGGAGATTAAATAAAGACAAGGTCATGGAGCGTAAAGTACTCCATGGAAAAAGGATCATCACCATTTTGGTATTGGAAATGTATGCATGTTTGGAAATGATCTCTTATTCGATTGTATTATGAACTTATTTTTTAATTCTTAAATGTCACCTTATCCTTCCTTATTGGTGGTCATTTGCTTGAATAGTTTGATATATTATGTCATCAAATTGTAAGTCTCATACTAATTACGTGAATAATAATTTGATAACTTGACTGAAACAGTCCATTTATAAGTCTTAACTGCTGGACTGGTCAAAATCAAATACACATGACATATCAATCCAGACGATATATAAACCAAGTATTGAAAAGTAACCGTTTCAACAATAAGCATGTATAATTGATTGTTTTGACCAATAAACCAGACAAATTTAATTGACGATTTGACGATATCTATAACTTACTCATTTCCATCACCATACCTAATACATTCATAATGTAAGACTAAAATGTGCGGTACAAATTGACATACATCTCCCACATGTTAATTAGAAAAGGGTACATAATACATAACCACACAAGATGAATATTTGCTTGAAAGTAGAATTATGAGAGTGGTCACACACCCCATGTGGAGGTTCCATGGTTCCCTATCTTTCTCTTATGAAAGCTAATACTTTCCAAGTCCCAACTACTTTTGTTACTCACAACCAAGAGGCAGCAATTTTGTACTCCCTCCTTTATCTTTCTTTGTGCATATAACTGAGTAATAAACATAAAAAAGGTTGGGGAGAAAAGTGATTGGGGCTCATTGCCTCTTAAAATTATAATGTGGTATGAGTTGGGTGTTTGGGGAGTGAGAAAAAGGAGAGGAGATAGGGGATGGATTTAGTCATCATTGATTTGTTTGTGGGGCATCTTGTTCAAAATTTAAAAAACAAACACAAGTGAGAGAGCAAAAATGCAAGAGCTAGAACCATGCCTCCCTATCCTATACAAATCCCCAAACCTTTTGTAGTTCAAAACCCATTCTCTCTTTTTGGAAAAAAAATTTAATGTACCGAAAATACAATTTGGTATATTAAGTGTTATAAAAAAATTGTTGAATACTAGAAAAAAAAATTAACCACTTATATTATAACACTTATTGTATAAAATTGTAATTTAAATACACTGAAAAATCTCTAAACTTTTTACATATTTAGGCATTATAGTATCATAAACCACCATCAATGTGTCAATTATTTTAAAGAGAGTGGGACATGACCACCAGTGACCCTTAATGATGTGCTTGAAGTTGGCAAAATTTTTGACTTTTAGAGCTTATTTGAAAGCAATTTTTTTTACATAACATGTAATTTTTTGAAATTATTAGAGACGATTTTCGGACTATTTTTTATCCTTTAATCCTTTGGATCATTTGGTTGGAGATGACCTTAAAGATCGTTTAGAATTATATCTTTGAAAGACACTCGTTTAAAATCATTTTTAGTAAAAGTGTTTCTACTAAACATAATCAGAAGCAAATTTGGTGCTCTGAAAACGCTTTTGATTCATTTATAAGTATTTTCAAATGGTTATGATAACAAATGATTTTTGGTAATCCAAAGTTTCTTTTAATTATTTTAACCCAATTCCAAACAAGACACCCAGAAAATCCCATTTGCAGATCAATCACCCCAATAAAGCTTAATAGTTTATTAATTTTTTTAATTTCACTTTCAAACTTTTGTAGAGACATTGACTCACCCACAAAACACAGATAGAATCCGTCCAAGAAACCAAACCCCAAGAGCGTGCAAACCACACACTGCAATCACCGTACAGATGCTCCCTCTGTCAAGGTCCCGTTGAGTCCCTTCAGGCACCATTTGGTACGTGGAACGGGATGAAGTTGGACGAGACGTTCCGTCTGACATTTAGTACGTTTAAAACGGATGGAATGTACTGTTTCACGGGATGAATTTTGGGTGAATTTTCGTTCCGCCTCACCTTCCTGAAATGACTCGTTTCACATGAACATAAAATTATAACATTTCCGTCTACTTCTTCTTCCTCCTTGTTTTCATCCGAGGGCATCTTTGCTTCCTCTTTGATATGCAAACGGGACGGGAAGGGGCGGAACGGAGAGGGAGCAAAAATGCCCTCGGATGGAATAAGAAGGAAGAAGAAGGAGACAGAGAAGTTATAATTTTATGTTCCACGGATGTGGAACAAGTCGTTCCAAAAGGTGAGGCGGAACGAAAATTCACCCAAATTTCGTCCCTTGGAACAGCGCGTTCCACCCTGGTTCCACTCCGTTCTGTTTAGTACCACGTACCAAACTGTGCCTCAAATCACCATTGGCGCGTGTCATGACCTCCCCACACGATCGCGTGGAGTCAAACCAGGGTGTTTCTGGGGTTGGGAAATAAAAATAAAATTAGAATGAGAAATTAGAGAGAGAAACTAGAGAGTGAGAGAGATTTAGAGTGTCAGAGGTTAGGAGCAAGAGAACGTGCAGTATTTGAAGCAAGCAGACAGATCTGGATCCCACTCAATACACCCGACTCGGACACCCCCAATACACTCTCTCTCTCTCTCATCACTTGGGTTTTTGTCCTCTGTAAACATCAAGGGCCAGAGAAAACCCAACTGAGAAATAAGGAGATACAAGGAGGAGGAGGGAGAAGAAAATCCAAGCCGAACCAAAGCTAGAGAGAGAAAGTAAGCTCAGAACCCAAAAACTCAGTAGTGCACCAGCAGCAGAAACAGTGGCAGCAGCGAAGCGATTGATGGTTCTTCTGCTGCAGCAAAAGAGGGGCTAGAAACTAGCAAGAAAAGGCGGTGGTTTGGCTTTTGTAGTAAAAGTTTGACTGGGATTTCCATAGCTATAAGCTTTGGGATTTTATACAACTGATAGCAAATAATATGTTTCGAGTAGTTGAGCTGCAGGAAGACGCAGAGAAACCAGAACACACTTACTCCTTTCGTACTTAGTGGGTAAGCGTTACTTCTAGTCACAGATTTTGGTTTCAGCTTCAAATTATTTTTAGTGACTGATTATTTGTTGGGGATTTTCATTTCAGTTGGGTTCAGACTTTCAGTTTTATTGCTATTTCTTTATGCTTACCGAGTCCTCCCAACTTTCCTCCACTTTAATTGCTTTTTGGAGAAAATTTCACCCCCCAAAGCTTCCTTCTTTTTTCTGTTTTGCGTTTTCCTTTCATTTCCTTTCAACAATTAAAGGATGACTCTCTCTCTCTCTCTCTCTCTCTCTCTCTCTCTCTCTCTCTCTCTCTCCAGCTTCAGCTAGGTTGCTTGTTCCTTCCCTTTAATCAATCAAACCACACGAGAATACTACTTTTCACACTCAACTTTTCTTTATATATATATTTCTTTTCTTTTTCTTCTCTCTCTCTCTCTGTACCTTTGGTTAATTAATTCTTTTTTTCTTGGGTTTTGCAGGAACATTAAGATAGAAAGAAAGACTCTCTCTGTTGTGCTCTCCCTCCCACTCATCACAAAAACAATTTAGTGGGTGAAAGGGTTGGGAAAAAGAAACTTTCACTTGTTCCTCTCAAGAAAAACAAATTTTTTAGGGTTGGTGGTGGGAGTGAAGTTCCAGTTCCAACAAACACACACACCAACCCAACTTCTCTATCCGCCATGGACTCCTATGAAGCTACAAGAATTGTGTTCTCGAGGATCCAAAATTTGGACCCAGAAAATGCTTCAAAAATCATGGGTCTGCTTCTGATACAAGACCATGGCGAGAAGGAAATGATAAGGCTAGCTTTTGGACCTGAAGCTTTTCTCCACTCGGTCATTCTCAAGTCAAGGAAGGAGCTGGGAGTGTCCCTATCATCAAACTCTCCTTCCTCTCCTTCCACTCCTTCTTCTCCTTCCCCCTTCACAAACCCCATCGCTATCTCCAGGCAGAACTCTTGCTCTTCCTCCTCGAGGCTCTCTCTCACTATCCCCAACCTTTCTTCTTCCTCCGCTTCCTGGGCTGCTATCTCCGAGCTCAGAACCCAAGAAGAAATCAACAGCTTCTATGGAGGTAGTAATGGAGGAGTTCCAGCTGATGTGATGGATGAGTTTCAGCTCCAAGAGCAGCTCTCCTTCCTCAACGATGGCTGTCCACCACCAATGGTGGGACCCAAGTCGCCTGATTTTTTCTACCCACAGTCCAACTTGTCTTCCAGTCCTACCACCGCTTCTGATCCGAACCTTTTCCCCTCCTTGCACGGCTCTGCTAATTGGGGTGGTGGAGGCGGTGGTGGTGGTGGGCCGCTCCATCGACGAAGTTGCTCAGTCAGCGACGTGTGCATGGAGGACCCCAACTCAGGGTTTGGGTGGAAACCCTGCCTGTATTTCGCCAGAGGCTACTGCAAGAACGGAGCCAGCTGCAGGTTCTTGCACAGCGGCGGGCTAGGAGACGCCGTCGTCGACGGCGGTGGACAGGTGGTTGTTGGGTCGCCGAGCAAGCTGGAGATGATGGACCATGAAGCGCTTCTCAGATCTAAAACCGCTCAGCAGCAGAGGCTTGCTGCTGCTTCTCAGCTTATGGCAGCGTCAGCCAATTCCTTTCCTTACTCCTCCAAGTGCATGAACTTTCTACTTCAGCAGCAACAAACTGATTCCCAAAGGTACCTGATTTACTGAAGTTCTTCTCTTTTTTGGAAATTAATTAAAGCTCTCATCTTTAATCATTTGTGTTGAATAATTATTAAGTTGATATTTTTTTGTTCTTTGTATTTGTAGGGCTGCGGCAGCTTCCTTGATGATGGGTGATGATATGCACAAGTTCAGCCGATCCCGCCTCGAAAGAACCGATTTTTCGATGAATGGCGGGGCGGGGATTGTGAACCCGGCTTCAAGGCAGATATATTTGACTTTCCCGGCAAATAGCACTTTCAGAGAGGAAGATGTCTCAAACTATTTCAGGTTATTTTTTTACCTGATTTTGTGTACCTGTATTAGTGTCATTTTGAAGGTCATGGTTAAACAGGTTTTCGTATTGCTGACTTAGTTTGCTTTTGTTGATTGCCAAAAAATTGAAGCATGTACGGGCCGGTCCAAGACGTGAGAATCCCATACCAGCAGAAGAGGATGTTTGGATTCGTTACATTCTTGTACCCGGAGACGGTGAAGCTGATTTTGGCCAAAGGGAACCCTCATTTTGTTTGTGATGCTAGAGTGCTTGTCAAGCCTTACAAGGAGAAGGGCAAAGCTCATGAAAAGTACAAGAACTCTCTCACATTCTCATTTGATCTTTGTCTTAATTATTCCACTAGGTATTATATCATTAACTAAAATTAATTGTAATTTAGTGGATAATAAGCTAATAATGGTGTTTGCGTGTTATTAATTTTCCAGGAAACAACAGCAACAAGTGGAAAGAGGAGATTTGTCTCCCTGTGGTACACCTACTGGGCTGGATGGTAGAGACCCTTACGATCTCCAGCTAGGTTAGCTAATTAAACAAAATTATTTACATTCTGGCATTTATTAATTTCCAGACGCATGGAAGATATGAATTCATTCAGTCACATGTTAAATTAGTTAAATTATTTATTTTGAATTATAGGAGCAAAGATGTTTTACAATTCTCAAGACATGCTGTGGAGGAGGAAGCTGGAGGAGCAAGCTGACTTGCAAGCACTTGAAATTCAAAGTCGAAGACTGATGGGCCTGCAGCTACATGATGTCAAGAAGCATCACCACCACGCTCTTTCTGCCAGCAGTCCGATTCACTCCCCTACCCAGTCTCCCAACATGTTCAGTCGAAACATAGTGCTTCCTTCGGTTCACAACGGCCAAGAAGTTCTCCACGGTACTCGTGTTGTCACTCATACAGTGATCACAAAACGATTTCATGGTTCAATGCAGTTGCTAATGTTTATATGTTCTTTATTGCAGATAACTGTTCTTCTCCGATGCCACACATGACTCCAGCAGTGGATGCTGATCAGCTGCTCAAGGAAGCAGCTGCTGCTGTTCTAGGTAAAGATATGATGGCCAACAACGACGAAAGTGGTAGTGGTAGCCGAAGTAGCAATGGTAGTGGTAAGGAGAGCCCCCATGACGATATCGGTGATTTGCTGGAAGGGTAAGCCTTGTTTTGCATGTTCTTTGTTGATATATGCCCATACTGAAAGATTTTATGGACATTGTACAATGTGTTGAAGCTAATGGATCTTATAATTGAGTCCATGCAGTTTGGAGCACAATCTTCCTGATAGTCCTTTTGCGTCTCCAACAAAGGCTGCCGGAGAGTACACATCCTCCGCCTTCCCCAACGTGACTAGCGAGGCCAATGGCTCAGATGCCTCATTTGCAGCTGCTAACATAAACTTGGCGACTTCCCTACTTCCAGCATCTTCATCCCTGGACATGGCATCCTTCAAGTCTTTCAACTGCCAAATTCCAAGGTAACCCTAATTCCCTACTGTAAAGTTGTTCATTTGATCACCGTGTAAAGTGAAATATATTTATACTTGGAAGGTTTTCTATTGAGTTTCAGGTTGAACTCCGGTCACGGAGCCATAGGGATGTACGCTGGCACAGGAGCTGGGCCAAAATGCCCGGTTGGAACTTCCTAATCAAAGCTTAATTAGGTAAAAGTTACTTCCAAATCTAAAATTTGTTTATGTTTTATTTTGTTTTGTTTAAACATATAGATAACGTAATCTATATGATAATTTGTCTTTTTTTTGGCAGGAGGATCAACATGTTTAAGTTTAAGTATAACAAAACAAAAACCACCATAAAAAATCTGTAGAGAATCAAAAGAAATCAAAACCTTCCCCCATCACCATCATCACCGGCACCAGCAGCAGCACCGTCATATCATCATCTCCAAATACCCAACAATACTACTTACTACCATACAAAATGCATACGTAAAAAGGCAGTGAAAGGAAAGAATTGGGTCCCCATCCCATTACATTTTCTTTCTTTGTTTGTTGTTTGTACTATTTTGATCAGTCACATATCTACTCCCCCCATTTTATGTAGTAGCTTCATCAAGTTGGAAGAAATCGAAGTACCACAGGTTAAAACAAAAGGAGAGACACACAGGGTCGAAAAATATGTTTGTTGCAACTTTTGGCACTGTAATTTTAATTTTCACCCATCCAAGCGAAAACAATTGCCCGAAAATCTGTAGTATTGACGAGTGTTGCTATTAGTTTTGTGTATTTTCTAGTGTAATCAAAGTCTTTGTACAGCAGAAGCAGCGGAACTCAGAAGAAGCTAGCTGAGGAAAGAGATAAAAAAGTAAATTTGTAACTACATGGCTGATTCACTGATTGAAGGGAAAAGCTTGGGAAGAAGGAGAAATTTGTCAGCCGAGCTCCAGTTAGATATTGGGAAGCTTTTTTGTTTTACCATTATCGATCATGTGTTCCTGCTACTTGTAGTTGTTATCAAACAGCAAGAAAAGTTTAATTAGGAACAAAATCAGAAAGGAAACAATCTAGATTTTACTTCTTACTCTCTTTTAGTCTCATTGCCTCTTTCTGATAACGACTTATATGAAACATGTTTATCTTTAGGAATGTGGTATTCCGGTTAAATATTCTCATGAGTTCTACTTCACATAACATAAGATAATTAGATCGGTACGTTACGTAAGTTGCTCTCCTCCGTTGCATGTAAGTTTATTCTGTAATTTTTTTTCATTTTTTTTTCTTCGTTTTTGCAAGTGGTTGGGTTTTTGTAAGTATTTTTTCTTCGTTTTTGTAAGTGGGTTGTTTGGGGGGGGGGGGGGGTGGGGTGGGGTTCCAAAGGCTAAAGCTGAGTGGGGACCGCAATCGGGTCCTACTCATTTATCTAATGCCAGATTGGGGATGGGTCCCTACACAACCAAAAACCCCACCCATGTGAGTGATCTATGCCATGCGACTCTCTCTCTACTTTCTTTCTCTTCGTGTTGACAGGAGAAAGAGAGAGGACATGCACAAATGTAAAAGCAGATGTAATGCCCACACGTATGACAAAAGTGCTCGGATACTCGAATCTTTTGGGCTCCGTGGCCTTTCCTGTGAATGCGCGACTAAATTGGCAGTAACTGTAAGAGATAATATTTACTGCCTCCCTCGGAGTTTGTAGCTAACGTACTTGACCGGTGAATAAAATTTAAGTTAGACTAAAAATTTTAAAATAAATTTATAAATTAAATGACGTGGTGATAGATATTAAATTATTATTACGTGATTAATGTATTTATTTTTTGTTGATAATATATTATTTAGTTTAAAATTTTGGTTTCTCTAACATTACTTGTGATGGATATAGTGAGAAGAGATATGTTAACGAGATTCTTTTAAAAGTGAAATTCTTATTGGATTCTTTACCATTTTATAATTTTTTTACAGTATTTTATGATGTTAATATGAAAATTAATGTTAAACTGTGAAGTAACGTACAATTCACGAAATTTTTTTTGAAACAGTTTCCTTAGCGTTTCTCAGGTGAGAAACAGCTGGGCAAACTGTTTCGGTAACTGCAAAGTTACTATTTTACCATATCCTTACGCTTTTTCCCAATTGGTTTCTTGGGAATTTATGATTAGGGTTTTTGGAATGAAGGGATGAGTAATTAATGTGTTAAAAGTCTCTGGTCCCTTGTTTTTTGGGTTCGTTGTTTAAACTCCGGTAGACTAAATTGAGTTACGTTTGTACAAATTGACAGTGACTGGAGTAAAAGGAGTTAAAGCAAGTATATGATAATTGGATTAAAATGTGAATGATTTATGTGAACACGAATACAGCACGTTTTGTATCGTAAGAGTATCTTTAATAGTTTTTCTAAATCCTTGCTAGTTAGGAGAGTTAGTGGTATAAAAAAACTATTTTATCTAGTCTCTTTAATTTTTCATCTCTAACAATACTTTTTATTTTAACAAATTCGAATATTTTATTATCAATTGTTTCAAAAAGAAAAAATTTAATCCACCTATTTTCTAAAGGGATGTGATATCTACCCACTCCATTTTACTTCTCACACATCATTTTAATTTTCGGCCGTCGGATCGGATAAATTAAAGAAAATTAACAGACATAAATTAATAAGGATGTGTGGAAGTAATTTAGTGTGTGTGGATAGTGCATCCCATTTCTAAAATCACTTTATCTCTCTTTCTTTCTTGGTTCACGGGTTCACTATTGGGTTTTATTATTTTTTAACATTTACCATATGGATAGTGACTATAAATTTAAAAAGTAACTGTTTATTGTTATTTTGTATCATAACCTAGTGGTATTCCTCTTTACTTGTAGGTGAAAAGTCTTAAGTTCGATTCTCGCCAAAGTCGAATTTGGACTATATTATTACTAATTCATTGTGAGGCTAAACCTCATCCTCCCTCCTCCCTTAATGTAGATAATATAGTTTTGTAGTTTATCCGGAGATGCTCTAAAATGAAGATGTGGAAATTTGTGTTCACATATTTTTATTTCATTGATACGAGATGCTATATTTGTTCACATGTCTTTATTTATTGATACAAGACGTTATATAGCAGTATGCTTGTGTTATATAAGTTGTTAAATAAAAAAAAGGTGCATTTTGCCTAGATTCACTTGTATCGTTTTTATTTATGAAACATTTTAATGACTGTCATATTACAATGTGGTGTTAGCATATAGTGCTAATAATTCTCGTATTACAATGTGTAGACAGCATTATTAATTGTGTTGTTAAACTTAATACCTAATATTTGTAGATAAATACATGTGTCACGATGTAAGAGGATTAATACTTTCATGTGACAGTGTCACGATTATTTATAAAAAAAAATAGTTTGCTTACTAACACACAGAAAAGACTTTCTCCTTGTAGGATTTTTTTGATTAGTTGCATTTAACTATACATCTCCATAAGTGTGTAATTGCGGGTAATGTCTTAATCAAAGTGTTATGATGTTTTTCAAATATGAATTTACATATTAAAGTCAGGATTTGTCTAAATCATAAATAAGACAACAGCTTACTACTACTTTATGTTTTGTTTTTTTTGTTCTAGCAATAATTGAGTTTCATACTTAGAACATCACCAATGCAAATGCTTAAAAATTAGACATATATTCTTACATGAGAAATGGTAAAGGGACTCAGACTATTTATGGACCCTCTCCTCATGTTTGTGGCATAATTTTTTATATTGTTAGGACGATAATTGACGTTAAATTGTGAAGTAACAAAGAGTCCATGGAGAGTCTCACTTTTAAGAAAGGCCCACTTTTAAGAAAGTCCCCTTAACATTTCTCTTCTTTTGTTTGCCTTATATTTGAATTTAAATATAAGAATATAGGTTCAAAATTTGAGTATTGCGTTGAAGATACTCTAACAATCTTATAATATGAAAAATGATAGTCACGTATCTTTTTTCTCTCCAATAAACTCTTTGTTAACCATTTTTGTTATCTATGTTTGATTTATTCAAAGTAATGATCAAAACTAAAGATAAATATGTTTAAAGAGCAAAAGGATATATGTGGCATCATGTCCCCACAATGCAGTGTTACGAGAGAAAAGGCAAATGTTGGCCCAAATTTTGGGTGTAAAGCCTGGGATATGATTGTATGAATATCAATAATGCCAAATGAGAAAATGCAGAAAGTAAAATAAGAAAAGGTGCTTTGCTGTATCATTCTATCATTCTTTCATTTCATGCATGTACATATCAAACGAACATGATTAGGCCACAAGAGGATCCAAGGTTTTCTCTTTCGGCTCTCTTTTTCATTTTTTATTAGAATATGTTAGGATGATCCCACTTACCACGTAGCCCTAGCTAGCTCATAATACTAAGATGCATATGTTTCTTGTTGCACATGTCAAATTAAAAGAGGGAAGGTCTAAAGGCTCCATGTGTGATAATTGAAAAAAAAAAAAAAAGAGGCTCCATGTGTGTGTTTTTATGTATAGACTGTCAGGATCGGAGGACATACATTTTTCTGTCACATCTTTTGGATAGTGTTATTTATATTTTTTTAACTTTTATTAATTTTTTGTCTTTTTTCATTAATTCGATCGTTGTGTGAGATATAAAAATAGGTATGTGGATAGCATAACCCTATATTTTTAGGCTTACTTTATAATGTGTTTCAGCGACCCAATTTTTATCTTTTATATCTTCCCTCAAAGATCATTTCTATAGAAAATTACTCAAATCCAAATTCATATAATTGTTGGATTAAATAGTAGTTATTTTAGTATTTCTCTTATAAAATTGTATTTGTCTATTTTCTTTTCCACTACAAAAGAATGACTTATTGGTGTTGAATTTATCTACTTTTTAACAAAAATGATCTATAGATGATAAATTAAATATTAACGATTTGGATCTTTGAATAAAGTTACAAAATATAAACCACAAGTAAGGATGTGAAAATATATGTCCCTCAATCTTGATCCATATGTATATATGCATGCACATGCATAGATGGACTGGTCAAATTGTGAGTGCGCAGCTTGCGTTTTCATTTGTGCATCCTTTTTCTCATGTCAAAATTATAAGAGGCAAGTGGCCTGGATTTTATACTAAACGTGGGGAACTCAAGCGTAGAGAATGATGACAAAGACAAAGGAAGCAAGGATCGCCGATTTGAAGTCGAAGGTGTCATCATACCTGCATATAATTCTACCCTTTCGGATGTTATAGAGTCGCTCCTACTATTTCACCCATCTATGTCCAATAATCATAAAGGTATTGGCTTTAAATGTTCCAAACACTCAGCACACTTGTTTGATAACTATTTAGTTTTCGACTCCACACAACTATCTCATTTAAATTATAACATAATGATATATGACATATGTGCTCGTGTTCCGAGTACATTGGAATTTTTTTTGAGATTATGGAGGGTTGTGGGATCCTAGCATACCATAATCATTTGTCTTTTGAATTGATGCTACTATATCGTGATGTAGAACGAGATTTAGGCTATTTTAGTTGTGGTAAAATTGAAATAAGGAAACGAAGTTTAGTCAAGAAAAATGATTGGAGATCTGAGAACTCACTGATCTATATGTTATTTGTTAGTGGTATTTATCGAAAGTTGATATTTTAGACTTTTGTGTCGAGCCTTTTTTTTCCAGAAATGATGTAGGTGCTATGTTTCTTTAGTACTAGGTTTGAGACTTTTTCACTTGAAAGTTATAATATTTTCATTTTGGAGCTAGGGTTCATTAAGACTATATAACCAACTTTTGGGATTGTATTTTAATAATCTTTTATATCGTTCAATATTAAATTTCTAACGTATCGTTTGCTAGTTAATTTCTGATCTAAAAGAAGTTGAAGAAGACGAAGTTATAGCTGACTTGAATAGTAAGTTTTTTCTCCCTTGCAGAAACAATATGTTTCGCTTATAATAGGTCTAAGTCTAATAATGAGCCGGATTATTTTTTGTGAGAGCAGTGATCACTATTTATATACATAAACAATCCTTACAATACTCCTATTAGAATCCTTGTAGGAAACCAATATTTTCTCCCAATTTTAATATAAGTGAGTAATTTATGATAAGTTCTTAGTTTCAATTGTATATAAACTAAGATATTCAAACCCCTTCCAATAAAAATATTCTAAACCAATTTGAACTCAAACATCCGGCTAAAATATACTTACACTTATGCTCATATTCTAGCATATCTATCATTTCCCAAATAAATTGCTAAGCATTTTGAGTTGGGGTGTGCTATCCACACACCCCATTTTACTTCTCACACACCCCTTGATAATTTCTGTTGGTTGATCTTCTTCAATTCATCCGATCCGACGGCCGAAAAGTAAAAATATGTGTGAGAAGTAAAATGGGGTGTGTGGATATCACACCCCTTTGAGTTTGTCTATAAAAATATGAATATTATTTGGGTTTCAGCTGGTAACCTACAGTAGGAGTACCGTAGGAATCTGGAGTCCAAGAAAATTTGGAGACCGAAGTGGTTGTTTGATTGGGCTTTCCTTAAACAGGCCTAAAGTAACTGTTGAAAGAAATTAGAGAGAAACAAAGAATCTTTTGTCAGCAGCCCCGACCCCATTCGTTTTAGGGTTGGCGACAATTTTTTCTTCACAATCATTCTTAGTCTTTTCATCTTTTTTATTTTTATTACTTTTGTTTTTGGTATAGAATTGTCGCCATTAAAAGTTGTAATCACCGACACAATCACACAAGAATTTTTAACCCATTTGATTTAGTAAAACAAATTGTTAAACTTAGGACGTAATGAATAAAAAGAAAACCCTAACCACGTCGCATGGTAGTTACAGTTTGTTTCGTTAATATTTTCCCATTTTTGAAGTTTACCTACCATTTCTCTAGGCAAACATGTTTTAATATAGGCCAATTAATTTCTTATAAAGCGCAAATACGTAAAAACAATGGGTCATTTCATTTTTACTTTTTTAGGGTATAGGGGGTACTATTCTCAACAACAGCAACAACAAAAAATGAATAGTATTCTTTAACATATTTGGATGGCCATTTTCGGGTTTTAATGAGAAGAAATCTGACATACCCCGACCGAGATCAAGGTATGTTGGCCGTCACGTCAGGATGACGTAATCATGTGCATAGTGCGGAAGCAATGAATATAAGAATTATATGAATAATTAAAAACCGAAACTACTAGAGTGTACTACTAAACAGGAAGTGTTAGGAGTAAGATACAAAAGTAAACACTCCTAATCAGAGCATATAAAGTTTAGGTGCAGTCCAGTAGGACAAGTACTAATTATACAGTATCATAAGATGTCCTACAATTATTTAGATAGGTCAGAACCGCCGAAGTCCTCACACCCAGCAACTGCAAACTTACCTAAAACCTGGAGGGGCGCAAAACAAAAAACGTGAGTGGGCAAAAACAAACGTTTTACAAAACCATTTCATTTATCAACATATCTAACCCTTCGCTGTAAAACATGTATAATTTTTCCCAGAATCAAGATATATGCATATACATAAATATATATGAAATTATATCAATTCAAATCATGCTTCACATAATCATATTCATATGTATGCCATGCCAAGATATAATAGAGTAAGCAATTCAGGTAAGAATAATTTCATATAAATATAACATGTTAGCCGGAACCCCTGTAGTAGTCTGTACGGCTGAATTCATAGCTCAAAATCAATCTAGCCGGAGTCACTACAATGACCTATACGGCAACATACTGCACAAGAGTCAGAACCAAAGGAAAAGTCTGTACGACAATAATGAGTGTGATATAATTATGCTCAATACTACTCTCACATAATAGTTGGGCGATAAATCGCTAGTCACCTACGAGTCGGAACCACCTAAGATGGTCTATGCGACAAGACTGTGCACCTAAATTGGATCAAATATGAGCATATGGTGCGGGAGGTGACATAATAAACAGGCCTGTGCCATATCTCTAGCTAAATCATAATCACCCTAGGTGCAGTTTTATGAGCTCAACATTATTCAATCACATCATTGACAATTCACATAACCAAACATAACTCACCTGAACTTACCTGAGCATCCACAACACCACATATATATATATATATATATATATATAAGCATCATATACCAATTCATATATGAATTATACTTATATGCATGGCATTTACGGCATACTTTCATTTAAACACATATTTCTGGGAAGATATCAAGTATATAAATATATACTGAAAACCAAAAGCCCACTCACTGGTATGTCGAAGGGTCGTAACCCCCGATTCGCCCTTGAACACGCTCGTCCCCCGGATAAGTCTCACCTATATGCGAATTAACTATAAAAATGTTATTTAAAGCACATAGGCGAAACTAGCTAATAACTTCTCATACAATACTCAATTTTGGTATTTGAATATACCACAGTGACCTACACAACTCCACGAACATCCCCATATTTTTAGAATAATTTTCTGACCACCCACGCGCGGCCACGTGACAGGCATACTGACGGCATCAGTCAACGCCGTCAGGAATATTCCGTCAAATAGTAACAGAATCTATTAAATTTAACTGACGCCGTGGAATATTCAGTCAAACTTGACGGAATATTCCGTCATCCCTAACCTTGAACCATCGGCAACCGTCGCCAGCGCCGGAAACCGGGTAAAACTTTAAAACGCTTATTCTCTTTCGTTTCTTCACCATTTTTCATGAAACTTGAACCATTGGAAAGCTAGAGATGAGAGGAACGACGTTATACCTGTTTGAAGCCTCGAAAACCATTGAATCATGCCTGAGCAAGCTCGATAATTCTGGCCAAACTTGTAGTGCTTCGATCTCAGTCCTCCGACATCCAATTCACTCCATTTTTCTTCTCCGAGCCTCACAAGGACGTCCTAAAGCTTCCTATGTCCTTAAGATTCCCTGAAACACAAGATTTTACGTGTGCATGAACAGTGCACAAAATCGAGGTTAGGGTTTCTCAGGTTTTTCACGGTTTCAAGTTCTAAGAATAGTATAGATGTACTCAAGGGCTTGCAAGGAACGAGAATCTCACCTTTAGAACGTCAATCCGTGCATGAGTGTGAGCTTTGTTGCTTGTCCGTACGTGAGGGAAAGAGAGAGAGTCCGAGAGATGAGAAAGCATGGGAGAGAAGAGAGAGGGTGCGTGTGTTGTGTGTGAGCTCCATGTGGTCACCATCCAACCAAGGAAATAACATCTAAGTCTCCAAAATAAGTCATACACACACTAAAATTTCAATATCCAAGGATAAAACCGTCATTTTACATCACCGATAATAATAATTCGGGACAAACTGTGACAAAATCCATAAAAAATTGAGATCATCTCTAGATTTTTGTGTCTAAAATCCAAGGGTCAGGAGATCTAGCTTGTTGAAGAGAAAAAGTTTGGGACCCTTGTTTTGCCTAGTGAGATGATCTAATAGGAGCCGTATGATTTAAAATGAATAATTCAAATTTCTTAACTCTTGAGCTTTGGACACAGAAATCCGTAGAGAATCACAATTTATCCTCAAAACCAAGGAAAATATCACTCTGACATAAGGAAAGTATCAATAAAATGATTGAATTGTGAATGATTCGAGAGCACCGAAAACAGTAATTTATGGTGTGTTTCTTTTTAAATTATAAATAGCGCACTTTGTTTTTTTTATTTTTTTTATTTAGGAGATTCGAATAAGAGACCTCCAAAAGACAAAGATTATATGTAATAAACTGAATATGATACAACATTTATAGTCTTGTCCGGCATGCATACGACTACAAAATATAAAAACATGTACAACATAATTATGAACGTAAGTATGCCATCCATGCTAATGAGTTTTAGTTTTTTTTTAACAAACGATATTATCTACACTAAATTTAGAGAGTTGGCTTAGGCTTACAATGTGCTAGCAATAATGTGGTTCAAATTTGTCTTTGGCGAAAATCAAATCTAATCTAACTTACAAGTAAAGAGAAATACCACTGTAGTATGTAACAATTAGGTAGTAAGTAAATTTGTATATAATATATCCCTCCAGATTTTCTGCAAAATCAACTCTTCTTCCCTTTTAATACACACAAAAACATTCCCGCCATTCTCGGCTTGGTTTTGAACATTTCCATAACACGAAATGAAACTCCATCTCCTTTTCTCTCTCAATCATTCAATCCAAACACTGCGAATTAATTCACAGATCCAAACGAACTGAGTCGCTGAATCACACATAGCGAGTCAGTCAGACTGATCACAGTCCTCGTATTCAGAAGAAGAGAGGGAAATCATGAGAGAGAAAATGGAGGAGTACTTGCGGAGGAACTTCGACGTCGAACCTAAACGCCCGTCCGAGGAGGCCCTGAAGCGGTGGAGGTCCGCCGTCTCCGTCATCAAGAACCCTACCCGAAGGTTCCGCATGGTCGCTGATCTCGCCAAGCGCGCCGAGGACAAGCGGAAGCGCAAGAGCCTCCAGGTTCCTTTCAACCTCTCGATCGTCATTGTTCTTATAATTTCTTCAATTAAGTATTGCGATTCTCGCCATTGTGTTTGTCACATTCAAACGAATGAACGATAGCTCGTTACTTTAAATTTCATGTCACGTTCTGTTTTGGCTTTGAAATTTTTTGGAGAAATCAGAGGAATAGATGAGATGCATGTGTTATTTTTCTATTTTTTGTGTTTGTTTTCTCGTTAGGAGCCTAAGATTTCCTTGGAAACCAAACAGGCCTTTGCCAATTCTTAGATAATTATACTGTGAGGGAGCAGTGACATAATCAACCATTATTCATGATTGATCAAGTTTCATGATTTGTAAAATATTGAGGTGGATGATTACTCCACAAATTACATGTGGCTTCAATGCTTTGTAACTACGAGTGTTTTAGCAGTTAAATATCTTGATTTGTCAAATATCAAGTTTGAACTTGAAACGCAGTAAGTTGCATTAAGCAGTGGAATAAGTAGTGTCGCTACAGTTTGATGCATTTAATTTAGCAGTTATGTTTTATCTTCATAAACTTAATTACTTCTAAATGTCTTCGCTTCAGGGTGTTGAATCTCTTTATTACTGTGCATTAAACTTAATTATTGAATTGTAGCTATGGTTTTTCAAGCTCACGGGGTTTATTAATCTCAGCTTAATGAAACAATTAAACCATTAAGGAAATATATTTTTTCGTTCTCTATGAAAGTTATCGCCTCGCGTATATAAACATGATGGATGATCTTTGTGGGGTTTCGAGATATAGAGTCATTTGTATAGACTCTCAGGGCTAAGTTCTTTATGTGCTTTTGTTTTGTTCTGTTTAGCCCCGTTGTTTCACCCCAAAAAAGTATATGGAAGTGGTACATATAGAAGAGGATTTGATGTAGTAGAATATACCAATGACAAGTAAATAGTTGAATGGAGGTCTAAGGCCTAGGGAGAAATCAGGACGACGAGACTCAAATTCCCACCGTGTATTGAGGTAAAAACTTACCACTGATGCTATGGAGCTGCAAATTGTTTAGACGTCCAGAAAATGGTGTTTCCTGGTGTCGGTTTCGTTGCTTTTGTATTACCTCCATTTTAAAGCGTTGCGATTTCATAGTGTGATAAAAATGATGAAAAACAAAGGAATGAAGGTTTCCTGGTAAAGTCAGGATGTTGCATTTGAAAAGGAAATTTTTTATATGCTTGTGTGAGGATGGCGTGCATTGTCACAGCACATCTGACCAGTATTTCAATCGAACTAGGTTTCGATGCCAGGAAATTAAGGCTTGTTAATGTTAGTTAAATATCTAATATATGATTATCTCTGCATCATGAGTGTTTTGTACCAGGTTTGATGGTATTAGACATCTGCTAAGCATGAAAAGCCTGTTTAATTAACTCTCAAATGCTGGTTTAAATATTTTCTTATTCTAACATATTCGCTATGCTTCTGTTGATTCTTGTCAGGAGAAGATACGTGTTGCTATATACGTACAAAAAGCAGCCTTGCAATTCATTGACGGTATTATATTCTTCTTGTTATGGTAACATCTCCTTAATTTAAACTTGTGATTCCTTTCTCTTCATGTTAATTTTTTTATTCAATTCAGCTGGTAATCGCGGGGATTATAATCTTCCCAAAGAAGTTAAAGATGCTGGTTTTGGCATTGATCCTGAGGAAATTGCATCCTTTGCTCGATCTCATGATACCAAAGGGTTGGAAGGACATGGAGGAGTATCAGGATTAGCAGGAGAGGTTTCTGTATCGCTGGAAGATGGTGTTGTTTCAAGCAAGATACCTATTAGGCAGGATATATATGGCTTCAACCAATATGCAGAGAAACCTTCTAAAGGTTTTGGGATGTATCTCTGGGAAGCCGTACAAGATTTAACTCTAATCATCCTCATGGTTGCTGCTGCGGTCTCTATAGGTGTTGGAATCGCAACTGAAGGAATGCCGAAAGGTATATATGATGGCTTGGGAATAATACTTAGCATATTGCTAGTAGTGTTAGTGACTGCAATCAGTGACTACAAGCAGTCATTGCAATTTAAAGAACTGGACAAAGAGAAGAAAAACATAATTGTTCAGGTGACTAGAGACGGATGCAGACAGAAGGTCTCTATCTACGATTTGGTGGTTGGAGACATTGTTCATCTTTCCATCGGCGATCAAGTTCCAGCTGATGGTATTTTCGTATCAGGCCACAGCTTACAAGTCGACGAATCAAGCTTGTCAGGTGAGAGTGAGCCAGCGGACATAAATCAAGAGAGTCCCTTTCTTCTTGCAGGAACCAAAGTGCAAGATGGTTCTGGGAAAATGTTGGTGACATCAGTTGGTATGAGGACCGAATGGGGACGACTAATGGTTGCTCTGAGTGAAGGGGGAAACAATGAGACACCACTACAGGTAAAACTTAATGGAGTTGCAACCATTATCGGAAAAATTGGTTTGGCTTTCGCGGTGCTAACATTTATAGTTCTGACTTCAAGGTTTTTAATAAACAAGGCGGTTCACCATCACATGACAGACTGGTCTTCCAAAGATGCATTAAAGCTTTTGAATTACTTCTCTACTGCCGTCATTATAATTGTTGTTGCAGTTCCGGAAGGGTTACCCCTGGCAGTGACACTAAGTCTCGCCTTTGCAATGAAAAAACTCATGTTCGATAAAGCACTTGTGAGGCATCTCTCTGCATGTGAGACAATGGGTTCTGCTACTTGTATTTGCACAGATAAAACAGGAACCCTGACAACAAATCATATGGTTGTGAACAAGATATGGGTCTGTAATGAAACCGAGACTATAACGAGTAATGATGACAATGACGTGTTGAAGTCGGCTTCTGAAGGAGTACATGACCTCCTTTTACAGTCCATCTTTCTGAATACAAGCGCGGAGGTAGTCAAGGGGGAAGATGGAAAGAATAGCATTATGGGGACTCCAACAGAGACGGCGGTATTTGAATTTGGAATGCTTCTTGGAGGTGATTTTAAATCTTACAGTGAAGATTATAAGATACTGACGGTTGAACCATTCAATTCAGTCAGAAAAAAGATGTCGGTGCTAGTGGCTCTGCCTGATGGAGGAAAGAAACGAGCATTCTGCAAAGGAGCATCAGAAATTATCTTAAAAATGTGTGATAATGTTGTTGCCACTCATGGTGAAGCTGTGCCTCTATCGGACGAGCAAAGAACAAATATCTCAGATGTCATAAATGGTTTTGCTTGTGAAGCTTTAAGAACTCTATGCTTAGCTTTCAAGAATGTATACGACTCCTCTAGTGAAGACAGTATTCCTGACGATAAATATACGTTAATCGCTGTTGTTGGAATCAAGGATCCTGTGCGTCCGGGGGTGAGGGAAGCCGTGAAGACTTGTCTAGATGCTGGGATTACTGTAAGGATGGTCACTGGTGATAATATTAATACGGCTAAAGCCATAGCTAAAGAGTGTGGCATTTTGACAGAAGATGGTTTGGCTATAGAAGGGCCAGATTTCCAAAATAAGAGCTCGCAGGAGATGGCAGAAATAATTCCGAAACTGCAGGTTTTAGTTTTTCTATTGCTTTAATAACTTCTTAGTATAAATGCTCATTTGTGTTGACGGGAAGTAGTTTCTGGATCAATTTTCTGTAGGGAATTTAGTGAAAAATTCTTTGTACAGGTAATGGCTCGATCGTTGCCTTTGGACAAGCACACCTTGGTGAAACAGTTGAGGAATGAGCTTAGAGAAGTTGTGGCAGTAACTGGTGATGGGGCGAATGACGCTCCTGCACTGCACGAGGCAGACATCGGACTTGCTATGGGTATTGCAGGAACGGAGGTCTGTTACTTACAGACCTCGTCCTACACAATTTTTATTATATCACTGTTCTATTTCTTCTTAAATACTAATAGTCGGCTAAACATCTGCCGGTCTACAGGTTGCGAAAGAAAGTGCTGATGTTATAATAATGGATGACAACTTCACAAGCATAGTGAATGTTGCACGATGGGGTCGGGCGGTTTATGTCAACATTCAAAAGTTTGTACAGTTCCAGCTAACAGTTAACATCGTCGCTCTGATGCTCAGTTTCATTTCAGCATGCGTCTCAGGTTTGTTCATCAGCAGAACTACTTCAAAACCTTTCGACATACATGTTTACCAAATGCATTGCAGGCACTAATGAATGTGCGAAATAACTTTCAGGAACCGCTCCTCTCACGGCTGTGCAGATGCTTTGGGTGAACTTGATCATGGACACTCTTGGTGCTTTGGCGCTGGCTACAGAGCCCCCAAACGAGGGTCTAATGAGAAGACCACCGGTCGGAAGGAACATCAAGTTCATCACCGGGATCATGTGGAGGAACATCATTGGCCAGAGTATCTACCAGATTGCTGTCCTTTTGGCTCTCAAATTTTGTGGAATCCGGCTTTTGAAGCTCACCGGTTCAGATGCGAATTCCGTTCTCAATACCGTTGTCTTCAACTCTTTTGTGTTCTGCCAGGTACTATCTTCTGATACATTGTTTTCTCTTTTGTTTATATCTGTCTAAACATTTTTTTTTGGTCAATTTTACACCCAGGAATGGCCAATTTAGCTCATGAAGTCATATTTACTTAAATTCCATTCAAATTTTCATCTAAAAACGTCACATGCTGCTTATTAAATGATATTTGTTAATTTTCTTTTCTAGAAATGTGACATCTCTATAAGACGCGGGTAACATGAACGCAGTGGGTAAATTGGTCATTTACAATAGTTTAAAGGCGGGAGAAACTGATCGAAATAAAAGTTCAAGGGGAAATCGACACAAGTTTTTGTTTAAACCTGATATTTTAGTTTCCTTGTTCAAAGGTGATCTAATTTTGCATGTCTTTCAGGTATTCAACGAGATAAACAGCCGTGATATGGAGAAGATCAATGTGTTCAGTGGCATGTTCAGCAGTTATACCTTCATGATGGTGATGATCTCCACCGTTGTTTCCCAGATCATCATAGTTGAATTCTTGGGCAAGTTTGCACAAACCGTGCCACTGAGCTGGAAGTTGTGGTTAACAAGCGTCTTGATCGGCGCTGTAAGTTTGCTCGTCGCTGTCGTCCTCAAGTTCATTCCTGTTTCAGTCAGGAAACAAGAAGCTTCCCGGGATCACGGGGATGTCTCTACGAACCGCTCCTCCGTGGCCCTGACCTTGCATGAAAGATCGAAACTGCTTGTTCGTGAAAGATTTTTGTGCAGAATTTTGGAGGAATCTCTTCGTTTTTTTCGTTGGATGTTTGCGCAACATTTTTTCGACACCATTTCTCTCGTCATTTTTTGTTGTACATTTCAGTGTTCATTGAGGTCAGCGAGAAATCAGTCTCCTTTTGGCCATTTCGGTGGTATTTATACGAACTAACATTCAATTTGCTTGGGTTCGGGTAGAGTTGATTGGCAGGGCTTCGGTGGTTGTAAACCGAGTTGAATGGTGAGCTTCGGTGATATATGCTGTAGAGATGGCAGTGACTGTGTGCTGTGTCGAGTTGGGTCAATTGCAGATTTCCTAGGCAAACAAGATTGGATTGCAATGAGATTTGTGAGCGAGATGAGCGTGAGGCTAAATAATAAACGCTAGTTTTGACTATCAACGACCAAACCTTATTAACGTGCTCGGTTTTGAGCCAAGTCCCCAATACCAGTATTTGAGATGTCCGTCCTCTTCGGTGGTGTGTCCGTGTTCCAAAAATCACTATTCAGTACATCATTCCCAATAGGCAGTCTCTCCATGTTCCCAGAATCAGCATCTGGGGCATCCTTCCTTATTGGCAGTCTCTCCTTTTTCCCAAATTCAGTATTTGGGACATTCTTCCTCTCTGTGTTCCCAGATTCAGTATTTGGGACATCGTCCCCGACAAGATCTATCAAACGCTCTAAGTAGAAGGAGAAGAGAATTCAGGAGCAAGAGTTGTACCTTTTCCTCTGTTTGATGGTTTTATCTTGAGCTTCCGCATTTCATCCAACCACTTTGCCGCATTCTTCAACAGCTTCCGACAATGGTCAAAAGAGTTCAATGACAAGTGACTCACTTTAGATTTTGAGTAAGTGTCCAAGAAAACACACGAGCTACAACGCGAATGCATTAAAGCTAACTTCACCTCATAAATGCAACAAAACCCATCAGAAGCAGAAAAACCCTACCTTTGGAAAACTTCGTCCAGACCTAGTTAGCTGTTGTGACACAACTTAGGATAACTAGAACAAAAATACAATACATGGCTTCTCTAACATTCTTTACATTTTATACAACCAAAAATCCTCAGTAGTTGATGTGATTCTGAAAGACATTATCCAGACTCTCGTTACAAAAACACAATATCTAAGACTCCGACTATGTCATCACCCATTTAGATATCGCCTACTTTGGTGAAGGGTCAGCCTGCTTTTTGACAAATAGCTTTCCTACATCTTCTGTAACAATGTTGCTCCTGGACCCAAAAAAGAAAATAATGATGTGAGATTGAAAAACTCTTAACGTAGAACAGAGTTGGCATATTTAATGTTGCTCAACAGATACAATATGCCAAGTTCAGGGATTGCCACCATCCGGAAGAAAAAAGGACCATCAGTTTAGAATTCATTCCCAATGAGTCGATTTCTAAAACTTTACCAAACACAAAAAAATTGTATTTGTTCTATTCCTAAATTTTTTTCCCCATAGCCTTAGGGGTGGTTTGGGAGTGAGGTGCTTAAAAAAATAAACACCCATGAAAAAAAGCTGTGAGGGTTTTAAGTGTTTGGTAAACTAAAAAAAAAAGGTTTATTTTGGAAGCTGCTGTGAGAATAAGCTGAAGCAGCTATTTGCTGCTTTGGAAAACTGTATTTTTTTCAAAGCACACGGAGCTACAGTGCTCCTTTAATGAAAAGACCCACACCGGACTTGTGGGCGAAGATCGAGTCGACGGCGAGGGAGGAGATCTCGACAGCGAGGGAGGGTTCGGAGGTGGTCATGTCGACGAGGATGCCTCCGTGGTGGAGTCCAGAGAGTGCGCCGATGGTGGGGTCGAGGAGGACGGAGCGGACGTCGGATTTGGGTTGTGGGTATTCTGGGTTTGTGGGTTTTCTGTCGAAATGCTTCTTGTCCTTGCGAGGGTGCGGTTGAAGACGGTGAGGGCGCCGACTTTGAGGGTTTTCTGGGTTTGGGGTTTTCTGGGTTGTGGGTAGAAGAACTGGAAATTTTCTGATTCAAATGAAGCTCCCAGGCGTTGGGCATCCTTTAAATCTCGGATTTCACCTCCCAAGCGTTGGGCATCCTTTAAATCTGACCTTGCAAACCCCAATTTGGGGATCTCCAAACCCTAGAAATGGTTTCCTCCGACGGGGGAAAAACCAATCCGAGACAGAGACTTATGTGGGGTTTCAGGTTAAAAAAAAAAAAAACTCATTTTATATCATTTTTGGTCATTTCACACAGTCACAGCTGTTTTACATAAAAGTTTACCAAACACTATCAGACTGCTTTTTTTTCCAAAAGCACTTTTACAAAAAAGTTTACCAAACACTCTGCTTATTTATTTCACAGCCGCTTATTCTCATAGCACAGCCACTTATTCTCACAACAGCTTTTTTCGAAGCACAGCAATACCAAACCAACCCTTAGTTTTAGATAGATTCATGCAGTGACCTAGAGTACAGTAGAAGACAGACTTGACAAAAGTTTTCCGATGAGTATCCTATCCCATGAAGTCCAATCATAGAATCAAATATGATACAGTAGTAAACAACCCAAATCCACCGTTTCATGTAAAAGCAAAGGCGAAAGGATGAACCATTATAAGTATTCGGGAACCCTATGAATATAGAGTAGCGCAACAGAATTCTTATCAAGGACCAACTTAAAAAGAGTCCACTCCATTAAGTCATCACGACGGTTAAACAGGCCAATATCACACACTCCATGAGAGCAACTTTTCCCCCACTTAGGAGAGTCCATCCCAATAAAATTGATAAACATTTTGTATCTGCAACATGCTGTACAGAATATGGTTCTCTCTCATGTGTAAATTCTACAACGAATTGCGAATAATAGGGGATGGTTTTAAGGGATAATTTCTTTTGGTTAAACTTTCACTTTAACTCCTATTCAACTCATAATTCAATTGGACAGGTAGTTTTTAATCCTTTTAGTGTGAAGGCCAAAGTTAGAAAATCCACCCACTGTAATGGTATAATTTTCACTACAACTCATCGCATACACAAATCTACTAATCTTTATATCGCTAAACAGTTAAACAAAACCAGTATCTAAAGGAAAAATTTTAAATGCCAAATAAGCTGTGGGAAATGGAAAAACATACATACTGAAACTGACCTTCCACGAAGCTGAGGCGGAACCAGCAGACCACCAACTGTATCTGGAACATTCTTGGAATGAGGCAAGTTACCTCTAGGAACTTTATTGCGAGGATCAGAGGAAGCAAATGCATTCTCCCTCTTGCGTGATGAACTCTCCGCCATTGCAGCTGCAACACGAGAAGAGTGGTCGCCGCCACTCAACATATTGGATGAGGAAACAGGAGAATTCAAGAGCATCGAAGCATCAGGAAGTTGCTGGATTGAAGGAGCTGATGCAGGGGCAGAACTTTCCGGCTGCTGGTATGATGAAACAACCAATCTATTACACAGAAAACAAACAAAACCAAATTAAAATACAACCGAAGTAAGGGTAAGCTTATACAGGACACTGTAACTACTTTTCCAGCTGTGAAAAATTTAGGACTGCTAAGAAAAACCCTCTTTTAGTACAACATTATGCAACACTATCATGTGAAATAATATGAAACCCTAGAAATATTTAAAATAATAAAATAAAACAACACAGAAAATAAAATGGAATTTTCTTTAATACTATGCCCTTCTCTAAGTTTTAATTTCCGTCAGACCTGAGCTTAGCCAAGTTGGCCCCTTCTGCACTCAAGTTCGAATTCCGAGCTTAAAGGTATTTAGTGTAGAATATCGCTTGTATCAAAAACAAGTTTATAACTTTCCTACAAATGGGAAATAACCCTCATTTTGATTAAGCTAATTACAATATGCTTCTTCCTAAAAGTCCTTGAAGTTTCCTTTCTTATCTACAACTCACGTATGCAAAAATTAACAGCATCCCAACACGTAGTTTTCTACAAATCAAACAAACAAAAATAATAGAAATTACTCAGAATATCATAAATTAAAAATCCATAACAAAAACAGTGATAAATTCGAAAGAAGTAAAAGATTTCAAATGTATCGATGAAATTGAATAAACTGAGGGGGGCGTGAATTACTGAGTGTGAGGACGTGGATCGTCTCTGGGTAATTGTTGCTGTGGCTCATTTTCCTTGTTTTCCCTAACCTCCTCCTCCGATACGTCGTCGTCTGAAGATGGGTAGTCCACCAACGACATCTTTCGGCTTTTCTACTTCACTCTTCACTTTTGGCCGCTGCCGTCTCCGCTGTTTCTTCTGTCTGCGCAAGCCAAGGAATGAAAAGTAAAACGCTCCTCCTTTGTAACTCTTTTTTTTTTTTTTTTAAATTATCTCTTGGCATAAATTTTTATATTTTGGGACGGACTCGAACAATATTCTTTCATTTTCTTTTAAACCATTTTCAACCTTCGACTAAAAGTCAAATTTTTTAATCCGAAAAATTTAATTTTTAGCTTAGAAACAATTTTTCTACTTCAATTATTTTGATCTAAAATTTTAGATTAGGATTATTAAAGAATGAACTTAAGATATTTTTTTTCTTAAATTAACTTTAAAAAAAATATGTAGACTATCGTAAATTAATTTTATGAACATTTTAAGCTTAAAATATTTAAATTCTGGTAATAATTTTATAGATGTTTGAATAAATACATAGGTACTTATAGAGTTTTTTGGTGAATTTTAAATTTTTTTTTAATTATTTTAGCCGTTGGATTTAAATTTAGATCGTTAGATCTTTTTTTTTCCGTTAGATTTGATTATATTCGATTTCAGCCGTTGGATTCAATGTATTTTAAAATAACATTTTTTAAAAAAATAAAATTTGAATATGGACCGTTGGATCAACCAACTGTCCCTAAATTCCTGTTGTTGGATGCGGAAAAGAATCGTTGGGCTCGGGGATGTGGCTGACAGTGGGCCCCTCGCTGTCAAGCGCTAAAGGCGCGTTGGCAAGTGAGCGGGCCGAGACTGGGCCTTTTTTGGGCAAATCCACGCGTGTGGGGGTGAATATGGGGGGGTGTATTTGGCCCAGCTTTAGCATTTAGTTTTTAGCCCAATGTTTTGGCTTGGGTTGAGTGGTGTTTGGGGGAGAATAAACGGGGTATTTTGGCATTTAGCCCAGAGTTGGAGAGAATCCTATGGTATGTGTCACTGTAGTGGTTTCGAAAATCAACTTTAGATCTTGTATATAAAAATTATACGGATAAAATATATATCACTTACTGAGACGTAATATTGTGCCAGATCCCGATGTTCTAATCTAATTTTAAGTTTAAAATTACAAAAATGGGTATACAAAGTTTTAAATCCGGATGCTCTAACTTCAAACCTGAGTGAGACTTAACATTGTAACTGAATCTCGATGTGAAACACTACTTAACACTACAATTAATGAAAAATCTTCAGACGAGTTTGATATCAAATTATAATGATAAAAGTCATCAAGTTACTTTAGCTTTAATTCTCGTTCTTGATGATTTCGAAATATAGGTTGTATTCTTTTTACAAGCCATGTTGAAAGAGAC
The DNA here is from genome assembly GCF_042453785.1 of Malus domestica. Classification (NCBI taxonomy): domain Eukaryota; kingdom Viridiplantae; phylum Streptophyta; class Magnoliopsida; order Rosales; family Rosaceae; genus Malus; species Malus domestica. The sequence continues at coordinate 35,360,843 of NC_091662.1, read as the reverse complement.
AAATTCAAACATTTCGAAACTCTTAACCATGTAAGCTACTCTGACATTTTGGGTATGATTTACAAGCAATTGCCATAAAACTAATGTTATGCAATCTCATCAATTTGAAAACTGCCAGAATTTTAAACAAGTGCAATTCCGGGTTCTCTGCCAAAAAATTCACCATCGGAAAAACAATCCGATAACCAAGCGTTCTCCCGATACATTATCCCCCGGCAGAATGCTATAGAAAACTACGACAACAGTGCTTCTCACGACATGGTTTAGAACTGATAAAATTACATGCAAAAGAGAGAAGTTCCACATCAAAGCTGCTGACCAAGAAGGGATGGCCTGTAAAATGCATGCGTTTGTGCGATTGCAATACGGTCCCGAGGATCGTTCATGGTCTCGTCCCGCAACGCTTGAAGAATAGCCTGCGACGGAAACTCCCTAAAGATTCACATAACGCGATGACATCAAATTCACTTCTACTATGATTCACATTAATTTGAACTAGCTTGATCAAAATGATATTGGCTTAGTTCTATTTGGAAAACACAGAAAAGTAATACCTAGTTATGAGTATTCTATATAGCATCTTCAAGATAGGGCAAAGCTCAACGGGAGCAACGGGCTTCTTCTCATTGGGATGCAGGATACTTAAAGAGGGCTGACTTAGCAGCTCAAAAAATGCTTTCACAGCAGAGACCCCCTGCAAAATACAAAGGGTCGCATCATTGTAGAGTTCCAATAAATGAAAGCGCCGTCTCTTGCAGTCTTTCAAGGAACCAATCTCATTTTATTGAGACAAGAAAGCAGTCACATGACAGAACAAACATACAGATCCTTACACCAAGAGTAATACATGCAAGCATCGCTCGCGCAGAACTAGCCGTAATGAATCCAATTTAAACTTTAAACAGCCAGTGAAATCAAACACCAAAGTGAAACTGCAAGTGCTATAGTTTTCCACCATAATGAAGTAGAATATATGAGGTAATTATGACACAGATAACTAGAAACAAAATTTTTTTAAGGCTTTTTAGCCAAAATGGTCCTTGAGATTCGCATTACTCCTCACTTTGGTCCCTGAGATTTGAAATCAATATAATTGGTCCCTGAGTTTGTCCACCATCAATCATTTTGTTGCTTCCTTGAAAAATCTCCATTAAATAAGTATATAATGACCAAAATACCCTTAATTTTTGTCAAATCATTTTGACCCATTATTTATTAAATTGAGGGTATATTTGTCATTTTGATCCTCATTTAACATAATTTTGCACATAATGACCAAAATAATTGATGGTGGACAATCTCAGGGACCACTTCTATTGATTTCAAATCTCAGGGACCAAAGTGATGTGTTATGCAAATCTTAGAGACCATTTTGGCTAAAAAGCCTATTTTTAAAGCATATTAGTAGAGGACCTGGTATATTTAGAACCAAAATATGAGATTCAAGCATCATGGAACCATATATTCAATATGATCTTTCTACAACTGTATGTGGCATTAAAGTACTGAATCAGCAAGGTCCAGTATGTTCATGACTTGTGAATATCTAGACAAGAAAGCTACAAGCAGCCACCAGAATATTGTTTTTGAAATAACTCTTTGGAATGCGATTATAAGTTTTATGATTCGTGATCGCAAGCACTTGTCTTTTTTTATGATTTGTGATTGCAAGCACTTGTCTTTTTAATCATTGCAACGATCTGGAAGGTTTCCCATTGAACTTATTAGTCAAATCTATGTCATCAGGTCAAAGCCCAGATTTCATTAAACAATAATAATGATGCAAGGCAAACCTCTGCTTGTTACTTCATGAATATGAAGTCGATTGAGATCTGTACCTGAATCATACCCTTGCCCTTTATGCTATCACCCATTTCAAGGTTTAACTCCCCTTTCGCCAGCTTTTGTCCATACCATGCATTACGACCTTTCAACAGGGTAACATACGTGTCAGCCAACAAAGGCCCTGCCAGCTTCTCTGGTTCTTCTGCCAACAGATGAGTGATAAAAATCATCTCTGATGTACAATGTGCGAAGTATACTGATTTGCTTGTGGCGCTCTCATTGGTTAAGGCAGCTACCATTCCTGTTGGGTCATGATTCAAAGTTGAATGTATTGATTAAAGCCTTCAAATACATATTCTTAGAAATAAGCTTAAATCGATCGATTATAATTGCCACAACGTTTAAGGATAGCACTTGTAAATTCCAAGATAACATATATATCAGGCCAATATAAGGCAAAAATCATATATATTAACCTCCAATTGACACGAGATCTAATAAAGGTAATTGACATGGAAATCCAAATGCGGCAATGGATGTTTTGCAAGAAAATTCAGTCAGTCACCCAAAGACAGGATTGCAACACATGAATCCTTCTTTAGACAACTTCAACTGTGACGCACACACGTGCCCACACTCATATAGGGAACTTCTGTTGCCAGACAGTAACCAGAACCGTAAACTAAATAGAATTATGTTTGAGTGGCCAGTATCCTTCGAATGGACTATGGGAGACATCCTAAAATAAAAATGCTCAAGTTTAAGAGAATGTAAGGTTTGTTGTAGGCTTGTAGCAAAACTGTATAAAGTTACGAGTATGGCCAAATAGCTTTCCAAATTTATTTAATGACATTATGGAAATGAGACTGATATTTGAGGTCCATTAGCAATTCCTTATTTAACATGCATACTTAGGTCTATAGACATTGAATCACCATAAACCATGTTTCCAAGTAGAAGTGAGGCCTTCAATGAAATTTTGGAGTCTTAAGCATGCCTCAGTTATCTACTTCAGTCGACGAAGTAGATAATTCAAAATTCCAACACTATATATGTTTTGACGAAGTAGATAATTCAAAATTCCAACACTATATATGTTTTGCATGCGTATCATTTTGTGGAATGAAACAATTATCCACACAAATGCAGCATCTTTTGGTTAATTATCAAAGCCTACTCATATTTCAGCTTTGCCAAAAAGTAAAATATGATTTGGCATAATCTTGCAATTCCTTGCTCACAAGTCATCTCTCTCTCTCTCCCACTCACTCATTTATTTTATTTAGTTCATGAAACTACACCACCTAAGACTCTTTAGTCACTCTAGTATGTGTTAATTTGCAGTGCAGTCTGACCATTTAGGGTTAAATTCAAGAAAAGGTCTGACTCTCTTAACGTTTATCAAATAGGAGATGTAATGAACAGAATCTTACCAGCTCCAATGGCATAGACGTTCTTTAAGCCACCCATAACTTCATGAGTAACAAGGTCCCCATTGTCCCATACTATAAAGTGGGGTTGCCTTAAAAACTTAGCCAAGGGCTTTCTCCACTTGTCAGCTCCACATATCCGAGCATTGGCATATTCGTTGTTGTAAATCTCAGAGGCAATATTGGGTCCTCCAAGGTAGAGAATGTTCTCATTGGGAACACCAGCTGAAAAAAGAAGTGCATATTAAGAGAACAGAATAGCCAGGGTAAAAAACGTACAAGGTAATTAATTGACTGAATATCTATCATAACCATACAACCATTTTATGAAGTATGAACCACTCTAATAGCATAGAAAAAATAAAAAAAATAAAAACTACACATTACTTTTATAATCAGAAAGAAAACCCCACTAAGAATCTCAAGGCCGTCAACTCAATGGAGGGATTATCAAACAATTATAAAACACACTAAGTAAATAACTCAGCATCAAAGAGCAGCCGAAATGATGAAACAGATAGCAGAAAACAACCAAGAAGAAATGCTCAAGGAGAAAAATAGGTATCAGAACCTTAGCTACCAGTGCATTGACCCTAAAAACATTGTTAACAATCCATGAAAAGTATGGAATCAGTCTTACTTGCTCGATTGATAATTTGAGTGGGCGTAATTATGCGTGGTTCAGGCTCCAATTCAGCTTCAACACCTTTTGAAAGAGAGATAATGACTGGCATTGTTACTCTCTCTTTCCAGTACCTACTAATTTCTTCAAAGACCACACAAGTTTCTGTTGATGGCAGCCCATTCACCACAATATCAGCATCCCAAACAGCCTCCTGCAAATTTGTGACAACCTTCATAGGGCAAAGAGGGGTATCAATCATATTCACACAAAACCCATCTTTCAGTAACTCATCTGCAAAAAGCGTCCGATCACCTAATCTTGCCTCAACATACTTTAAATACGCACAGCGCCTAATCAGTCTCCTCAGCACATCCTCCCTTGAATTGATCACTTCAAATAAATGTTCTGCTGTTGCTCTATCAACTGATCTTCCTGGTCTTCTCCATATTCTTATTAGGACCTTATCTCTTAAATGACCATAACTATCTTGCAACATAGCAACAAAGACACTTCCCCAAGCACCTGCACCTACACCAACTATCCTAAGCGGATCACCTTCTGCTTTGCTCATTAAACGCCGAAGCTCATCAAGCTTCTGCTCAACAGAATCACTTGAGTGGTGAAGCAACCCATTTGAGTAGACCTTATCGGTCACTCCATCAGTACTCCCAACCATTTTCTTCTTCTTTTTCTTCGTCCAATTAAACTCGTCTCCAAGCAACTTAATATATGCACAGCCAATTACAACAACAAATGCTCACAGACACTACAAATGTTTCCAATATTATACTCACTGAGAAGCGAAATCAAGATCAAACTGGCAATGATCAATCGCAAGAAGATCTCTTCGCTCTTTGAAGCTGCAAAACCTAACTTCCTAATTCCTAAATTCAAACACAAACATACAAAGTTTGAAACAATTCACATCTGATTTTGTATCATAGATTCACACCACCCTCAACTGCACAGCTCAGATCAACAAATCACCACAACAAAATCGATTCGGAAAAAACTTTAGATTTTCTTGGTGGGGTTTTCACCAAAATCTAAACAACCCCTTTTGTCAAACTTCCAGCTACCTTTTTCCCCTAAGACACTTCAGATTCTACAAAATTTCAACAAATACCCAAGAGGGTTTTATTTCATTGGGTTTTAGATCAACCCCACACAAGATTTGCATTCAAACACGCAAAGCAAAAACATTTAAAACTCTTAGCCAGAAGGTTCGCCTATCCACCCACCAAAACCAGTCAACGCAAACAAAGCAAATGTAAAGCTTTAAAGGGAAGAAAAAAGAAGAAGTAACAAACTCTACTTTGCGTTTGCCGACGCGGTGATATCGACCGACCGACTTAACTTTGTCTTCTTCTAATTCATACGCTGCAAGCCTGCAAATCAAAATGTGTAGCCAAAAAAGCTGTCAAATTTGACACCCTTTGCCGATGAACGCAAAAGGGTTGTCGTCAGCGGAGATCAAAAGAGGAACTTTGAGGTCGTAAACTTGTTTGGTGATGTGGGTTTTGGAGTGTGAAATGGGAAAGTGGCCGGAAATGAAATTGTTTGGCCTCCTCTCTCTACTCTTCTGCTCTAATAGTTACGTTTTGTCCGGAAGAAGAACAATTGTGCAGAGCTTGTGATTGCCTTCTACGCGGCAGCAGCCTAGGCGTTCACGTTGTCAAGAAATGGAGGCTGTCGGCTGTTGGCTGTTGCTGTTGGTCAGATTTTGTCACACCTCCCAAAGAGAGCAACTTACTCTGTTTATCTTTTGATTAATTGTGCTCCTTTTCTGTTAAGCATAAGAACAAATTCACTCGTTCCGTGTCACGCAACACTTGTAATATATCCCTAGTGATTCTCGGTGACGTATAACAAATGGCCGAGTGGATTAGAGAAGAAATGAATTGACGTAAGACAAAAGAACGTAATGGGAATTTGCAGATTTGGCATCCAAACTCCGATTTGAGCCTATGATACTTTTGGGAAAGATAACGACGCTACTGTTCAAATTTATGACTTTTATGTGATATATGATTGATTTCAATCATCTGAGGCCGTTTATGCTTTCAAAACTGCATTTTTTTAAGTTCTGTACTAAAAATAGTATTTTTTGTTGTCGTCCAATTAATGTTATTTGCCTTCGTTTTAATTACTTAAGAACTTTGAGTGTCCCAAAGAGCTGTAATCAGATTATTTAAGCCAATGTTTGCTTCCATATTAATCATCAATCCAATCTTTAATAAAATACAACCTTTGACATTTCTTTTAAAGAGAGGTAGATTCCAAACTTTTAGTTCTTCAAAGATTTACGCTTATAATCCTAAGCTTCGTGCTGCGTCGGTTGGTGAACACAAATGCCCCTTGCAAAGCTTGGAATATTTAAGCTTAGATATTGCACTTAAGTACACAGAGAAGCCAAGTGATCCCTTGAAATGGTATATAGATTGCATTGCAGGCCTTGACGCTGTTAGTAGAGCAGACTTGTAAATAGATATTATTAAGTACTTGCACCACATAGATACTGAACTCCGTTGCAAATTGTTTGATTTAAATTTCAAAATTTTGGATTTGTGGTTTTTTATCAGCTATATGAACTTGCAGTATGAATTCGGATGTCATTTGTATTTTGTTACTTGTTTTTTTATAAGAAATAGCATGAAGTATATCAAATACAAGAGCTCTGCAGTAGCTAATTCATATTTCCAGCAATACGTTCATCTTTCTAGCACGCACCTAAATTCGTCTAATTAACTGCAACAAAAACTTATACAGATCGATCGATACTCAACCAGAGAAGAACCAGAAAACAACTACTACCTTGGATCCTAAAATTCTGGGATGCATGTAGGTGATCACAGCGTGTAAGTTATCAAAGGCCACTGTAAAATCCCAATACGAGACTAAATTAAACCTAAAATATATAGAATCAAATCAGTTATATAGAATTAAAAGCATCACTAATTAACTAACTAATTATTTTAAACTCCCAACAAGATATATTAAGTTAAGCCATCTTGTTATTCATGACTAGATACTGGCTGATATCTTCGTACTGATCATCGTCTCTCACTACCTGATGAGAAGCCTGCACTTGATGAACTTGATGAGATGATGAAACGCTAGCCGGCAGCACTGGATACTGCAAGTAGGGCACAGCTGGCTGCTGCATGAGTCGAGCTGAATAGTACTCCTGCCTCATCATATTCATATTCATATTCTCCACCGTAGACTGAATCATCATCGGGTTATTGAAGTTACTGTGATGCCGCCCTTCAAATGGTAATTGAGAATTACTGCCGGAAGCCCCTCCGGTTAACTGGAGACTACTATAGTTGTATTTGCTCTGCATCAGCATCCACATCGCCAGCGGACCGGGATTATTGTTAGGAGCCAAAACGCTATTCACATACTCATTTGAATTATCGAATCGAAGCATTTGATCGGAAGGGTGCTGCTGCTGCTGATGATGGTCAAATGATGAGACTGGAAAGGGCTGGAGGATCTCCACCATATCCATATTACTACGATTCCAAGAGCAGCTGGTCATAGGATTTTTGTCCTCCACATTGTTATCATTTTGATCCGGTTTGTAATAATTACAAGGCTGCCTTTGGGTTGATGAACAAATATACTGGTGTTCAGCAGGCCGGTTCCTCTTATGAAGTAATGTTCTCTTGCCAGCCTCGAGCTTAGCATCCAATGCATTCAGAAGCAGCTCCAGTTCATTTTCGGAGAAATTTTCAATACGTTCATCCCATGTTGGGTACTTGGCCTCGTACATCTCCTTGCGCGCTCTGTAGGTATCGACATGTACCTTTGTCTTTCGATCCATCAACAGGTCGGACAAATTGAAGGTTTTCTTGGCTGGTTTGCACGTGGTGCTTGCCTTGTACTTGTTGATTATGCGATTGACCTCACTCGGGTTTCTTGGCCACGTGTGGAGTTCGGGATTCCGACCAGCTTGTTTCGGGCCATAGATGATCATGCACACATCTAGGTCACAAAGAGTTGAAATCTCGCCGGCCTTCTTCAGAATTCCCTTCGTTCTCTTCTGAAACGTTGCTTTTCGAGCTCTTTCGTTCGTTATGAGTTCCATATTCAGCCTCCCGCGACCCATTTTCTTCTACTGCTCCAAGAAAAAAGAAACTTACATTCTTTTGAATAGAATTTGAAATTTGTCCAAAGAGTTGTATATTTTTCATTAGCAAGCTTTTGTTTGACTAGTACTTAATATTTTTTTCTTAGAAAATAGGCACAAATAAAAGCGGTTACAAACGTTTAACTAAAAATAAAATTGCGAAAGCACCCAATAGATAATAATCCTTATATGAACAACAATTTAGTGTCTATTTATGCATGTTTTTCATTTTTATTTAAAGGGTTTGCTTACAAATATGAAGGAGAAAAAAAAAACCCTAATTACCATTCCAGTCACAGACAGAGAACTCCAATTTTTAATCAATTTACACGCAATATCACGAACCCAAAACCAATAAAATTTCTCAATGCTTTGAGATTGACGAAAGTAAATTAGCAGAATATATCTCGTGATCTGAATGAATAATTTCCTATTAATAATTAATAAAAATAAAATATAAAACAAAATAAACCAGGTACTACACATGATCTGGGAAACACAAATTGATAACCAAACGGGATATAATTAACAAAAACGTAGGTATTTACAAAGAAAAAAAATATCATTTAAGGGGCTCACTTGTGAATGTTTTTAAAATGACTGAAAGCGTTTTTGGTGAAAAAAATTTTAAAGTTAATTTTTAGTAAAAATAGAAGTGAATTCTTGTAATCCACTTGAAATGCATAGTAAGAAACATTTATCTTGTGCTTCTGGCAAGAAGGATGGCCAAGTGCTTTTGGAACACAAAACATTTTATCTAAACACACTTTTAGTCATTTCAAAAGCACTTCCAATCCAGCCATAGAAACAAACTCAATGAAAATTAGCCGATCGAAACATGAAAAGAGGAGGAAAGTAATTGCAAAAAAAAATGTAATTGTACAAAATGCATGCGTAGACGTCTCATACAACAATATTTCACATATACTTTCTGAAGTAATCAATCTATCAGTTCACAATAAAAATGGCTTCTGCTATAGCAGTAACAAATTAAAGCGTTTTATTCCCACATAGGAAAAAACCAATTTAAAGGCATATTCAAATTTAGAGGTGAAAAATGAAACATATGAAATAGCCGTGAATAAACAGAAGATGATCGATACAGTAATTGAACAGTACGTACCTTTAATGGCTTCCAACAAGTTTTTGCCGTTTGGAGAACAGAAAATGGCTTCTTAAACCTCCTTTTTGTGAGATCTAACACTATTCTTTCCTTCATCTATATTATGGAAGAGGGATGGCTTGCCTTGCCGTTTACTGCACAATTTAAAAAACTCAATCATAATTAATTCCTGATTTTTTGGTTAATTAAGGTGATCAGAAAATAAATTATACATGCCAAATTCAGCAAATACATATATCAATTAGGAGAGATTATTCAACATGTCGGGTGAATTTTTATTTTCAAATTTTCAACCAATTATAATGCAATCAGCTATGTTTGTGGCACACTGAAAAAAAACATCCTCAATTAGCTGTTGTTTGAAAAAATAGAATCAATTACGCATTATTTCAATTCCATTTGTCGGCTTTTTTAACTTTTGATTTATTATATTGCTGCAAGCAATTTCATTTGCACATTAATTAGTTACACAAAGCTTTTGACGAAATACCATATTATACTGTAACTAAATACTATTTTTTTTTTTTATAAGAGAAGAAATCAATTTTGAAAACTGCCTAGAGCACCATATTGCATTTGGTCTAGTGATAGTTGTCTGCATTTAGTTGAAAGGAATGAGGATCCTCTCTGAATTCTCTTTGTGAGGATCTTAGGGATCCTCATATCATATCCATTAATCGTACATTATGTAGTCAGTTTTCGTCCGGTATTATTTGTTTTTAATTTTAAATAAAAATATTTAAAATGATTTATAACCGCACGATGTACGATGAACGGACACGATGTGAGGATCTCTGGGATCCTCACAAAGAGAATCCGTAGACGATCCTCATTCAGTTGAAAGAGATCTTAAGGTTAAGTCTGGTGCATTGCTCTGTTGCTTGGAGGCCAGAGATTGTGGTTGAAGACATTCGACAAATCAGTGTACGATTCAACACTATCTCTTGGGTTACACTATCTCCTGAGTTGCTTTGATGTAGGGCGTTTTAATTTGATTGTATTGGGGCTAGAGGTGTGCTAAGGAGAGTTTTTTTTATTATTTTTTAATTTTTTAATTATTATTTTTATTTGTAAACCGCTCAGTCTGCTAAGTATCATAATATAAATGAGGAGAAATTTAATTTTTTCGAGTGTCTGATGATCTCTCATTTATTTAAATAATATTTCATAAACCACATGACATGAATGTAGATCATTGGATTATTAAGTGCTTGTTTAATGAGTTTACTTTATGTGTGTGACACATAGCTGATCTCCCTAGCATTTTCCATTCTAAATTGTAGACCCGCCATGCCATAGTTACAAAATGTTGAGTAAAATGAGTTGGACCTTTAAATTTCATCCATTTTTCCGACAATTTTTTACTTCACCATTACATTTCGAGTTCGAAACTCTCATGTCTGTGTGAAGCTTCTTTTTTTTTTTCTCTGTCATCAGATGCAATTTTTAGAGAGAGAACTTCTGGAGAACTATAAACATTTTAATCCAGTCATCAAGCATGGGCTGATGGGCAGCTTGGGGCACATATGATGAAAGGTTTAGCTGGGCATACAAGGGGCATTGTTCCTATTCAATTTAAGTCTGACTTACGTTTCGCGTACATTGAAAACAAAAATTCATATGAGTTCGAAGAAAGAGAAGGGGAGGATTTATTAAAAGGAAAACTAATGAAAATGATTTGAAAATTTTGAGTTTTAACGATAAGGACAAAATAAAGTATAAAGTGAATAATACCAATATTGACTTTTTAGTATAAAAATATAGTTTTTCGTTAAAGTGAATAATACCAAGAGCTTTTCGTTAAAATTCCCACTAAACTATACATCCTCGTGACCAAAAACAGCAAATGCAGGGTACCTCTCCGGACTTGGATTCTCTGCCCTCCCATTTCGGTGCCCTTCTGTTTTGTGTGGTCACGGTTAATCCATGCTAACATTTTATATTGTTTTTTATAAAAATAATAAGACAAAAAAAAATAGTAATATAAAATATTGACGTGACTTAACCGTGACCACACAAACAGGAGAGCATGAGGAGGGCACCGAATTGGAAGGGCAGAGAATCCAAGCCCTACGTCTCCCACCCTTTTGTTTTCAAAGCATGATGTTTCACACGCCCCAAAAGAGCAGGACTAATCTCCAGTGGGATCCAAAAAAGCTAAAGACATTTCAATCCACTTGGCATAGTTAAATAACACGTCTTTCCAAAGCCTTCAACGAGAGAGCCACTGGTATTTTTACCAATTTGATGCCTCAAAGCCAAACAAAAAGGCAAACCTAAATTAAAATTCCACCCAATTTCCACCGGATCACTTGCCGTGGTTTACGTCCCCTACAAATTTTTTTTAATTATGATGGAAATACAAGTGGTACACCACGTGTTTTAATAAGAGTGGTGAAAATTTTTATTTTTTAAGTTATTAACTTTTTAGCACACATATCATACTATTTATATAATAACACGCAATATACCACCTGTAATCCATTACACTCAAAAATCTCTCGTCCCTACCCTCTACGATGCCCAGTTATTTTTAGGAACTGAATCATTCGGAATACCAATAGTACCCCCAGATATTTTGGAAAATGACAGCGTTTATCCTTGCTCTCGTTCCGTCGGTCGTCTCTCCCATCTCCTCCCGTTGCTCTCTCACTCCGGTTGTCCTTGCGAACAAGGTAACTTCCTCTCTCTCTCTCTCTCTCTCTCTCTCTCTCTCTCTATATATATATATATATATATATTTCATTTTAGATTTTGTGATTTTACTGTTTGGTTAATTTAATTTGGAATTTGGGTGCAGTGGATTTGGACTAGGGTTGTATCCAATTATTGATTAGGACATTGTTTCTTTGTTGCCAATTGAATATACCTATGATTATGTTTGTTGAATTGCACTGCTCTAAATGCTTTTCCCCAACTCCAGGCCTTGAAATTGATCTAATTTGCAAAAAATGATTCACTCCTTGGCATATTAATTTCTTATTAATTTGTATTCCTTGTGGGTGATGATGAGCCATTATTGTTCAATCAGTTGCATCTTGATCATTCAAATTTTAGATTGTTATGTCGATATATAGCTAGCACCGGTGTTTTTGAGGTTGTTCTTGGCGAGCTTTGAGTTCGAACCAATACAGCTCAACTCAACATTTGTGTCAACCATTGGAGTTGCCATGTCTCGTTCTTGACATCACGATATATTGGTTAACAATGTCACTAATTGATTTGTTTTTCTTGACATGTTTCTCTATCTAGGCATCGTAAGTATATATATGGTCATGAACTCGTTGAATTTTCTCTGCGTACAAGTATTGTGTTTTCTGTCCTTTTCTTTGGGGATGCAGATAGCTGAACATGTGCAAGGGGGGATCGTGAACCACAGATCATCGCAGCGTCCCAATTTGTTACATTCAAAGAGGTCAGTGATCATAACAATCCTAGATATAAAAAGTGACACTTGGTTATTGAAGAACTAACCTATGGAAATAATGGAAGAAGAAATCTTGCGGTACAGTGGTAAATAATCCATTCCAAAAGTATTAAAGTTCTGTCAATAAAAGTGGCAAGAAAGACTTTAGAGGTCCCAAATGCTTGTAGGCCTCTCATTCGGAAGCAGCAACATAAATCTCTAATCATTCGGAAGCAGTAAAGAAAGACTTTAGAGGTCCCAAATGCTTGTGGTGGTTTTGTAAACTCAAACATGAGTAGTTAAAGTGTACACACAAGTCATATTTGTGAACTGATCTTGTTATGCTATTTGAGTCCTTCTTGTGAATTGGTTTGATACGAGGACCTAATGTGTTGTATAATATCATGTTACTGATGTTTATGTTGGAGCAATTATTTGGCTGATGGTATTGTAGGCATCTGTGAAACATATTTAACTTACAGTAATTTTTTCACAATAACTTGTTCTTTTTCGGTCAAAGCTTAGCTCTTTTCAGCAAACAGACAAATAACTAGCATTTTCCAACGTGTCCTTTTGGTTACTGAATACAGTTATGGCACTTTTACAAAAAAAATTTACCAAACACCTTGTTTTTCTCAAAGCGTTATTATAATACTTTACCAAACACATAGTTGTGTATTCCACAACACAGCATAAACAATTTTTTTTTAAAGCACAACAATACTGAACTGTCCCTCAGTACTGTTAAGTATGTTGACTTATATCAAGGTATCTCCAATCCAACCATCATGGAAATCAGGACAGAACCTTGTGTAGTACAACTACTATTTGGTGCACTGGGCAACCTACCCACTCACATTCCATTGACTTATTATGTGCCCTTCATGGGGCAATAATTGCTCCTTGACCACAAACTTTTGGCTGTGAAATGCATATGTACGTGTTTCTTTTATATGTTAGATTCTTTTCATATCTATTTGTTTCTACACTTACTGGTATATGTGGTCAACTGGCACTGATGAAATCCTTGAAATTTGTGCCTTTGACATAACATGGACCTTTTTGTTGTGTCAGATTTTCCAACAGCTTTTTCTGTAGTCACTGGAGAAGCAACATTAGAATTATCAATGATTTTAAGTGAGACATCCATATTATATTTGAGGTAAGTGAGGTACTTAGCCATATTGTTCTTGATATTCTGTGGTTTGTACTAACTGAACAGTGGATTTTGTAAATATTTGAGTACCTTTAGAGGAAAGAGTACCTGTGTTAGCTAAACTGAATTCTTCTCTTTAGCTAACAAACTAACGTTGTCAAAAGTACTTAAATTCATCTTCCAAATATCAACCCCTATCACCTCATGAAAATTTTGTCTGGACCCCTTCTTGGGAATATTCTAAAGCTAGGGTCCTTAGCGTCCAAAGACATTAGCAAAGCTGAAGCTTTGCTTTATGTTGTGGTGATTTTAGTCTTCTGAGAGTCACTGGTGTTTTGAGTGGTTTGTGAAACAGAGGAAACCATTCTGAGCCAATGCATTTGTAATTATGAAGGTGGCCTTGGTGTCAAAGAACTTTACAATCACTATGTTGTACAGTCAACAGTGATTAAACAAGTACATGAATTGTTTGGACAACTGAATACCTATTCTAACTTTCTGAGACAAAGATGGAAGAATCTCTTAAGCAGCAAAAGTTTTCTCCTTTTTGAGTTCACTTTCTTTATAGATCATTCTTTCTGCTGACGTTGAATGAGCATGAAGGTGGATGACATTGTAGAATTTCATTAATTTTGATATTGGATGGTTGAAATAACAGGCATGAAAAATCATGGATATTATATGATTAGTTAGCCAAACCGAGCGCAGTGGTGTTCTAGGATTCATACAGATGGCCCCACGTAGTGGGATAAGGCTTTGTTGTTGTTGTTGTATTATATGATTAGCCAGACCATTAAACTGGAAACCTCCCTTTGTAGAGAAAAATGTCCCTTGTAAAGTTATTTTAGTTTGAGATCTACGCCAGCCTGCTACACTGTGTGCAGCTTCTAGGTTAAGAGAAGAACAAGAAACCCAAAAACAGTAAAAGTAAACAAAGGATAAGTTAAGCATCTTTGTTTCAAATTAGTTGGGTGAATGCCACTAAATTTATTTGTTCAGTGTGTCCAATACCTCAATACAGTCATTAGGATATTCTGTTATATTTCAGGTTTATCGCGGTTCATTACTGGTCTAAGAGTAACCTCTATCAGTTTCTTTTTTGCTACACACACACACATGCACGCACGCACACTTCACACACACACACACGCACGCACACTGCGCACACTGCACACACTGACACACACACACACACTGCACACACACACGCACGCACTGTATGTCATGTTTCCTGCCTGTGAATTTTAGTGAAGTGAATGACTAGGCAAATAATATCAATATTGTCCAAGTCCTTGTTTTCAGAGATCATGTTTTTCTTATGCCCTTCACAATGAAACATATCTTCTATTCAATTTTGCAGTATATTTATATATATTTTACACACACACAGAGACATGAATATGATGTTGAATTTCTAGGTTCCTACGATTGCTGATGTAAAAGTTGGAATCTGTTCTGGAAAGGAATTATTCTGTAACTGTGTTTAATAGTTATCAAATGGAACATAGCCAAAGGAATTGCTTTAATGTCATTTTATTTTGTACATGATCATTTTATAAGCTAAATGAATACTTTGTAGGTCTAGCCCCTTCCCACAAGTTGTAGTTGCCAGCTCTTTCCCGATTCCGTACAAATTAGAGCTGTCCTAGATTAGTGGATGTATGATAGCAAGATATGATAATAATATATATTGCAAGATGACAGAGGAAAGAAGGTGAAGATTGTAACTACAGGTTAATTTTTCTTTTGGGTTCCCTATCTCCTTGTATATCTCTATGTTTTTTTTCTTCTTTATCCTGATCTTTGCTGGTGTTGTACAAGTTACCCCTGCTTTGTTCTGAGGATTTTACTTCTTTTCATTGGAGGAAATATAAATTATTGATAAGATATCGGAGATATGATATTAGATTTTTTTTATGCAACTGGATTCATGATCTAAATTATTCAGCCATATTTACAAGAATTATTATTTACATCCTCTACAGAGCTGGCGTTTCTCCAGTCCCTTTACAACTATGTCTTATAGTTGGTATAAAGTTATTTTAACCGTTGTCTTAAAACACTTGCAGTCTCCCTGCAACACATATATGGCTCGTGAATATAAAAGTAGCTCAGAACCTTTTTGGTTAAGGAACTTTCCCGCATGCCTTTAGGGCCTCTTCTCTTAATCTCTTATATATTAACAGTAACACGTAGCAGCTGTCATGAGAAGGGTATTGCCTTTTGAAATATTCTTTGTCCAGGAGCAAGTATTGCCAAAGGGTCGTAAGCAGATTTTCTCTGCACAAAGTCTTCCCAGCGTGGGCCGAAGTGGGCCTTCCATTCTTCCTGTGTAGCGTAATGGGGTAGATATTGCTTGACCCCAAGCTGGGCTGTTTCACAGAATTCTAAAATTCTTTGGTTTTGAGTTAAGATGTGTTCTAATCCATCAGTTACAGTTGACGAGGGAACTGCAGAGGTGAGGAATGCCACTAAGTAGAAAATATCTTCCTCCGGTATAACTACAGAAGTTCTGTTGTCCCACCTGAAAATAGATTTAAGAAATTAATCATTAAGACAAGCTGTAGGGAATTTTGGTGATAACAACATATTTGATGTAACTGCTGCGTACTTTGATCTGTTAGCTGGGTATATGAGGACAGGGCCGTTGCTTGTTTCTGTAAGGATATTGCCAAAAACTTCTTTAGCAAAAGTGTGAATTTTGCTTTTTGGTATAAGAAGATTGAGCCATGGGTGTGGAACGTCCCACAAATCCTTTGAGCGTAATTTGATCTCGGACGCATGCACCCTGTCCAGGAAATCTATGTATGCAACTTCTGACACAAATAGCGTTGAACGGATGTAGCTTAATTGAGACAATGAGTTCTCGATCTCCTGCATGCCAGAAAGAGATATATGATTGTGATGTTAGTTATACAGTCAAATTACAACTGAATTCGACCAAATCATTCAGAATTTCAAAATTAACAGGCTGCTGGTGGGCCATTGCATTACTCACCTCATCTATTATTTTGGTCTTGTCCAGGTTGAAATATTTGGCCAATTCTAGGCAGAAGAGAGTTTTTCCATCTGACTTAAACTGGCTGGCCTGAACTGGGTCCTTTGAATTGAAGGATGACCTCCAGTTGTTTAGCAGACCGGTCCTGTTTATTATCACGAATCCTTCAATGTAGTCAAATGTATTTTCTGCAGACATTAGATGCTCCTGATCTTGAGTAAATGCCGTGAAATCTGAATACAGGACTCTAATCCATTTTACCTGTACACAAAATGTAGATTTTGGTTAACAACTGGCACTTTGTACTCCAACTGGAAGCTTAACTTGTGACACATTAACCTCAATGATATATAGTTTTTACCCTTGCAGGTGCTGCTTCCAGCGATATTCTGGCCCGGGTTATGATGCCAAACTGACCGAGCCCCCCAAGAACACTATGAAATAGGTCTTCGTTCTGCTCCTCTGAACAATTTACAACCTCCCCTTTTCCTGCACTCATTTTTAGTTCATCTGTTAGTAAGAATTGATGTTATGTGCTCAATAAACAAATTTCGTAGATATTCTTTTAAAGTTGTAGCCAGGGTATCTTTCATGAGACCAGGGTCAAAGTATGACATGCTTCATGAGCAAGTTAGACCTTTGACGTTGGTCTTGTCTTCCATGGTGATATGTCACCATCACCGTGGAAGCTTCCCTCCCCCGCGCGGGTTTAGTTTAAACAAACCTGTAACAACTTCCAGCTGGTGGACATTGCTGATCTGCGGGCCATGCCGGAATGCCTGTCCGCTTATCCCAGCATTAGACAGAGTACCACCGATAGTTAGATGCAAGTAGTCTGTCCATGATTTTGGCGCTAACCCATATTTCAAGCTTTCACGCAGGATATTTATCCACAATTCACCTCCAGAGGCATCCACGTATGGAGAACTTCCGGTGTGAATCTGGATTTGTGGAACCTTGAGTGATTCCATATTGATAACAACTCCTTGGTGGGCTTGTGACTGGCCCTGGAGTGAGTGACCATGGCCTCTAGCTGCAACTGTGAGCTCCGAACGAGGACCCAAGTCCCAAACATGCCTAACAATAGTGGCTATGTCTGAAACCGTCTTTGGATGCAGCACTGCCACAGGAAGGAACTGATATCTGTTGCCAAAATCTCTGGCTGCATGGTGAACTTCATGGAAGTTGAAATGCCCGTCTAGAGGAAGTGTTTTCAACGAAGGGGTGTTTGGAGAACAAAGGTTAGTTCTAATGGTTACACAGCTCATGAACAAGACCATGATGCATTCGATGATAAACACGTTCATTTGTTTGGGGAAGTAAACGGGTGGATACCTCATTTTTTTTTTTTTCCGGTTAGAAACGATGGAGGAAGGTGAAGGTGAAAGGAGTTTAATGTTTGAGTTGTTTCTTAGTGAGAAAAGAGTAAAAGGCAAATGAGAGGTGTACAATGCCAAGGAAACAAATGGTTGAGGAGGGAATTTAAAGGGAAAAAAGGGTTTGGGTGGCAAGGGCTGAGTCAACCTGGCGTCTTCATCAGTTGTTAGAATCCGTATGAAGACTGCCTACTTTGAGTGGAAGAGTTTTAGGATTTTTTTTAAGTTCTTTTTGGGGTCTTTCTATGTAAGAGAGAAGAGTTTTATGTTTTTCTTTTTTAGTTCTTCTTTTTGGGGTCTTTTGTCTATAGGAGAGAAGTAGTCATCACACACAACACATATGCCAAGTTGAAAGGAGAAAAAGTCACAGAGAAAGTAAGATTTCACGAATCTTTGCACTTTTTTAAACAGTTGCAACCACAATCCCACCTTTTTCCATTCTCTAAACTTTTTTGATTTAATGTTAATGATTTTCTTGCATTTTACAGTAAAAATTATTGCTTCTACCTGGATGCATCGGATGACAGGTATGTATTCCGGTACCCCCCATATTCGTGTCTGTCGGTCACATGAATGATCCGATCAGATTCAGGGTTTGTGTCATTGAATCCATATTTTTATCATAATGTTAACATCGCCATATCTAGTTGCATATCAGATGACGGAGACTGAAGCCTGCCTTCTGGCCGTGGTGGTGTTCATTTGAGATTGAGAGGGAGGAAAGTGATGGGTCCATGTGGCACGTGAAGTTGAAATCGTATGTGCGTTTTGTGGGGGTGAAATGCTATGATTTGTCTCTGTATTGGGGCCCTTCTGGCTCACTTTGAATGGGCGAAGGAACACAACTCTTCTGCCCATCAACAGCTACTGCTAATATCAAGCCTCCCAGCAAATGGACAACTTTGAATGATTCCCTTGTTCATATGTTTTATTCAGAAAATAATTTCTGCAAATCTCTTCTCGTTCTGTACATTCTTGTTTATTTCTCCCTTGCTTCTCCTTAATTTATTCGATCCAAATGCCAAAAATAGATAGGGGTGTGCATGGGATAAAAGTGGCGTGCGGAAATTATTTCCCTTTATCAGCTTATTCTCTACAACTTGTGTATTGGAGCAACAATTGGAAATTTGCATCTCTATGGGGAGCAAGCAATATTCCATCTCCCCTTTCCCTTTTTTATCGGCATATTAGTCCCACTTGTACAGATTGATAGATTACATTGTATCCCTTCATGAAAGTTTATGCCTTAATTAATTTTTTTTTTTTTTTGGGAATTGTCTCTAATTCTTTGTACTAAACAAAATCAGTAGTCTTTTAGGCTTTAACCTGTCTCCATATGTATGAGAAGATCTTGTATGTTATGGGTGGCGTCATGATTTTGTTCCATAAGAGGACAATAGCAGTGATTTCAATAACCTAATAATAATTGGGAAAGTGGAATCTAACATCAACAAGTGAAATGGATGAATGTCAGATATTGTGTGCACTGAACATGATGGTCCATGCTATATCACAAGGTTTCACTTCTTTGGCTTGGAAGATTCTAACATTGCCAACAACCAAATCTTCTTGTGGGGACTATCTTGTTTTGCAAGTGGTGGATTGTCTTAATAGTTATGACATTTCTCCCAAACCCATTGCGCTTCAGGTTCCAATCATTCCCCTTCCTCTTAGTGTACTGCAGAATATCGCTTGTGGTAAAAAAAAAAACATTAAAAAACAAATCTTCTATAGGGTACTTTGTTTTTGGAGAACTTTTTTAGGTCCAAGACACGATGTCAAATTCTTACAAGAGTGGATGCAAGATTCAGATATCGTTTTCGAAAAAAATATTTTCTGTGTCCGGTACACTGTCATAACTCTCACAAGAGCAGTTGAAAAATTCTAACACCACAAAGAACCAAATCTTTTTCAGGGCTACAATGCATGGACATGGACATGGGGAGACGACATGGTAATATGTTAAATGAACAAGAAAAATTATTGTATGATTACAAAGAAATACGAGCACGGGAATACAAAGATTAACCGTGGTAAGAGATCGAACTATGGCTAGACTTAAACAACTAATAAATAACATATTGAACTACAAAAATATTCCTATGTATTCAATATTCTTACACAAAATGTACTAAAAAAAATTCTTACAAAAAACAAAAATCTGATTTTTTTAGTTTTTTTTCCTTTCTCATATCTCATTTTTAAATACATTTTTAGTGATGTGGTTGAAGTTCCTCAAGGTTTTAGTGAAAAGAGGCATGGTACGATACAATGTTAAGTTCGAGGACTAAAAAAAATTACTATGAGTTCAGGGACTAAATTAAATTAGATATAAAGTTCAGGAACCATTACTACGATTAAACCAAGATTTTTTCATCTGCTCATGTGAGAGTTTTGACAGTTTGCTAGACACGGAATAATTTTTTCAAAAACAAAATACAAAACTCTAAAGAAGATATGATTGTTTGTGATATTAAAATCTTGCATCCACTATTGTAAGAGTTTGACATAGTGTATTAGACCTATAAAAAAGTTCTCCAAAAACAAAATACCAGACCCTAAAGAAGAATTTTATTTTCCAGAAAACAATATTCTACAATAATCTACACTAAGTGAGATCAATCTAAGTAACCATGTCGTCCGAAATGTGGTTTTTATCGACGTTTGTTGGCGTTTAGGTCATGATTATGTCGTTTTGATTAGTACATTACAAAACCCTGTAAAGATTATCTGTTGGTAACTTCTTCTAGCTACTAAAAGGGGTTCTCTATCGATCTTTTATCATTAAATATTTAGGGTATTTTTAAAGTTGAGGTTTGCTTTTGACAAGTTCATTGGCAGCTGCCATTTTGTTATTAGTTTATGTATGCCATTAGAATTATTTTTTTCCTTAAAAGTTTTAGTTTTAATATTCTCTTGTGGGAGTCTGACACAAAAGATTATTTTTTAAAATGAAAATTACCAAACCCTAAAGCTACCATACATGGACTTTGAAGTTGCATTGCCTAATATGTACAAGTTGCTAAGCCTCGGGTTGAGGTGATTTTTAAAAAAGTTGGTATGAAAAAAAATTGAGAGAATTTTTGGGGATTGTTAAACATCCAAAAACAGCTTTATTTCAAAGTTTCAGAAGAAAAAAATCAAAAAGTGGAAGCTGCAAAAGCAGCTTCAAAAAGCGGCTTATATTGTGAAAAATGCGGAGCTACAGTAACTACATACGTACGACAAATGCAGGTTCGAAGATACTGTCCCAGAGATCCAAATCATCTCCGAGAACAAGTTCACTCATTCTACTCCACGGCAGGTCAATGTTAGACCCGAAAACGTTCTTGAGCCACTCCAAGCTCCCTTCTAATACCTCTTTGATGTTCATTGTCTCCCTGAATCACCCTCAGAGCCTCGCACAGCACTGAAACGACGTCGGAGCACTGAGCATCGGGACGACAAGCGTTGAGTATCCCGGAAACCCATGACTTGCGACTGTCGAGGAAGAGGCAGAGGATGTGCTCCGGCCGGAGGTCGTCGATCAAAGCGACAGCGGCCAAGGCGTCAGCGTAGGAGGATATGGGCAATCAGAGTTCTCGATCGAAGAGGCGGTCGCGGGCGCGCTGAGAGATCTGGGACTTGAAAATAAAATATATTTAGTATTAAATTAATAGCACATCTAGGATTATACTTTTTTTTATCATTTCACACAGTTACAGCTGTTTTATATAAAAGTTTACCAAACACTATTATACTGCTTTTTTTCCAAAAGCACTTTTACAAAAAAGTTTACCAAACACTCTGCTTCTTTATTTCACAGCCGCTTATTTTCACAGCACAGCAGAAACAGCTTTTTTTTCAAAGCACAACAATACCAAACTAGCCCTAAGACTAACCATTTTCATTTTGTATTTGTATAGTTAAAATTTCATTTTGTTTTAAGTTTTAGATTTTCATTGTTTTTTAGCTTCTTCTTTTCTTCTTTGAAGTTTTAAGTTGAAGATGACTAATAGAAAAGGTAAAAAAAGACGGTGTTTGTGAAAATGACTAATAGGGCAACAAAGAAACTAATATTAGAGTTCCTGGAAAAAAATTAAATTAAGGATAAAATTTAAGGATCACTGCTACAATTAAGTCAAAATTCCGACATTGTAAAGAACCAAGTCTTCTTTAGGGTTTGACAATTTTCCTTTTGAAACATACTCTTTTGTGTCAGACTCCCACAAGAGAATATGAAAACTAATGGCATACATAAACTAACAAGAAAATGGCAGCTGCCAATGAACTTGTCAAAAGCAAACCTCAACTTTAACAAACCCTAAATGTTTAAGGATAAAAGATCGATAGAGAAACCATTTTAGTAGCTAGAAGCAGATACCAGCTGAGAATCTGTTAAAGGGTATTGTAATGTACTGATGAAAACGACATAATTATGACCTAAACGCCAATAAACATCGATAAAAAACCACATTTGGGACGACATAGTCACATAGGTTGGTCTCACTCTCATGCAAGTGTCCTAATCAGCAAACACAAATCTTTGTTAGGATTAAAAAATTAAGATTGCTGTAATAATTTGATAAAGATAATGCAAGTGTAGTGCTTGTGGCATGCTTGCCAAGTGTGAACTCTTTGTGATGTAGTCCTCTCATTTGTGGATTTGTGCTGAAAAACCTAATCCTTTATAATTGCATGCTTTCTGGAAGGATTTGTAATGTGGGGATAGCCCTAATGCGCATATCATGAGGACCCCATTGTGGGGTTTTCTTGTCTATCCGATGCTTTTTTAGCAGAATATTGCAACGTGTTTCAACTTAATTTAGCAGTGGAAACTAATGTTGAGTACAATCACCACACATGTGTCGTAATAGAGGTCCAAGGGCGGCTATAAAGAGGGTCCCCTACTTACTTTCCATGGTCAATTTGTCATGTCTATGTTCATGAAAAATTGTTTAGAGAAATCACATTCAAGGTACAGAGGTGAACCACGTCATTTTATACAATGAGAATACATGTTTTTTTCATTACGATCTAGTGATATTTATTTTCACTAAGAAGTCTCATATTCGATTTATAAAAATGACAAATTTGATACTTATATACATTAGCAGACTCATTCTATAGCTTACTCATATATTGTTTCCCTCAAAGTGAAATACCGTTGTATGCAAAATAGAGATATATACTTTCTATTCGACAAAAAAAAAGAGATATATACTTTCTATATAATTAAGAAAACACTATTAACCATGACATAGGAAATGAAAACTCTCTCTCTATTTTATGAAATAATTTTGATGTCCGTTTGGTAATCTTTTTATTTTACGTTAAATATAGAAGAAAAATAGTTGGGATAAATGAGGGAAAAGAGTGGAGAGAGGGGACAATTGAGAAACGGACAATGAATAAAATTAAAGCTTAGAAATGAAAACAACTTAAAATTGTGTTTAGGTTTTAGTTCTCTACCATTTTTCCGAACCCTTCTCAATCATGAATTTCTCCCATATATTTCCTCTGTCTTTATTAACACATTTACCTATTTAGGGGCTGTAAACTGTCACACCACTTTGCATATGCATTGACGTTGTGATTCTTACACAAATTATTTAAGTATCTACTAATTCACATTTCATGTACAACCTAATGCAATTATACTAATCTATTACTATATATATTTTAAGCTACGATATTAGCACTCTAAAAAAGTCATTTTTGTAATGAAAGAGCTACAATCCAACAAAGCATTCAAAATTACACAAAACATAGGTCTAAAGACCCCCATAATATCTTCTTGCATCCGACGTCCTACACCAGCAGGAGGAGTTTCAAAAGTATAGCAGCCAAAATTCAATTGAGGACCAATCTCAGCAAGTTTATCAACGACAAAATTATATTCTCTATAAACATGATGAATCTAAAATAGTTATTTTGCACTCTTTGCAAGTGTATTTTTCTTTTAACATTTCTACATATTTAGAGTTCAGAGTAACTTTTTAGAATGACTATAAAAACTCCAAACAGAAAACAAATTACACCGCACATCAGTGGTATCTTAAATCTTGGTGCAATAAGTTAGTGTATTAACATTATTATTGTTAGATGATTACACAACCAAGTACAATCTGGAGCAGTCGATTGGCTAGTTGGAAATGAAAATCCCCGAATCATAAAGTAGCAAGTGGGTGATGTGTCCACTAGGCTTGAGGAGATAGGTGGGATTGCCACGTTAATTAGGTATTTTAAGTCGTCCATATCAGCCATCATCATGCATGCCATTGAAGTTAAAGAAACAAAAATGTGATTAGAGAGCCGGAAACGACACATAAAATTGTTGTGGGATGATATCAAACCCTCTGAGATTATAAACAATTATTCTTATCATGTTCCCTAACCCACTTTTATTCCACTTTAATCAATGTCTTCTTGTCTCTTCCAAAATCCCTGAGGTAAAAAAATATGGAAAAAGTAAAATCTCCCAGCTTGCTTAGTTGTCGTGACTATCAAACTCTTCTTTGAGGTAAAAGAATTGTATGTATCTCTCAATCTCCTATGCACACGTAAACGATTAGGGTAAATAAAAAGTGAAAGATAGAGGTGAATGTATAATTATATAACTTGTTTTATGCATCTCTCAGCCTCCCATGCACACGTATACTAAAAGATTAGGGTAAATAAAAAGTGAAAGGTAGAAGTGAATGCATAATTATATAACTTGTTTGATGATAAGAAAATAATATAACTTGTTTTTATCAAGGAGAGATGCTAAAAGAACTCTCTTACAAATTGAGACTATTCACAGACTCTTTGTCATCTCATTTTTTTTACATAATATTTTATAGTGTTGACTCGGCAATTAATTTTAACTGTGAGATGACATAGAGTTTATGGAGAATCTCCTTAGCATTTCTCTTTATCAAATAGATCTTGTAGTTTAAGAAAAAATGACAGCCATCACTGTGGATTATTTGAAACATTGAAATTGTTATATATCATTGTATTGCAAAGAAAAGCCACTGCTGGCTGAGAGTAAAACGAGGAAGATGTTCGGCTTAAAAGGTAATGAGTTCTGCTTTATTTGATCCGTGTCATATTATTTAAAGTATAAATCTATTAACTTACTAAGAAATTGCAGTGAATAATATATTCCCCGTCGACCATATGAATTACATCTCTATGTGTTATAATTTTGTCACCTGCAGTTAGCCAAGTTCTTCATTGTGTTACTTCATCAAAAGGGATTTTTAATCTATGTTTTTCTTTTTCCTCTTCTCGACCTCTCACACGATTATAAGGAAAGCTGTAGCAAGGAGTTGAAGCACAAATTTACTTTCAATAATTAGTCTTACTAAGAACATTTAAAATCGAAAGAAAAGCTGCAGCTGCAATCTTTCAAGAAAGGAATGTTGTACATAGTGTTAGTAATGTCTCAATGTGTTAGTAATGTCGACATAGTTAATTTTTAGGTAATAAATGTCGACATAGTGTTAGTAATGTCTCAATCTGTTGTT
Organism: Malus domestica; assembly: GCF_042453785.1. Lineage (NCBI taxonomy): Eukaryota > Viridiplantae > Streptophyta > Magnoliopsida > Rosales > Rosaceae > Malus > Malus domestica. Next base: position 35,335,316 of record NC_091662.1, on the reverse strand, counting down.
AGTATAGTATCGAGTTCGTAAAATTTTGTACAAACTTAATTATATATGTGAACTTGTCTTGGGTATCAAGTAGTGCATGAAAGTCTTGTCTAAGTATGGTATACAATTGCTTAATGATTTGGCTAAGTGATTCATCTCATTCTGTTCTCTATATTTTTTTTTCACTATACATATTATTCTCATCATTGTTTCAGTTTTTGGCTATTATTGAATTATTTTTTTCCATAAATCTATTTTCTTCTCTATGAGTTCTAGTCTCAATAAGAATGCTAGTTCTTACTATTCATATGTTATGATATATATCACACTAGACTTATTGGAGGGTCCCATTGGCATGCATCTAGTAGGAATTGAACCTACGAAATCGCAAATTATGAGTTGGGCGCTTTAACCATCTAGCAATGGATGCTTAGCGAGGATCATCGTACATGGTGAATAACCAAACTTCAATTGAAATGAAATCTTTCGGATAAATCAATGCAGTTTAGGAGGACTCAATGAAATGACATCAATTCAAATCCTGGATTTTCTTTGACATAAAAAAAAAATAGAATTTTTGAATTGAGAGAGATCTAAAATTCTCACTATTTCTTAGATTCATGGACCATAGTATCAATATACACCTTTTTTTTAATTAACAAAAAAATTATTAATAAAAACATTAGCAGTAACCCTTTATTGTATCAAGGATTAGGAGACGAACAATCTCCCATAAAAAGTCCTTTGTTCCTCACATTTATATAAACTCTTTTTATTTTTACTTTTTAATGTAAGCGATCTTACCACTTTAATTTAGGAAAGAAGATTTGAACCTATCCTTCTCCCATTGATCTCCACTTAACATATCTTTTCTTCTAATTTTTTGCCTTTTTCCTTGTAGCATTGACCCTTCTCAACCTTCAGTTTGTGGATTGAATACCAACCGACATGGTTTTGGCTTTTTGGTTGAAGTAGATTAGGGTAGGTTTATTCAGCTTAAAAAAAACATTTGAACTCATGATAGATAAGGAACTGATAGTACCCTTTGTACTAAAAAAATATTAATTTGTACCATCAAACTTTCCTCGATAACTTGTACTATGAATGAGTTATTTCCTTGTTGTTGTTGAACACTGAGTTCGATTCTTTTAATTTTATAGTTTTTTAAGTTGATCTTTCCATAGTATTAGAAAAAAAAAAGCTTTATTTTTTATAATCTATAGTTTCTATCAAAAAGGGAAAGAAAAAAAAATTAACCTTTCTTAACAAATTTCTGGCTCGGCCATTGAAATAAAGTAAAGAATTCTACGAACTAAAACAAACAAGACTTGCAAATAAAAAAAATGATGTGTTTATAAATTATTCCCTTGTTTTGAACATATACGTAAAGCACTAGCCGTACAGATACGTAGCTCACTCTTCTCCTACATATTGGAAAACAATAGGACCACAATTGAAAGACTTGCTAAGATAATGAAATATCAATACAGCTGCCAAACAGCAAACCCTAAATGTTTACCAAAAAAAAAAAAAAAACAGCAAACCCTAAATAAAAGTTTCTGTTTTTTTTTCTTCAAACGAATGTGACCCCTAGCCAAGCAGCATCTCTAGTGTGATCCTTACTCATCCCATGTGCTCAATGCTACATTCCATCTGATGCTGCGGTTACAATTGATTGAGTCAAAGTATATTGTGAAGGACTTGATTGATATTCTCTAGATCTTCTCCTTTTCAATTCTGTCACAGAATGAAGCTTCATGTTCAGTTCACGAGTCTCCTTTTCATGAAAACATTACCACATCAAAGTCACAAGAAATTGCGTATGTATATACGTGGATAGAGAATATTTGCACACGTATGTGAATAATTAGATTTGGTTTTTTAGCACTTAATTTATAGAGATTCGACGTGAAAAATCAATTCATAGAGATTCTAACGTGAAAAACAGAGTGCTGGCTGTCGACTGCATAACACACTCCCTCTCCTCCTTTCTCCGGGCTTGGGACCATCATCACTTAATGAATAACTTCAAATTTTCAACTTTGAATTTGCGGGCATATTTCCTAGGTTTAGGTAATTAAATTTAGAGAGATTTTGGATGCGGTCCCTAAATACCAATATTCTTTGACTAAAACCTTTGCGGTTTTTATATTTTGATTGAAGTCCCTGACATTAATGTAATAATGTATTTCTATGTAGGTTATAATATTTTTAAATTAAAAATAAAATTTGTAGTTATTTATATAATGAGATTTTATATAAAACCCATAATTTGTGGGATTAAAAAAAATATTAAAGATAAATTATATTCTCCAATATATTGGGTATATATATATATACATTGGTACGTTCATCAAAAGTAGCCAAAATATTGTTGTACCAAAACATGGGTACATTTTTCATAAACACAAAAAAAAAAAAAAAAGACTTAATAACATTATTAAATTTCTTCTATTAAACTTGACAATGATACATTCTCAAATCAACGAAATACAATGTACCCAATGATACATTCTCAAATCAAAAAAATACAATGTACCCTTATAAGTTTAAAAAATGGATTAGAGAAAAGATTGAATGAATTTTATATAAAAAAAGGGGTACATTTTTCATATAACAAATTGGTATATTTAAGAATGGGTACATTTAAGATTCGAAAAAATTGAAAAATTATATGAATAGGTACATATAAGATAAAAATTTAATGGGTACAAACTTATTCTAATTTTACTTTTTATTTTTTGGAACTGTTTGAATTGAAAATTAATTATAAGTTTAATAAGGGTGTGAGTATTAAAACTCTAAATCAATTACTAATTTTTATTTAAAAAAATTATGTAACTGAAATGTAATTCATTAATATGGAAAATTATATAATTGAAATTGTAGACATCGAAATTTCGGTAAATAAATGTTGACCGATAAATCAAAGTGTCAACGCTCATGTATTACATAAATTTTACACGTAGCGTGTGACTCAACGAAAATTGAAATGAGTTGGAAAAGTCATCAAATAGGACACGTGTCAACACTTGGCAGAAACGACTTATTTCATCTGGGATATTATATTCAAAATTAAGCCTTGGAAAATTCTATAAATACAAGCCCATTTCATTCATTTGGGGGACCAATGGATATTACACCTTGAAGCTCTGAAGCTCTGAAGCTCTGAAACTCCGAAGCTCTCAAGCATCCAGGTTCCCGAAGAATCAAGAAAGCCTTCTTCGTTCTTCGTTCATCGTTCTTCCAAGATCAAGCCCCGACGGCCCTTGAAGAAAGTGTTCTTCGTTCATCGTTCATCCAAGATCAAGCCCCAACGGCCCTTTGGATCAACGAACGTCGACAAATCCATACATCCAACCGTTCTTCAAGATCAAGCCCAAAAGCCCTTGAAGACCTGTTCATCACTGTTCTTCAAGATCAAGCCCAAAAGCCCTTGGAGATCCGTTCATCACTGTTCTTCAAAGATCAAGCCCAAAAGCCCCTTTGAAGATCCGCTCAAAGCCACCTTCAAGATCAAGTCCACGGCCCTTGAAGAACGTTCATCCTTAGATCAAGCCCAACGGCCCTTTGGATCAATCGCACATCCACCAATCAACACCTTACGGAGATCGAATCAGAGGATCAAAATAGAGAGAGATTGTAACCCAAAATCATCAAATACATAATATTTGTTTGTGCACGTCGTTGTTCTTGTCTCTTTCGTTTCAGGAATTTTCCGTGTTCACAGAAATGTAATTCATTAATATACTAATGCTAGGGATTTTGATCAAAATTTGAAAACTGATAAAGTCTTAATACATTAGAAACTGAGGACCGGATACTAATTGTTCCTTAAATTTATGTTGTTAGTTTGCTATAGTAAAGGTTTTCCAAACTAATCACCCCAATTTTTTATCGAACTCTTTTCTTAACTTCTCACGTGAAATGAGACACATATAATAATAATGCAGAACCAGATTCAGCAGAAGTTTCTAACAATACATGGAAACAAAATTTTGGATAGAGATTCACATAAACAAATTAAAGAGAGAGAGAAGGTGGGAGATGGAGTAATGGACGTATTGGACGTATAACTACTCGAGTTTGGATGCTCTCTACGTTTGTTTTCTGTGTTGACATATGCATAGTTACATCAAATTAATTAAGTTAAATACTTCCATTTTCAGTTTCATATTTTTTTAATATGAACCCTAAATTCTAAAATAATGGTGTATGTAATAAACAGAGGAACCAAGCATACGTGTCTAGTTCTCACTGTCCAAGTAGATTTTAGTTTTATTTTTATCAATGTTGTCCAGGTCGATTGGATTCTACAACCCAAAACCCTAAATAATGGCTTGATATAGCGATGATTTGATTTCTGTCCAGGTCCAAATAGGTATGTTACTTTTATCGTTATTGTGACATAACTTTAGTGGTGGCATTTTTTCATGTAGTGGCATTACAGGGGTTTAATTGTTTGTACAAATTTACTTCTAGATTAATAAATTGGTAAATATATGTACCCACATAAGCACCTTTTGTAGCTCTTTTGTTCATCAATAGAATCACGCTATCGTTTTGTTTCAAAGAAAAAATAAGAAGAAGATTGGATTCTTGAAAGCAATACAACAGAGAATGAAATTCACATGTCTTTATATTTGCAGCTAGTTGTCAAACCCTACAAGAAATTCCAATACTTTTTCTAAAGAAAAAGAAAACAAAGGAGGATATGAATCCCCCTAGTACACTTAGAGTGATCCTTTTCTTTCTGATCATGCCATGTGCTCATCAAGTCAATGAATATATAGGTTATTATGAGATCGATCTCTTCCTTTCCATCTCCGTCACAGAATGCAGCCTCATGTTCCGTCCCTTTTCATGAAAACTGATGTCTGTCATGCAGTAATCGGATGCTAAGAATTCAATCTTCAGCGTGCAATCTTTAGATCCGGTCAGATCCTTTTGAAAGAAGTTGATGTTCGTCCATAAAATTAAGTGACAATGCGAAGAATAAATCAACTCCTTCCTTATAAGCACATGTAAAATCACTTAATTCTCCGATGTATGATTCACATTCTCAATACCTCTCACTATTGCAATAACTTTGGCTTAGTCTGAATCATTTGATTAGGGGTGGGGAATGGACTAAGTTTGACAATAGACTAGCCATAATAATATGGTTCGAATTCATCTTTGACGAAAATCAAACCTAAGACATCTACTCACTTGCAATTGGAAAATAATATTATTAGATCGTAGTACTAAGTAACAACTTTGAACGTTTTTTTAAATGACAATATTAATATATACAAGATGAAAGCCTATAAATTTCACTGGTGGAGCCACATAAGCAACTAGTTTTTTCAAAAACTTTAATAGCCAAAGAAGCAACTAGTTTTTTTTTTTTTTTTTCAAAAACTTTAATAGCCAAAGAAGCAGCTATGTTAATTTTGCGACCAAAAAGACTTTCAAAGTCTCTTTCTCCCACGAGCCATTTTGCTTTCTTTGATTGAGTAATAACATTTGTCGGCCGCATAAAACATAGCTCTCGGAAAATTCCACGTGCTTCATCTATTAAGACTGGTTAGGTCTAACTCCAACGCAGGGCCGGCGCTGAGGGTGCAAGTGGTGCTACCGCACAAGATCCCTAAATCGAAAGGGCCTCTTATATTTCAATTTTGCATGCATTTACTTATATATAGTAGTATGTGTAAATTACTATAAACTTGAGTCTTAGTGCAAGTGGAATTATTGCTTCTTTACATCCCTTTAGGGGATGGGTTTGAAACTCATCTCCATCATTTTTTCAGTTTATATTTTTATTAAATGCATAAGCTTCCACAAAATTATATAAAAATTCCACATAATAACATACAAATTCGAACTCTAACCCTCTAAATAGTTAAGGAAAAACAATATGCCACCTTTTCACTGGTTGATTTGTTAAATTTGTTTGTGCAATTAGAATTTAAGAAGCTCAATTGAAAACTAATATTATTATTTTGAACAAAAAAATATAAAAAAATTAAATTCTTAGTACTTTTTAGGGCCTCCAATTCACTTTCTCACAGGGCCCCTGAAATCTCAGGGCCGGTTCTGCTCCAACGGCCAATGTTGGAAGCACAGGACAAACCAATTTTGACACATGTTTTGGTAAGGCTCACTTTATAATGTATTTCAACGATTCGAACCTCTTATATTTTAGTACATAATTCCTATATCATCTTTGCAAAAAAAATTAGATAAATCCAAAAGCATTAAGACATTTATTTGTAGTTAAGAAAATAGACGAATACAATTCTACAAGAAACACTAAATAATCCAATGGTCCTATGATTTTGGATTTGAGTGATTTTTGGTAGACATGATCTTTGAGGTAAGACATAAAAAATAGACAATTAGATCGTTGAAATACATTACAAACTGAACCCTCTAAACTATGCGTTTAAATATGTCAAAAGCTTGTATCTCCGAATTCTAACTGTATATTCATGGATGGTGGTAGACAAATCAATTATAATTCCTTTGAAGCATGAAATTGTAGTGCATATATGCAATCTGAAAAGGTTGAATCGAAAGTCTTGATTTTCCAGAATGTATTATGTGTACACTCTTAATTAACCTCTGTGTGAAATTGACTTGCAATGGTCCAATGTACGTGACCATCTCTTTCTCTTATAAACATGATAGCTTTTGATACTAATTAGTTAGAGGCCAAAATGTTAGTAAATTCAACACTATATTATTGCTTTGTGCATAAACTAGTGTTCAACCCTTTTTGAATCACAAACCAACTTCCGTTCCTTGTCTAACATGATTAGGTTGACTGATTCACCAAACATGACAATGTCAAATTCAAATTCATCCTATATTTGATTGCTCTATATTTTATTTGGTTTTATTTTTAGCTACGACACTTGTACTCCCACTAAATCTCAGTTTACCACTTACACTCTTTATTGTCTCACTTTACCACTTGCACTTTTTCTCCATATCTCACTTTACTCTAGTCCGTTAAAAAAGCTTAAGTATGATGTTAGTTATGCTGAGTGGCATGGATAATTTAGTCTTTTCACTTATTTTGGTTGTGTGGAAGTGACATGACATGTTAGTGGGACTCACAAGTAAAAGGGTGGTTTAATCTCAAACAAGGGTTTATTTTGTTCAAATAAAGAGAAGAAAAAAAAAACAGCTACAAAGGGAGGCAGAGGCACAGATGCACGAAGCCTCTGCCTCCCTTTGTTGTTGCCTTTTTTTTTCCCTTCTCTTAATCTAAACAAAATAAACTTTGCTTAAGTTTAACCCACTCCTTTACCCATGGGTTCTACTAACATGCCATGTCACAGACCACACTACACCAGCAGAATAAGGACATCCTTAGCGGAATAGAGTAACGTGAGTTACAGAGGAAAAGTGCATGTGGTAAATTGAGACAATAAATAAAGTGAGATTTAGTGAAGAGTATAGACAGTGGCGGATCCAAGAAAAAATATTCGGTGGGTCACATATAAAATTCACAAACATTTCTTAGAGATAATAACCTTAAAAATTAAGCCATAGTTGCACCATTCATAATTTATAGAACAAATGACAATACAAGTTGCAATTGTCCACAACGCGTTTTCATATTTTGAAAACATTGCATTATAGCTTCAGTATCAATAGAAGAAAATACATTGATCTCAATATACAGTATCATGTTATCACTCAACTATTGATCTCCTATTTGGTTATGCACTAGACTTTTCACAATATTCATAGAAGAAAAGGCTCTTCCCATTGAAGCAGTAGCAACCCTTGGAACTAAAGTCAATGCCGTTTGCAAATACACATGATTATATACTCTATTGCCTCCCCATCCCTCCCCCACACCCCCCCCCCTTTTTTTTGCAAGACAAATTCATTTCAATTGATAAAATTCACTACTTGAACGCATATCAAGAATATAATGCCCAAGTTGATAATTAAAAATAATAATAAGAAGGATAGATATTTTTATCAAGTAACTGGAGGACATGTATGAAGGGCAAATCCAACCTCCAAAAAAGCAGTGCCCAAGCCATCCATGTAAATTCATAACGGAATTCGAAAGGTTGGCTGACTCCTTGCCCCTTAAATCGATCCGCCGGTAAGTATAGGTGCCGACGTGTAGTTAAAAGTAAGCCTTTTCCACATACTTTAATACTTTTTTTTTGAGAGAAATACAATATTTGATATTCATTGCAAACAAAGCAATACAAGGACAAATTGACAACAAACTGAGGATAGTGTGCATATTGGGCCTTGATAAAACCTTGCCGGAGAACCCAGTCCAAGGAAAAAGAGTGTCCCACACGACGAAAGGAACTATCCCCAAATGTCAATACAGAAACAAATTACAAGAAATCCTAAGCAAATCAGGGGAATCTTCCACCCACCAAACATGTAGCGTATAACCATTGTTGTGCTGTGAGCGTCAATCGTGCGGCAAAACATGCGACCATGGCTTCCATAGTCCTTTCCACACGCAGCAAAACCAACCTGAACCACCAGCTGAAAATGTTACCAACAAATTGGAGGTAACTCGACGCCAAACGCTGCATACAATCTTCATACAGACGCTCTCTTAGAGAACCTAAGGAGACCTAGGAACCCTAGAGAGCAATTTTCCTAGGAATACCAAGACTAAAAAATGAAAACTAAATTAAACTAAAATTGCAAAAACTCACCCGAAGCGAAACAAAGGGAAAGAAACCAAGAAGGGAACCACAATTCAACATACCCGGCCAGTGGGATGCCGACATCCACACACCAAAACCAAGCCACACTAGCCGAAGGGGGCCACAACCAGATTTCGAAACCACAGATAATGGGCCTCCAACCAGGTCGACTCAGGCTGTGCGCGGATGAACCCCCGAAAACTCGTTGGCAAAATCGAAGCGTAACTCCTGGCACCAAGAGGGAAAGGCAGAGATGACACCTACTGCCAACAACCCAAAACCAAACACTAACACTGATTCGGACCCAAAACAAAGTGACACAATAGGGCAAGGTATAAATCTGAAGGTTGGGCGGAAGGGAGAATACAGGATGGGAGAAAGGTGGAGGGCTGAAACAGGATGGCTAGGAGAGAAAGAAAGGAAGGCTAGGAGAAGAAAAAGATGAGGGACATGTTGCCCACCGGCCCCTAGCCTTAGCTAGAGGCCAGCGGCGGAGGCTAGGGTTTCTGAATAGTCTTATTGAATTAAAGAACATCACATACTTCAATACTTATGTCTGAATGACATGGTCAAATTAACAACTGAACCTATTTCAAACTGTTTAATTGACTTGATTAAAAAAAGTAGAGATGGATATTCTCTTAAAAAAAAATAGATGATAGGTTTTTATTTTTTTAAAACGATATTTTAGTCATTGAAAAAAAGAGCATTACAAATATATTGAAGAATTTTGCTCCAAAGAATCTTTATAAATTAGATCTAAAAATATTATAATAAATCATCATCAATCGTAAAGTAATGAGTAGATATCAAGTACTCGTCTGAGCTCATCCGAAAATGCAAGATTACACAGATTAATAAAACCTTTAAACCACGTGTTACACGGAGATTATGTGAGAACAAAAATCTCAATTCATATATTGAGACATGGAGTACAAGCATCACCCCATCACCGTTACGATCCCAGAACACCAAGTAGATCCAGCAAATCAAACAGCTCCACCCTTCACACAAAGATCCAAATGAAATGTAGATTGAAATTTGATAGAAGCAACCCTCCTATAGAGAGAAATCAAACTAGAAACTTTCATAAAGAGAGAAATCAAAACCTAACTCCAAGACAATTCTTGGAAACTAAACAAAATTAAAATAAAAGGAAAAAAACCATATCGTCACTCCATATTCTCCGGACTTCGGATAATTATATAACCGCGCCGGCTAAACCCATAGTGTCGCACTAGCTAAACCCGATTCCGATGCAATACATCTTCCATGGCTTCTAACTTCAACTCCATATTGAAGGAGATAATTGGACCAAAACCTTGTGTTTACTTTGTATATGGGCCAAAAAACGACGACTACCATGACGACTATATAAACGAAAACAGAGAGAAAAGAGACTAAGAGTGATTGTCAAGAAAATTGCCGCCGACTCCAAGGCTAATGACAAGGGCCAACGACAGAGAACTTTATTTATTTATTTTTGCTCTAGATGTGCAGGGTGTTTTGGCTTGCGTTGGAGAATTAGAAGATGGATACAACTTTAGAAAATTATACTCAAAATGCAAAGAATCGCCTGTCAAAGTTGATGGTAATTAGGTGAGGATCTTACGTATTAAGGACAGCATCACTCTTTAGGTTTCAAAACCCTTGACCCCTTACGAAAAAAATGTTTAGGTTTGGGCTTATTGTTATGGTTCTCTTTCCTTTGAGTTTTGGGTGGTCAAATCACACCCAACAGGTTCCCCTTTTTTAGATTTGCGTGGGCTCTCCTAGCCCTTCTTTCGGGCAATTAACTAAACTGATCCATTTTTTACATTTGCTGCTGAATAAAGGAAATTGAGTATCCAAGACAAATCGATCATTTATTGACGATACAATGACGATATAACAAGAAGATGATAAAAAAGAAACATTTCAGCAATCAAAAGTGGATTATTTCAACCAAAAGCCCCCCTTCTTTCCCCTAAGAAATCTTTGGATGACAAGTATTTTATTGTGCCACCGACTTCATAAGCATCTACTACTAAGGACATAAGGCTGTCATGCATCGATATTATCTCTAACTTAACCACTTAGGCCTAATACTTCGGGTAATGTCATACCCATTGGACTTTAAGTGTGAGGTTTTTATCACAAAAAACATATGTGCGAATATAAGTGAACAACCTATTTTTAAACTTAGATTATTATTGTACTTATCTAATGTGAAATTCTCGTCACATCATCTTTAGCTTTGTAGCTAGCCCATCTTTTACACCAACACATTCTTAGGCCCTGGAGAACATAAATATTAAGCCGACAGCTTCTAAAACATGTGATTTGCAAGTTTCAAACACCAAAGTTTTTTAAAAAAATCTATGCATAGCTGCCTTTTCTTTCCTGAAATGTGAAAAAATATTGAAAACTGACTGAAATGATCATTTTAGAAATCTTAATTGTTAAATTGATCAAAATCAAATATTGACGACATATCAATCAAACATTGATGACGCATCGACCAAACATTAATAACATATTGATCAAATACTACAAATGATTATTCCATCAACTGAGATTTGTGAATTGATCATTTGAGCTAATTTCTCTTCATGTTATACGACTCGAAGCTCATAGAGGGCTTCACTTGTAATTTACTATCACTTCTGCAATCCAACCCAAACACACTGACCAAATTATCTTTCTCTAATGCAAACTGAAATCATCATCTGCATGTGCTTTGTCTATTCCAATATGAGATTGAGCACTCTGAGTCGAAGCTTCGATCCTTCGGAGTCTGCCTTGATTTTATAGGACTTGCAAGGCCCCTCAAGCTCGGAGATCGTTGCTGGAGACTACTGGACTTTCCCATTTTTCGTGCGGTAGTACTGCTTATCGGCATTTCACTGACTACAGAAGATATAAGAGAGATGTTCTTCTTGCATGGCGAGTAGCTTTCTGAGCAAGTATCAAAATTCCCTGCCCTTACCTTGGGGGAACTGAGAGACCTTGTTTTTGCCTTGGCAGATTTTGTTGCAGCCATATAAGTTGGAACAACAGGAGAGCTTGCGAACAAATTCTCATCCCCTAACGAGCACTGCTTTTTGTGGTACGAAGATCTTCTTGGAACAAAAACCGGAGAATCCATTCCTTCGATCTGAATATTTTGTTTCTGAAAGTTTCTCATCCTAAGTTGTTTTTCTCCAAATTCCTCTTTTCGCCTTGCGTTTGAAGCAAAAACTGTGTCCAAGTCCTCAAGCTCTTTACTTTTAGAAAGTTGTGTATCCACCCATTGGTCCAACCAGTATCTCCATCTTCCGTTTGCCTTGTTTCTCTCTGATTCTGCTGACTTCTGCAAAATACTTTCGTAGACAACTTAGTAGGAGAAGCTATTTCTTATAGTGAAATTATTTTCACATGTCTTTTTTCTCCTAATGCCTGCCCCTATTTATTTACGTCCCTTGATTTTCTTTTGATTCATTCAATCCAAAGGCAAAAATAAACAAGGGTATATGGAGAAACGATTGCGGAAATCACTTGTCATCTTAAAGGAGAAACAAAATGAAGATTATAAAGTAGAGAAGCGTACCCGATGACTATACGAGTATTCCCTTATCCGTTCTCTCTTGAGCATAGCTTCTTTCTTGCATAGAAACATGGCCTCTGCCTCTTTCTTTGAAATAACGCTGTCGTCCCACCTTCTTTGGCTGTTTGAATCCATCTAAAAATTTCACAATTTCATCAAATGTCACATTATGCAAAGATTTCCCTAAATGGAGAAAAGGAACACATTTTCTTTTGCTAACATTGTGAAAGCCATTTGCGAGACCTACCCTTATTATCTTGTCTCTCAAGTTTTCGAACTCATTGTGTTCATCACCGTAGTAAGCGTCTTCAATGGTTTGGAGTCGCCTTGCGCAGGCATGCGATTGGATGTTTATTATGGACTGCAAGCACTTGAGCGTGGTCATTGCTTGGCGTCTCACAGCCCATCCTCGGATAATGGCTTGTAGCTTCACTATACCCTTCAGTGCTCTCAAAGCTTTCCTTGCCTGCAATGTTCACATAAGATGTAACATTAATTTCCATGTTTCTCGAACTTCCAATACCAATTCAAACTGAAAAAAAAAAATTGTAGACGTCCATGTATGACATACATTGCTGAATATAATGGCTGGATGTGCACAGAAGAATTCAAGGGAAGTTAATAGGCGAGTCTAAGTCACTTAAAATGCGATGTATACCAAACATTGGATGTCTAGTAGAACAATTCAGAAACCATTCAGCAAAAACTGATAAAAATCATGTAATTTTTGTATAAGAGAGGGAAATTAAACTCACAAGGTAACCTCTGAAGGCAGTTTGTATTTTGACAACAGCAGATTCTTGTACCCTTTCACATTGATGTGCCAATTCAGTTGCCTTTCTTTGAGCTGTAGTGACTGACGACACTTTTGCCTCCTCCTCCAAACATTGGTCAGAAGAAGATGGTTGGGTGCCGGTGAGCCGTACAACCTCAACAGCAGCATGAGCTGCTGCAACAGCTGCTTCTGCAGCAGCAGTGCTCGCCATAGCCACAGACATTGCACGCTTGCTCTGTTCTTCATCTGCCTCGTTTCGTGTTCTCTCTTTCGACGGCGATGTTGGTGAAGGTGCTGTTAGTGAGGGTCGTCTTTTGATCTTAAGCTTTCCAAAAATCCATCTCCTTCTCTTCTCCTTAAAATGATTGAGCAAATTAATTAATGAGGACTGAAACTCAAAACCTTAAGGGAAGCGATTTACATACACCATTTTTCCCCCCCTCTGCACACTCGTGTTTCTCTCTAATCTTTGGATTGAATAAATAAATAGACACTTAAACAGAGCGAAATAAATGGTGTGTGAAAATCACTTCCCAGACTGCGAATAAATAAATAAAAGCAGACAAGCAGAATGCTTACATTTTTTTGCTTGGATTGTGCGTCTGAAACAAAGAACCTCTTTACTATACTGAGCCAGCTCTTCTTTGCCATTGATGAACCAGATTGATCACATCACACCACACTGAGTGGAAGAATATATGAAGCTGGTTTTGCAGAAGCAATTATCCATTTGCACGAACAATCAAGCAAAGAATACTAAATTAAGCGAATGAATTTATACATCATAGCTGGAAACAGTCACCAAAAATGGTAAATTTACCAAATTCTACGCAGATATTGTGAAACTGAGATCTAAACAGAATCTCACCCGACTCCCGAAAATCGCGCCATTCGATTATCGAACACGAATCACAGCATCAGCAACTAGGAATTTGAATGCCACTTTTATAAAGTGCAGGGAAGATCACTTAGAATGCACTCAAAAGTTCATAATTTCATATACTTAGTATAAGTATAAGGGAAAGGGTGTTCATTAGGAAAGTTGTTGGGGAAAGGAGGAAGAGAAACAATTGTTTATTATTTGGAAACCGAGTAATCACAAACTCTTAAGAAAGGTCCTGTTAAATTTCCAAGTTGATAAGACAATATAAATTCTGAAGAGGGCATGTTTGTTTTTCAATCCAACGGCGGAGGAGGAGGAGGGCGTCAGGTAGCAACAGCTGGCGGAGGAGGAGGAGGGCGTCAGGTAGCAACAGCTGACGCTCCATTTTTCACGTCGAATCACTATAATTCACATAATATACATATACATACATATATATTCTTGTTGTTGATGATGAGTTTCTTCTATTCACTCGGTGGACCTAAGTATGTGTTCATGGAGGGAGGAAGGGAGGGTCTTAGTGAATTATGAGAAGCACGCTTTTGATGGGGCCTTCTCATCTTTCTCCAGCCCTCCATTAAAAAGTGGACCTAAGTATGTGTTCATGGAGGGAGGAAGGGAGGGTCTTAGTGAATTATGAGAAGCACGCTTTTGATGGGGCCTTCTCATCTTTCTCCAGCCCTCCATTTTCACGGCTGCTGCAGCAAAACATGTTCAAATGTCTGCCAGGAATCAAATTACTGAAATATCCCCTTCATTCACTTGGGTCAGTTTTGATACCATGCAACTGCAATCCATCATGTATGATGTGGAATTCTGCACTTCAAAGTTCAAACTGAATATTTTACGAGAATAATTAGTGATTATGCCACATTAGCTATAGTTGGTTTAGCTGACGTGGAGAGAGTTTTTTCTTTTTTAGGAAATTTCATTTTAATCATAGGTAAATATGACTTTTAGATTAAAACCATCAAAATCTAATTTTAGTCTCTAGATACATTAATCACCTCATTTATTAATTACATTTTGATGTTTTAATTATTTCTCTTTTTCTTCCTAATTTTAATGTATTAATTTTTCATTTCATTCATTGTAATATATTTTGTTGTAAATATTTAGATAAACTAATTTGAGTTATACAATGTATTTCGATATACTTGGTCTTCTTCATTTAGGTACATTAAATTCTTTATAATACATTTCGGTGCATATATTTAGGTACACACATTTTGGTATATACATTCCGATACAAACATTTAGGTACATACATTCCCTTTTTTTTTTTTTACAGTTGTATGTGATTATAGAGAGAATGAGGTTAACTAGATAATCATGTACAAATTTCAAGCGCTAACCACTAAAACTATATTGGCATCGTGTATTTTTCTTTCCTTTTGTTCCTGTTTTAGGCAAGTGATCATCTACCACAGTGATAGAGAAGAGTGTTACTTTTGCACCACGGTGTGAGTTCGAATCCAGTCGGCTCCCTAACTAACATCTAATATAGCAAATCTATCGTTTGACAAAACAAAAAATTAAGGGGAATGGTTTTCACACAATCATTGACAAAACAAAAAATTAAGGGGAATGGTTTTCACACAATCATTCTCTTTCTTTGGACATCTGTGTTTGTTCTAATTTTTTTTAACAAACAATATATAGTATCCAAACTAAAGGAATGAGGGAGTAGACTAGGCCTTACAATGGACTTGTCATAATAATATGATTTAACTTTACCTTTGGTGAGAATCAAACTTAAAACAAAATAAACAATTACATGTACAGTGTAGAAGGAGAAAATGAGCGCGAAAAGCACTTAATAAACAAAGTATAGTTGATGTGACATTATTACCAACTATTAGGACAAAAGTTTAAAACAGACGCGCGAAAACTCTTCACCATTCTCAATTCTTGGGATGAATCTGTATTTTCATTTTGTTCAAATACTCTTATGGCGCAAATAAACTCTCATGTTAGCGTTCCATTCCAATAATACAAGGATACATAGTATTAATTTCTCTTCACATGTTCTTGTATTATTAATGCAAGACACAATTGTGACAGCGTTCTCGTGCCAGAGGTTCTCTTATTTGGTTGAAGTGGAAGCCTGGATATTTCCTTTTCCTTGTTGACTAGAACTTTGGTTCGTTCTTTTTCTGTGGGATGAGTAATATCTTAGTCAGTCTCGCAAAACAGTAGTGTTGTACCAATTAGTTGGAAGTATGTGGGACTCAAAGCTTAAAGATAACGTACCATGCGCAACTACTTTAATGTATACATTTGTGACTAAGCGTTAGAGTCATAGAAAAAGAATAGGCAGATATAGACTGCTCCCATAATCCACACACCCCACCACTATTTAGAGAGAGAGAGAGAGAGGAATTATTGAAGGAGGTGGGGGAGTCAGATGAGAGAATGTGCCAATGTGGGGGAAAAAACAAAGGAAACAAAAGCAAGACTTATTATTAGGTTGTGTGAGCGAGGGAGGACAGCTGTTGAAGGGCCCAAAGAGACGGGAGATTTTTCAGTGTATTTGGAACGTGAGACAGTACATTACATGTTATTATATAATTGGTAGAAAATATTTTTTTTTCAAGTATCTCTCTAATTGTACAATAACATGTGATGTACCACTTTGTGTTTCGGGTAGATTGAAAAATCTCTCTAATGAGTCATCTTGTCATATTTACATTCTCGGGTTTGGCTATGGTATATGATTTTACTCAATATATTAGCATTCATATATGATTATATATAAATTATTTTATATTTGAGTTGCAAGTTTAACCGTTAGATGACAAATGTATTAAGTAAATGTATATACGTAACAATCTTCTCGTGCCTCTTTTAAAAATTAACTAGTGTGGAGAACACTTCTTAACTCTTAAGCCTCCTCCTATGGTCCTATATAATTACTAGATTGTATGTAGGGGTGGGCACTTGAAACCAAAAACCGAAATCGAAACACGAACCAAATCGAACCGCACCGAACGATTTGGTTTTGTGGTTTTGGAACGGTTTTGGTTTTGAAACCGAACCGCAACATAGAAAACGGTTTGGTTTTGGTTTTGGCTTTTGAAAACCGCACCGAAACCGAACCGCACCGCAAATATTAATAAACATTTAATTAAATGTCCATATTAAATTTCATGTTTTAATTGGTTGTTTGTTAGAATCCATGCACTTAGTATGGACACAACCACACTAGAATATCATCATTCATCACTTTCTTTCGTTCATTAAGTTGAAGGACCTTTGTTATTTTATACCATCACATACACACACACACACATATATGTACAAGGGTGGACTAATCTTGTTATCAAGAGTCGAACAATGATCTAATGAAGTGCACTCATTTGAAGCATGATATCACATATTCTAGTATGAAAGTTTCGCTCATGTTTAATGAATTCAAAGTTATTCAACTTGTTTTATGTTATACCTTGTACGGGACACCTTTTAGTTGCACAAACATATTTTAACATAACAACTGCATGCAACATGCTAATTGTTTATATAATAACAAATGTCTTTTTCCTATTGCTACTGGGAAATGCTTATTAATATGTTAAATTGCAAATTGTATATTTTTTCTTAAAAACCAAACCAAAACCGTTTGAAACCGCACCGAACCGAACCAAACGGTTTGGTTTCATTTCGGTTTTGGCTTCAAAACCGCACCGAACCGTTAAAAGTGTTTTTTAATAACTAAAAGTGTTTTTTTTTTATTTTGTTGAAAAACTGAATTTCTAGCCAAAAGTGCTCAAGAGTAGAAGTATTTCCTACATAAGCACTCCAAATCGGGCTTTAAGTACTTCTTGGAGCGCTTCTTGGCAGGGCCGGTCCAGAGATTTTTGAGGCCCGGGGTGACGTAAAAAATGTGCCCTCATTTCATATAAAAAAATATTTGTTTTCACGCGTAAGACATCGATAAAATTATATTTAGAAAAACACTTCAAACTCAATAATTTTAAAACATGAAATAATTTATTTATTTTGTATCAAGAGAAGGAAACTAAAACACTTCGGACGTATAAGTAGATGGATTATGAGTTTTGTTTTCCATCTGAACTTTTAAAGTGTTTTTGTATAAATCGTGAGTTATTTTTTTCTTATTTACTAACCTCATCAATATAAGACTAAAAAAATATTGATATTTTTGAGTCTTTAAGGATATGTATAAGTAATGAATGAATACTAAATTAAACCTTAGGATCTCTCGTTAATTTTAAACAACAAAAACCATTGGTTCTAATTAAACTTCTTGATCATTTAGCCAAATTTTATAAATTTATACTTTATGAAAAGAAATTTGTAAAAATTGGAATGTAAATAAGCACACATGGTTGTTTGAACAAAACCACCAGTTCTAATTAAATTTCTTTGTCATTAAACCAAATTTTATAAATTTATACTCTTATAAAACATATATAAATATTTCACCTTAACAATTTTGGTGCCCCCAATTTTTTTGGGCCTCGAACAGTCGCCGTGCCTGCACTGGGTCTGGGCCGGGCCTGCTTCTTGGAGTAGTGCATTATGGGTGCTCCTCCAAAAAGTGTTTTCACAATACTTTCAATTTTTTGTGTCAAATATTTATACTATCTATTAATAAAATTTTATTTGTCAACCAAAAACTAAAGAAAAACTAATAGAGCGATGTTTGATCCAATCCTATTCGTGTTGGTTAGACTGCTCTTATTTTGGTTTTAATAGCTTATGTGGACCGCTCTTTCTATCGTTATCAATAAAGGGCCCCTATTAGTAAAGTTTATGGGTTGCTAGCTATCGAGCTTCCCGTTCCCTTGTGTCATGATGATTTTTTCCCTAGTATACCTTCCATGCATAATTGAAAGAAATAAATATCAAGAAAACAAATTAGGGACATTAAAGTAATTTAACAAAAAAAAAATCCCCACGTTTTAAGAAGAGAAAGATAACTTTCCCCCACCACTTGTTCATCATGTTAACTTGTCGCTCTTAGTTTCTCACACACAGTGTGTGGGCCCAGTGCTAGTTGTTAAACTTAAAACTTCGGCTGGGCCTAAAATTGGGTCATCAGCCAGTGGACTCCGTTGGACCTAAAACGTGGGCCTGAATAGCGGATCGAGTAGAGCACCGACTTCCACCATTTCCGCTGTCAAAACCTCCTGAGTCGCCGCCTGTCAGCCTTACAGCGTACCATCTTCCCAACTGAAGCCCATTATCCTCCCTCTGAACTCAACAGCTCTCAACTATAAAATCCTCTCTCTCTCTCTCTCTCTCTATCTGTGCAAAAAGGTGAAGATCCTGCAATAGTACTTCTGAACGCTAGATTTTCTTGATTTGAATCCAATTTCTCTGCCTCTCGGTGGATGTGTTGTTGGAATTGAGCAAATGGGCAAGTGGATTCATCGTCCCCGCCGTAGATTCTGCCGTCAGGAAAAGCTTCCGGACCCGTCGCCTCTGCCATTTCACCCCCAACCTCCTCCTCCTTCTGGTAAAATTAATTTTCTTTTTTTGTTTTTTTTGTGTGTATCTTATGATTAAATTTGAATTGGGTTCTTCTTAAATTGTTGGTTTTTGTGGGTTTTTCTTGGTGGGTTTTTATCGTTTCAATTTTTACCCCTTTTTCCCAGTAATGAAACAGTGATTTTTGTTTGGTTGCCGAGAAAATATCGAGTTATGAGAACATTGATGTTTTTGATTGTTTATTTGTTCAACTGAGAAAATTATTGAAAATGTATGGTGGGTTTGATAACATTGGAGGGCAATGCTAGAAAGAACTTATTATATGACACTCGTTTGGATTAAAGACCGGTAATTGGATACAGATTCTACATTATACTCTAAATTTTACTGGGCTCCTGTGTAGTAATATGTGTTATGTGCTGTTTCGAAAGGCGGCTATTTCATTTCTAGATCTTTGTTATCTGTGGATACAAATTTTCGTTATTTGAGTTGTGGTAGGCTTTTCGGTTCCATTAATAGTTCATTGTGAAGAAAAGAAGAAACCATAACATAACTAGTTCTGTCTCGTGTGTTTTAAGGTTTCTATATAAACTGCTTAGATTCTTGAAATTGTTCAATTAGTTTTTTTCTTATCGTCTGCTTCTTAGCATTAGTTTAAAGTTGTTAGAGATTTGTGTGCTCTACTTTCCGTTTTCCTTTTCCCTTTTCTTTGTGGTTGGTCATGCGGCATAGGACATATTGCGCATTAATTCTGTATGTCTTAATAATTTCGTCATTGCAAGATTAATTCCTTTTCATGCAATGCCCTCAACTTATGTTGGAGTTCTGGCAGCACCAATGGCGTTGGATATTACTTGAATCTTAATACTTTTTTTATTTTTTCATTCATAGGGAGTCGGCAGGATGGTGTACCTTATTGGGAAAAGCAGTACTGCACGTTGGTGGGGTCTATACCATGGTGGAAGGTAGTAGATGCAAAGAATTATATGTATGGAAGCAGTATGGTACTCAATTGGAATGACTCAGGTGCAGAGGAGGCATTTCAAAGTGCAAAAAAGCGATTTTGGGCAGACATCAATGGTCTCCCCTTTGACGCATCTCTGCCTGATCCAAATATTTATATTGATGCAATAGATTGGAACCCTAACATCGATCCTGCACTCATTAAGGAAGTGGATCGAGAGTACTTTGCTCCTGATGAGGGAGAAGGGGAAGGCAAGATTGGGCAAACAAACAAGAAGGCAAAATATTCAGATTTTGTTCCTCCCGATGAACATAACACTGTCCCTGATACTCATACAAATTCTTGGGAATGTGACAACATTCAGGATAGTGGACATTTGATAAATAAAGCTCCGGGCAGGAACCAGTGGAAAACTAATCGTGACGACCCTTGGGAACGTGGAATTACTCAGGGCAATGGAACTACTGAGACGGAGAAGAATGCATGGGAAGATAGAAGGAATGAGTCGCGGGGATGGAACCAGATGGAAGACAGTATCACTGCGCCAAAGAGTTGGGATAATGGTGTCAATCCTTGGGAAGGAGGCTGTCAGGATGTTGCCTCTGTGAAAGGTAGTAGATGGGCTGATCCGGTATCTAATTCTTGGGGCTGCAACCAGGAGTCAAAGAACTTGGGTCGTGGTGAAAATTCTTGGAAGTATGGTCTTAGTCAAAACAGAAAATCTCTAAAAGATAGAGAATGGAGAGATCGTGGAGGAGATGAATGGGGTCAGAAACAGTGGGAGAGCCATAATAACCAGAAAAATAATTTGGATTTTGGGATAACAAATAGTGGTCGGGGAGCAAGGAACGATGGTGGCCATAAGAGGGGACACCCTCACCAGTACAGATCAGGCTATAAAAGCTCAAGATTGCAAGGGAGTGATTATCAAACAGGTAACTACTGGAGCAGGGAAAATAACAGAAAGAGGGTCAGTTTCGCCTAAGAGTAGCGGGTGATAAAAAACAAGGGGTTGCTTTTTGTTCGTGTGTTTTGAATCACCAGCTGGTCATAATAGAAGCAGATATGCAGGCATGTTCTACATATTATATGTATGTCATTTCTGTTATCTCATCTGCGACAGGAAACGGGTAATTATGTTCTTCCACAGAATGCAATTCGATGGATCTTCCGACCTTCCCGGTTTGTAAACAGAATATATCCGATCAATCTATCGTGTTGAGGGTTTTGAATTTTGATAATTACTCTCAACTTTTGCAGCATGTATCATTGTAAAATTCTTTGAATGTTATATTATCAGGCCGTTGCCCTGCAGCTACTTTCCCAGAAAGAAGTGAGATACGTGTAGTGTTTGCTGGATAAGCTCACAATACTAAATTGACTGGCAAAGTTTATAAATTTCTTGATTGGATATTGGTGTGTTTGATTTTCTGCTTTTGAATGCTTGTTCTGTTTTCTGCTTTGTTTAAAAGCAGCTTTCCGATTACAGCATCACACAAGTGGTAACCGGACATATGGTATCGCTTTGTTCAAAAGCAGCATTCTGCTTATAGCATCACGCGAGTGGTAACCGAACATATGGTATCGCTTACCGTCCTGATGCGCAAACGGTACCATATGTTCTGGCTTTGAACGAGAGCAACACCATATGTTAGGGAATCCGGGTCACATAGAAATTGGAATCTCAGAGACAACCCATCTTCTTCCTTAAATTTGAAAAGAACCTAAAATAATACGAGACAATAAACCTATTTACCATAGCATACAAGTAGTTCCTCGATAATATTTTTTATTTTATAGAAACCAGTTGTAACTTGGATCCTCAATTAGGGGTGGGCATAAAAACCGGAAAACTGAATCGAATCGTGACAAAAAAAAACCTGTAAAAGACTGCATTGACCAAAAAAGTCAAAATTGGAACAAAAATCGAACTGAACCGTTTCAAACGGTTCCAGTTTGGAAATATTAAAACCGAAAGGACCGCACCGAACCGCTTTTAATATAACTTATTGTTTTATTATTATTTTTATATAAAAAAGATATTTTTTCAAGAAGATCATGTGCATAAGCCCAATATTTTTCTTCACTTCTCTTCCCCTCCTTTGTTGTTTTATCACTTTTCCTCCCTACATTATTTTTCTCCATTCTTTTCCAGTATATTATGCATTATGTACATTTTAGTTTTAGTTTAAGATCTACACTTTGGTCTTGATATGAGCCCTTCTATATTTTGATTTATATTTGTATGCACACTTTCTATCTTTCAGTCACAAATCTTGTAGATCTAGTAGTGAACACTCAAATTTATTTGAATTTGTAGTTGAAATATGTGTTTGGTATTAGAACTAGAAAATTAGAAAAAACATATATATAATTTTGGTTAGAACCATAAACCGACATGAACCGAACCAGAATCATTATGAACTGAACTGTACGGTTTTAGTAATAAATTTAAACAGAACCGCACCGAACCAAATCGTTGAAATTTTCCGATTCCGATTCCATTTTGAGGGTGGAACTGGACCGAACCCCACCCCTAACCTCAATAGTAACAAATTTTGAAAATGCCACCTCAGTCCCTACCACCTAAATTCCAAAACTTCACCTTCTTCCACTGCCACCGCAAGCCCGCACAAAACCGCCCCACCGTCCGCGGTTCTCCAACCGCGTTTCTCACCCGAATCCCAAACACCCCACCACCGCCCCTCAATCCCAACCCTTCGATCTCTCCAAGTGGGACCCACACCTGCCCCATTCCTTGCCCTCCACTTCTTCGCCCAACCCCGACGACACGACCCTCCTCTCGTTCCTCTCCCCCATCGCCCGCTTCATACTCGATGCTTTCCGCAAGAACCGGAACCACTGGGGCTCTCCAGTCGTCTCGGAGCTCCGGAAGCTCCGCCGGGTCACACCCGACCTCGTTGCCGAGGTGCTCAAGGTCCAGGACGACCCCGTTTCAGCCTCCAAGTTCTTCCCCTGGGCAGGTTGGCAAAAGGGTTTCAAGCACACTTATGCTTCATACAATGCCTTGGCTTATTGCCTCAACCGATCTAACCGGTTCTGGTCGGCGGACCAAGTCGCCGAGCTGATGGACTCGCAGGGCAAACCGCCCAGCGAGAAACAGTTTGAGATTCTCATCAGAATGCACTCTGATGCTAATAGAGGTCTTAGGGTTTATTATGTGTATGAAAAAATGAAGAAATTTGCGGTTAAACCTAGGGTTTTCTTGTACAATAGGATCATGGATGCGTTGGCGAAAACGGGTTATTTGGATTTGGCGTTATTCGTTTACGAAGATTTTCGTGGTGATGGATTGGTGGAGGAGAGTGTTACTTTCATGATCTTAATAAAGAGTATGTGTAAAATGGGAAGAATTGATGAAATGTTGCAGCTTTTGGAGAGAATGAGGGCGAATTTGTGCAAACCGGACGTGTTTGCATACACGGCAATGATTAAGGTTTTGCTTTCGGAGGGAAACTTGGATGGGTGTTTGAGGGTTTGGGAGGAAATGAAGAGAGAGAGGGTTGAGGCAGACGCTATGGCATATGTAACTCTGGTTACAGGGTTGTGTACGGGTGGAAGGGTGGAGAAAGGGTACGAGTTGTTTAGGGAAATGAAGGCAAAGGGTTTCTTGATTGATAGAGCAATTTATGGGGTGTTGGTTGAGGGGTTTGTGGCAGACAAGAAGGTTGGGGTGGCGTGTGATTTGTTGAAGGATTTGGTGGATTCGGGGTATAGGGCAGATTTGGGGATATATAATTCTCCTATCGAGGGTTTATGTAATGTGAAGAGGGTTGATAAGGCTTATAAGATTTTCCGAGTAACAGTTCAAGAGGGTCTTCAGCCAGAATTCGCTACGGTGAATCCCATTTTGGTGTTCTACGTTGAGACAAGAAGAATGGATAAGTTATGCGAGATGCTTGCACAGATGGAGAAATTTGGTTTTCCTGTTATTGATGATCTTTCGAAATTCTTCTCCTTTACGAAAAAAAGTTGAAAGCAAAGGGTTCTAAGCTGCTGTCAGGATGAAACTATAAACTATAAAGGCAGGAACTGAAATCACTGGTTATCTCGGACTTTCCTTCTGTTGCAATTTGCTTATCATGCGTGGATTGTATCAGAGTGGTGAGAACACTCCATTTAGGATGCATCCATGGAGGAAGTACACTGGTTTTTTTTTTTTTTTGTGAGGCATTTTGTTAGCTGTCATTGCCATTGATGTTTCGCAATACTGTTACAGTTTATGTTCAGTTGATTTGTTTTAGTGAACTGATTCTTGCTTGTTCTGCTTTTAGTTCGGCATCTTTTGGGATTAGAGATCAAATACAAAGAAGTGTTCACGTTAGCTTCAAGTTATTGCCAACAATGCAAATCCCAAATGGCGGAGATGATGGGTTGAAAAGTTTTCAGTAGCAGAGAGCCCTGCATGTAGTTTTTGATGGGCTATGTTTACTTCGAAACTTCATCCGTGTATAAGTGGTGATGCATCTTTCTATTCTGTCAATCATATTATTGTTACTATTTTTTTTTTTATCAGAAAGTCTAGGACTCAAATTATTATGCAACCACAGAAAGAAAAATCTGTTTTTTAACCTACTTCAGCTACAAGATCGTAGAAATGCATACAGCTAAATAGTAGGCGAGGCTAGTGAACTCTTATGGAAGCTAGATTTTTTGGTTTGGCAGGTTGTCATTCGGGTTGCTCAGCAAGTGTATTTCTCACCAGTATGATTCTTCTGAATGTGGTTAGCCTGCTTTGTTTGTTTCTCTACAACTTTATCGCCTGTGGTCTCCTTGTGATTTGGAGGTTCAGTCTTCAGTGTACAATTTGGCTCAGAGACCCTGGTTGAGACTCTGTTTGTTGGCTTGCTGGTCGTTCAGTTTGGTCGTTGCTTGTAAACTAACGCAAGTATCGTTTCCTAGTGGGAGATAAACAACTCTTCTGGTGCTAAAGACGCAGCATATACAAATTCATCTGTGAGGTAAAGAAGAGAAGCAGTTCCAGATTGCAGGAGCGAGGTACCCTGAATTTTTTAATGACCGGTCGAAGATTCCAGATATATAATGTTCATAATCTGTCCAGAGAAATTGTGACTGCAATTGAATTGCTAATTTCATGTATTCGATCGTATCCTTGCATAAATGCATTGATTTGAATTAGGGCCGTCGTCTAAAATTGAGAAGAGAAGTACCACTAGACCAACAACCATCTTACGTGAATATGAAAGGATTATTTCTTTACAATCCCATTTGGCAAACAAAAGGCATTCATATTGGAAACACTAATAGCAAAATGTTCTCTGCCTGTTGTACAACTGATGTATGTTCATTCCATATTTCTTTTTCTACACACAAAATACACTGCGCACGCATTCACGGGGATCACCTTCGAACTCGCCTTTCGCTCTTATTCTCAAGGAAGAGAAGGTGTTGTTCTCAAAAGCTCTTGACACAACGTACTAACGTTAACATCCATTTGACATACAAAATTGTCCATAAAATGATAACATTGACAGAATCGGAATGCACGGCCGCAGGCTGATCTAAGTACAAAACTGAAGCTTTACCGAGCAAGAAAATGAGGCTTAGACTTCCCTCTTGGGCCGGTTGCGAGTACCGGAAAGCGCAGGCTTTTCTTCTATCGACTTGTCAGGTTCGCCTTCCTCATCCGTTTCCCGGATCGCTTGGTTAATTGCCATCTACATCAAGAACACAAACACTATGACTACTGAAGAAATCATTAATCCATAACAAAGCAAGACAGATTGAGCTCTTTTGGGATTGCTAGTGTAGGAAGCACTTCTGCTCATAAATATATCCAAAAAAATATATATGAAAAATCCTCGTACTTTTGTTCCTTGAAAAGCACTACCTGCTCTAGAAAGCGCTTCTACTGCCACACACGCAGTCAGAAGCATTTTTTATTGTCGGAAAGCACTTGACTCTTCCGAGTTAATTCATATGCTATATGAATGCAATAACAGCATTTATTAGGCGCGCACACTCACATATATATACATTGGCAACCTTGTTCATTTCAATCACCACATGAATTCAAATATTCAAAAGCATTAAACAGCATGCAAATAAAAAAACCGAGTTGCAGAAATTCGACGAACCTCTTCAAGAAAGTCTCGGTCGAGCTTATCGGCGACTCTGATGGAAGTGAAAACGGTGACGGCGATCAGAGAGAGCGGCAAAACGAATGCAAACACGTACTGGCTCGTGGTGGGCCCCGCACCTGTCACCACCTCTAGGCCTCTGGTTTGCCGGCCGGGATACCGTGACGCCGGCGATATGTTCACGTGCGGAGGGATGAATGAACCACGTGAGGGTGGGGCGGGTGGAGGAGGAGAGAGAGTAAGTGAGGCTGTGTTGGAGATGAGAAGCCTTGCCATGATAACAGCTGAGCCCTTCCGCTCGTAGTGGATAATGTTATCACCGATTCATCTTGCTTTTTTATAAAATAACTGTAAGTGTGCTAGTAAACTTAGCTACTCAATCAATGAGGAGGAGTTCTTGGTCAAAGTTTTTTTGTGGCTAATTCACGAAAATTTGTGTTTATGATATGTTCATATTACATATCATTTTGTAAAGATCATTTCTACAAAAATTTAATAGATATGAGATCATTTTGTCATCAAGTTGTATAAAACAGATGATCGGATTCAGTAAATGTATTGTTAGCCGTCTATCTATTTGTTATAGTTAATTAACTAAACCACCTTATTTTAATTGATTTTTTTAGAGACAATCTCTACATAACGATTTATAATATTAAAAGTTTCCATCATAAAGAATGAAATTTTGTAAATCAGCCACGTTATATTTTGAGGAGAAACTTCTTCTCAATCTTAAGAGTCAAACATTCCTCTTTGTATGTTATTTAAGAAAGAAAAAGACTCCGACTTTTCTTTACCTTTTATCTCGTGGATGTCGAATTCAATACCAAATTAGGTTGCCCATTGTGTGGCTTTGTCAAACTCCTCCTCTCCTTAGTGTAAAAATGTCGATGTATATATATACACACACACACAAGGGAAATGATTTTTACACTCTCTTAAAAGCAAAATCAATGAATAGAATTAAATTGAGGAGTGAGGGAGGAAAAAAATAGGAGTGTAAATATCAGTTCCGGTTTCTAATTGAGTCCATGTACTTGACATGCGAAGCCAAGTATATGTCTAATGGGGAGAGTTTTATTTTTATCCTATACGATAATATCTATACTAAGAGCTGGGGGAGTGAGCTAAGCCTTACAATGAGCTAGCCATAATAATTTGGTTTGAATTCTTCTTTGACGAGAATCGAACTTAAGACTTCTCACGTAAAGAGAAATACTAATAAATTATAGTGTTAAGTGGCTGGGAGGACGTTTTTTTTAGAGACGAGGGGAGATACTTGGTTGTCCCGAGGAAAGATATGTCTTTCTGATGACACTCATTACGTTATTAGAAAGAAAAGGATATGTCCTAATTAACTCTCAACCTTATATATCAAAACACAAAAATAATTTGTTATAAAAAAACACTTGGCATTGTATAAAGAAGTCGTGTTTTGTATACTTGTAATGACAATCTTTATCTATTTTCCCCATTGCAGGAGCTTTAATATGGAATAGATGCGTAGATTTATGTAGTCCCTTATGTCAATGTATGGCTCAAAGTATATGTTTTTGTGGGGAGTAGCTTATATGGCAAGGATACACTATCAAATGGGGTCTTATGTTAATGATTTAAAGACATGTATCACATGTTCTTATATTATTGATATAAACGTCACTTACTCATTGTAGTGGTCTACCTGTGTCATATCTTTCTCCTTTTTGTGACCTATGTAAGAAGAAATTTGAATGTCCGAAATTATCGGACTAGCTGATTGCGCTGCATACTCACACCAGTGGTAGGCTTCGTTAAATGATCAGCTAACAAACTCAACAATTTTTTATTTTATTTTATTTTAATTTTTAGGAAACCTCGACGGTACGAGGGAAATTGTATTGATAATGAAAAAAGAAGTTATACCTAGTCAAGGGGAACATCAACCTTATCCCTCATAAAACAGAGATAACAAAAAAAGGGGGGACATAAACCGTACAGTTTTAGAAACTAAAACAAGAGAGATATAAAGAAAAAAGGGAGGGGGGACATGAAACCTAACCCCTCTAAAACCAAACCTAAAGGTCTAAACCTGCAAAACAAGTTGAGTAACACCTCAAAGTTAGGGAAAAAAAGAAAGTAAGACAAACCTAGATGCCAAGATGCACATTAATTTGAGAAGCGGTAACAAGGCAAGCCAACATAGTTTGAAAACAATGCAGCATGAGCCGTTGGGGGAGGAGAATCATGCCAAGTTAAAGTTGGAGAAGACAAGCATTGTCCGCAACAAAATTTTCCTCCCAATACATGTGAGATGAGTAAAAAGTCATTTTCTGAATGCGGTCCAAACAAATAGACCATTGCATACGAAGAGACCATGGAGGATCAAAATCAGACGATTGAAAAGCAAAAATAACACTAGCGCTGTCACTTTCCAACCAAAGTCAATGCTAACCCAGTTGATATGCAAACTCTACAGCAATAATAATTGCAGATAATTCTGCAAAAAAAGAGTTGTGATAACCAATCCATTAGCAGAAACCACCAAGAAAATGATCATGGCAATTCCTGAAAACTCCTCCACAAGCAGCAGGACTGGGATTTCCTTTAGATAAACCATCTGTATTAAGTTTAATCCAAGGAAATCAAGGAGGAGACCAAAGGACAGGAAGAATACTAGGCACCTTGTGAGAGATAGGTCAGATCCCCATTGAAGAGATGATTCGAGCGTCAAAACCTTGAGAGTAACCAGGAATAAACTTTCCATCATGAAAAATCACAGAATTAATAGACATGCAGAGATGATGAAAATTGACTGGTTGGCCATAAAAAATAAACTTATTTTGAACCTTCCAAATAGCCGCAATAGTAGAAACCACCCTCGCAATATTATCCCTCAACAAAGATGTTGCCAGATTTTGTTTTGGCATCTAAACAGGTATTCGTCATTTCAACAAATCCATGCAGCTGTTGATTACTTAATTTGTTGACATACGTCCTTTTAATTTTCTGTTGAAAAAGAAGAGAAAAATAAAATCTAACTCTACAGATATCTGACAGATAGTGTAGAACTCAAGCACCCGTTATATTTCATATAAATCATCTCCGAACGAAGAATGTTCGAGAACAAAAGCCAAAAATATATGGAGAGAGAGAGAGAGAGGAAAACAGAACAGCTTCTAAGACGAAATATTGAAGATGGTAATTAGTTGGTTGATTATGTTAAGAGGGTTAATTAGTTGGTCATGTAAATATGATGAATATTGAGTTAATACTAACAACTACCCGCTTATAGCTGAAGATTAAAAATTAAGATTAACAAACACCCTCAAATAATAACAATAATTGGAGAGGACACCTTATATAAATTGATATCTACACCTTACGTTACAACTAAGCGACCTTGTCACAGTTTTCTTTCTTTTTTGCTCTATTTAATTAGATCAATACTGCAAGAGAAAGAACAAGCGAGTTGTCAGCGTCGTATTATTTATTAGCCAGTTAACATCAATTTTACTCAGACAAGTATGAATGAACAACCAAGCGTGCATGCGCTACCACCAGCGATTGCAAAAGGTACTTCATTTCAGGAAGGTACTTGGGAGATATGTTATAACATGACAGTGTACAAGACAGGAGAGATATGGCGTGTGCAGAGTACATTTTTCAGATCTGTTCCGATGATCATTGTCCAACTGATCGCCGCCATGTCCATCACTCGCCTTCTTTATCATCTCTTCAAGCCCTTGCACCAACCTCGTATTGTCTCCGATATTCTTGTGAGTTCTACGGTTCATGTCCCTATTAATTAATTCATTAATCTGCTATTCCTATTAAGCAGGATAAATATTCTTTCCATATTTCTTAATTACAAGGCCTAGGCCCTAACTCCAAGAACTCATGATTTGAAATTTACAATACAAGTTCAATAGGCTTTTCAGGTCAAAATTGTGTTTTTTTAATATTTAATTATTTATGCTGCATACACCACCCATATAGAAATCCTTATTTAAAAATTACTTTTGCGTAAAAGTGCTTTTAGTAACAGAGCTTGAATTAGAAGCAATATGTTCGACGAAAAAAAAAAAAGCAATATGAAATGATTAATAAAAATGTAAGTGTTTTTTTAATACATAAGAGCTTTTAACTTATGGTCAGAACCTACATTTTTTTTACTTTTTTGGTAATATGGAGGTGTTTGTAGTTATTTTAATGCACTTTCAAACATGTTCTTACTCTTTTAATTCTTATTAAAGTTATTTAGATACAAAACTGACACACCATTAGCTACTGTATTAATTTTGTGTGTTCAAAATTATCGTATCTTAATTAGCAATATAGAGATTAGATTTTAAAGTTGAACTCTCCAGTTTCGGGGCTGCTATTCGAACTTGAGATTTGAATTTAAATTATAACATTAGCTTAATAAGGCTGTTAGCAAATTAGGTATTAGATTTAAGTTTTAACAATCGAGTTTCAGGCTGCTACCATACATATGAGAATTGAAAATTTGAACTCCTTGTGTTATATACCTGTCACAAATGGGCAGCATATATATGAATATATTTGTCACATATAGTGCATACTATAGTGGCGAAAAGTTATAATGTCTATACACTTTAGTGTAGATTAGATCACTACTGATCTTCTCCTCCTTATATTGAACAATTTAACTCGATAACATTATTGTTTATAAAAAAATATGACTAAATTATCATTTAATTACAGGGTGGCGTGATGTTGGGTCCGGCATTCGTTGGTACTATCATATTTGCTCTTCAATACGTAATCCCTTTCTTCAGCCTGGTCAACATAGAAACCGTGGCAAACTTAGGGCTTGGTTATCACATGTTCATCATGGGTTTAGAGCTTGAGTTTGTACCTATAATCCGGGCTGGAAAAAGGGCTCTTAGCGTTGCCGTAGTTGGCAGTCTCGTTTCCTTGATCTGGGGTTGGCTTTTATATCGCTTCGTACTCTTCAATGATTATGGTAGGGCACTGGCTGAGCAAATTGCCAACGACAACGGCTACGCCTTCTGGGGCATTGCCCTGGCCTCCACCAACTTCACCGACCTTGCCCAAGTCCTCGCCGACAAAAAGCTCCTCCACTCTGATTTCGGCCGCCTCGCCTTGTCCTCGGCGGTTATCTCCGACGTGTTATCCTGGCTTCTTCTCCTTGCGGGCATGACTTTCGCATATACTGACCAATCGATCGGGGCCATGAGCGCCGTGATATTCATACTACTATGCGTTTTTGTACTACGTCCGGCTATCCCGTGGTTCATCCGCAATACAACCACCGACAACGATAGCAGCGGATACAACGAGCAGCAAGTCCGCTTCATTCTGTCGGTGGTTGTGCTTTTCGGGTACGTAAGTGACAATTTTGGGTCGCACTCCATTTTGGGACCCTTTATGCTGGGAACCATTATTCCTAGTGGAGAGCTGAAGAAGGTCCTGGTTGACAGGATCCAAACCTTCGTGAGTCACCTTCTGATGCCTCTATACTTCTTAACCGTCGGGCTAAGAACTAATTTTAGCTATATTTTAACCAACGAAAATCCAAAGTTCACACTTGCAGATACTAACCTGTGGCGTGTCGTGGCGGTTGTCGTTCTTGCTAACATTCCGAAAATTTTGAGTAATTATATCATCGGCTTGATGTACAAAATGTCACGTGGAGATAGTTTTGCTCTTGGGATACTCATGAACACCAAAGGCTTAATGGGACTCATAATACTCGGCACTGGCAAGGACATAAAGGTACGTACAATTACATTGCATGCATGCATCACTTGAAATACTGTACCTGTTTATTTGCTTTTACTTATTCACAATAAATGACTGAGAGTATTGTTTTCTTATCAAATTTGATTATGTTGCTAAACAAATGCTTACGTCTAAAAATATAAATCTGAACCATGCACATTAAACAATACTTGATATCATCAACACTTTAGATAAATGAGTATCATAAAGTTTTTTTTTTCCACAAATAAAAGAAGTTTAGTGTGGTTAGCTCCTTGGTAGCAGTCTTGCAAAGTGTGTTACAAAATGTGCAATTAAGGGAACATTTTCCATTTATACTATTAGAACCATATGCTATACCTCTGAAGTCTGTTACTTACGTGCAAATATGGTCTAGGTCTTGGACAACCGAACGTTTGGAGTAATGATGATTGCGATGTGGTTAATGACGCTTCCGGTCGGACCCTTTCTAGCCCTCGTGTTCAAGCCCACCAAGAACACCGCAGAATACAAACTCAGGAACATACAAAGCGTAGGACCTGAGACGGAGCTAAAAATCCTTACTTGCACCCATACCTCAAGTAGCGTCTCCGGCATGATCGACCTCCTCGAGGCTTCAAATCCGACGAGACAATCCCCAATCTGCATCTTCGCCGTTCAACTTGTGGAGATCACAGACCATGGTTCGGCCATGCTCATCGTGCAGGAAGTTTGCAAAGAAAACTCTAACCGAAGCAACCAGATGCAACCCGAGTACATCATGTCCGAAAATCGATTCGAAAAATACGCGAAGAATAGAGGAAACGTTTCTATCCAAACACTCACAGCCTTTTCTTCCTACAACACCATGCATGAATACATATGCAATCTGGCCAACGAGAAGTTCATCAACATTATTATAACCCCATTCCACAATCAATTTTCCATTGACGGAACCATGGAGGATACCAACCCTAATTTGAAGGGGGTCAACAACAACTTGATAAAAAATTCGCCGTGCACGGTGGGTATTTTCGTTGATCGTGGGCTTAGTGTGTCCCAAATTAGCGAGTCCAGAAATGGCAGCGGTTCCTCCCCAGGGTACCATCTATTCGCCATGTTTTTCTTTGGAGGACCAGATGACCGCGAGGCATTAACGTATGCATGGAGGATGGCCGGGCATCCTCGGGTTAATCTAAGGGTTGTCCGGTTTATTGTGGTCCCAAGTAATGCAACATCAGGCAAATTCACATGCGATGACCAGAACGACAACGACGGGGACATCGATCAAGCGGTAAATAGTCGGATGCAGAAGCATCTCGACGACACGTGCATGGATGAGTTTAGGCTTAAGTCGATGCACAATCGCAGCACACAATTCGTGGAGGAGATTGTGAAGAGCTGGGAAGAAACTGTAAATATTGTAAGGGGCCTGGAGAGTGAATATGATCTGTACTTAGTGGGAAGAAGATACGAAAGCTCATCCCCAGCGTGGTCGTTATTGGATTATTGCAGCGATTACGACGAACTGGGACCTCTTGGGGACTTATTAGTTTCTTCAACCTTTAATCCATCCGTTCTTATTGTGCAGCAGGGTACCCTTGTGGATAAACACCGGTGTGACTGAAGGTTGGGAGCATGACCCTTCTTTGGCAAACCCATAGTTTGATCTATTTGTTTGCAAACGTATGAGAATTACCACTCTCAGATCATTTCCTTTTTTGTAAAGAACTTCATGAACCCGCCAAAAACTTGTGTGGGTCTCAACGTGCCACAGACATTGCCTAATGGCATTACTACTCAATCAAAATTTGACTCATGGTAAGATTTAACCACAATTTCCCATTTACATAAAAAAACTGAAAAATATTATGAGTTGGAATGAATCGGGAACCAAATCCTCGTAGAGAATTTCAATGTCTACATGAAATATCTGTAGTTGTGACAAACCTGCGGCTACAGCGGGTCAAGGTTTTGTCTACCAGCTTACACATATGACATCACATGTGAATCTCAAATTCTCAATTAAATGTTACTTTTGACTATACAAAATTGAAAAAAATAGATTACACTCAAACAACAGCAGCAGCAGTAGCAAATCCTTATCTCACTAAGTGGAGTCGGTTGTATGAATCTTCGCACGCTACTGCGCTCGGTCTTGCGCCAAGTCTTCCGTTAGCTCCAAATACTTCATGTCTAGATTACACTTCGTGGTATATGAATATATATAAACTAGGTCACACTAAGAAGAAGGAACAGCTGAGCCAATCTTGGAAACGAGACCTTACTTTACACTTCCACACTGGCTTGATTATCGTCCATTCCTGGGGGGGACAACGGTGGAACAGCCACTTCTTGAAATTCAGCAGCTTTGATATCCAATGCCTTCCTGGCGGTAGCCTTACTCTCTCTGCTTCTACCAATCTTCCTCGACGACGGGAGGGATTCGGAGGTAGCAGCTCTTGAGGAGTTACTACTATCAATTGTCAACAAAAACTTTTCTTTTGAGAGAGTTGTTGGGGCAGACGCAATAACTGAGCTGAAGACTCCCGACTCCCTTAGTCCTTGTATTATGGCCTGAAATGACAATAAGTGATGGGTTAAATGCTACAGAATGAGTTTAATCCAGATCGGGAGAAAGTATCTGTTGACCGGGTGGAAGTAGAAATGTAATTAACTCTAGGTTTTGAGGTTGTCAATACTTTCATGAAAATCATTTACTAAATACATTATTTAAATGAGTTGATCAGCTTACCATGGGAGCATATATCCGAGTCAAAATGCCTTTTCTCAAAAGTTTTAGTTTTACTTCTTTGTCATCCCATACAATGTGTTCATGGTACCTAGAACAAAAGCCAAGCGCAAACTTAATTCACAATAAAGGATTGAAAAGGGAAAAAGAAAGAGAAACAAAGTTAATTCCCAAGGTTCTCTCATTAATGTACAGCATTTGAATCATCATGTTTCAAATTCTATAGTTAAGGAGGATCAAGATAAATGTAATAACTTGTAAAGAAAACCTCACCATTTCTGCATTTCCTCCTTAGTTGCGGTTGACGCAATTATGAATGCCTGCAATGCTAAATGTTGTCAGTGTATGAAAGAGTTAGCGAGAAGAGATGCAATGAAAAAACAAGTTCAAGAGCTGACAGCTATTACACCAGAAGAAAGGGGAAATGTAAGGGAAAAGACAATTCCACTGTTCTATTATAAATTTCGTAGAATATTAGCCAAATCTGCAAAATGGTGTTAGAAAACCACTTTGTCAGATATGCAGCACCTTAAGTTTACACTTGGAGTTGGAAAACAACAAAACTAATTCCCATTTAGATTTCCGAGTAACCTCTACCAAATTACCAATAGACCGATAGATATATATTTAAATTTTCAAGAATTCTATTTCTACCAACAACTATGCATGGCAGTCGCTACTGAATCCGAATATATCAAAATAGTCCCCATGAATGCTTTGAATGAAATAGCAAAACCTTTTTAAACTGACAACTTTTTCAAACCTAGTAGATTGCAATTCATTTGCAATATCATCTTTTCTTATTCCAACATTACCCTTCTCATCAGGAATTTCTTCCACACCAGTTGTACAAGTATCTTTAGTTTCTATATTCGGCCCTTTAAAGCTTCAGCACCTTACAGTCAAATTATAAAACTTTTTTCGGCATGGACCAACTAGGTAGCTTTACGAAGTTAACTGATCACATTATGTGCTCGATGATCTTGTTCCGGTAGTTAAAGAGTTTAGAAAGAACCAAAGAAAGAATTGAACTCACAGCTCTGTCAAAATCCAACATAAAGCATCTTTTGACATCTTCCTTTGTAGGCTTGCAGTGACACCGATCACGCCTAGATGTTAAGTCTGAAAATCTGGCATATGTGTAGTGCAGAACAGCAGCCTCTTCAAATTTGACCTCGCTAAAAGGAATTAGGATATATATGATTACCATGAGCAATAAGTTGAACCAAAAACACTGCTCATTCCAATATAAAATTACTGTACTTCGGAGTTTTCATATAATTGTGCCATCTGTGTGCACCATTAGGACGAAGATGATCTTGGACTCGAGCAGCTGATTTCCCATTTCCATAAGTCAAAAAGTAGTTTGGGTTACCATGAACTGACTCTTTATACATGCCAAAGTATGTGTCTTTTGGTACATGGTCATAATTCCTCTTGAACATGGAAACCTGATTGCATAGATACAAGAGCAAAGCATAAGACAAAGTACATGCATGCTAATTAAAATGTAAAAATTAAGATGAAGATGAAGTGAAGCATTTCCTAGAATTAACTGGGATTCATTTATTTAAGGTACTATTTCTCATTCTGGAAGTACAAACTAGTCAGAAGGTCCTTGTCTACGACCCGATTGCTCGCAACTACCATATCGTAATGCAGCACCATCTGTATCATAAATATTACTTACTCTAATCCCACACCTATGTACTTGCCTTTAAACAATTTGCCCTTATTCGAACTAACACATTAACTTCCTAGCTTTATGTCTAGATTTGAAAAGAGGCAGATCTTGGTAAAAGTTTAGAATAACATGTTTAATCGAATCCATTAATCCGGGATATATGCTTGTCACCGTCTGACAACCATATCCTTGATAGTTCAACAGGGCAACAATATACTGCTGCTTCCCAGCATGTTAAATCTAAAAGTATGGATAAGGTTACAAACTCATTATGGTATGCACGTTAAAGACCTTACCAAGCTGACTGCCCATATAGAATAACAAATATCAATCTCGTAATTCTTGAACTTTAGAGATCTAATGAAATTTATTGAAGCAATTAAGAAGCAATAATGATGGACAACAGAGGAAATTCACCTCAGTAAATGGTTCCTTAATATCATCCCGTTCAATACTGCTCTCCTACACAATACAAACAAGTTAGTTAAATCACCGAATAACATGCATCAGGGCTGAAACGGGTGCCAATACTAAAAAGTAACAAGACTAGCATGCTTAATCATGTTTACATGTACACAACTTAAAAGTAACTAAATATTTGACATACATAATTCGGGAAAATAACCATATCCACATTCCCAGGCACATCAAGCAGCAACTGCCTCAAAGAATACTCCTTGGCCCCAGCCGGGTGCAGTAACTCATCCGTGTCAAGATGAATTATCCAGTCCATTCCAGCATCCTAGTATTTTTATATGCAACAGAAAGTCCCAAGCAACAAAAAAGATTAATAAATTAAGAAAACCTATCACCATAAGGTAAAAATAACAACAGAGGCACCATTAAGATGAGAAGAATCTTCCGTACCCTTGCCAAGACTATAGCTATCTCCATATTGAGAGATTGCTTCACAAATAGCTCATAATTGCAAGGTTTGTAAAAGAAACTGGACAGCCAAGTCTCATTCCAAATCCGGCTGATCGCACCAAAAAACAAGAAACATAAAATACAAGTGATTTGAGCGAAAATGTATGTAGAATTATTTTAGAAGCGGACAACCGCACAACCGCCATTTGGACAGCTGTGCTTGCTGTTCAAACAGCACACTAACGTTGTGTTTCTTTTATTTAGTCTAGTTTACAATCCATTTCCCTACAAGGTTTATTAATTTTGTGTGGAGTCGATTTAAGGGCTTAGGCTTTAAATTTTAACTCCCCTTCACAAACTTAGTATCCCTGAAATCAGGAGTTAAAACCTAAGCCCTAAACAACTGTTTTTGCTCCTTTTTACTGTGAAAATGGAATGGCCAGAGGGGTCATTTGAATCATCCAGGTACCACATTGTGGTTACCATCCCAAAGCCGGATTGTGTGTGTATATAAATGTGTGTGTCTCTGTGTGTATCTACCAGTCTACTGAAAAAGGATAAACAAATAGAAGACGTTCAAGCATTTAGAGATGTTGATTACGTTAATCAAAATATCCAGGAGTATTAAGTCTTAAAAATACTAGAAGATTATATTTGTATTAAGCACAAGACATGCACCGAGTGTCAGCGGCAGAATCAACTCACCTTTTAGCTTGTTGTTCCTCAAGCTCTTTAGTTCTGTATATCACCTTTACTCCCTGACAAAGTACCACAAAAGTTATGCTCGACAATTTTCACCCTATTAAGCATTGTAAAAATGCATTTGCAAAAAAATTAAAAAATAAAATAAACAAAGAAAAAAACCACAGAAAGAAAAATAAAGGGGAGAAGAAGGCAACTGAACAGAACTTAGACAATCAGAGTTATGTATTATTTAACTTACAGGAATAGACTCCAGAACTTTTGATACTTCAGGAGATGCAGCCTTTCCTTCCACAAATAGGAAAAAGGTAATCACTCCAATAACCTTGTGATAAAACATCCAGGGCAAAATCTGTTCTAAACCAGCTGACGTACTTGTAGTAATACATATCTGCACAAAACTCTTACTTAATAAGAAATGAAAAATTCATTCCACCAAAATGCATGTTGTCCTGATATTAGTATGCAGCACTCATTACCTAACAAGCTATCACCGATCAACCAAACAGTTGACTTACATAATTTTTTTTCTATAAACGATGAAACCGGACCTCGCATTATATGCAGAGCATCACACTTGTTAAAAAGGATTGGAAGGGGGATATTTCTCAAAATATAACACAATTAGAACAGGAAGATTTAAATGATATGTAGCTCACACAATCAAGTTCCACTACCCAGCAAATTACTCTGAATACTGGTGTGATAAAGTCTGATAAGTAAATGGTGGTGTTATCATATTTTCTCACTGCAATCACAGGTCGTTAATGAAACAATCGTATTATGTTGATCTATTGGACAACCAAGCCCCTCATGCATAAACACTAGACCATACATAACACTCATGTAGCTGTGCAGAATCACTTGAGTTGCCATTGTCAATGTTTGATCTAGAGCAGGGACTCCATGGGTTTAATACTTATAATTCGTAGCAGAAGATTGCTCCTTCACAAGTATAAAGCATATTGCATAGTGTATTGCATTAACAAGTCTATTAGGAAAGCAAGGTTGGATATTGCCAGAAGCAGGATGAAGTTGGTTCACATTACACAGATCAATGAGACGGCATTTTTGCTCACCACACCATTAATTCCCTATAGACGAGTTTAACTAAATTTCGAGATTCGTTATAGATTTGTAAGCAAAAATGCACAGCATTTGATATGGAGTGCACAGTACATGTATAAACAGCCTCAAAGCCATAAACTTCAATCCACAAATGGGAAATCCAGATACAGATCCACACGACCACTGAGAAATTTCAAATTTTCAAATACAGCAGTAAAAACCCACTAAACCCAAATCTACAACAAGCACAACCCAGAACCAGATCAACCTTAAATCCATGAAAGCAAGAAAAAAAATCATACCTTTGGTCGTAAATTGGATGCAGAATCAAACTTCCAATTCTGATAGTAGGGAATCGAAGGCGAAGCTGAACGGCCGAGATTGAAGCAATCGGAGGACGAGGAGTGGACGACGGCGGAGGAAAGAGGAGAGGCGTCCATGCCAGGGAAGAGGT
Organism: Malus domestica; assembly: GCF_042453785.1. Classification (NCBI taxonomy): domain Eukaryota; kingdom Viridiplantae; phylum Streptophyta; class Magnoliopsida; order Rosales; family Rosaceae; genus Malus; species Malus domestica. Next base: position 35,295,660 of record NC_091662.1, on the reverse strand, counting down.
GGTGGGAACCGGGAGGAGACCAGCGAGTGGTGGGGTCGGGAATGCCGCCACGCCATTGCAGGATGAAAGCTAAGGCAGCAAGAGAGAGGGGGAGGAGAGTGAGGAGGAGGAGGAGCTTCGATGTGAAGGTTTGAGGGGAGGAGGAGGAGGATGCTGGCGCTGAGCGGAGGGGGGCATGTAGGTGGTGGTGGTGGTGGTTGGTCATGGTCGTTTATGTCAGTTGTGAGAGTCGGGGATGGTCTTTCTTTACTCTGTCCGTTCCAAGCTTTGCCGAAGGGTAATATTATTTACGCACCTTTTTTTACCTTTTAAGCATTTTTATTAATTTTTATCTATTTTTTTTAACTCATTTAAAAATTCGACGATTAGAAATTGAAAGGTATGTGTGAAATATAAAAATAAATGTATGGATAGCACTACTCTTATTGTAGTCCTCTTGTGCAATTCGTGGTATTCCTTTTCCTTGAGAGGTGTTTTCTAAGTCGTTTTAGAAAATTTTGTGTTTATGATCGCAATCTGTCATATTATAAATTACTATATAAAAAAAAACATATTCGTATAATTCAATTAAAATAAAAATCATTTAATCAATTAATTGTTATCAAATATATAGACACTTCATGATATTAGATTTAATTTACATTTGTATTCTAAATTAGCATCTTGCTATATGCTATGTGTGCAATGCTCTTTGCTAAGTGTCCAATGCTCTTTTGCATTTTACTTTTTATTTTAAAAATTTTGATTTATTGATTACTTTTTCATACCTTGCTTTTAATCACACATAAACACTTACCAAAAGATTCATAAGCGGCATTGTCTTCAATAATTGTTGTTTGGACTCAACGATGAATGGAAGTTTGCAAGTACTTGAAAAGCTCACCGATATTACTTGAATTAAGAAATTTACTGGGACTTTCCATACGCATAAACAACATAAAAACTCCTATAAAATAAAATATAAAAAACACATATACAAAGAAAAGTCCAATTGAAAAAGTTAAAATTGAAATTCAAAAAAAAAAAAAAAGTAGCTTGCATTTTTTTTAAATTAAAAATTAAAAATATTTTTCAAGAGAATTGTTGTTGACACTTCAAAATTCGCATTTGGCATTCCAAACTTTCTATATTTATTAAAAAACAATACAAGGGTGAGAAATGAGATTTTTAAAATGTCAATAACAATTCAGTTTATAAAATAAAATTAAAAAAACACATATACAAAGAAAAGTCCAATTGAAAAAGTTAAAATTCAAATTCAAAATTAAAAAAAAAGGTAGCTTGCATTTTATATTTTTATTTTTATTTTTAAATTAAAAATTAAAAATATTTTTCAAGAGAATTGTTATTGATACTTCAAAATTCACGTTTGGCATTCCAAACTTTCTATATTTATAAAAAAAATACAAGAGTGAAAAATGAAATTTTTGAAATGCTAATAACAATTCAGTTTTTCAGAAGATATTTAGTTTTTTTTTAAAGTGAAAATTAAGCAATTATCAAACAAACCCTCAATAAGTAGTATAAATTTCAACATGTTTACTAAAAAAAATTCTAACAGGGGATGTGATATATTGTGACAACTCATCCCTAATTTTATGGTTTTATAAATTTTAAAAGAGTGATTTGATGAAAATTGCTCGAGACGCTCCTTAGCGTATTTCGACGCCCTGATTCCAAAACTGCACTCTGTTTTCCCAAATTTAATTGTCTTAGTGGAGTTTACTAATGGGTCCCAATATTATGCTTAAGTGCAATTACCATCGGAGAGTTGAGCTTTCTAACTTAAATGGATGTGACATTGTAAGTAACTATGAGTGGGTTTTTGCTTTTAAATAGTATATATTTATTTAGTTTCCATTTATACATTGAAAAAGAATTTCCTACGCATACCTAGATCAGACTAATGTTTATAAGAATTAGCAAAATGACGGAATTTACGAAATTATTCTGAATCATGTGGGATGCACTGGTATGCATACTATTGTGGGATGCCTTAATTAAATTTACGACTATGATGAAGGTTATGTTGACTATAATTATTGAATCACTATGGTATGACTATATTTATGTTATCTGTTCATCGTTTGCTGCACTGGTGTTATTACTCGTCCGGGCCAGGACCAATATTTCACGTGTATGTGCACATTTCACCGTATACTCACTTTGAATCCATTGTAGGTGTCAGTCTTGTCCTATATTGCTATAGGCAATTAGGACTTGTATGTACTGCGCATAGCGTCAGTCTTCACGTAATTGTAGTACTATATCGTATATCATTGTTACACCTAGTCATGTGTATGTTAGAATATCTCTGCATGAACTCGTGTGTTAGCATGTGTCGATGAGCACTCGATATGATATGTTTGCTTATGCAAGATTGTGTGATTACGGATGTCATGTGTCTACTTACGAAATATTATGCCGTACTGAATTCTTGAGATATTGTAGGCTACGGTAAGTATTTTCTTACTATACGTAGTATGTATATTTTAGAAACTATACTTGTTTTACGGTAAGAGGTTATTATGTTTTCGAAAAGGTTTTTTTAACAAAGCTTTATTTTTAGGCCCACCCACCCTTGTTTTTCGCCACTCCATGTTTTAGTGTTGTGCTTTTATGTCGACGAGGATTTTTGGCAAATATTGGCATTGGAGATTACATTCGATGGTATAATTTTCATCCTACTTTACTGTATTTTACTTTTGCTCTGACATCATATGTAAAATGAGTTCGTTTCCACTCACAAACACATTCTTATATTTAGGCACTTTTAAGTTTAAATTTATTCACATTTTTCACATCACTACACTTTATGGCTTCGTCACTCTCTTGGTGTCGATCAACACAACTCGATTCGGAGTCCAGGTGGACATTCCGGGTTGGGGCGTGTCATTTATACACACTCTTATCCTTCTGTAACACCCCACATTGACCAACGGATAGAGGGTGATGTGCCTTATATGTACATGCTCACCTCCTTTAGCACCAGGCATTTTGGGAGCTCACTGGATTCGGGTTCCGTAGGAACTCCGAAGTTAAGCGAGAAAGGGGCCGGAGCATTCCCAAGATGGGTGACCCACTAGAAAGTTCTGCTCGAGTGAGTTCCCAAAAACAAAACCGTGATGGCGTGGTCAGGGCCCAAAGCAAATAATATCGTGCTACGACGGAGTTGAGTCAGGGATGTGGTGGAACTTGGGTCGGAATATGACAATTTGGTATCAAAACCACTATGCTGTGTGGTGCGAGTGTGTCGACGAGGACGTCGGACCCTTAAGGAGGGTGTATTGTAACATCCCACATCGACCAACAGAGAGGGTGATGTGCCTTATATGTACATGCTCACCTCCTTTAGCACAAGGCCATTTGGGAGTTCACTGGTTTCGGGTTTCGTAGGAACTCCGAAGTTAAGCGAGAAAGAGGCTAGAGCATTCCCAAGATGGGTGACCCACTGAGAAGTTCTGCTAGCATGAGTTTTCAGAAATAAAACCGTGAGGGTGTGGTCAGGGCCCAAAGCGGACAATATGGGATGTGGTGAAACCCAGGACGGGATGTGACACCTTCTCTTACACGCCCTTATTAATTTATAGTCATTAAATTAAATAAAACAACAAAAATAAATAAACAAAAATGAATAAGATATGTAAAAACTAAAAACGGTGTGTGAAAATCTTGATTTCCCTTCTAACAAAAGGCCTCATCAATAAAAATGTTTCTCATAAAATCAGGCACAAGCGGAAATAGGCAGCCTGCCGCCGCCCAACAAGTTCTCGAGACAATTTTCAAAATAACAAAAATATAATTAGATACACTAAATATCATAATATAAATAATTATAACTTTTTTAAAATATTAAATCCTTTGCTAAGTTTCACAGCAAAACAAACAACTCTCCAATTCCTCCTCTAAACCCAAGCATCTCTCTCTCTCTATCCCTTCCTCTCTGCAGTCGATGTTAGGGTTTGTTGAGCAGGTTCTTGAAGAGGGTTTCTTCGTTAAATGCTCTCTCCCTTCACCAATCTCCATTTCCCTCTCATTTCATGTCTTCAGTCGACGTCCTTCTCTTCTCCTCTGCTCGTTCAGGGCCTCACAAAACCCTAATTCTTGGTTCCGGTTCTGACGTTTTCGGCATACTTGTTCCTCGCTCTCAATCTTCTCACACACAAATTTCCTGCTTTTCTTTGGGCGTTTCTGGGGTTTCCAATTCGGTTCTGCGCACGAAATGAGTGATTCTAAGGTGGGTTTTCTCTCTTTCACATTTGGCAAGTTTGTATTTTCGTTGTGATTTTCGTTCGAGGGGGATAATTTCGATGACTTTTTACTGGTTTTGTGAAGTTTAGTAGTTAGGCAGATCGAAAATTTGGGTATTGTAGCTGTGAATTACTTTATGCTTTGATGGAACTTTTATTGGTATGGTTAGTTTGTTCATGAATGTGAACTTTTTGGGTGTTTTTTTACCTAAGTGTAATAATGAAATGCATATGAATTTTGAGAATTTATTGTGATGGCAATGGCGACTCCGTTTCGAAAAAAGCTGTTGTATCTCACTGGACTCTGAGTTTGGTTTTGAGTAATAATGCAGAAGTAAAGTTGTTTTGATCATTTCTGTGTTAGCATCTGGTAGCCCGAGAGGTTGTACTGATTTACTGCTAGGTTAAAATGTGATTTTGAATACGATTTACTCTTTCATATGCTCTAAAACCTGCTGAATTTTGTTATTCCTCGTTTGCAGTTACTAGTGTTTGGGTCATTCTCTGAAGACGAGACCAGGTCGTTGCTGGTAAAGCAATCACCTGTCAAGGCTGAGAAGCCTGTGGAGAAGAATGTATTGCAGTTTGGGTCTATAAATTTTGTTTCTGCAAAATCTTCGGTTCAATTTAATGGCGAATCAAGCGGACAGAAAAGTTCTTTGAAGGCGCCCACCAAACTTCAGCCGTTAAGTTCACTTAAGCAGGATGAAGTTAAGGCTGTAAAAGCAGTAGATGGTAATTTACCTGCATCGTCAGCAACTCCGGCAGAGAATGGATGTACCGATAATTATGTTAATTGTTCTGCCCATAGTAATGGTGTTAAAGAGGTGACAACTGATAATGTTAACTTAACTTCCTTGCCTTTATCCAAGGAGGAAGGTGGTCTCTCCAATCAATTTTCAAGTCTGGAATTGCAGAATAGAGAGCAGAATGGCAGTGTTGATGACTTGTCTGTTTCTAAGATTAAGGGGGAACTACAGAAGAGTTCAAATGCGCCTGTTACAGTTTCTAAAAGCTTATTGCCTCGTGGTCTAATCAATTCAGGGAATCTGTGCTTTCTAAATGCAACCCTGCAGGCTCTTCTATCCTGCTCTCCTTTTGTTCAGCTTCTGCAGGAATTGAGAACTCTTGAAGTACCTAAGGTTCCTTCCTCATTTTTTAGATTATCTGTTTGTTCAATTATTTGCGTTTTTGGTTTGAGGAGAATTTCTATAACACTGACAAAATTTATGTGCACTGAATAATACGGATCTCAGAAATGAGTAGCTACCTTGCCTAACCCTTGTTCCCTTTCTGGCTTATCACTTTGACTGATATGTTGGACATTTAAACTTGAGTTTGTTAGGTTGGCTATCCGACATTGAGTGCATTTGCAGAGTTCGTGTCTGAATTTGACATGCCTAGTGGTTCAAGTTCGAAGGACAGAGATGTAAGTGTTCTCGAGACTGGTAGGCCTTTTAGCCCTGCCATGTTTGAAGGCGTTCTTAAAAATTTCACTCCAGATGTTCTGCCTAACATCTCCGGCAGGCCAAGGTTTGTGTCTGATCTTGGTCAATATTTTCTGCCTGGCATATGTTTCTGTGTCCATTATGTATATATTCCACTTTTGATTTGTTTTAAGTTTCCTTTTGAAACTGTTGGTGTTTTTCAGACAAGAGGATGCTCAGGAGTTCCTTAGCTTTATCATGGATCAGATGCATGATGAATTACTTAAGCTTGAAGGACAATCCCCCAGCATTAACGGGCGCAAATCATCTCTTATATCTTCACCAGAAGATGATGAATGGGAAACAGTTGGCCCGAAGAATACATCTGCCGTAACCAGGACACAGAGTTTTGTTCCTTCAGAATTGAGTGATATTTTTGGAGGACAATTGAGAAGTGTGGTGAAGGCAAGAGGTGTGGCAATTGCGTTATTATTATTATCACCGTTTTAAGTTTATAAAGCTTTGCTGGAAGCTTTGTCAGATAATAGATATATCTTTGTGTTATAGAATTCTTTCCGTTCACACTTGCATTCTGAGGCTAAGAGTCCTAAAATTTTTCTTCATAATTCAAATAGGTAAACAATTACAGTTGATTAACATGTTTTTATTGTTTGAAAATTTAAACTTAAATACAGCTTGAACAGTATGTCTTTCTGATTCTCAAGATTATTAACCATATTTCCTATGTGCTTATGAACTGAAGCTTAAGATTTATTTATCTAAGATGGATGAGTTTTAGCAGGAATTCATGGTTCTTTCTGTAGTTAAAAAGTTAGATGCAGTATTTGGCAGTCTAGATGATGTGTACGAGTGTAATGGAATTCATTATTGGAAATGTAGTTTAAAATGTTTCTGAGATCAGCGGCCAGCATACGATTTGCTAGCTGAGTTGAATTAATTGTATTTTGGTTCGCTCTGTAGTTTTTTGCCACTCACTGTTGATTCTATCTGGAGTTTATGTGTTCATTTGGTTTTTGTTGAGCAGGAAATAAAGCTTCTGCTACTGTTCAGCCATATTTATTGCTCCACCTTGATATTTACCCTGATGCTGTTCGTACCATTGAAGATGCACTTAAGTTGTATTCTGCACCAGAAACTCTTGAGGGGTATCGAACATCAGCAGCTGGGAAGGTATACTCTCATTTCCATATTTTAATTTCTGATGTATACTTCTACCCAGCGTAAAATTGTTTGAATTTAAAGGTAATGCAACTGAGATGCTATATAAGTGCCCCAGCTTAGGCTTTGTATCAGTATTAAGTATTAACTTTGAACATACTTTGGTTTCATACAGTTAAAGTTTTGTTTTGACTTTGGTGTATATTAATGCTTTTCAGGCCGGTATTGTGACTGCGAGCAAATCCATAAAGATAAAGACACTTTCAAAGATAATGATATTGCACTTGATGCGTTTTGGTTATGGAAGTCAAGGAAGCACTAAGCTGCATAAGCCTGTGAATTTTCCACTTGAATTGGTGTTGGGCCGTGAATTGCTTCTTTCTCCAAATACTGAGGTGATGCTCTATTATATCTAATCAAACTTTTTTTTGTTAACTTCTATCTGTGACCCTTAGTTCTTCTTGATGAACGACCTGTGCGTAGCTGTCATAGTGTGTGTATTCTTTACTTTACTTCACCTTCTGGCATTTTATGATCAGAGTTGGGGCTTCAGAAATCAGTCACATCTGTAAACAACTAAACATTATGATAACTCTAAACCTCACCCGAGGAAAAGAAGATAAGAAATACTGAATTTTCCCTATGGCCTAGTTGTAGCAAGTCTTGGTGTTTTCAATTGCGGTTTGCAATGTAGTAGCCAGGTTTCAAATATTACTTTTGGTGCTTATTTTTTGTCTTGTGCTTTGTTTATGTAGGGTCGAAAATACAAACTCGTTGCTACAATAACTCATCACGGGAGAGAGCCGTCAAAGGGGCATTATACAACTGATGCTCTCTATGCCAATGGTCAGTGGCTACGCTTTGATGATGCTTCGGTCACGGCAATTGGGACTGGTAAAGTATTGCATAACCAGGCATATGTCCTCATCTACAAACAAGTGTAAAACGACAGCTGGAACAAGTAAAATACTGCATGACCGGGCTTATGTCTTCGCTTACAAGCAATTGTGGAAGAAGGTAACCATGGAGTACTTGGTTTATGAGGTGTCACCACTTCTCTTGCCGAGGGGTCGATGTTTTAAACTTCGGTCAAGTTCCCATCCGATCACCAATGCAAGTGAAAATGGTTGAACTTGTCTGATTGCAGTAGTTTTCAGTTTTGTTGTGATGTAATATATATATATATCAAGTGAATGCCGATGAACAGTGTTTAGTACTTAGTGCATAAGCATTCCTAAACCGGCCCTTGAACGTAATCATTCAGCAAAAGGGCAATCTGGATGGCTGAAATTACTTGTTCGGAAAGCAATCAAATATTACATGCAATGTTTTGGCATGTATTCTCACTTCTAACATTCTCCCTTGTTAGGAAAGCAGCAATGTCGTTGAATACTGGCACGTGATCAACACGTGATTTACTCTTGAGAGTAAAGTTGTTTCAGTGTCTGTTTGACAACAAGGTGGATGAAATTTATTGAATCTAACTAAGATTAATTGGCTAATTTCAAATGGTTCATGGGTTAATTTTTCAAACAATTAATTCATGAGGTCAATTTTAAATGTGGTAATAGTTCATAGAGTCAAACAACAATTTACCTTGATTGAAGACGAATAAATTATTTTTAGCGCAGCGTCAAGAGAGTGTTGATAACATGTTGTCTATATTAAATTGAGAGCAAGGAAGAAAATATCGGTGATATCGGAAATATCGGTAGTCCGAAAACACGGAAATATCGATGGAAATATCGGTAAAATATCGATATCGATAAAAATTATATGGAAACCACGGAAATTGTAAGAAAAACTTGAAATTTTTTATTGAAACTTTGTAGGATGTTTATTTAGTCAATTATCTATTAGTTTATCACAAAAAATTGGAAGGAAATGCATTGCATGATGGATTTAACATTATCAAGTTGATTATATAGCGATCTGACAAACATTATGAGTGTAGAAAATATGTAGTAATTAATGAAAGAAGTCTAAACACACCATAATCATTTATATATAATGAATTAGTACAATATTTTACACTTTAGTACCACATAGAGTTCCTATGAGGTTCAAATTTGTCACTATCTTCATCATCTCTATGTGTAGAATGAGTGTATTGTGAAGAGTAGTTATCAAATGATAAATCCCCAAAATAGTTTTGCATGTAATTGTTAATATGCCACCCATATGGATCTGAGATTGGTTGAGGTTGTCCATAAGAAAAATCATTTGAAGATTGAGGCTGGGATTGTTTCCAAGAGTCGCTCGATTCCATCCCAACAGGAATGGGATATGAAGGGTAGGGAAATGGTTGGTTATGAGTATAACCATAGTTACTACTTCCCAATCCAACAGAGTCTGAAGTTCTAGATAACGAGTCATCTTCTTGACTTGACAAAATCCCTTTGCCTCTTTCTCTGCGAGTATAGTCCTTCCCTATGGCACCAATTCCTGGTCCTGCCCGCCTACTGCCATGGTCATCATCCTGTGTTGCATGCGTGAAGTTTGCCTCACCAGTGAAGGGGCTCATATATCCGGGAGGTGGTGGTCCATAATAGTTTCCATATCCACCACCACCACCACTACCTCCAGCTCCACTACCTCTAGCTCCACTATGTCCTTCATCATTCCCACCTCCGGTGGTAGGTGAGTCTCCTGATCTTGTACTAGAGCTATCATTAGTATCAGCACGATGTTGTGGTTGTGTAGGATTGGAAAAAGGTGGAATTCCAGTGTTGCTTGGTCTTGGGTGCAAAAGTTCTTCGAAAGAGTCAGCGCTGCTAGATCCCACCTCCTCCTCTAATACTCTTTCTACATTTATCCCTTCATTACGTGCTTCTTCAGCAACTCTGGGAGCTGGGTTGCCTTCATCATCATCTAAATGAAGAGGTCTAATCCATTAAAAAAGTTGGTTACCCTCCGTATCATCATCTTCACCAACAATATCAAACACATCTAGTGGGTCACCACGGTCGACATGATCGATTTCTGCTTCCTTATCTCGAATTTGAAGCTTCATGTTGTAGTAGCAATAAACTAATTTTTCCAAGCTACTATGAGCCAACTTATTTCTTTGCTTTGTGTGTATGAGTGCAAATGTGCTCCAATTTCTTTCACAAACAGATGAGGAAGCTGTTTGTGATAATACTTTTATTGCTAACTTTCTCACAGTTGGTGCATCGGTCCCATACATGATCCACCATTCAGCTACAATGAAAAATAATGTTGATAAGCCTAATAACTCCAACAAATTCTATTATAAACTTATAGTGAAATATGTTTATACTCACTAGGAGACATATTTGTTCGAGAAGCAACTGATGTTGGTTCTCCAAATGTTCTTCTTGCATCTTTAAACCATGTTAGCTGAATACAATAAATTGTGTTAGTTTAATCCAACAAAGTAATTATTATAATTTAAGTAATTGTGTACCTCATTTCCAAATTGGCCAACTGCTGGTGATGCAGGGTCTAATTTAGAGTATACATTATGTACATCACGTATAAGGTTACCATCATCTCCAACACCGGGTCTGTATTGGTATCGGGGATTCAAATAATATGCTGTTCAAAGAAACACATACTCTAATAAAATAAATAATACTTATGCAACTAAAGAAATGAATTGCAAATTATGACATAATTTATACCTGCTGCATGCAAATCGTGGTATAATGTTTTATACCATCGGTCTTCAATTATTTTTACGACCCACCTTGCACCATGTTTTCTTTCCAATTCATCCTTCACTACACGCATCAACTCATATACTGCCCCCATAGTAGGATACACTTCTGTGTCAACGATCCGTAAAACTTTGTAAAGAGGTTCAAACACTTGACACACATGTTCTGTTTGACTCCAAAAAGCATGATCAAGCATTATACTTTCCACCATACGACCTGTATTTGAGCGGCTGAAATTGTGGTTGGCCCAATCGTCACTAGTGAATAGTTGCTTCAACCCTGCTTTCTTCTTGAGTAGGCTGTTTAATGCAATATAGTTGGTGGCGAATCGAGTGGTAGCTGGACGAATAATTTCTCCTCTGCAAAATTCACGCATCTTTGCCAACAACCAACCGTGATTGTAAATATAATTTGTGATCGTTCTAGCTCTTTTGACCACAGTAGCAACATTCTCTCTCTTCCCCATTGCCTCAAACATAAGATCAATACAATGTGCTGCACATGATGTCCAAAACACATTATGATGCTTCATTAACTTTTTTCCAGCTTTGACAAATGCAGAACCGTTGTCGGTCACGACTTGGACAACATTATGCTCTCCCACCTCCATGATTACATCCCTCAATAATTTGTAAATATACTTGTAATTCTTTATATGGTCTGAAGCATCAACAGACTTCAAAAAAATTGTCTTTCCCTTGGAGTATACCATGAAGTTGATGATAGATAATCTGATCAGGCCGGTCCATCCGTCACACATGATTGTGCAACCATTAGTTTCCCACTTTGACCTCAACTTGTTAACATACTCGCCAATGTCTTTATACTCCATATCCAAATATTTGTTTCTTATCTCATAGGGAGTGGGAGGTTGTACTCCAACACCGGCCTGTTGACATCCCACTACCATATTTTTGAAATGATGTGATGATGCCTTCGCAGCAGGGACATTTTCATAGATAAAGAACTTGCTAATTAGACGCCCCATTCCCTCCTTCACATTACCTCCCTTGAAATAACTCCAAACACTCTTTTGACGTGCGTTGGATGACTTATATAAACTTGGGGCTATTGGTGGTGTTGGTTGTGATTCTCTAAGACTGCCTCCCCGTCTCATTTGTGCACCACCACTTGTCCCGGAACCTTGTCCCCTATTAGGAATTTTATGAAGGTGTTCTCTTTCCCATGCTGACTGTTTGGAAGCACGTAATGCTTGTTTCAAACTGCGTCGTTCTTCAGGTCCCATGTCATCATCACATTCGTCCTCATCGTCATCATCATCACTGTCAACCGCTTGGCCATAGACTTCTCCCCGTAGCCCAGCTCGAATATTTTCCATTCCCTGTGTTATCTTTTCCTTCTGCTGTTTTTTATTTTTTAATAATGTGCTGATGAATGCCTTCACTTCTGGGGGGACATTATCGCATCGTTGGACATTTTTTGATGGATCTAATCCACTAAGATGATACTTCAGTCGTGTCACTCCGCCACTCTTCATTACCCGACCACAATATTTGCAAATTGTGCCATGTTTGTTTCCGTCTATTGGGTCTCCATGTTCCCAAGCTGGATCATGTTTACTGGACATCTTAAACGTACCTACATTTATTTTTCATGAAAATTAGACAATTATTTTTTGATAAAAATAAGAGAACCTAAATAATAAAGTTATTCTACAGAAGAATTAAATACAAAGTAAAGAAAATGATTGTAAAAATTTAAGTAATTATACAAATAATATGGAATAATAAAACCTAATATTAATGAATAATAATCCAATTTGATAATAATTCAATTTGTATAATAATAATCCAATTTGATAAAAAAAAATCCTAAAATAAAACATGGTGATGAATAATAATCCAATTTAATGAATAATAATCCAATTTGATAATAATCCAATTTAATGAATAATCCACCAATTTGATAAAAAAAATAATCCTAATATAAAACATGGTGATAAATAATAATCCAATTTGATAATAATAATCCAATTTGATAATAATCCAATTTAATGAATAATCCACCAATTTGATAAAAAAATAATCCTAATATAAAACATGGTGATGAATAATAATCCAATTTGATAATAATAATCCAATTTGATAATAATCCAATTTAATGAATAATCCACCAATTTGATAAAAAAAATAATCCTAAAATAAAACATGGTGATGAATAATAATCCAATTTGATAATAATAATCCAATTTGATAATAATCTAATTTAATGAATAATCCACCAATTTGATAAAAAAAATAATCCTAAAATAAAACATGGTGATGAATAATAATCCAATTTGATAATAATCCAATTTAATGAATAATCCACCAATTTGATAAAAAAATAATCCTAATATAAAACATGGTGATGAATAATAATCCAATTTGATAATAATAATCCAATTTGATAATAATCCAATTTAATGAATAATCCACCAATTTGATAAAAAAAAATAATCCTAAAATAAAACATGGTGATGAATAATAATCCAATTTGATAATAATCCGATTTAATGAATAATCCACCAATTTGATAAAAAAATAATCCTAATATAAAACATGGTGATGAATAATAATCCAATTTGATAATAATCCAATTTAATGAATAATCCACCAATTTGATAAAAAAATAATCCTAATATAAAACATGGTGATGAATAATAATCCAATTTGATAATAATAATCCAATTTAATGAATAATCCACCAATTTGATAAAAAAATTTCCTAATATAAAAGAATAATAATCCAATTTGATAATAAAAAAACCTAATATTAATGAATAATAATCCAATTTGATAATAAAAAAATCTAATATTAAAGAATAATAATCCAATTTGATAATAAAAAAACCTAATATTAATGAATAATAATCCAATTTGATAATGAAGATGGTAAGGGAAATAAAATAATAAATAATATTAAACATATTAAAATTATCCTAGGGAATAATTATACAACATTACTTAATTACTTAAAACAATTAACATTAACATTACTTAATTACTTACAAAAATTAACATGCAAGTATTAATTACTTAAAAAGATTAACATACGAGTCCACACAAATTTATTTGTTGTTGTATAAATTACAATAATATAAATTTAAGTTTGTAAACTTACCTTAAATATGGAAGCCTTTGTGTTCAAGCTTTGGAATGGATCTGGAATGACTTTGAAAATGGTAAGGAAAATAAAATAATAAATAACATTAAACATATTAAAATTATCCTAGGGAATAATTATACAACATTACTTAATTACTTAAAAAATTAACATGTAATTGTTAACATTACTTAATTACTTACAAAAATTAACATGCAAGTATTAATTACTTAAAAAAATTAACATACGAGTCCACACAAATTTATTTGTTGTTGTATAAATTACAATAATATAAATTTAAGTTTGTAAACTTACCTTAAATATGGAAGCCTTTGTGTTGCTTGGCTTTGGAAAGGATCTGGAATGGTTTTGAAAATGGTATGGGAAGAAGAAGAAACGAAAATTCTGTGAATGCCTCTGATACTCCACTGGATGAAAGAATGTAAGTATATAACAGACATTGACACTGTTTTGCATGTGAAAGACTCTTACTGACTGTCACACGATTTCATTATGAAAGCAGTATTATTTGTTGTCCATGTTCTGAAATTGCAAAAAGTTCTTTGGATCATTAGATCAGAGAGCTAGACATAGGTTTGGAATGATTTGGTTTTGAATAATTTGGAGCATTGGATGCTTTTTTTTTCTTACACGCCACCACTCAGACAGTCAAAAAGACTGAAGAACTCACACTCCACCACACACACACTTCGAGACCCCCCACACCACACCACACACGCACACCACACATGTACACCACACACGGAGCTCAGTCTCTCTGTCGATCATTCATTTCCCACATATTCTCGAATCCTCTCAATCTCTCTCTTCTCTCTTCTCTCTCTCTGAGGTCTGAGCCTTCGTTCTCACTGAGAACTTCTCAGTCTTCTCCCTCCCTTCCCCCTTCTCCAGTTCTTCCACACACACATAGAGACATCATCTCTCGAATCTCGATCCTCCTCGTCCGTGTCTCCGTGTCTCCCTGTCTCCCTCTGCTCCTCCCATCTCACCCGCCCTAAACCCAGTCGTCGACACCACTCGATAACCGCCTTCTAAACCACCTTGATCCATGGAGATCGACCGGAAATCATCGTAGTCCCAGCCGTCGACACCACTGAGGAGCACGACATTGTCCCAGCCGTCTTGGATTCGTGAGGAAGACGATGTTCCCAGGCTCCTACTTCTCTTCTTCTCGACTTTTACTTTAAATTTTTGTACAGATTTCAATTTTTCTGCATGTTGCACCTTTGTTGTACTGAAATTGATTTTAGGGATTTAGGAATTAGGGTTTCTATTTTTTGTAAAGATTGCGATTTTTCTGCATGTTGCTTGATTTTTGTACTGAAATCGATTTTAGGGATTTAGGAATTAGGGATTCAGTTCATTTGCTTTGAATTCGAATTTGGGGATTTATGGATTCGGTTCATTTGCTTTGATTTTTGTACTGAAATCGTTCTTCTCGGCTTGTAAATTACAATTTTTGTATAGATTTTCTGCATGTTGATTTTTGTACTGAAATCGATTTTAGGTAATCCTGTATTGTAGATTCAGTTCATTTGCTTTGAATTAGAATTTGGGGATTTAGGGGTTCGGATTATTTGCTCCGGCTGTGTTCTCCGATGAGTCCATACCAAATATCGCGATAGTTTCGAAAATATCGCGATATTATCGATAATATCGCGATATTCTGCCGAAAACAAGTTGGATAGTTAATAAAATATCGGGGTCCCAAAAAAACGAGATATTTTCTTCACTGATTGAGAGGTGCGGCAAAGGGAGGGAGAGATGGAGAATAGGCTAGAGGAATTATGTGTCTTATTCCTCAGTTTTTGTGCCTTTATTTATAATAATGAGGAGGAGAGAAACTTGTTTTACAAGTGATACAAAGTTTAATAAGAAAGATGCCATTCAGTACTACGGTCTGGTGATATTCCTCTTCACTTGGAAGTGAGAGGTCTTAAGTTCGAATCTTGTGGATGACGAATTCGATACCAAATTAGGCTGCCCATTGTGTGACTTATTCGAACTTCCCCTCCCCTAAGTAAAAATATCGATATACTAAAAAAAATGTTTAATAAGAAAGATCTTGATCTTGAAGGATTCCTAATATATCTCTACTTAGGATTTACCCAAACGCCATATGTATTAGAATGTATGTCACAACATTTTAGGTATTTGATAATTATTTTTTCTGCATTTTTAGTAAAATGCATTTATGAGCTATTTAATAGGGTAAATTATACAAAACTACCTCAACTATGGGTCGAACGACACTGTCATACCTCATCTTTTAAAAATGACAATGTTATACCTCATCTTATGAATTTGTATCAATGTTAGACCTCCATCAGTCTTTTTGTTAATTTCTCTATTAAATGCTGATGTGGCCAGAGATGGGACCCACTCACTAATCCAATTGGATTAAAAAAATAATAAAATATATTTTTATTAATTAAATATTAAAAAATTAAAAAATTAAAAAATTAAAAACTAAACAAATAAAAAATGCCTAGGGATGCGGGCATTCCTTTCTTCCACCTGCGCTAGCCCTTCTATCTCTCTTCTCTTTATCTTCTCCCGCATCTCTCTCCCACTTTAACTCCCTCTTCTCTTTGCAACCACCGGTGCCAAGGCTAGTGTGCACCAACTCGCCATCTTTCTCCTTCCCACGGGGTCCTAGGCGTAATCGTGCATGAGCTGGCGTAAGGAGGCGGCAAGGTTAGAAGCCCAGGGTGGCGACAACGGGTTGCAACGAAATGCGGGGAGGGAATCGAGGGTTTGGGATAGGGAGTTCAAAGATGGGCCTGAGAGGTGGAAAGAGAGAGAGAGGGAAGTGGGGATCTTGGAGGGAGCAGCGGAGAGAGGGAGGAGAAGAAGGGTCTGAAGGCAAGAGAGTGGAGGAGAGAGGTGGAAATGAGAGGAGGGTTTTGACGGCTGAGAGCAGGAGGAAATCGAGAAGTCGAGAGCAGAGCTAGATCAGTGAGGATGATTACGATGGACTAAAGATGGTCAAATCTGTTGTGAATAGGGATATGTGTGGGGTCGACAACGAATCAGACGGAGGTGAGAGGTCAAAAAAGGGACGAGTGGAGAGAAGGTAGGAGGGTGATGGGTGTGTAGGAGGGGAAGGGGATCTGGGTGTGGGTTTGATATTTTTGTTTTGTTTTGTTTTTTTTTTTGGTGTGGGATCTGGGTGTGGGCTTAGTTTTTTTTAGTTTCTTCAGTGGGGTGGTGAAGGAAGGTTGGGTATGGAGGGACTAAGGGAGGGACTAAGGGAGGGATGGGTCGGGTTGGGAGGTGGTGGTGAGGGAAGGACGAGTGCGAGTGGGGAGAGGGACAGAGGAGGGAGATCGCATCCCAGAGAAAGGAGAGAGAGAAGAGAGAAAAATGGTGGTGGAGGAAGGTTGGGGGGACGGGGAAGGGTTTGGTGGCTGTCGAAGAGAAGAAGAAAAAAGGTTGGTGTTGGTGGAGGAAAGGAAATGCTCGATTCCTTAGGCCATTTTTTTTTTTTTTAGTTTTTGAATTTTGAATTTTTGAATATTTAATTATGTTTTAAACCAGTTGGATTAGTGAGTGGCCCCGTCTCTAGCCACATCAACATTTAAAAGAGAAATTAACAGAAAAACTGACAGAGGTCTGACATTGGTACAAATTCATAAGATGATGTATGACATTATCATTTTTAAAAGATGAGGTATGATAGTGTTGTTCGACCCATAGTTGAGGTAATTTTGTGTAATTTACCCTATTTAATACTTAAGTATTTGTAAACGGGCCCTTAAACGTAAGCATGAGGCAACAAGGCAATGTTTTTGTGCAATGCATTTTAAAACAAGCAAATCGAAATTCGAAAGCAAAATAAAATATTCAAATTCCAAAAGCAGAATTCATCTGAAAGGTGCTTCTGCCAAATGTGCCCAACCCAGCCAGCCAGTTGCTTTGTTTCAACTTGAGCAGTGGTTCCTTTGCTCTAAAAGGTGCTTCTGCTGCTTTGATTAGTTGATTTTTCCACTAATAATAGGAGAAATTTTTCAGTGTGATCGATACACGAAGTGGTACATCACGTGTCACTATACAAATGGTGAGATATGTGTATTAAAAAGTTAATAACTTAAAACATAAAATTTCCCATAACTTATATAAAAACATGTGGTGTACCCTCCTATGTTCCGGTCACAATAAAAAATTTCTCCCAAATTAGAGAGCAGTCTATAATTAATTAATCTAAAAGGCACAATTGAAGTGGTCAAAACATCACCTTAATTGTTTGGGTGAACATAATAAAGCTCTACTTTAAAAATGATGTTTGTCGCTTTAGCTGGTAGTTTCCTTCCGCATAATTATCTTAATTACCTTAGGATTTTTTAATGTACTTAGAACAAAAGGATATCACATATTATAATATAAGTGAATGAACATTAGAAAATTAATATTACCCTAAAGTGAGATATGTCAACTCTGTTGTTTACTTATATATTATAACATGTGGTGTACAATTTTTTGTTCCGAGTACGCATAAAAAAATTTCGTCCAAATGGTCTGTACTACTTTAGCAACGAACGAAGGCAACATATGATGTCGTAGTACTGTAGCAACGAAGGCAGGATATAATATGACGTGGTGTTTATGTTATGTACGTTTTGAGAGGCCCTCCCTAAGTGGTGAATGATTGAACCAAGAAATTTGGTGGTTCTGGTTCGACACGGAGTAGCTGCTATTTAGACGAGCCCAAATAGTGTACGAAATTATAGAAGCATAAAAATTATGAAATCATAGAGCCATTCCTTTCATTATTAAAGCTTGAATTTTGTAAATGTAATTCTTTTCTGCTCAAGGTTAACAATGATGACTAACGATGGTGTCTGAAGTAGGAGAGGTTCTCTCTTGTGACTAATACATAGTTTTAATGGCATCACTTGCCCAATAGATACTTGTTACATACTGAATTGGTTACATACGAGCATCTCTCATTTAGTAGGGTAACTGGCTCGGATCTTGGGCACTGGCAGAGCTAGGGTCCCCGAATCGATAAAGCAGATCCTAGTTTTAATAAAAATGCACACGATAGTATAATTTACATATCTATCCACTATTCGACAACATCTATGAAGAAGAGTAACAAGTAGGAGATCAAATTCATTTGCATCAAGACATCGCCACTTTGTCGTTCTGTGCCAATGATATAGCATTGTGTAAGTTTTTTTCGACTTAACATTGTATTATTAGCACGAAATGCTACAACAATAGTGTATCCATATTATAGAAGCCCTTCCCCATAAGTAGGGGTTGTCAAGTTTTGTGAAAAAGCCATCAGAAAGTCATTCTTTGTGTCACTCAATTTCCTAATTAAACGTCTTTTAGTTCATGCACCTTCAAGAACATTCACTTCTTTTTGTTGGACAATAATTGCAATGCATTAATGTTTGTTTTGGAATAATTAATTAGATAAAGCATAGAACTATAGAAGATGTGATTAACAGAGATATAGTCAAGTGGAAGACATGAAGAATCTACGTAATGCAAATCTAGAAAGGAAGAACTTAAAAAAGATGATCATTTATGCATGATATTGCCGGACAATGTAACATGTTATGTTCTTTTATATAACGTGTCACATGCACAATTGACAGTGCGACAAACTCATATAGAATACCAAACTCCACTCAGTGGCGTAGACATGATTTTCAAATAAGGAGGTCATAAAATCAACCAAAAAGTTTCATTGGGCCATTTTGTCGAGCACCTAGTAGGCACCTACCAATTCCTGACAACGTACGCTGAAAGTTTAGCCAACATATGTCGACAACTCCTACTATTTGTAGAGGCTCGTTGAGGGTGGATGCAAGATGCTATGGAGTAATGTTGAGGACTGTCAAGCCTTTTCAACTAAAGTATTTCATATAAGAAGAGAGAAAAGGAAGACAAATATGATAGAAGAAAACAGAAGAAGTAGGAGGAAGATGTTGTAATTTAGTTTACCTCAGCTATTTATAGGGGTCAAATACAATGTACATACAAATATATATTGGATTTTTGGAGTTATTGGGGTCAAAGACAACCAATGACTCCATGCTAGCTCTACCATTGACTCCACTGATTAAGAGAAGAATATGTGTGAACTGTGGAGTTGGAAACACCCCAAAAGTGAATATTTAGTGAAAGAATAGATTCTTTGGCTCTTATACTAAGCAAACTTTTTTATCTGGTGGGGTTTTGGGAGTTAAACATCAGCTTTTAGTATTCTATGTTGGTCATCTAGCTCTGCCTGCCATATTTCCAGACTATCGTTGTCTCTCAAGATTCATCTCATCGAATTCAGTCTATCTTCCACATGATCGAAACTTTGGTAATCACATGACAAGTATTTATTGGACGAGTAATGCACTTCTTGAACGCGTGAAAAATATTTATTGAATCGTTAATGCCGCTAAGACTATATATGTCTTAGTTGTAAGAGAGTGTATCTCCTTCAGCAGATGAGTAGTATAAATTTTGTTACTCCAAAATCTTCGGTTCAATTTAATGGCGAATCAAGCGGACAAAAAAGTTCTTTGAAAGCGCCCACCAAACTTCAGCCGTTAAGTTCACTTAATAAGCAGGATGAAGTTAAGGCTGTAAAAGCAGTAGATGGTAATTTACCTGTATCGTCAGCAACTCCGGCAGAGAATGGATGTACCGATAATTATGTTAATTGTTCTGCCCATAGTAATGGTGTTAAAGAGGTGACAACTGATAATGTTAACTCAACTTCTTTGCCTTTATCCAAGGACGAAGGTGGTCTCTCCAATCAATTTTCAAGTGCTGATGATTTGTCTGTTTCTAAGATTAAGGGGGAACTACAGAAGGCTTCAAATGCGCCTGTTACAGTTTCTAAAATCTTATTGCCTCGTGGTCTAATCAATTCCAGGAAATCTATGCTTTCTAAATGCAACCCTGCAGGCTCTTCTATCCTGCTCTCCTTTTGTTCAGCTTCTGCCGGACTTGAGAACTCTTGAAGTACCTAAGGTTCCTTCCTCATTTTTTAGATGATCTGTTTGTTCAATTATTTTCGTTTTTGGTTTGAGGAGAATTTCTATAATGCTGACAAAATTTATGTGCACTGAATAATACGGATCTCAGAAATGAGTAGCTGCCTTGCCTAACCCTTGTTCCCTTTCTGGCTTATCACTTTGACTGATATGATGGACATTTAAACTTGAGTTTGTTAGGTTGGCTATCCGACATTGAGTGCATTTGCAGAGTTCGTGTCTGAATTTGACATGCCTAGTGGTTCAAATTCGAAGGACAAAGATCCAAGTGTTCTCGAGACTGGTAGGCCTTTTAGCCCTGCCATGTTTGAAGGCATTCTTAAAAATTTCACTCCAGATGTTCCGCCAAGCATCTCAGGCAGGCCAAGGTTTGTGTCTGATCTTGGTCAATATTTTCTGCCTGGCATATGTTTCTGTGTCCATTATGTATATATTCCGCTTTTGATTTGTTTTAAGTTTCCTTTTCAATCTGTTGGTGTTTTTTAGACAAGAGGATGCTCAGGAGTTCCTTAGCTTTATCATGGATCAGATGCATGATGAATTACTTAAGCTTGAAGGACAATCCCCAAGCATTAATGGGCGCAAATAATCTCTTATATCTTCAGCAGAAGATGATGAATGGGAGACAGTTGGCCTGAAGAATACATCTGCAGTAACCAGGACACAGAGTTTTGTTCCTTCAGAATTGAGTGATATTTTTGGAGGACAATTGAGAAGTGTGGTGAAGGCAACAGGTGTGGCGATTGCGTTATTATTATTATTATCACCGTTTTAAGTTTGTAAAGCTTTGCTGGAAGCTTTGTTAGATAATAGATATATCTTTGTGTTATTGAATTCTTTCCGTCCACACTTGCATTCTGAGGCTAAGAGTCCTAAAATTTTTCTTCATAATTCAAATAGGTAAACAATTACAGTTGATTAACACGTTTCTATTGTTTGAAAATTTAAACTTAAATACAGCTTGAACAGTTTGTTTTTCTGATTCTCAAGATTTTTAACATTTCCTATGTGCTTATGAACTGATCAAAAGATTTATTTATCTAAGATGGATGACTTTTAGCAGGAATTCGTGGTTCTTTCTGTAGTTAAAAAGTTAGATGCAGTATTTGGCAGTCTAGATGATGTATACAAGTGTAATGGAATTCATAATTGGAAATGTAGTTTGAAATGTTTCTGAGATCAGCGGCCAGCATACGATTTGCTAGCCGAGTTGAATCAATTGCATTTTGGTTCGCTCTGGAGTTTTTTGCCACTCACTGTTGATTCTATCTGGAGTTCATGTGTTCATTTGGTTTTTGTTGAGCAGGAAATAATGCTTCGGCTACTGTTCAGCCATATTTATTGTTCCACCTTGATATTTACCCTGACGCTGTTGGTACCATTGAAGATGCACTTAAGTTGTATTCTGCACCAGAAACTCTTGAGGGGTATCGAACATCAGCAGCTGGGAAGGTATACTCTCATTTCGATTTTTTAATTTCTGATGTATACTTCTACCCAGAGTAAAATGGTTTGAATTTAAAGGTAATGCAACTGAGATGCTATATAAGTGCCCCAGCCTAGGCTTTGTATCAATATTAACCTTGAACATACTTTGGTTTCATACAGTTAAAGTGTTGTTTTGACTTATGTGTATATTAATGCTTTTCAGACCGGTATTGTGACCGCGAGCAAATCCATAAAGATAAAGACACTTTCAAAGATAATGATATTGCATTTGATGCGTTTTGGTTATGGAAGTCAAGGAAGCATAAGCTGCATAAGCCTGTGTATTTTCCACTTGAATTGGTGTTGGGCCGTGAATTGCTTGTTTCTCCAAATACTGAGGTGATGCTCTGTTATATCTAAAAGGTCGTACCCAGTGCACAAGGCTCCCGCTTTACGCAGGGTCTGGGAGAGGTGAATGTTGGATGCTCTGTTATATCTAATCAAACTTTTTTTTTTTTTTGTAAACTTTTATCTGTGACCCTTATTTCTTCGTGATGAACGACCTGTGCGTAGCTGTCATAGTGTGTGTATTCTTTACTTCACCTTCTGGCATTTTATGATCAGAGTTGGGGCTTCAGAAATCAGTCACATCTGTAAACAACTAAACATTATGATAACTCTTAAACATTATGGCCTAGTTGTAGCAAGTCTTGGTGTTTTCAATTGCGGTTTGCAATGTCGTTGCCAGATTTCAAATATTACTTTTGCTGCTTATTTTTTATCGTTTGCTTTGTTTATGTAGGGTCGAAAATACAGACTCGTCGCTACAATAACTCATCACGGGAGAGAGCCGTCAAAGGGGCATTATACAACTGATGCTCTCTATTCCAATGGTCAGTGGCTACGCTTTGATGATGCTTCGGTCACGGCAATTGGGACTGGTAAAGTATTGCATAACCAGGCATATGTCCTCATCTACAAACAAGTGTAAAACGACAGCTGGAACAAGTAAAATACTGCATGACCAGGCTTATGTCTTCGCTTACAAGCAATTGTGGAATAAGGTAACCCTGGAGTACTTAGTTTATGAGGTGTCACCACTTCTCTTGCCGAGGGGTCGATGTTTTAAACTTAGGTCAAGTTCCCATCCGATCCCCAATGCAAGTGAAAATGGCTGTAATAATTCTTTGAACTTGTCTGATTGCAGCAGTTTTCAGTTTTTGTTGTGATGTAATATATATTCATAGAGAGAGAGAGAGAGAGAGAGAGAGAGATAGAGAGGCCGCTGCCCCTAATTATATCAAGTGAATGTTTTGATATTAATTATCAATTATATCAAGTGAATGCTGCTTAACAGTGTTTAGTACTTAGTGCATAAGCATTCCTAAACAGGCCCTTAAACGTTTTTTTTTTTTGGCAAACTGAGAAATCCATTCCAGGACCAAGAGGCCAAAGCAAACACCGAAAGCCAGCACAAAGGCAAACACAAACAAACCACTAAGACACTGCAGAAGGGTACAACAATGAGGACGCAGCAGCAAAGTGAGGGAGTCGCCCTCTACACTGCCAAAGGAAGAAACTAATGAGGACAAGGTAAACCATCATTGTTCAAGACAAAAATCAACGAAGATGGGGGTCGATTGACCCAAACAACATTACACATCTCCAAATTACAAAACGACGCAAGAGAATCCGCCGCCATATTGGCCGATCTTGGGACCCAAGACCAGCGACAATTTTGGAAAGTTTCACCCAAATCCCAAGCATTTGCCAAGATAGGGAAAGCCTCCCAATTGCCATTCTGAAGAGACTTGGAAAGACATGAAATAGATTCCAGAGAATCAGATTAAAAAATGACTGAGCTAAAATTTAGGGAGACCGCTAACTCACAACCACAGAGCAGAGCCAAAGCCTCGGCCATCGCAACACAAGATGTAGAAATGTGATACCTCGCTGCAGCAATGAATTCCCCCCTTGCATCCTGAGCCACCACCGCAACAAACCTAGAATTATTCAACCTAGACCAGCTAGCATCCACATTCACTTTAACAAAAGTGGAGACAGAGGGGTCCATCTGCAAACCTGCTTGACCCGACCAAGTTCCACCGTCCTCGAGTTCTCAGGTACCAACCTAGCATTAAAGAACTCAGCAACAGAAATACTGATACCCAAAATTACCTTAGAGGGAATGATAGGGACCTTGTTAAAGACAAAGTCACAACGGGACTTCCATATATGCCAACACGTGAAAGCCACATAAGTCTGAACCCACTCTTTATTCGCCAAAGACCCCAAATTAGTAGTGAAGACAGAATGCAGCCAAACAACCCAGCTAGAGAAGCTCCTAAGATGGATATTGAACTTAAGAGCCCCACAAGACCAAATTGAATTGACCCATGGGCAGAGAAGAAAAAGATGCTCAATAGTTTCCTCCTGACAAAGACAGATTGGGCATATAGGGGTTGGAGAAGAACGTCTTCTAAACAGCACAACCATAGTTGATAAAGCATTGTGGAGAGAGTTTCAAAGAAATAGTCTAACCTTAGCCGGCACCTTGACCCTCCAAATTCCCTTCCACAGCATCTCCGGAACAGAACGAATGATGGGGGAACGATGATCTCTCAACGATAGGGATCGCAGTTGTAACCATAAATAACCCGACTTGACCGAATAACTGCCATTTCTGTTAGTCGCCCAAACCAATCGGTCATTCTTCCGAGGGTTCCCAATTGGGGTATCTCTAATTGCTGCATAATTCTTTGTTGACAAGAAGGGCAGGAGAAAATCAATGTCCCAGGTCTTGGAAATTGGGCAAATTAAAGAACTTACCTATGTGCCCCTAGTCACTGAAACACCACTCGAAGGAGAGGGATGTCCCGATGGTAACGTAGGCAGTCATCTATCAACCCACAGACGAACCTCCTCCCTACCCATAAACTGCCAATGAGCTCCCTTTTGAATCAATTCTTTTCCCACCAGAAGGCTTGTCCAAGTCCAAGAAGCGCGGCCGCCTTTGGTAGCATCCAGAAAGGAGCAATTTGAAAAATAACATGCCTTCATCACTTGAGCCCACAACGAGTCAGGTTCAACAATCAAACGCTAACACTGCTTGGCAAGGAAAGCATCATTGAAATCCTGGAAGTTTCTGAAACCCATGCCACCCACTTGCTTTGGTAAACCTATAGTTTCCCTAGAAACCCAATGAGTTTTCCATCTCCCACTAGCATCCTCCCACCAAAATTTAGCAATCAAAGCATCCAATTCCTTACAGAGGATAGCAGGAAACTTAAAGATATTCATTGGGTATGCGGGAATGGCTTGAACAACATCCTTGATCAACACTTATTTTCCCGCTTTGGATAACATGCTTTGCTTCCATCCTTGTAACTTCCCCACGATCCCGCCCTTCACATAAGCTAGTCCTTGTCTCTTCAAGCGACCCCAAATAGCAGGCACCCCCAAGTAGGTACCTGGCACAACAGTCATTCCCAAGATGTTTCCCAATTCTTCGGACAAAGTCGAAGGAATGTTGGTCTCGAAGAAAACACTAGATTTCTGCATATTAATTGCTTGTCCAGAGGTAGTGCAGTAATCCTTTAGAAGGTCAACCAAGTTATTACAATTTTTCCTATCCGCCTTAAGGAAGATTAACGTGTCATCTGCAAAAAAAGATGTGTGAGATGACCGGACCAGACACACTCAACTTCACCCCTTCCAGGCGTCTCCTTTTAACAGCCCCCTGAATCATTTTGGAAAAAACCCACCAGGAGAAATAAGTATGGCGATAGGGGATCTCCCTGGCGAAGACCACGAGAAGGAGCAAACTTCTCACTAGGTTGTCCATTCAGAATGACCGCAAAGTTAACTGAGGATACACAACCCATAATAAGCTTAATCCACAAAATCCCAAAGCCCATCCTTTCCATGACTGCATCCAGGAAGTCCCATTCCACCCTATCATAAGCCTTTTGCATATCAAGCTTAATACCAACCTCGAACCTACGCTTTGCTTTCCGAACTTTTTGAAAGTGAAACACCTCATAGGCTATTCCAATATTGTCTTGTATTTGTCTACCCCCAACAAACGCATTCTGCATAGGGGATATAATTTCTGTCAAGATAGGCTTTAATTGATTCACCAACACTTTGGATAAAATCTTGTAAGAATAGTTGCATAGACTTATGCGACACCATCTCAGGATTCTGCACCTTTGGAATCAAAACAATGTGGGTGGAGTTTAATTTGCTAGGACTGTCCTGCCCATGAATCAGAGATCGGACAAGACTGTTTACATCCCCCACAATGTTCTCCCAGAACGTATGATAAAACACCCCTTGAAAACCATCAGGGCTCGGAGCTTTCAGTCCACCCATATTAAGAGCTGCATCTTTGACCTCCTCTTCCAAGACTGGCGCCATAAGCATAGCATTTATCTCTTCTGTCACCGTCGGGGTTAAGCAGTTAAGAGTTTTCCCCCAGTTCTGAATCCCCCCAGACTTAAAAGTATTCATAAAATACTCGTCCACCAGCCTTTTAACCTGATTGGGGTTCTCCACCTAGTCACCATTTGTGTTTCTTATTTTCAGCACCTTGTTCCTTCTGCACCATTGAAACACGGTCTGATGGAAGAACTTGGTGTTAACATCTCCATCCTTTAACCATTTTACCCGAGATCTTTGTTGCCAAAAACTATTTTCCTGCGCCCAGAGGGCATCAATCAATCTAGACTTCTCTTTAATTTCCTCTCTATGAGCTCCCCAATTTTTTTGTAACTCCCCCAGTTGATCCAACATATATTCAATCTGACAGCCCCTCATCTTAAATTTATTTCGACTCCACCAGATAAGATGAGAATGGCAGTCATTAATCTTTTTTAGCCATCTCACTTGGGCACACCCCTCTTCCCGACAATCCCAACTCTTCCTCACTACTTCTTTGCACTCCACTTCCTTAGCCTAAAACACCTCAAACCGAAACAATTTCCTGCCCCTCCTAACTTCCGGTTCGGTTTGGATAATAATCGGCCAATGATCCGATCCCAAAACCGTCCCGTGAGTAACCGTCGTATTTGGCCAAAGATCTTGCCAATTCCGATTGCATAATCCCCTGTCCAGACGTTCTTCCACCAGTGATCCGTTTCTCGTGCCCCGCCAAGTAAAAGCTGGACCATTAAGCATTAAGCAAAAAGGCAATCTGGATGGCTGAAATTACTTTTTCGGAAAGTAATCAAACATTTCATTCAATGTTTTGGCATGTATTCTCACCTCTAACATTCTCTTTGTTAGAAAAGCAGCAATGTCGTTGAATACTGGCACGTGACCAACATGTGGATGAAATTGATCGAATTTAACTATGAGGGCTTAATTGGCTAATTTCAAATGATTCATGGGTTAATTTTTCAAAAAATTAATTCGTGAGGTCAATTTTAAATGTGGTAATAGTTCATAGACTCAAACAACAAGTTACCCTGATTGAAGACAAATAAATTATCTTTAACGCAATGTCAAGAGTGTGTTGATAACGTGTTGTGACCTATATTTAACTAAGAGGTGCGGTAGAGGGAGGGAGAGATAGAGAATAGGCTGGAGGAATTCTGTGTTTTATTCATCAGTCATTGTGCTTTTATTTATAGTAATGAGGAGGAGAGAAACTAGTTCTACAAGTAATACAAAGTTTAATAAGAAGGATGCCACTAAGTACTACGGTCTGGTGGTATTCCTCTTCACTTGGAAGTGAGAGGTCTTAAGTTCGAATCTCGTGGATGATGAATTCGATACCAAATTAGGTTGCCCATTTTGTGGCTTAGCCGAACTCCCCCTCCCCTTAGTGTAAAAATATCGATGTACTAAAAAAGAGTTTAAAAGAAAGATCTTCTAGATGCCGAAGGATTCCTAATATATCTCTACTTAGGATTTACCCAAACGCAATATATATTAGAATGTAGGGTAATTTTGTATAAAATCAATAAAAAGTTACAATATTGACAATAGATCAACAATATTTATGTTAATTATAAATAGATCAATAATGTATTATAATACTTAAATGCATTTAAAAATAAGCAATAATTACAAAATTTGCCACTAAAGCTGTCACCCACTTGAACTGACAAACTCTTTCTCATATTTTATACTTTGGAATAGGTCAATACGAATTCAGACATTGCAATGCAGTGTCAGTTTCCTGATTCTGTTTTTCACATTTGGATTCAGACCTAGTTCTGCTTTTTCCATCACTCATCGTGCGACTCTTGATTTTTACCTTTGGATTCATACACTGCAATGAAACGTTCGTTTCCTGGTTCATTTTTTACATTGGGATTCAGACACACTGCAATGTAGTGTCAGTTTCCTGATTCTGTTTTTCATATTTGGATTCAGACCTAGTTCTGCTTTTTCCATCACTCATCGTGCGACTCTTGATTTTTACATTTGGATTCAGACACTGCAATGAAACGTTTGTTTCTTGGTTCATTTTTTACATTTGGATTCAGACACACTGCAATGCAGTGGCTATTTCTTGGGGGTTTTTATTTATTTATATATTTATTTAAATTTGGATTCAAACATTGCAATACTGTCACAACCCGTCTCGAAATATTCAGTTTTAGCAATGTGAAATGACTATTTTGCCCTCGGACGTGTTGAGTGATTGTGTGATTTAAGTTTGGGAGTGAACTAATTCTTTAAGTCCTTATTATTTGGAACTAAAAAGGACTTGGTTGTTGGTTTTGGTGGGTGACCCACTTGTGCCACACACACACACACTTACTCTTTTCCTCTCCCGTGTTCTCTCTCCTTCCCTCACGTATGGACGAATGTCAAACCGACCATTTCGTGCACGGATCGACGTCAAGAAGGTAAGATTCGAACTCCTTGCAAGTATCTGAGTTCATATATACCATTTTTAAACCTTAAAACCTTCAAAATTTCATGCATTGTTCATGCACTAATTAATGTGAGGTTTTAGGAGTTTTTAAAGGCATAGGAAGCTTTAGATCGTCTTCACGAAGCTCGGAGAAGAAAAATGAAGTGATTTGGATGTCGGAAAGTTGAGATTCGATGAGTTACAGGTTTGGCAGGCATATCGAGGAGTTTTCCGGCGAATTCCGTGGGTTTTAGAGCTTTTAAAAGGTATAGTTGTGTTCTATCCATCCTAAGCTTCATTTTGGTTCAAGTTTCATGGAATTTGGATGAAAAACGACGGAGATATAAGGTTTAGAAAAATTTCCCAATTTCCGGCGCCGGCGACGGCGACGGTTGTCGGAGGTTTGAGGTTAGGGATGACGGAATATTCCAACGGCATTAGTTAACTTTAACGAATTCTGTTACTATTTAACGGAATATTCCTAACGCAGTTGGGTTTCCGTTAGGGTTCCCTGTGCGTGGCCGCGCGTGTTGCTGTGCCTTGGCTGGAGAGTGGCGGCGCGTGGGTGGTCGGAAATTTTTTCTAAAAATATAGGGATGTTCGTGAGGTTGTGTAGATCACGTTGGTATATTCAAACACCCCATTTGAGCATTGTATGAGAAGTTATTAGCTAGTTTTATCTATGTGCTTTAAATAACGTTTATTCAGTTAATTCGTATATAGGTGAGATTTATCCTGAGGACGAGCACGTTCAAGGGCGACTCAAGGGCTACAACCCTTCGACATACCAGTGAGTGGGCTTTTGGTTTTCAGTATATATTTATATACTTGATATTTTCCCAGAATATACATTTAAATGAGATTATGCCTTGAATGCCTTGCATATAAATTTATAATTCGTATATGAGTTGGTATATGATGCATGATATATATAATTATGGTGCTGTGGATGCATAGGTAAGCTTAGATGAGTTATGCATTGTGATGTGATTTAAAGTTGTGATTAATTGTGAAGCATAGCATTTATAAACTTGCACCTAGGGTGATTGTGATTTAGCTAGAGATATGGCACATGCCTGTTTATAATGTCACCTCCCGCACCATATGCTTATATCGGATCCAATTTAGGTGCACAGTCTTGTCGTACAGACCTTTACTATGGTTCCGACTCGAAGGTGACTAGCGATTTATCACCCAACTATTATGAGAGTGTAGTGTTGAGTATAATTATATTACACCCAATATTGTTGTACATACCTTTTGATTTGGTTTCGACTCTTGTGCAATATAGTGTTGTCTAGGTCATTAGAGTGACTCCGACTAGATTGACTATTGAGCTATGAATTCAGCCGTACAGACTTATGCAGGAGTTCCGGTTAATATGTTATATTTCTATGAAGTTATTCTCACCTGAATTACTTACTCTGTTATATCTTGGCATGGTATACATATGAATATGATTATGTGAAGTATGATTTGAATTGATATATTTACATATATATTTATGTATATGCTTATATTCTAATTCTGGGAAAATTATACATGTTTTACAGTGAGGGGTTAGAAATATTGATAAATGAAATGGTTTTGTAAAACATTTGTTTTGCCCACTCACGTTTTCTGTTTTACGCCCCTCCAGGTTTTAGGTAAGTTTGCTGTTGGTGGCCTTGAGGACTTCGGCAGTTCTGACATAATCAAATAATTGTAGGACATCTTATGGTACTGTATAATTAGTACTTGTCATATTGGATTGCACCTAGACTTGCTATGCTCTGATTATGAGTATTTACTTTTGTATCTTACTCCTAACACTTCTCGTTTATTAGTGCACTCTAGTAGCTTTCTGTTTTTATTTATTCATAACTATTATCTTTATCGCTTCCGCACTGTGCACAAGGCTACGTCACTCTCACGTGACGGCCAGCATGCCTCTATCCCGGTCGGGGTGTGTCAAATATAGTGTTAGTTTTCTAGTTCTATATATATATATATATATATTTTACATTTTGATTTAGACATTAAAATGCAGCGTTCATTTCCTAACTCTATTTTTTTTTTTTTGACATTTTGATTCAGACACTGCAATGCAGTGTCCGTTTTCTGGTTCTGTTTTTTTTTATGCATTATCTGATTTGGGCTTCAATTAAAACATGTTGAAAACCAATTTGTCTTTCGTTCTTCATCCCAAACCTCTAACCCAACAAAAAAAACCCAAAAAATCAACTTGCACGTTCCAAAAACTAGACCCAAATTGAAAATAAACTAATTTCATTTTTTCCCTTCTTTCTCCTTCCTTCATCGCTTTTCTCTGTGTAAAGTCAATCAACAACACTCTCCCCTCTTGATCTCTCATTGTTATTATGAACTCGATTGACAACCACTTGTCTAGCCAATGATCAATGAGATTAGCCATGAATTAATGAAATCAGTGGCAAATCGATGAGATATAATAGTTGAACAATAAATTTAGTGGCGGCGATGAGATTTTCGTGCCCATTGCTACAACCGAAGAGATTTTTATTGATGGCCTTTAAAGTATAGATTCATGGCTTGTATTGATTCATATATCAATGAGAGAGAGAAAGAGAGAGAGAGAGAGAGAGAGTGAGAGAGTGATTTTTATTGTTGGGTTTCAGTTATGGATTCATGGCTTGTATTGATTCATCAACGAGAGAGAGAGAGAGAGAGAGAGACATTTGGGTTATCTTCACGTACAAAAAAGAGAGGATTTTTTGGAGAGGTGATCATAAACCTTTATGTAATGTCCCTTCCCAATTTATTGTATATATTTAATCCCTGACTATGTAAAGTGACCATAATGCTCTCGAGGCTTAGTGACGTGGATTTACGTATATAGTTTTAAATTATTTTTCTCCCTGACGTAATTAAATCATACGTGTTGTTACGAGAGTGTTGGCACGAATTAGGGCTGAATCGGGTTTGTAGCAAAAATGTTACAAATGAATAAGTGGAATTTGGGTTGGTTTCTTTTTAGTTGGATCCAATTGCTTGAACCTTAAACATTGTAGCCCAATTAGGGCTTGAGACTTTTTTTTAAGGTGGCCAATATGTGACCACACACATATACACACGTGCCAAACCTCCCTCACCCTCTCCTTCTTTCTCGAACTTTCTCTTGTCCGTACGACCCGAGTTTTGCAACTTTCAAACACCATCCAAACCTCATGGATCAAACTCGAGATTTCTATAATCATACTCCTCTCAAGCTCTACAACCTTGTGGTACCATTTGTTAAGTGTGTTAGTTTCGAAAACCTGGGATTTAGAAACTCCGACGAAGAGCTAAAATAGCTTTAACGTGATCGAGGGTGATTCACTTGGTTTTGAGGCTTAGTAAGGTACTTACTCAACTTCCCTAGCATGTTATATTAGTTTTGGAGAAGTTTGGACGTCAAAATAAGCTCGATAGTGGGATTACAGGGTTAGTTGGTTTTTCCAAGGATTTTTCTGGCCATTTTCCGTTGGATTTTGGACTTTTGATAGGTAAGACTGTGTTCTCCTTGTTGAGAGCTTCAAATCCATGTAAAGTTCGTGAATTTTGGTTGAGATTTGAGGGAGATATTAAGATTT
Organism: Malus domestica; assembly: GCF_042453785.1. Lineage (NCBI taxonomy): Eukaryota > Viridiplantae > Streptophyta > Magnoliopsida > Rosales > Rosaceae > Malus > Malus domestica. The sequence continues at coordinate 35,263,105 of NC_091662.1, read as the reverse complement.
TAAAATTTTCCAAAAACTGGTGACGCATCGGCGATCTGCGCCAGAATCCGAAGAACCACCGAAGAAGGAAGAAGAATATTCCGTCAACTTTGACGGAATATACTAACGACGTCAGGTAACTTTAACAGAATATTCCCTAACGCTGTTAGGGAATCCGTTAGTGTGCCAAGCACGTGCCTGCGTGTGGCCGGCGCGTAAGGGCGCGTGGTACATCGGAAAATTATTCTAAAAATATGGGGATTGTCACACCCTGATCTCAACATACGTCCAGGATCGATACGTGACGTCACTAAAAACCCGTATCTCTAACATACCCTGCCTCCGGGAAAAGGCAAAACATAACTTAAGATCCAACTACGCAATAATTCTTCATAGACTGTATGGCCGCATCTAACATCTTCGTTAGACTGCCTACGTACCCTAAATAAGGATCAAGTCATTCGTAGTTCATTTCTTCACTACACTCGAACATTCCTCACATAAATCGTTATGTTCCAACAATATACCACAATGCATATCATGCAATATTTCAAAGAACAAACGACGAAGCACAATCATATTCTCTAGCCATATTTATCAACAAGTCTAATCACAACAATAACAATGATATCCCACATGACGAATAACATTTCCACTCCATCTATCACATAAATCATCATGTTTCCCACATAAAATCACCATTTATAGCGTGTAACATATTAAAGAATTAACAATGCACAATATTATTCTCTAGAAACATTGATCAACTAAAATAATCATAATAACAACACTCATATCCAACGTCATTCCACAATCCAGTCAATTAATCAATTCATGAATCAAAGATGCACAATCTTAGCATTTAATTACGTTAATCAAACAATGCAATAACAAAACATTTCACGAATTTACCCAAGGAACTCTATATAATTCTCCACTTGGATTATGAATAATAACATGGTAATTCTAATTTGTATTCACAAGATCTTTTGTGGGTAATTCCCATTCACTCAAATTTAGGATTCTAAGATAACTTTACGGAAATTTACAAGAGCAAGGATTCTGGACCACTCAACGAAATCCAACAACATCAGGTTCCGGACCACTCAACGGAACCAAAATATCAAGCAGTTTCTCGTAATCTACCTAGACCTATCACATGTAAAGTCAACGCCTACATTATGGGAATAGTACACTGGCAAATAAGGCATTCAGATAAACTGCGAGGCTCGGGTGAGTGACAATAATACAAGTAAGTGATATTCAATAGAAACAGACCATCGATCACAATCTATAAACATTAAGTATAGAATCATGCTTTATGAAATCATAATCAAGTCGTTGAAAACTCCGAATGAGTCACCCAGACATCCAACGGCTTTTCTAATTCAAACCACAAGATTCTTAAAATCCATCATTCATATGTACATTAAAAACTAGGGCTAGAGGGATGCAGTTCGGCTGAAGCCTACATAAGTAACCAAACACGAAGTCGCCCCCTAACGCAGATTAACCAAGCAGAGCAACCCTTGAGAAAGTAACCAAGTAGGAAATGACCCCTCAATGCGGATTAACCAAGCAGAGTCACTCCTACAGTTGTTAGGAAATGATCACCCAATGCGGATTAACCAAGCATGATCACTCCTAAGCATACATGGCCATAAGGATCGCCCAACGCGGATTAACCAAGTGCGATCCACATATAGTATGGTCCCCCAATGCGGATTAACCAAGCAGGACCACTTGACCCCCCAATGCGGATTAACCAAGCAGGGTCAAGATAATCAGGTAGGTAGTAACCCCCCAACGCAGATTAACCAAGTAGAGTCACACCTACAGAACTGTTAGGCAGTGATCACCCCTAAGTATAAATGGTCATAAGGATCGCCCAACGTGGATTAACCAAACGCGATCCACATATAGTATGGTCCCCCAATGCAGATTAACCAAGCAGGACCATCACCATCCATGTACCACTACTACATGGTGTAGGAAATTCAACACACAACTTACCCACAACTCAACCCCTATGGGTTACAACGTAGTCACTACACCATCAACTTCTCATGGCCACCAACTAATACATCACACAATCATATAAATTCTACAGAATACTTCTAATAGGATTCTAAGATCACATAGTCATAGCATTTATCATACTTATCATTCACATTGCTAAAAAGAGATAATTAAACACACATATATCACAACTATCATCAGTACACAAGCCAAATCATGTTTCATAAACATAGGTTTATGGCTAAATATATAAAAGTCACATTTCAATAGAAATCACACTTAGAAAACCAATTCATATTCACAACGGATACTAATATAAGAATTTAAGGTAATAACCCTACCCCATATATTTAAGTCACTCTTTAACCAATGTGGGTCCACTAGACTTCATTTAGTCTCATGTAGTACCAATTTTAGTATCCAGAACGTTTCGGAACATGTTGACCCAAAAGTCAACTCTCGGTCAACGGTAGGGTTTGCAACTCCACGTAATTCGATCCGAAAGATCTGCCCATCGGGTTTTGGATCCGTAACTTCTTAGGGTCTTCATTATTCTCATAGAACAACATACTAAATTCTCATCGAGATTCGACGATCAGATCTTCGCCAATTACTACAATTAGGTGGCTGTCAACAATTTATTTTACGAACTTAGAAATTCAATTCATAAATATCCGTATGTCGGATTCCTGATCCGTTAGTTCCTAAAATCCTCAAATATTACGTATTAAAGTTTGGTGATGATCCAATGGTCGGATCGTCGATTCATATTTTGATTAAGTAATGTCTCACAGTGAAAATTAGGTTCAAACGATCAAACCACGTCATACGAATATTAAACACAAAATCAGGACATCTAGTTGAACTTAGAAAGGTATCGTCGGCCCACTGGCCACGCGCCACCGCGAGTGGCGGTTTTCGGCAAACGGAAACCTAAATTTCCGACTAACTCCAAAAATTACCAAATTTCACAGAACTATAGATATCAATGAGTATAGCAAGTTTCATACCTGTAGCCAAGTCCAATTTGGCCGGGAAAAGCCCCAAATTCGCTCAAACCCGCTGAAAACCCTAAGATAGGTGTTCTTCGATTCGACTTCCTCGATGTTCCAACGCCCCTACAACTGATTGGGTCTTGTTCCTGGGTCCAAGGGGAATTGATTAAGGGTGGTGGTAGGTGGTGTAACTTGCCGGAACGATGGAATCACCGTCGAGCACCTCCGGTGCTCCAGTGAAATTCTACACGAAATTGGACCTTAAACCTTTCAAAATGGAAGATAGGAAGTTACTGAGAGGTTTGCAGGAGTTGGATGGTCTTGATTCAACAGAAAAAATGGCGGATTCACCAGAATTAAGCTGGGTTACATGGGTCACGGGAAATGAGGGGGGAATTCCCTTCCCTCCCTTTTGTCTGATCCTCTCCCTTTTTTTTTTCTTTTTCTTTTTAAATTGGTCCCTCACTCTCTTATCTCATTGGTCCCTTTCCCACAAGGTGTGAGTTTTAAATAAATTTAAAATCTATAATTTAGTAACGATTTCAAATGTCCATAACTATACCGTTAAAACCTGGACTCCTAAATGGCTTTCGCCTATGTGCTCGTGGTTTCAAGATCTACTCGAAAACGTTACTTGTGACCTCGAAAGGTCAACGAATCTTAAAGATTAATTACGAAAATTCAGACCTGATAACTATTCGATTTAATTCCCAAAATTTACGGAATTAAAATTAAGTAATAAAAATAATGTAAACGTGAAATACGAATTTAAATTATGAGATGCATAATGAATAGTGAAATTCCGGGGACGGGATTTCACAGGGATGCTCGTGGTGTTGAGTAGGCTACGATGGTATATTCAAATACCCCAATTGAGTAACGTATGAGAAGTTATTACATGGTTTTGGTTATGTGCTTAAAATTAATGTTAAATTAGTTGTTTCACATATAGGTGAGACGTTTCCGGAGGACGAGCGCGGCCAAGCAAGACTCGAGGGTTACGACCCTGCTACATACCAGTAAATGGGCTTTTGATTATATATATATATATATATATATATACGTATATATGCTTTACATTTTCCTAGAAACTATTTTGAAACGAGCGTATTCTTTTAAGTGCCATGTCATGCTTGCTTTTCATTTTATTATATGCATTGGTATGTATATGCAAACTATTGTATGACGTTGCGGAGGCCAAGTAAGTTTCAGGTGAGTACTGTATGATGTTAGTGGTTGCATTGGTTACGGTTATATATAGAGGCATGTAAAGCTCATTATCCTGCACCCCGGTGTTAGTGCTCCCACCCATGGCCAGAGCATAGTCCTTTATGTGATGTTCACCTCCTGCAACGCACGCTCACCTTGGATCTAAGTTTGGTGCACAGCCCTGTCGTACATACCACATTAGGTGGTTCCGACTCGTAGGTGACTCGCGATTATTCGCACAGCCTTCACGTGATCGTAGCACTTGAGCGTACTTATTTACACCCAGTTTTGTCGTACAGACCACAATAAGTGGTTCCAACTCGTGTGCAGACATATTTGATGAGCTATAGATTCAGCCTTACAGGTCACGTTAGGTGACTCCAGCTGGCATATCATTTATATTGATTTATTTCACCTGATTTACTTATTTCATTGCTGAGATACTTGACATGGCATATACTCGGTTTCCATTACTCTCGAACATGATTTCTACATACGTATGTATTACTATTTTCTGAGAAATTATACGGGTTTTACGGTGAGGGGTTATTATTTTTGGAAAGTGAAATGGTTTTAAAAAACTTTGTTTTTGCCCACTCACGTTTTCTGTTTTGCGCCCCTCCAGGTTCTAGTTAGAAGTTCGTATTGGTGGCTTACGAGGACTTTACGGTGGTTCTGACAGACTTCAAATAATGTAGGGATTTCTTTCGTGCCTTGTATAATTCTTACCTAGCTGGCTGGACTGTATCTAGGTTACCTATGCCCTGAATATGTGCATCTACACTTTAAATACCTTCACTCACACTTATATACTTGTCTAGTGTAAGTTAGCTAGTTTGGTTTTTATTTACTCACATTTTCATATCACTATCACTTCCGCACTGCGCACATGGCTACATCATCCTTACGTGACTGCCAGCATGCCTCGATTTAGGTCAGGGTGTGTTATTTATATGATTTAATTTGGAGCAAAAAAGTAATTTTATAACTATTTATATGGGCTTGAAACCCATGTAACATTCCTCATTGACCTATGTCTAATTAACAAAAATATTTCATTGATTAAGTCCAAAATAAAAATTGACCATTGATATATGGTTCATTAGTAAAATTTTTATTGACCATTTACTAAATATGTCACAACATTTTGGGTGTTTGATAATTAGTTTTTCTTTATTTTCAGTAAAATGCGTTTATGAGCATAACTATTTAATACTTTTTAAGTATTTGTAAACGGGCCCTTAAACGTAAGCAAAGCAACACGGCAATCCGGATGGCTGTAATCCCTTATTACGAAAGCAGTCAAATATGGATGGCTGTAATCCCTTATTGGGAAAGTAGTCAAATATTTTGGGCAATGCATTTTAAAACAAGCAAATCGAAATTCGAAAGCCAAATAAAATATTCAAATTCTAAATGCAGAATTTATCTGAAAGGTGCTGCCAAATGTGCCCAACCCAGCCTGCTTTGTTTCAACTTGAGCAGTGGTTCCTTTGCTCTAAAAGGTGCTTCTGCAGGAAAGTTTTTTTAATGTGACTGTCACATAAGATGGTATACCATAAGTTTTTATAGAAATAGTGGGTTATATGTGTTAAAAGGTTAATAACTTAAAAATTAAAATTTTTTACCATTTACATAAAAACACATGATACATCATCCATATTTCCGTCATAACTAAAATTTTCTCCTTCTGCAACTATCAGTAAAAGATGCTTCTGCGGCTTTGATTAGTTGATTTTTCCACTAATAGTTGTAGGATGGTCCAAATTAGAGAGCAGTTTATAATTAATTAATCTAAAAGACAAAATTGAAGTGATCAAAACATCACCTTAATGTTTGGGTGAACATAATAAGGCTCTACTTTAAAAAAGATGTTTGTCGCTTTAGCTGGTAGTTTCCTTCCGCATAATTATCTTAATCACTTCAGGATTTTTCAATGTACTCAGAACAAGAGGATATCACATGTTACAACATAAATGGAAGAATATTAGGAAATTAATATTACTCTAAAGTGGGATATATCAATTCTGTTGTCTACTTATATATTATAACACACGATGTACCACTTTTTGTTCTGAGTGCACATAAAAGGATTTTGTCCAAATGGTCGCTGTACTATTTTAGCGACGAACGAAGGCAACATATAATGTCGTAGTACTGTAGCAACGAAGGCAGGATATAATATGACGTGGTGTTTATGTTATGTACGTTTTGAGAGCCCCACCCTAACTGGTGGTTGAACCAAGAAATTTGGTGGTTCTGGTTCGACAAGCGGAGTAGCTGCTATTCAGGCTGGTATTGTGACTGCGAGCAAATCCATAAAGATAAAGACACTTTCAAAGATAATGATATTGCACTTGATGCGTTTTGGTTATGGAAGTCAAGGAAGTACTAAGCTGCAAGCCTGTGCATTTTCCACTTGAATTGGTGTGGGCCGTGAATTGCTTGTTTCTCCAAATACTGAGGTGATGCTCTGTTATATCTAATCAAACTTTTTTCTGTAAGCTTTGATCTGTGACCCTTATTTCTTCTTGATGAACGACCTGTCCGTAGCTGTCTAGTGTGTGTATTCTTTACTTCACCTTCTGGCATTGCATGAGCAGAGTTGGGAGAAATCAGTCACATCTGTAAACAACTAAACATTATGATAACTCTAAACCTCACCCGAGGAAAAGAAGATAAGAAATACTGAATTTGACCTACGGCCTAGGTATAGCAAGTCTTGGTGTTTTCAATTGCGGTTTGCAATGTCGTAGCCCGATTTCAAATATTAATTTTGGTGCTTATTTTTTGTCTTTTGCTTTGTTTATGTAGGGTCGAAAATATAAACTCGTTGCTACAATAACTCATCACGGGAGAGAGCCGTCAAAGGTAACTCATCACGGGAGAGCCGTCAAAGGGGCATTATACAACTGATGCTCTCTATGCCAATGGTCAGTGGCTACGCTTTGATGATGCTTCGGTCACGGCAATTGGGACTGGTAAAGTATTGCATGACCAGGCATATGTCCTCATCTACAAACAAGTGTAAAACAACAGCTGGAACAAGTAAAATACTGCATGACCAGGTTTATGTCTTCGCTTACAAGCAATTGTGGAAGAAGGTAACCATGGAGTACTTAGTTTATGATGTGAGATCTCACATCATCCAGGAGAGAGGAGGTGATGTGCCTTATATGTACATACCCACCTCCTTATAGTAAGACACGTTTTGGGTGGAAACCCAAGAACAAATCCGTGAGGGCGTGACCCAAAGCGAACTATATCTTACTATGCAGACTGAGATGTGACAATTTGGTATCAGAGCCACTCCCCGGTCTAAAGTGTGCCAACGAGGGCGTCGGGCCCCTAAGGGGGGGTGGATTGTGAGATCCCACATTGCCCGGGGAGAGGAGGTGATGTGCCTTATATGTGCATGTCTACCTCCCTATAGTAAGACGCGTTTTGGGTGGAAACCCAAGAACAAATCTGTAACATCCCATATCGACCAACAGAGAGGGGGTGATGTGCCTTATATGTATATGCCCACCTCCCTATAGCACGAGGCCTTTTGGGAACTCGCTGGCTTTGGATTCCATCGAAACTTCGAAGTTAAGCGGGTTTGGGCGTGAGCATTTCGAGGAGGAGTAACCCATTGGGAAGTTCTCGTGTGAGTTCCCAGAAACAAAACTATGAAGGCGTGGTTGGGGCTCAAAGCAGATAATATCGTGCTACGGCAGAGCCGAGACTAGGATGTGTCAAAATCCGTGAAGGCGTGACCCAAAACCGACAATATATTACTATGTGGACTGGGATGTGACATATGAGATGTCACTACATCTCTTGCCGAGGGGTCGATGTTGTTAACTTCGGTCAAGTTCCCATCCGATCACCAATGCAAGTGAAAATGGCTGTAACAATTCTTTGAAGTTGTCTGATTGCAGCAGTTTTCAGTTTTGTTGTGATGTAATATATTTATAGAGAGAAAGAGATAAAGAGGCCGCTGCCCCTAATTATATCAAGTGAATGTTTTGATATTAATTATCAATTATATCAAATGAATGCTGCTTAACAGCGTTTATGAGCATAAGTAGTTATGTACTAAGCATTCCTAAACAGGCCCTTAAACGTAAGTATAAAGCAAAAAGGCAATCTGGATGGCTGAAATTACTTGTTCGGAAAGCAATCAAACATTTTATGCAATATTTTGGCATGTATTCTCACTTCTAACATTCTCCTTGTTAGGAAAGCAATAAAACATTTTGTGCAATGTCGTTGAATACTGGCACGTGACTAACACGTGATTCACTCTTGAGAGTAAAGTTGTGTCAGTATTTGGCAGCAAAGTTGATGAAATTTATCGAATCTAACCGTGAAGGGTTATTGGTTAAATTTCAAATAGTTCACGGGTTAATTTTTCAAAAAGTTAATTCATGAGGTCAATTTAAGATGTGGTAATAGTTCATAGAGTCAAACAATAATTTACCCTAATTGAAGACGAATAAATTATCTTTAACACAACGTTAAGAGCGTGTTGATAATGTGTTGTTGCCTATATTTAACTGAAAGGTGCAGCAAACGGAGGGAGAGATGGAGAATAGGCTTGAGGAATTCTGTCTTATTCCTTAGTCATTGTGCCTTTATTTATAGTAAGGGTTTTTGTCACATATGATCCCTGAGATTAATCAAACTCATCATTTTAGTCCCTCATTTTCAAAATCAATCAATGTCGTCCCTGACATTCAGTACCCCACATCAATTTGGTCCTTCCGTTAAGATTCCATCAACTATTCTGTTAGTTTTTATGTAGGACCCACAAATCCAATGGAATTGTGACACGTGAATTACACAAAATAAAGGTTTTTATCGCAAATGGTCACTGACATTGATCTAACTCCTCGTTTTAATCCCTAAGTTTCAAAATTCGATAAATTTGGTCCATAACTTTCACTACCACACATCAATTTAGTCCTTCCATTAAAATTTCATCAATATTTTTCGTTTGTGTCTTATTCCTCAATCTTTGTGCCTCTATTTATAGTAATAAGGAGGAGGGAAACTTGCTCTCCAAGTAATACAAAGTTTAATCGAAAAGATCTTTTAGATCCTAAAGGATTCCTAATATATCTCTACTTAGGGTTTACACCAACACAATATGTACTAGAATGTATGTCACAACATTTTAGGTATTTTATAAATATTTTTTCTACATTTTTAATAAAATGCATTTATGAGTGTAAGTATTTAATACTTAAGTATTTGTAAGAGCAACTCCACCCTTGGAGCCCTTCCCCCAAGCAATCCACTATTCAATCCACCATGTGAACAGTAACTGCCATAATGAACAGTAACTGCCTTTTGCATCTCCACCATTGCACTTGAATAGCCCTGGCAATAGGCAATAAAATATTATTAATTTTTTTTTTACAAAATAATACTAAATAAATTTATTTGTAATTTCGGATAAGATATTTTAAATCATTCTCGTTGCGCCACGTGTCATTTACCCAAAACGACTATTATTGGTCATATAGATTTCGATAAGATTTTTATCCGATGTCATCGTGCCACGTGTCGTTATCTTTTCAGAATCTTTGAGGATAGATTTCGATCATATTTTAAATCGTTCTCGTTGCGCCACGTGTCATTATCCGAAAAGATAATTATTAGTGATGGATTTTGATAAGATTTTTATCCAATGCCTCATGCCACGTATCGTTATCTTTTCAGAATCTTTTAGATAGATTTCGATCATATTTTTTAACGAATGACAACATGCCACGTGGCACTATCTACAACCTAATCATTTCAGAATCCTCCATATAATTCATCATCAATCCTTTTAAATCTCACACCAATTTTCTCAATATCTCTATCATTATTCATAGTTTCTGCTTCCTTCTTTACCAAATCAAAATCTGTATCATTATTCAGAATCCTCCATACAATGTCTTCTTCTTCAAGCATGATGTGGGAAATCGATCAAGAAGAGGAAGAATTGTTTAACCAATCTAAAGGAATGTTCAATCTCCATATAGCCCAAAATGAGAATGAAGATGATGAGGAACGGAGAAGGAGAGATGACGAAGCAAGAATGGCCAGAGACTCACATTCCCGTCGAGTCATCCAAGTTGTGGCTCAGATATACAGGCCCACCCGTTCCGGAAACCTTGATAGAAGTAGGCAACAACGAGGTGTGGAGCTGTTGGACGATTATTTTGTCCATAATAGTGCATTTCCTGATACGTACTTTAGACGTTGTTTTAGAATGGAACGACATTTGTTCAAAAAAATCATGATTGTGGTTTGCAACCATGATTCTTACTTTGTGAAAAAGAAGGATGCTTGTGGTGCTATGGGTCTCATTCCCGAGCAAATAATTACTGATGCGCTGTAGATGCTTGCGTATGGAGCATCTACAGACCAAGTGGATGAGATAGCGAAGATAGGGAAATCAACCATTCTTGAGTCCCTAATGAGGTTTTGTGGAGCAATCGAATCTATCTACACCGCAGAGTACCTCCGGAAACCTACTCACATGGACTTGGAAAGGCTTCTAAAGAAGGCAGATATGCGAGGTTTTCCTAGGATGATTGGGAGCACTGATTGCATGCATTGGACGTGGAAAAATTGTCCAAGTGCATGGCAAGGCGCTTATGGAGACAGAAAATGAGCAAAAAGTATCATTTTGGAGGCGGTGGCATCTTTTGATACATGGATTTGGCATGCCTTTTTTGGGGTTCTAGGAGCTCGAAATGACCTCAACGTCCATGCTCAATCCCCAGTGTTCAACGATGTCTTGCAAGGAAAGGCACCAAAAGTCACGTATGAGGTCAACATACGTATGTACGACGGGCCATACTACCTAGCTGACGACATTTACCCAAGGTGGTCAACATTTGTCAAAATAGTGCCACGTCCGCGAAGTGCAAAGGAAAAACATTTTGCAAGCTGTCAAGAGGGGTGTAGGAAGGATGTGGAGCGTTGTTTCAGTATCCTCCAAGCTCGCTGGGCGATCGTCAGTGGTGATACCAGATTGTTTGATGTAGAGTCACTTCGATCCATCATGATGACGTGCATCATTCTTCACAACATGATTGTGGAAGATGAGTACGATTATGAAGCCGTTGATGAATATGAGCCAGACACGATAAACAATTCAAGAACACATATATATTGTGCTCATGACGCCACCGATGAGCCCGTGCAACATGAGCCATTAGAAAGGGATGGATGTTACAATGAAAGGGTCATTCAACGATATACTGCATTTCAAAGGCCAGACATGCACAATGCTCAGTAAAATGACTTAATAGAGCATCAGTGTGCATTGAAACAAGTTGAAGATAATTAAGTTCATTTAATGTGTTTTTTATTATTTGGTATGTTTATGTAATTTTATTTGGTGTGTTTTATTTTAGTTCATTTAGTGATGTTTTTATTATTTGGTGTGTTTATGTAATTTTATTTGGTGTGTTTTATTTTAGTGAGTTTTTTATTATTTGGTGTGTTTATGTAATTTTATTTGGTGCGTTTTATTTTAGTTCATTTCGTGAGTTTTTTATTTGGTATGTTTATGTCATTTGAATAAAAATTCTCTTATAGTATAAATATATTACCATATTAAATAAATTTACTCTCACTTTAAATAAAGTACTAAATTCAATAAATTGGAAACAACATAATAAAATACTCAATTCAATAAATAATAAATTACAACCCAAGGTGATTGGAAAACTATGGGCTCTGATTACAAAAAGTACTCTAATCATCATCACTTAACTAATTTGTGGTGCTAGGATAATCTTCTCTTGTCGTGCTAGGACCATCTCCTCTTGCTCTTGCTTCTCTTGCACGCCTCCTACGCACCACATCCTCTTTCTCCGACTTCCAAAAATATTTAGAATTTGGAGACTTCCCTTCTAAAGGCGTGTTCATAATCTCACGATCTCGTTGAACCATTCTTTCTTCTCTAACCAGTTCCCTTTCTTGCCTAAGTAGCTCTCTTTCTCTCTGATTAGCTTGAAATTCTCTCTCAACAGCTGCAGCTTTTGCCTCATCTCTAGCCTTATAGCCTTAAATTTCGCCATTTCCCGTGCCAAAGTCAATTCATTGTGGCGAGTAAGTTCTTCCATGTACTTTGCATAATCATGCTTGGAAGAACTTCCTTTTCTCTTTGAAGCCTTCTTACCTTGAGGCCTAATTGGATAACGGGTCGAACCCGAAGCTTGTTTGGGGATGGACGTTTCGGGCACTTCTTATGCATCATCTTCATGCGAGCCATTATCAGGTGTAGAGTATAGCGGGGTGCTGTTCATGACAACTTCTTGACCGACATGCACAACTCTGAATTTAGGACAATCTTTGACAATATTCCAACATTCCCACCGGTTGAATGATTTATTTTTTTATTTTGGTTTTGGTTTTGGCATCATACCAAGCTTGTGCTTGAATTAGCTACACAATGGGGGAGAAGAAATAATTATAATCAAACTAGGTAACAAATAAATAATACAAAAAAATAATTATAATTAAAGTAGGTAACAAATAAATAATACAAACAAATAATTATAATTAAAATAGGTAATAAATAAATAATACAAACAAATAATTATAATTAAAGTAGGTAACAAATAAATAATACAAACAAATAATTATAATGTAAATTTGGGTATAGTACAAACAAATAAATAATATATTGTTACCTGATCCGTGTAATTTTCCCCACTTCGAAGATTACTACTAGCTTGTGCCAATGCGTCTCTCCAAATAGTAAACGATTGGCTAAGTAATTTCCAACGACTAGACATCAATTTTTTGGTTCTACTCCCACCCATTTTCTCAAGATAATTGGTATGAATAAGACTCCACATTTCTCGCAACTGCATCTCATTACCCGTACGCGAACTATAAGTAACTTCAACCCAGCTAGTACACAATGCAATATCTTCAAGAGACGTCCAATTCGTACCTGCATCAGTAGTCATTTTGTTGAAAAAAATTAGATTGAAACTTTGAGAGAAGGATAGGAATGTGATTGAAAGTAGTTGAGAACATATGAAGTTGTGGTGTAAGGTTGATGATAATGAGAAGGTATTTATAGAAAAGTAGAAACATTTTTTTTTAATTTTTAGATATTTTTTTTCGGATTTTGTACAATTTTTAAATTTTTTTTATTCAAATAATTAATCTCTGCATTTGGATTTAAAAAAAATTAAATTCCAACACTCCAAATTGTGCCACGTGTCACAACGGTAACTTTTCTTAATTTTAAAACTATTTTTTTTAATTTATAAAGCATATTAATATCAACCGTTGATCTCAGATCGAATGGTTGATATTAAATCAGTTTTTTATTACCGTTTCAAATCGGACGGCACATATTAAAGAGCCGTTAAGATCGAACGGACCATGGGAAGCCACGTGGCTTCCCAACGGTCACCTGCATTTCCTGGCGCGCGGGCCATGTACCCTGTAAACTTGTTGGTTGACGCACCCCCACTCGCGAGCGAGGGGCACGTGCCTGACAAAAAAAAAAAAAAAAAGCACCGACGCCAAGCCTGGCATCAGGTTGACATCACACACACCTCGGGCTGCAGGGCTGTCAATTCTCCACGAGCCTGGCCCTCGGACTTCCCACCTTCACTCGGGCTGCCCAACGCTGGAGGCCTATCCACCGGCCCTCGGGCCCTTTCCCTTCGCCCGTCCCCCGAGCAACCACCAAGGGTGGAGTTGCTCTAAGGGGGCCCTTAAACGTAAGCATGAAGCAACAAGGCAATCTGGATGGCTGTAATCCCTTATTAGGAAAGCAGTCAAACATTTTTGTGCAATGCATTTTAAAACAAGCAAATCGAAATTCGAAAGCCAAATAAAATAATTAAATTCCAAAAGCAAAATTCATCTGAAAGGTGCTTCTGCCAAAATTGCCCAACCCAGCCACAGCCAGTTGCTTTGCTTCAACTTGAGCAGTGGTCCCTTTGCTCCAAAAGGTGCTTCTGCAGCTATCAATAAAAGGAGCTTCTGCAGCTTTGATTAGTTGATTTTTCCACTAATAGTTGTAGGATGGTCCAAATTAGAGAGCTGTTTATAATTAATTAATCTTAAAAAAAAAACAAAATTGAAGTGATCCAAACATCACCTTAATTGTTTGGGTGAACATAATAAAGCTCTACTTTAAAAAAATGTTTGTCGCTTTAGCTGGTAGTTTCCTTCGGGAAGAGATCCCCTCCTGATCTCTCCCATCAAATCTTAGGGCTCCGGAGATCCGGATCTTTGAAATTTGATCAAACAGCTACAATTATTATAACTTTAGAAGGGTCCCCTGATTGTAGCCGTTGGATCAAATTTTAAGGGACCGGATCTCTGGATCCCTAGGATTTGGTGGGAGAGATCCGGAGGGGATCTCTTTCTGTTTCCTTCCGCATTAATCAATTATCTTAATCACTTTAGGGATTTTTCAGCATACTCGAAACAAAAGACAGTACATCACATGTTATTACATAAGTTGATAGACATTCGAAAATTAATATATCCTAAAGTGGGATATATGAACTCCGTTGTCTACTAATATATTATAGCACATGGGGTACTACTTTATATTCAAGTACACCCTCGTCCAAACGGTTGTTGTACTACTTTAACAACGAACGAAGGCAACATATAATGTCGTAGTATTGTAGCAACGAAGGCAGGAGATAATATGAAGTGTTGCTTGTGTTATGTACGTTTTGGGAGGCCCTCCCCAAGTGGTGGTTGAACCAAGAAATTTGGTGGTTCGGGTTCGACAACCGGAGTAGCTGCTCTTCAGACGAGCTCAAATAATTTTATTATTTTGTTTTCTTTTATTTGGTATAAAAAATGAATGAAATTATAGAAGCATAAAAATAATGAAATCATAGAGGCATTACTTCCATTATTAAAGCTTGAATTTTTTAAATGTAAATTCGTTTCTACCCACGGTTAGCAATGATGGCTAACGATGGCGTTTATGGGGCACGATAGATTGGGGCACGATAGATTCTCTCTTGCAATTAATACATAGTTCTAGTGGCATCACATGCTCAATAGATATTTGATACATAGTGGATTGGTTACATACGAGCATCTCTCATTTGGTAGGGTAAATGGGCTCGGATCTCGGCCACTAGCAGCTAGGGACCCGGAATCGATAAAGCAGATCCTAGCTTAAAAATGCACATGATAGGATAGTTTACATATTTATTCACTATTCAACAACATCTATGAAGAAGAATAACAAGTAAGAGATCAAATTCCATTACATCAATACATCATCATTCTATTTTTCGGTGCCAATGATGCAGCGTTGTGTAATTTTTTTTTTTTCACATAATATTCTATTATTCGCACGAAACACCACATTAACAGTGTACCTATATAATAGAAGCTCTTCTCCATAAGTTGGGGTTGTCAAGTTTTGTGAAAAGCCATCAGAATGTCTTTCTTTGTGTTGCTCAATCTCCTAATTAAATGTCTTTTAGTCCATGCACCTTCAACGACATTCACTTCTTTTTGTTGGACGATAATTGCAATGCATTAATGTTTGTTTTAGAATAATTAATTAGATTAAGCATAGAACTATAAAATATGTGATTAACAAAGAAATAGTCATGTGGAAGACATGACGAATCTATATAATGCAAATCTAGAAAGGAAGAACTTAAAAAGAAAAATCATTTACGTATGATATAAGCTGGATAATGTAACATGTTATGTTCTCTTATTTAATGTACCACAAACACAATTGACAACACGTAGAATACCAAATTTCACTGATTAAGAGAAGAATATGTGTGAGGTTGGAAACACCCCCAAAAGTGAAAGAATAGATATCTTTTGGCTCTTATGCCAAGCAAACTGTTTATCGAGTGGGGATTTGGGAATTAAACATCTCTTCAGTATTTTATGTTGGTGATCTAGCTCTGCCTGCCATATTCTCAGACTGTCAGTGTCTCTCAAGATTCATCTCATAAGAATTCAGCCTGTCTTCCACATGATAGAAACTCTTTTGTAACTAAAGAAATCATGTGGCAGGTATGTATTGGATGAGTAGTAGAACTTCTTAACTGCGTGGAAAATATTTATTGAACTGTTCATACCGTTAAGATTATGTCTCAGTTGTAAGAGAGTTTATCTCCTTCAGCAGACGAGCAACACACTTTTGAAAATGTGACAAACATCTATTGAACTATTGATAGTAGTTCTTTAGGAGCAACTTAAAAATTGCAACACAAATGATCACATATGTAACTACAAAGAGTATCATTGACTTCAAAACTTGTTAAACCATAAAAATCCTAATTACAATTGATTGGAAATTTATCCCTAGAACTTTATACACAAATCTCTGAAACAAAGTTAAACAAAAATAAAAAATATACAAGTAAATTATGTTACAACAAAAACACAAGCCCAAAACCAAACTCCAAAACATTTGAGGCTTAAAATTTGCCCTCTCTAGCTCGGTAAACTCTTTAATCTTTCTGAAACTATGAACAAGTCCCTCTATCTTGTCACAAAACAATGGGAAATTCCTCTGAACTTTTTGCTGAATTGGTATCTTCCTCTCTGGTTTTAGAGGGTTTTGCAACCCACCAAACTCTCAAGCTCTTATCAAGTCCTCCACTATACAACATGAATCCACCGCCGACATTATATGTTGCTGCCTGCAAGCACTTCACTGGCCCTTCATGGCCGCTAATCACCCCAAATTTACAAAGCTTACCAAAAGCCTCCATCTTCCAAATGCCTATGCTCTTATCCGCCGAGCCGCTGCACAACATCTCCCCCATCAAACACATTGACAAAACCGCCATTCGATGCGCTTTTGTTTCGCAAACCAGCTTCCAACTCACCTCAAGTTGGTTTTGAACATCACCACCATTTGAAGTGCTACAACTACTTGCTTCCCATCCCATCACAAACCCGTCCGAGCCACCTCCATAAACCCATCTCTCATCCTCAGAAACGATCACGGAGTTAAGCGAAACATCATTATGCCCCTGCAAAATACCCTTCAAACAGTGTGTGCTCTTCTTCCCCTCTTTTCCCCAAGCTTTGATTTTCCCATCTGCAGAAGCCGAATACACAATCCCTTTACTTGCCACCAACCCGTTGATTGCATCGTCATGAGCCTTAATCGACTCTACGCACTTCAAATCCGAAATCCTCCACACCTTGAGCGTCTTGTCCCATGATCCAGAGTAAATCAACTCGTTATGGAAAGCCAAACACGATATACTATCTGCATGTTCGATCCACAACCGCTTGTGATGTCTTCGAGTTTGGACATAATTACTTTGCTTCATGAACTTCCCCAAATAGTCTTTTGTTGTGGGAAGCGTGTCGACAAGCCTAAACACATTCTCCGACCTCCGCGAAACCTTCCAAACCCTGATCTTGCTGTCCTGGTGCGCTGTAAACACCTTGTTTCCGACAGCAACAACCGCCTTGACGCTTCCATCGCCTTGTCCGAATTTCATGAACGGACTAAAATCCGGCTGTTGCCAAACTATGATGTCTTTGCCTTGTGAGGCGCTGAGGATGAATTCACCACACAAGGCTAGACACGAAACCGAACCTACGTGTCCGGAGAGCACCGCCAACGATCGATACGAGAAGGACCCCAATAAGGGTATGCAGGGAAATTGATACTTAACGTGATCTTGAAGTGAAAAGGGGCCTGGATCCCGCGGGCTTTCATCAGTCTCGTGGGTCGTGCTACTGCTTCTGGTGGTGCTTGCTGCTGAGGAAGAGAGCAAGGGACTTGTTGAGAGACGCTTGTTTTCTAACAGAGTAGAATTCATTGGATGAAACATGGTCACAGAGAGAGAGAGGTGGTGCTCAAAGAAGAGAGAGAGAGAGAGAGGAGCGGATTAGGAGACACGGATTCTTAGTGGAAAAATCAGGGACACATATATTTAAATAGGGAGAGAAGGAGGTGCAACGGCTACTTTGACATGTAGGGAAGAAAATTAATTTTAACTCAAAACGCACAACATGCCCCTTCCTTTTTTAGTTGTCATCAATAGAGTTATTTTGGTCGAAAAATTAAAAAAGAGACTTATTGGAGAGATTTTTTAGTGTGCCGGTAGTACGGTCCGATACAACAAGCATAATAATACAATTAGTTAGAATTTGAAAATATTTTTTTTAACCATTTGTATTATGACACTTCGTGTATTGGCATGTGTTTCCCACACATTAAAAGTTTCTTTGAGTTTTAGAGCTTTTATTTGTTTATTTATTTATTTTATTCCGTTTAGAGGGTTGTCCGTTGAACAATCATAGCATATTCTAAGACAATGTGTGCCTAACCCTCAGCCAAGGATAAAAAGAAAGGAAAATATTTTCTCATGCCGTATGACGCAAGAAACAACTTAAAGAGGAAAAAAGAAAGAGAAGATTTATCATGGCTGCTCGTGGGAATGGGACACTTGTTTCCTTTTGGTTTAAGGATCGTGTGAAGTGCAATAACATTCCCTAAATTCATTATTTTCTTACAAAAGGAGCTAATTGGAATATGTTCCTCCTAATCAGAAATGTTTTACTTTTCTTTTTTTGACAAGCAATATTGAATAGCGAGAATTTAAAGTTCTTTGATGTAAAGAAGAAACGCTCACTTGAGCTATAAAATCCTTGTATTTTTTAATGTTCTATTATTTAGACAATCATAGCAATTCTATAACTTTTTTTTTAACCTTTTGGCACTATTACGTACTTTACAGGAATAAAAATAACAAAAATATTCAATTTAGAATACGAGAAGCTAAAATACGAGTGCCAAAATTCTAATCATTTAAACACCAGACTTCTTTTATGAACATAAATCACAGTTTTGGAGCTTTATATTTGAGTAGTAATATATCTAAATTGCCTAATTAGTTGGTGTTTGGATTAAAACTTGATTTTTGGCCCAAGGATGGAGTCGGCCCAAAAGGAGGCCTGGAGGAATAGAAGATCAAGCCCCGGCCGAAACGTGGGAAAGCAGGAAAGGGCATTTTCTGACTTGAGACAATTCATAAGGGCCACTTGCCTACCTACCCAAGGACCAAGTGGTGTAGACTGATCAAACTGCACAGCCCATAAAGTACTTTATGGTGGCATTACATGTAATAAGGCTGATGAGTCATCACCCTCAGACCGCATTCGGGCAAAGCTGTCGCTACAGGAGCCAAACCGAGTCGTCTATAAAAGGAGGAAGAGAAGACAGGAATAAAGACACTCAATCAAACAAACAAAAGCACAAACTCTGCTCAAAAAGCCAGATTTGCCTTTCAAAACGAAGCTGTAGTCAGCCCAAGCCTTCATCCCCCGCGGGATAATCTTTTCTCCCAACCTCTGTAATAGCTCTGCTACCTTGTTCGAACTTGTTGTAGTATCGATTCACCTTTTGTATTCTCCTTTCCCCTCTCCCCCTCTAAGCTTTCAGACCTTTGACAGAACTACAAAGATAGGAACCTGCAAGACGATCAGCCTTAATTGATAAGGTTTAATCTTGCCCGACTTGCTTTGCTCTGTCTTTGTCTTCTCTTTCTTTAAAGTCTAGCAATATGTTGTATATTTCCAGTTATATGCAAGTTGTTTCTAGCAAAATCACGATGACAAAGCTTTCTCAGTACTTGGATCCGATTTGAATATATCTTCAGTGTTTAAATCAGATCCAAGTCCTAAGCCCTCAGGCATGTAAATCTGATTAGTTTAAAAGTCCTTGGCCTCAAGGCATAAAAAAGAACTTTATGTGGACTTAACCCATCCACGACAATCCTTGATAAACGAGAAGTCCGAAGTTACTTGGGGCGCAAGTAATTGCCCGACGAGTCTTGCCCGACGAGACTTGCCCGACAAAGCCCGACAGGAAAGCAGAAGCCCGACAGCAGCCCTCAACCGGCGCCAATCTCCCAGGGGAGTTGTGTGCTCGTCAGCCAGGAAGTCATCCCCGACGGAAATTCCTGCCACGAACAGTTGGACCATTGTCAAATATAAGACAACGTTGGACCTGTATCCTCCAATGTTTGCATGTGATTCGACAATCTAGTGAATAGAGTATTAGGGTTCTATCCATGCATCTCAGATTCGAAACTCTCTCCTAAATTATTGTAATAGCTGTGAACTCTCATTCCTCTCCTCCCTCTTCTCCATAATAGTAATCGTTTAAAAACAAATACATATGATTCATTATGTTTTAAATTTGGAAAATTGATAGCTTTGTTTCCACCATATATAAAGGTGATTTGGTTAAGCTCTAAGCACTCAAGTCACATGAATCACATTAATTCATACGCCAATTAACAACGTAAATTTGACTACTTAATTGTTTTCTTCTCCGACTAAGTGGAAAATACACAAAAGATATAGACAAAGAAAGATTAGAGGCTAGCTAGAAGCATGCATTTCAACCTAAAGCTTCTGGTCTAAGTATATTTAGTTAAATATTGCAAAGCTTTATTAGCCTTTAGCTTTAATATATTCCACCACCAGCTCTGATTATTGACCCCAATATTCAAAAAATATTACCACTTTTTCTTCACCAAATATTAAACGCATGTCAGGAAAATGGTCGGTTCGAGCTCTTACCTTTTGAGTTATAATAACATGAACATGTCAATGTCATCTCCTCTCTCTGTGTGAGAGCTTAATTAACGTCGAAATTCTCCGCATGGAACAACGTGTTTCCCAAGAAATTGGGCGAGAAGTCACCAGGAAAACATGGGACCAAAAAACATCAAAGAAAGGAGACAGAGGCCAAAAGTGTATATAATAATATGAACAAACAGAAGTAGTCTTATGATTATGTCTGGAAGGTTGTTTTGTTTAAGGTTATTTACATAATGAAATCGGATTTACACCAATGTGAACTAATTCTAATTTGGATGAATTATGATATATCTTGTATAGTTTATGTTTGTATGATTTTAAAGACAAATCTAAGTTAAAATATGATTGATTCGATTTTATGCATCAACAAGGTTCAATCAGTATTCATAAACTATTCATTAAGTTAGACACTCTTAACATACACAGTATTTAGAAATAGAAGAGGGATCATTGAACCTAACATGTAACATGTATTAAGGTGCAAACAAAGCAAAGAATAATAATAACTATGCATCTAACATGTATAGTAGTTTCTGAATATTGAGGTTTACATTTACACTAAAGATTCTAACTAATGTAACATAAATAGATAAAATGACATGGTGACATTGTTAAATTAAGGTGTGACATATATATACATAATATTTTTTTTCTAAACATGGCATTCCTTGAAACAAAGATATATTCCTTACAAGCAAATGCTAGTGACGGATTGCCGGTAAGAGTATTTGTTGTTTACTTCGATCTATCCTTCTAAAGTGAATGCCAGTTAGTCACTTAGTACTATGGCTTAGTGGTATTTCTCTTCACTTGTAAGTGAGAGGTCTTAGGTTTGATTCTCGACAAAGGCAAATTTGAATCACATTATTGCTAGCCAATTTTGTTACACCCCACCCCCGTTTTTAAATATTATTTTTGGTTCTTAAATGGTGAGCCGGGTGGGACCCTTCTTCTTTTTGGTTTCCGGTCTCTTTCCTCTCTACTCTCCCCCGTGTTCTCCCTCCACAGTACACTCTCTCTTGATCTCTCTTTCTTCCTCACTTCTCTCCCTCTCTCAAACCTCCTGCACTTTCTCTTTCTCTATAAATCCTTCCTCTCATCTCTGAGCTCCACCGGAGAGGAAACCAAACCACCCACCACCTGGGAATGGACTTCCATCTTCTCCTCATCACTGTGCAAACACCTTCCCGACGAGTTATCGTGGCCTTTAACAACAGTAAGTCAAACCACCCATCGATCTTCCTTCCTAGTAGTTTAGAAGACTTAATGGTTGTTAAATAATGGTTTTTGGTGAAGGGTTAGACGTGAAAACACCTCGGTGGAGTTTCTCCATGTTTTTCAGCGAGGAGCACCGCCCCTTTCGAGGCAATTTCCTGCCAAACTATGGTGAGTTGGCCGGCGTGCAAGTATCAATCTCTTCGTCTCCCTGAGTAATACAACTTTCCTTTTTGAATCACCCAATTTCATTGAGTATTGAAGAAGTTATATCCTTTTGAATCTTACCCAGTTTTCGACGACCTCAGCAACTTTCAAGGCATTTTCCGGCCAAACCACGGTGAGTTAGACATTATGTGAGGTTCCATTCTCTTCGTCTCGTCGAGAGCTATGATTTCCGTTTTTAAATCACTCGATTTCGTTGAGCATTGGCAAAGTTATTAATGTTTAAAGTTTGTTTAGTTTTCCGGCCGAAATCCAACCTTCTTCTTCTTGAGGTCCAGCAACCCACCAAACCCAGGTCATTCCTGCCAAGCCCAGAAACCTAAGGAACTCAGGCCTTTCAGGCCACCTCAAAGACCATTGGGCCTTAGGCCCGTTTCAAACCCAAGCCCAAGCCCATTTTTATTATTTGTTTTGTTTTAAATTATTTGTCAAAGGTCTTTAGGCCGTGAGCTATTAGGGGCCCCGAGCCCAAGCCCTAAACCCAACTTCCCTCAACCCTTTTCTTTTAAAACCTAAGGCCTCAACCTTTGGGCCTCCCACCTAGGCCTGAGTAACCAAAACCCAATCCTAAACCCATTAAATCCCAACCCACCTAAATAGCTAAACCCTTAACCCATTATCCTAAGCCCAACCTACCTAAACCTAAACCTAACCTAAGTCCAAACCCTAAGCCCTAAACCCGGTTGGAACTTTCCAAGGATATTCCTGGAATCTTTCTAAATATTCCTGGAATATTTTCGTGTGGACCTTTTTCGGAAATGTAACTGGGACCCTTCTTAGGGTAATTCGATGTCCTAAATCCGTTTATAACGTCCGATTTCCCAAATTCAAATTGTTATAATAGAGTTTTATTAATTGGACCCTTTATGTGCTTAGGGGCAATTATTTGTGGTGTTTTCATTTTCACTAGTTTGCATGACTCTTCAGCGGCGAAGTATTTGTGAGTGGACCCCTTCTAAAATGCATGTTTTAATGTAGAAATGCATACATGAAAAGCATGATTTAATGATTATGTTTTATGAAACGTTTTATGAGATAACATGCTTACTGAGGTTATTTTGAATTATTACTATTTTTCTTATAACCCGTGTTCTTATAGAATATCTGATGAATGGCGATATGATATTTAGAACATGTTTGGAATACCTCTTTATAGTATAGATGATGGATGACTTTATACTATGAAGTTGTTTTTCAAATATATGTATGTTCAATGGTTTTGTACTTACCTAGTGGTCCCTATTCCGCTATGGGATGAGGGATAGATTCCGGTCCATCCCGGACGACGGTTATGGTGTTGGCATAGGGCCTGAAGTGTTTTTCCTCTTGCTATTAGCATAGGGATGAGGAGTTGGCATGAAGCCTGAAGGTAATTTTCCTCTGGCTCTTTGCACAGAGATGGGGAGCCGGCATGGGGCATGGAGAGATGTTGGACATTCACTAGTGATTATTATATATACAAGTTATGATTTAAGACATTGCATGGCATGCTAGATCTCAGAAAACCTATGTTTATCATGATATATGAGTTTTCATAAAACCTGGGGGTTAGTATGTTGATAACTATTTTATTTTATATATATATATATATATATATCAACTTGGTCCATTCATGTTTGTTTTGCCTCCCCTTCAGGACTTAGAATCGAGGCATATAATCTCGGCGCCAATGCACTTCCGCAGCAGCATCTTTGAGTCCTCTCGATGTAGGACCCATTCCTTTGTTCATTAAATTTTTATATAAATTTTTATAGTATTCTAGTTAGTTGTATGCTCTAAACACGTTCCTTAAATACATATTCTTTATTCTTTTATATTTATAAGTCTTATTTATTTCTTTTTCTCAGCATTTGCATTCAATAAATGGTTTTCGTCACCCTCAGATGTCGGCCAGCACGTGCCTATCCTGGTATTATGGGAATATCGGGATCGAGGCATGTCAGATTGGTATCAGAGTGTGGTTTGTTCAGAGCATACTTAGGATCTTCTCTTACGGTAGTAGTGTGTCTGTCATGACGTCATTTGGATGTCACGACTTCCGAATTTGGTGTCATTTGGCGCAGTTGTGCAAACCTTTCTCTGTTTAAATTGTCACCTTCTAGTTGAAATACAAGAATTCATGTCGGGATTGTGCCTCAACAATGATGAAGTGGATTGTCGGACGACTTTCAACATCAAATCGATACTTCGCAACATGCGTTCCCTAGGAATTATGGGCGTAGTTGGATCTACTTAGGAGTTTTGGGAAACGGAAAAATCGTAATGGTACGAGTTGGTCAAGACCAACTAGAAATCTGAAATGGTGATATCACTCTGCAACATGCATTCCCCAGGAATGGCGGGCAAAGTCATATCTTAGCGACAAATACTCGAAACTTTTGAAATACGTATTGAGGAAGTGAGAAAGTGCTAGTTGTTACGACGTTTAGTAAGTGGTAGTTGGTGGGATCGAATCAAAGTTCTTGGACTCGTTCCCACTGAGGTTATTTGTGTGGATCCTTCGAACAATTCTCGACGATTATTCTATCGATAACCTTCTTGCTTATTTCAACGACGAAGTTAATTTCACTGACTTTTGACCGTCAACTTCACACCAAATCCTTCAAGCATTGACTTCGTCTAAAGATTATACTTTTCTTGGGAAACTCCTTGGTAGCAGACAATATTCTCATCAATTTCCCAAAATGGAGTTGCGATTACAATATTGACAATAGATCAACAATATTTATATTAATTATAAATAGGTCAATCTTGTATTATGATTCTTAATTGCATTTAAAATAAACAATAATTATAAAATTTGCCATTACAACTGTCACCCACTTGAACTGACACACAATTTCTCATATTTTTATATTTTGGAATAGGTCAATATGAATTCAGACATTGCAATGCAGTGTCTATTTCCTGATTCTGTTTTTCACATTTGGATTTAGACACTGTGTTGCAATGTCCATTTCCTAGTTTTTCTTTTTCCATCACTCATCGTGCGATTCTTGATTTTTACATTTGGATTCAGACACTGCAATGCAATGTTCGTTTCCTGGTTCATTTTTTACATTATTTTTACATTTGGATTCAGACACACTGCAATGCAGTGGCTATTTCTTGGGTTTTTATTTTATTTTATTTATTTTAATTTGGATTCAGTCATTGCAATGCAGTGTCAGTTTCCAGGTTCTATTTTTATTTTATTTTTTTGACATTTTGATTCAAACACTATAATGCAATGTTCTTTTCCTGACTTTTTTTTTTTACAGTTTGATTTAGACACAGCAATGCAGTGTTTGTTTTCTAGTTCTATTTTTTTTTATGCATTATCTGATTTGGGCTTCAATTAAAACATGTCGAAAACCAATATGTCTTTCATTCTTCATCCCAAACCGCTAACCCAACAAAAAAACCCAAAAAATCAACTTGCACGTTCCAAAAACAAGACCCAAATTGAAAATAAACAAATTTCAATTTTTTTTCATTCTTTCTCCTTCCTCCATCACTTATCTGTGTGTGAATTCTATCAACAACACTCTCCCTTCTTGATCTCTCGTTGTTATTATGAACTCGATTGACAACCGCTTGTCTAGCCAATAATCAATGAGATTAGCCATGGATTAATGAAATCAATGGCAAATCGATGGGATATAACAATTGAACGATAAATTTAGTGGCGGCAATGAGATTTTCGTGCCCATTGCAACAACCGAAGATATTTTAATTGATGGCCTTTAAAGTATAGATTCATGGCTTGTATTGATTCATATATCAATGAGAGAGAGAGAGAGAGAGAGAGAGAGATTTTTATTGTTGGGTTTTAGTTATGGATTCATGGCTTGTATTGAATCATCAACGAGATAGAGAGAGAGAGAAAGACATTTGGGTTATCTTCACGTACAGAAAAGAGAGGATTTTTGGGAGAGGTGATCATAAACCTTTATATGATTTAATTTGGGGCAAAAAAGTAATTTTATAACTATTTATATGGGCTTGAAACCCATGTAACATTCCTCATTGACCTATGTCTAATTAACAAAAATAGTTCATTGATTAAGTCCAAAATAAAAATTGACCATTATTGATATATGGTTCATTAGTAAAATTGACCATTTACTAAATATGTCACAACATTTTGGGTATTTGATAATTATTTTTTCTGTATTTTCAGTAAAATGCGTTTATGAGCAGAAGTATTTAATACTTTCTAAGTATTTGTAAACGGGCCCTTAAACGTAAGCATGAAGCAACAAGGCAATCTGGATGGCTGTAATTAGACCTGGCAGTTTTTGACACGACACGAAAACGACACGAAAATAACGGGTTTCGGATCAACACGATAACTTATCGGGTCACTATCGGGTGACCTGTTAAGAACCCGTTAATAACAGGTTCTTAACAGGTATACACGCAGGTAACACGTGGGTAACCCGTTTCGACCCGTTAAGAAAAAAATTATTTTAATAATTTTAAAGTTTAATTACTAAAAGATTTATTATAAAATACAATAGTCATATTAATATATACAATATATTCTATATTAAATATATAGTTTTGTATTATTGTTCTATATAAATTATAAAAAAATAAAAAAAAAGTTTTAGTCATTATTTATTTTTATTATGAGAGTTCCTTATTATCATTACTAGGATAAATTTTACATAACATATTCTTGTCCAAAATTAAAATATACTAGTATAGTATTTGTATATGCAAGAACTAAGAAGACATACATACAAGTATGAAAAATGTGAAACTCGTGATTTATCATTATTCCTTCACGAATAGATAATTGTTACACTTATATTATCGTTTAGTTTTTAAAATCCTTCAAACCCTCATGAATAATGTTTTTTATTTGAGGGCAAAATTAATAAAATTAATAATAATTATTGTAGAAGTGTAAAAAATGTAAAAAAAATATATATATACAATCACTAATATATAAAAAATGTATATACTTTAAATTAAAGATCAAATTTATTCATTACATTCTTATAGGGTCGAGGAGTGTATATGTACAAAATCATCAAAATCGGAGCTAAAATAACCGTTAAATTGTGATTTTTCGTTTATAACCGTCGAAAACTTTTGTTCCGTTACATAATCTCTGAATGTTTGTTTTTTACAATTTTTTACGTTTGCAATCTCGGAATGTGTACAAATAAGTTTGACGGTTGGATCGTTGAAAAAGGTTTCGTAGAATGCATATTGCATCAAAACGGTAGATTAAACAAACACTTAGAGTTAATATTATATTTCTATTAAGTATAAAATAAGTTTTGTGGTATCCACTAGTGTAAATACTTTAAATTAAAGATCAAATTTATTTATTACATTCTTATAGGGTCGACGAGTGTATTTGTAAAGAATCATCAAAATCGGAGCTAAAATAACCGTTAAATTGTGATTTTTCGTTTATAACCGTTGATAACTTTTGTTCCGTTACGTAATCTCTAAATGTTTGTTTTTTACGATTTTTTACGTATGCAATCTTGGAATGCGTGCAAATAAGTTTGACGGTTAGATCGTTAAAAAACGTTTCGTAGAATGCATATTGCGTCAAAATAGTAGATTAAACAAACACTTAAAGTTAATATTATACTTCTATTAAGTATAAAAAAAGATTTTGTGGTATCCACTAGTGTAAATACTTTAAATTAAAGATCAAATTTATTCATTACATTCTTATAGGGTCGAGGAGTGTATTTGTAAAAAATCATCAAAATCGGAGCTAAAATAACCGTTAAATTGTGATTTTTCGTTTATAACTGTCGAAAACTTTTGTTCCGTTACGTAATCTCTGAATGTTTGTTTTTTACAATTTTTTACGTATGCGATCTCGGAATGTGTATTAATAAGTTTGACAGTTGGATCGTTGAAAAAAGTTTCGTAGAATGCATATTGCGTCAAAACAGTAGATTAAACAAACACTTAGAGTTAATATTATACTTCTATCAAGTATAAAATAAGCTAGTGTAAATACTTTAAATTAAAGATCAAATTTATTCATTACATTCTTATAGGGTCGAGGAGTGTATTTGTAAAAAATCATCAAAATCGGAGCTAAAATAACCGTTAAATTGTGATTTTTCATTTATAACCGTCGAAAACTTTTGTTCCGTTACGTAATCTCTGAATCTTTATTTTTTATGATTTTTTACATATGCAATCTCGGAATGTGTACAAATAATTTTGACGGTTGGATTGTTGAAAAAAGTTTTGTAGAAGGCATTTTGCGTCAAAACGGTAGATTAAACAAACACTTAAGAGTTAATATTATACTTCTATTAAGTATCAAATAAGTTTTTGTGGTATCCACTAGTGTAAATACTTTAAATTAAAGATCAAATTTATTCATTACATTCATATAGGGTCGAGGAGTGTATCTGTAAAAAATCATCAAAATCGAAGCTAAAATAACCGTTAAATTGTGATTTTTTGTTTATAACCGTTGATAACTTTTGTTCCGTTACGTAATCTCTGAATGTTTGTTTTTTACGATTTTTTACGTATGAAATCTTGAAATGTGTACAAATAAGTTTGACGGTTGGATCGTTAAAAAACGTTTCGTAGAATGCATATTGCGTCAAAATAGTAGATTAAACAAATACTAAAAGTTAATATTATACTTCTATTAAGTATAAAAAAACGATTTTGTGGTATCCATTAGTGTAAATACTTTAAATTAAAGATCAAATTTATTCATTACATTCTTATAGGGTCAAGGAGTGTATCTGTAAAACATCATCAAAATTGGAGCTAAAATAACCGTTAAATTGTGATTTTTTGATTATAACCGTTGATAACTTTTGTTCCGTTACGTAATCTCTGAATGTTTGTTTTTTACGATTTTTTACGTATGAAATCTTGGAATGTGTACAAATAAGTTTGACGGTTGGATCGTTAAAAAACGTTTCGTAGAATGCATATTGCGTCAAAATAGTAGATTAAACAAACACTTAAAGTTAATATTATACTTCTATTAAGTATAAAAAAAACGATTTTGTGGTATCCATTAGTGTAAATATTTTAAATTAAAGATCAGATTTATTCATTACATTCTTATAGGGTCGAGGAGTGTATCTGTAAAAAATCATCAAAATCGGAGCTAAAATAACCGTTAAATTGTGATTTTTCGTTTATAACCGTCGAAAACTTTTGTTCCGTTACGTAATCTCTGAATGTTTGTTTTTTACGATTTTTTATGTATGCGATCTCAGAATGTGTACAAATACGTTTGACGGTTGGATCGTTGAAAAAAGTTTCGTAGAATGCATATTGCGTCAAAACAGTAGATTAAACAAACACTTAGAGTTAATATTATACTTCTTTTAAGTATAAAATAAGTTTTTGTGGTATCTACTAGTGTAAATACTTTAAATTAAAGATCAAATTTATTCATTACATTCTTATAGGGTCGAGGAGTGTATCTGTAAAAAATCATCAAAATCGGAGCTAAAATAACCGTTAAATTGTGATTTTTCGTTTATAACCGTCGAAAGTTTTTTGTTCCGTTACGTAATCTCTAAATGTTTGTTTTTTACGATTTTTTATGTATGCGATCTCGGAATGTGTACAAATAAGTTTGACGGTTGAATCGTTGAAAAAAGTTTCGTAGAATGCATATTGCGTCAAAACAGTAGATTAAACAAATACTTAGAGTTAATATTATACTTCTATTAAGTATAAAATAAGTTTTTGTGGTATCTACTAGTGTAAATACTTTAAATTAAAGATCAGATTTATTCATTACATTCTTATAGGGTCGAGGAGTGTATCTGTAAAAAATCATCAAAATCGGAGCTAAAATAACCGTTAAATTGTGATTTTTCGTTTATAACCGTCGAAAACTTTTGTTCCGTTACGTAATCTCTGAATGTTTGTTTTTTACGATTTTTTATGTATGCGATCTCGGAATGTTGACAAATAAGTTTGATGGTTGGATCGTTGAAAAAAGTTTCATAGAATGCATATTGCGTCAAAACAATAGATTAAACAAACACTTAAAGTTAATATTATACTTCTATTAAGTATAAAATAAGTTTTTGTGGTATCTACTAGTGTAAATACTTTAAATTAAAGATCAAATTTATTCATTACATTCTTATAGGGTCGAGGAGTGTATCTGTAAAAATATCATCAAAATCGGAGCTAAAATAACCGTTAAATTGTGATTTTTCGTTTATAACCGTCGATAACTTTTGTTCCGTTAAGTAATATTTGAATGTTTGTTTTTTTACAATTTTTTACGTATGCAATCTTGGAATGTGTACAAATAAGTTTGACGGTTGGATCGTTGAAAAAAGCTTGTCATTACGAGTGTTTATATATTTTTTCTATATTTTTTTACACTTCTACATTAATTAAAAAACTATTAAAGACTTTAGGTAAGCGAAAATATACTTAAAACAAAATTGCGTTTTTATGTTTTGGATGTGATAATATGGAATGTATATATTTATTTAGTATTATGTTTTTCATTTGATTATTTATTGGTTTAAAATATATTTTCCTTAACGGGTAACGGGTCGGGTCATATTACCTGTTAATATTATCGGGTCGGGTCATTTTACCCATTTATTTTAACGGGTGTTACACGACACGACCCGTTAAGATATCGGGTATGACACGAAAATGACACGAACACGGAAAACACGACACGAATGCCAGATCTAGCTGTAATCCCTTATTAGGAAAGCAGTCAAATATGGATGGCTGTAATCCCTTATTAGGAAAGCAGTCGAATATTTGTGCGATGCATTTTAAAACAAGCAAATCGAAATTCGAAAGCCAAATAAAATATTCAAATTCCAAATGCAGAATTCATCTGAAAGGTGCTTCTGCCAAATGTGCCCAACCCAGCCAGCCAGTTGCTTTGTTTCAACTTGAGCAGTGGTTCCTTTGCTCTAAAAGGTGCTTCTGCAGCTATCAGTAAAAGGTGCTTCGGCTGCTTTGATTAATTGATTTTTCCACTAATAGTTGTAGGATGGTCCAAATTAGAGAGCAGTTTATAATTAATTAATCTAAAAGACAAAATTGAAGTGATCAAAACATCACCTTAATTGTTTGGGTGAACATAATAAAGCTCTACTTCAAAAAAGATGTTTGTCGCTTTAGCTGGTAGTTTCCTTCCGCATAATTATCTTACTCACTTGAGGATTTTTCAATGTACTCAGAATAAAAGAATATCACATGTTACAACATAAGTGGAAGAACATTAGGAAATTAATATTACCCTAAAGTGGGATATATCAACTTTATTGTCTACTTATATTTATAACACACGATGTACCACCTTTTGTTCTGAGTACACATAATTTTTTTTATCCAAATGGTCGCTGTACTATTTTAGCGACGAACGAAGGCAACATATAATGTTGTAGTACTGTAGCAACGAAGGCAGGATATAATATGACGTGGTGTTCATGTTATGTACGTTTTGAGAGGCCCCCTCTAACTGGTGGTTTAACCAAGAAATTTGGTGGTTCTGGTTCGACAAGCGGAGTAGCTGCTATTCAGGGAAGCACTAAGCTGCATAAGCCTGTGCATTTTCCACTTGAATTGGGGTTGGGCCGTGAATTGCTTGTTTCTCCAAATACTGAGGTGATGCTCTATTATATCTAATCAAAATTTTTTTTTTTGTAAACTTTTATCTGTGACCCTTATTTCTTGGTGATGAACGACCTGTGCGTAGCTGTCATAGTGTGTGTATTCTTTACTTCACCTTCTGGCATTTTATGATCAGAGTTGGGGCGTCAGAAATCAGTCACATCTATAAGCAACTAAACATTATGGTAACTCTAAACCTCACCCGAGGAAAAGAAGATAAGAAATACTGAATTTTCCCTGTGGCCTAGTTGTAGCAAGTGTTGGTGCTTTCAATTGCGGATTGCAATGTCGTAGCCCGATTTCAAATATTACTTTTGGTGCTTATTTTTTGTCTTGTGCTTTGTTTATGTAGGGTCGAAAATACAAACTCGTTGCTACAATAACTCATCACGGGAGAGAGCCGTCAAGGGGGCATTATACAACTGATGCTCTCTATGCCAATGGTCAGTGGCTACGCTTTGATGAGACTGGTAAAGTATTGCATAACCAGGCATATGTCCTCATCTACAAACAAGTGTAAAACGACAGCTGGAACAAGTAAAATACTGCATGACCAGGCTTATGTCTTCGCTTACAAGCAATTGTGGAAGAAGGTAACCCTGGAGTACTTAGTTTATGAGGTGTCACCACTTCTCTTGCCGAGGGGTCGATGTTTTAAACTTCGGTCAAGTTCCCATCCGATTACCAACGCAAGTGAAAATGGCTGTAACAATTCTTCGTCTGATTGCAGCAGTTTTCAGTTTTGTTGTGATGTAATATATATATATATATAGAGAGAGAGAAAGAGATAGAGAGGCCGCTGCCCCTAATTATATCAAGTGAATGTTTTGATATTAATTATCAATTGTATCAAGCGAATGCTGCTTAACAGCATTTCTGAGCATAAGTACTTCTGTACTAAGCATTCCTAAACAGGCCCTTAAACGTAAGCATAAAGCAAAAAGGCAATCTGGATTTCTGAAATTACTTGTTCGGAAAGCAATCAAACATTTATGCAATGTTTTGGCACGTATTCTCACTTCTAACATTCTCCTTGTTAGGAAAGCAGTAAAACATTTTGTGCAATGTCGTTGAATACTGGCACGTGACTAACATGTGATTCACTCTTGAGAGTAAAGTTGTGTCAATGTTTGGCAGCAAAGTTGATGAAATGTATCGAATCTAACCGTGAAGGGTTAATTGGTTAAATTTCAAATAGTTCACGGGTTAATTTTTCAAAAATGTTAATTCTTGAGGTCAATTTAAAATGTGGTAATAGTTCATAGAGTTAAACAGTATTTTACCCTAATTGAAGACGAATAAATTCTCTTTAACATAACGTCAAGAGCGTGCTGATAACGTGTTGTGGCCTATATTTAACTGAGAGGTGCGGCAAACGGAGGGAGAGATGGATAATAGGCTTGAACATTGGCCTAACAAAATCACAGAGATAAAACACCTAACAACATTTGATAAAAAAAGCAAGAACACTGGCCTAAACCAGAATAACAGAGATGGCAAGGGACCTTCAACCCTAATAGAATCGCAAAGACAAAATTAAAAGGAAAAAAAATAAAAAAATAAAAAAATCATCCAACCACTGGACAATTAGATCCCAAACTAACTACACAAACATGACAAAAATTGAAACATGGAGACATGCTACACAAAACCTGTAAGTAGATCCCAATCAGAAAATGTGAAACCAAAATTCCTAATCTAATTATCCCTATACTAACAGCCCATCCAAGCAAACACAATTCTAATAGGGTTTAGAAAATAAACCAATCATCCAATTTGAAGGGCGCTTGGAACAAATACACCGACTACTCAGTTTTCTCAAGCTTTACATAAATGGACAGTTTCAGATACGTGCACAAAATAGAAAGAAGCCCAGTTCCATTCTTAAGCTCAAACCACCAAATACATGCTTAGTTACTCGACCTTGACATAAATGGACAGATAATAGATACGCACATAAAATAAAAAGAAACTCAGTTCCAATGTAAGCTAAAACGAACAAAAATGAATCATATATATAAAAATCCAAGCATGAAAACGTCAAGGAATCAACTTCTTCCTCCAACGATCCAAATTTCTGAAATTTGCAAAAAGTAAATCCATTAGCAACCCTAACACTTTCAAATTTAAAGACGAAATCTAATGAAATTTCAGCTAAATGATCAAAGACACACCAAAAAATAAAACAAAAAAAAATTAGGAATATTTTGAATCCAACACAACTAATTTGGTTCAGCGAAGAATACGAAAGCTCAAGGCCTAGGTGAAATGTTAAGTAAATTGCAAGGGCCCTCGACCAAAGCTATAATTGAACAGTAATGTCATGCAACCTACATCCACTACCCATAAAGTCGTCAAATGAGCAGGACAATAGTACCACATGGATATGAGTTAACATGGCAAGCATGTGAGCAACTTTCATTCATGTTAGTATAAATCTGGATTGACAGACCACACTGAAACAGTTTTAAAAACTTAAAGAGGCAATGTCTGAAAAAAAAAATACAGGGACTAATATGGAACATTCGACAAAGAAAAAGAAGTGAAGGGAGTACAATTAGGGCTGGTTTGGTATTGCTGTGCTTTGAAAAAAAGCTGATGTGAGAATAAGCGGCTATGCTGTGAGAATAAGCGGCTGTGAAAAAAATCAGCAGAGTGTTTGGTAAACTTTTTTGTAAAAGTGCTTTTGAAAAAAAAAAAAGCAATCTGATAGTCGGTCTTTTCATTAAAGGAGCATTGTAGCTCCATGTGCTTTGAAAAAAAACCAGTTTTCCAAAGCTACAAATAGCAGCTTCAGCTTTTTCCTTTGATTTCAGCTTATTCTCACAGCAGCTTCCAAAATAGGCCATTTTTTTTTTCAGTTTACCAAACACCTAAAACCCTCACAGCTTTTTTTCATAGGTGCTTTTTTTTTAAGCACCTCACTCCCAAACCACCCCTTAGACTACCCTTTAATTTATAATAACTATAAATTAATCACCCATTTGCAGTCAGACTGTATACTTCTATCTCTAGACAAATAGCAAGTACTCTAAACCCTAAACCCTTTAATCCTACAATTCAATGGCGAAAAACTAAATTAGCCAGAAACCAAAAGATCTTAGCGAGAACTTGTGTGGACGTTAGGACACAATACACATCAAAACTTTTAGAAACTCAAAGTTATCACTATTTGGTTATGAAGCCATATATATATATCACCCGGAAACAAAACAAAATTGGCAACATGAACCATAAACACAAAATTAATTCCCTAACCAAAAACCTCTCAAAAACCAAACTTGCAAGCATAAACAGAGTCTTCAATCTTTCTGGGCTAAATTAATATCATAATCAATTCGACCCCATTTCCACAAATAAAAATTTAAAACCATCGTACCAAAGATCACAGAAATTAGAGAAGCCTGAAAGAAATTGAGATCTAATTCACTTTTTCGCAGAGAAGAAAATGCTAAATTCAGACAGAAAGTAAATAATTCATAGCAAAAAGGAACCCCCAAAACCTGACCTAACAGCACAACAAAATCCGGAAATAATTCACAACAAAAGGGAAGAAATGATGACAATCTATGCTAACAGTGGAGAACCGAATTAAAAATTGAACTTAGCTCAAAAACACTTACCCTTCAACGTTTGGAGCCTCAGAAAAATTTATGAAGTTCACGCAAATATTTTTAGGTCTCAATGCACCTATCTTGCAAACCAACGACAATAGAAATGCATTAATACAAATGCCAGACAAAACCGATTTCTAAGGTTATTTTCATAATCTTTTCAATGAAGGACATGAAAGGAGTGCTTCTTTAGGGGAGTTGAGTAACTCAGAAGAGTGTAGAAACTACTCTTTTTATCGTAGAATCCGGAAGGAAGAAGTGGTTGTAACTTTGAAGAAGATGAAGCATAGAAAAGCAGTAAGCCCAGACGATATACCAATCGAAGTGTGGAAAGTTTTGGGAGAGACAGGTATAACATGGCTCACTGACCTTTTCAATAGGATTTTGAAAACGAAGAAGATGCCAAATGAGTGGCGAATGAGCACTTTGGTGCCTATCTACAAGAATAAGGGCGATGTACAAAATTGCATGAACTATAGGGGTATTAAGCTAATGAGTCATACAATGAAGCTCTGGGAGAGAGTTATTGAGCATAGATTGAGGCAAGAGACACGGGTTTCGGACAACCAATTCGGGTTCATGCCAGGGCGCTCAACCATGGAGGCAATCTATCTCTTACGAAGATTGATGGAAAGATATAGAGATGGGAAAAAGGATTTACACATGGTCTTTATAGATTTGGAAAAAGCGTATGATAGGATCCCAAGAGACATTCTTTGGAGGATTTTAGAGAAGAAAGGAGTACGAGTAGCATATATCCAAGCTATACAGGATATGTATGAAGGAGCAAAGACTGCCGTAAGAACTCATGAAGGACAAACCGAAAGCTTTCCCATAACTGT
The DNA here is from genome assembly GCF_042453785.1 of Malus domestica. NCBI lineage: Eukaryota > Viridiplantae > Streptophyta > Magnoliopsida > Rosales > Rosaceae > Malus > Malus domestica. The sequence goes on along the minus strand of NC_091662.1, from coordinate 35,226,811 downwards.
AGGATTACATCAAGGCTCATCCTTAAGTCCTTACCTTTTTGCGTTGGTAATGGATGAGTTAACATGACATATTCAAGATGATATTCCTTGGTGTATGCTTTTCGCAGACGATATAGTGTTGATAGATGAAACTCAGGAAGGGGTAAATGCAAAGCTTAACCTTTGGAGAGAAGTGTTGGAATCTAAAGGTCTTCGCCTAAGCCGATCAAAGACAGAATATATGGAGTGCAAGTTCAGTGCAAATGGAGGCCAAAACGAGTTAGGGGTGAGGATCGGAGATCAAGAAATACCAAAAAGCGACCGTTTTCGTTATCTAGGATCTATCTTGCAAAAGAACGGAGAATTAGATGGAGATCTCAACCATAGAATACAAGCTGGATGGATGAAGTGGAAGAGTGCATCCGGCGTGTTGTGTGACCGCCGTATGCCACTGAAGCTCAAGGGCAAATTTTATAGGACGGCAATAAGGCCAGCGATGCTGTATGGCACAGAATGTTGGGCGGTGAAGCATCAACACGTACACAAAATGGGTGTAGCGGAGATGAGGATGCTTCGTTAGATGTGTGGGCACACGAGAAAGGATAAGATTAGGAATGAGGATATCCGGGGTAAAGTAGGAGTAGCCGAAATTGAAGGAAAGATGAGAGAAAATCGGTTACGGTGGTTTGGACATGTGCAAAGAAGGCCTACTGACGTTCCGATTAGAAGATGCGACTATGGGACAGAGGTTCAGGGCCGAAGGGGTAGAGGAAGACCTAGGAAAACTTTGGAAGAGACCCTAAGAAAAGACTTAGAGTACTTGGATCTAACGGAGGACATGACACAGGACAGAACACAATGGCGTTCTAAGATTCATATAGCCGATCCACTCAGTGACTTGGATTTTCCAAGTCTCCAACCGAGAAGTTTTCCTCACTCGGGAAATTAAGGGAACATTACCTCAACCTACATGCTCCACTCACAAAGCTTCAACATACAAGCTTCAACAAAAGAAAATTCAAAGAACTTAGCGAAGAAGGCTTTGGTGTATTTAACACAATACGTTGAAATGAAGGAAAGCTTATTTATTGATATCCCCGATAAGTTACAAATATGTACATATACTTGAGTCAAAATAAACAAACAAGAGGGAGCCTTCACAAAGGTTGCTTAGGAGAAGTCTCAGCAGTCGGTAGAGCCCCAGAAAGAGAAGGCACCGGAGGGGGATCATTCGGAGCCTCAGTACTGGACAAAACCCTAGAAGGATGAGGCATCAGAGGTTGATCATTTGGAGCTTCATTATGCGGTACAGCCCCAGAAGACGAAGGCAATAAATGCCTTTGGAACAAACCCACAAATCTCTGATGATCAAGTAAAACCTGACCATCAGATTCCTTCATCTGGTCAAGCTTCCTCTTCATGTTTGTAGCATAGTCATGTGCGAGCCAGTGCAACTGTTTATTCTCATGCTTGAGCCCTCTAATCTCCTGTTTGAGACTCATCACTTCAGCCGCCAATGATTCAACTTGGCGGGTTCGAGCAAATAGGCGTTGGGCCATATTAGACACAGAACCTGCACACTGAACACTGAGAGCCAGAGAATCCTTAACAGCCAACTCATCAGACCGTTTGGAAAGTAGTCTGTTATCTTTGGGAGTGAGAAGGTTCCTGGCCACTACCGCAGCGGTCATATCATTCTTCATCACGGAATCCCTAACGGTAAGAGGACCAGTAGGGGAGACGAAGGATGGGCGCCATATGTTGTCTGGATAAGGCGGGGCTGCCTCTTCAACAAGGTTCAAGTCAAAACAACGGTCGGAGGGGCCAGACATTTTCAAAGGTGTTGAAGAGAGAAGAGGTCGGACAAATCAAGATCTTAGAAGTGCAAGAATGGAGCTTCTACTGGTGGATATTCAAGTGTGCTTTGGAACTTAATGTCAGCCCCTATAAAAATCTACACTCGACGAAGCTTCGGAAATCGAAGAGGCGCCTGCTCAGAAATCGAAGAGGCGTTTGCTTTCTCAAAAGCTGGGCTGCTCAGAGACCACGAGGGTCGATCTCAGAAATCGAAGAGGCGTTTGCTTTCTCAAAAGCTGGGCTGCTCAAAGATCACGAAGGCCGATCTCAGAAATCGAAGAGGCTTGCTTTCTCAAAAGCTGGGCTGCTCAGAGACCACGAGGGCCGATCTCAGATATCGAAGAGGCACCTACTTTTCCAGCCTTGTCAGCACCTGTCACACGCACACTCAGCTTTGCGGAAATTATGGGCATTCTGTCGAAGATTTCTGGCGAAGTAGAAAGCACATGAATCGTACTGTTCAATCACCCACTTCCCACACGCAACAGTAACTCATGGGTACCACAGATAACTTTGCCAAAGTTCTCTGACAAAGTTGAGACACGTGAAGCTTGCAGCTCCCGCTACATCGCTCTGACCAAGAAGGGTAAAAGAATTGCAAAGAAACAACACTAACAAAGTTTAGACACATAAATTTTGAAGGTTTAGCTACCATATTATTACCCACAAGGGTAAAGGAACAGTACCACTGCTGGATAATTGGAAAGTACCGGTGTGTCAACCTATGTGCTTCGTGGCAAGGTAGACTAGCAAACATGCCCAACCTTTACTCACATTCGAGAAAACACTCCCAACAGGATTGCTTGCTCCAAAATCGAAGAGGCACCGCCCTCCGAATCTCGAGAGCCAGACTCCTAACATGATTACTTTCTCAAAAATCGAAGAGAGGGTAAAGGAACAGTACCACTGCTGGATAATTGGAAAGTCCCTGTGTGTCAACTTTTGTGCTTCGTGGCAAGGTAGACTAGCAAACATGCCCAACCTTTACTCACATTCGAGAAAACACTCCCAACAAGATTGCTTGCTCCAAAATCGAAGAGGCACCGCCCTCCTAATCTCGAGAGCCAGACTCCCAACATGATTACTTTCTCAAAAATCGAAGAGAGGGTAAAGGAACAGTACCACTGCTGGATAATTGGAAAGTCCCTGTGTGTCAACCTCTGTGCTTCGTGGCAAGGTAGACTAGCAAACATGCCCAACCTTTACTTAAATTCGAGAAAACACTCCCAACAAGATTGCTTGCTCCAAAATCGAAGAGGCACCGCCCTCCGAATCTCGAGAGCCAGACTCCCAACATGATTACTTTCTCAAAAATTGAAGAGACACCGCTATCTGAATCTCGAGAGCCAGACCCCCAGCAGGATTGCTTTCTCAAAAATCGAAAAGGCATCGTTCTCCGAATCTCGAGAGCCAGATCCCCGACAGGATTGCTTGTTCGAAAACCGAAGAGGCACCACTTTCCCAACTTCAAGAGTTAGATCTCCTTGGATAAAGCTTGTCTGTAATCTTCACATGCAACATCAGCTTTCCAGATACCACAGACCATTTTTTCAAAGTGCTCTGACAGAGTTAAAACATGTGAAGCTGGCAGCTCCCACTACCGTGATATGACCATGTAGGGTAAAGGAATAGCATTATTACTTGATGTTAGGGAGACTCCTATATATGTCGACCTCCATCCCTAACGGACAGACAGACCTGCAAAAATGCTCAACCCTTTCTCTTATCTGAGAGGGCACTCCCAACGAAGCCTTTCGAAATATTCAGCTTTCTTTCCCCCTGATAATACCTCTGTAAACAAGCTATACTAGAGCAAGAATATCTCATATCATCAGGGTTAAAAGCAAGAGTATCCCATATCATGCTTTTTCCCTGTCTTTTCCTTTGGCCTTGTTCTTACCTGCAAGACAAGGAGAAAGAGAGCAATCAGTTAGGACTTGGAATCAAGCTTCCAGCCAGGAACTGACTGCCTGGAACCCCTTACCTGATTACTTACCTGGCATTGCTCTCGAGTACTCATCTTCAACATCTTATGCTTCCAGGGAAGATACCGCATCTGCCTGAGGAACAGATAGGGCAAGTGAGAAGGATACACGGAAGCATGTGGAGACAAGCGTAACAGCACACGTGCCGATACATCCAGTACTCTGTCAAAAGCAAAAGTATCCTATATCAGCAGAGTCGAACGTACTCTAGATTTGATGGACTTGTTTTGATCCTCAAATTCTTCAGTCGGCCTTATACTCCGGAGGAAACCAGAAAACCCTCCAGCCCGGTTCAAGAATAAGCCTGTGGAAAGTTACTTCTTCAAAAGCAAAAGTATCCCATATCATCTCTTCTCATTTTTCTTCTCTTTATCCTTCATGCTGCCTGCAAGATAGGGAGAATGTGAACAATCAGCCGGAGCTCTGATTGCTTACCTTGTCTGTCACCTCTTTCAGCAGATCCCCTAGCCCGGCGACTTGGGGGACTCCTACTACATGGTTTGTATCGCGCTTGACCAAGCCTGAAACTACAAGTAAGCTTCAAGTGAAATTGATACATTACCTTGTGCATCTCCACCAGTTACAGATACCACCCCTGGATGGAGGAAGAGTACTTCCAGAGAAGATGCCACATCTACCTATGAGACAGATAAAGCAAGTCAAGACGATACCATACTCCGGTACTTAGAAGTTTCGTGGTTACGAGATCATTCTCCCACAATATTTCCTAATGTCATTTGTACTAAATCATTCACTTGTACTCACTAAAGGAGAGCTTGAACCTATGTACTTGTGTAAACCCTTCACAATTAATGAGAACTCCCCTATTCCGTGGACGTGGCCAATCTGGGTGAACCACGTACATCTTGTGTTTGCTTTCCTATCTCTATCCATTTATATACTTATCCACACTAATGACCGGAGCAATCTAGCAAAGATCATAAAAAGTGACCGTTTTCGCTACCTAGGATCTATCTTGCAAGAGAACGAAGAATTAGATGGAGATCTCAACCATAGAATACAAGCTGGATGGATGAAGTGTAAGAGTGCATCCGGCGTGTTGTGTGACCGTCGTAGGCCACTGAAGCTCAAGGGAAAATTTTATAGGACGGCAATAAGGCCAGCGATGTTGTATGGCACAGAATGTTGGGCGGTGAAGCATCAACACGTACACAAAATGGGTGTAGCGGAGATGAGGATGCTTCGTGGGATGTATGGGCACACGAGAAAGGATAAGATTGGGAATGAGGATATCCGAGGTAAAGTAGGAGTAGCCAAAATTGAAGGAAATATGAGAGAAAATCGGTTCCGGTGGTTTGGACATGTGCAAAGAAGGCCTACTGACGCTCCGGTTCGAAAATGTGACTACGGGACAGAGGTTCAGGGCCGAAGGGGTAGAGGAAGACCTAGGAAAACTTTGGAAGAGACCCTAAGAAAAGACTTGAGTACTTGGATCTAACGGAGGACATGACACAAAACCGAGCGCAATGGCGTTCTAGGATTCATATAGCCGACCCCACTTAGTGGGAAAAGGCTTTGTTGTTGTTGTTGTTGGCAATGCAAGACGCACTTGGTTCAAGGGCAGCAGACAGACTTACATATGATGAGAGATGTTGTAAGCTAATTAATAGTGGAGGGAAAATGTGTTCTTTTCTTGGATAAGACTCTTAGACTAGAAAAGCTCAGCCTAAGTGGTTTCATTCTTCCCACTTGCAAACACTCTGCTCAAATTTCACAGAAATCAGGTATCCCTAATTTTATTCTTTCACGTTTTGGTCTTCTATTTAATCGCTTGTTTTCACATGAAGATTTCATTTGATTCTTTGATAATAAACTAAAACTCTACTGAATGAGTTCTAGTTTTACTCGAATGGCTAGAATTACATGTTCACTCATACACAAAAATGAAACAAAAATATAAAGGTCATAAGATAGAGACCTGAACTATGTACAGTATAACCAAATTTGAAAGTTCTTGCAGCAATTTACCAAAAGGAAAAAGAAAATCCAAATTATCATATTACATACGCATTACACGAAACGTGTCCAACAATTACAACATGAGCTCCTGCCCTTCTTGCTGCATTGACCTAAAATTAAAGGGGGAAACAATATGAAATAAAGGTCAATGGGAATCAATATAAAGGTTTTGCATTAGCTAAATCATATTAGAAACAGTAGCAAAGCATGAAGAAACACATAAATGAGCACAGTGCAACCTCAATTTGACTTGTTGAGAAGAAAACAGCAGCAAAGCAAGAATAAACACAGAAATTAGTACATCAACTATATCTCTTTTCAAACCTAAAGGAAAACAATTCAATAAGTCCAAAGCTATGAGCATTCCTCTCACTCCGGTTTGTGGTGAGCTTAACACGTACTGATGAATCAGTAACATCTTCCCTCAGCATCTATAACTGCCTTGACTGCCAAACCTATTAAATTTGATCTATTGTATGACGAACATCCTCTATAAATTGCATGATTGGATCATAAGAGCATAAGCTATTACTCATTCACATTTACATGTTAACCCGTCTTAACCACTAAGATTACTTCTTGAGTCAAAAGAGAATTACTCATTCAAACATAGGCAACTTATGAGTTCTTACTCAGATAAAATAATAAAAATAGAGAAACGGACAACTATATTACTGGGCAAAGAAATATTGCTTAGTAGAAATAAATAGAGTAGATAATTTATTTGTGCTGAATCCCCAAGTGCTATTAAATTATCAATGATCAGAAGATAGCAAATGGTGACAAAGAAAACCGAAGAACGAAAAACAATGATGCATTTGAACACACAGAGAAGAAACTTGTTTCAAAATTATACTACCCATAGGAGCAAAACAATAAATAAAACAGTCTTCTAACACCCTTATCACACAAATAGAGAAGCAACAAAACATGGAGAAACAACCTAGCAACAGAGGGATATTCAAAGGATGAAAAGTAGAAAAGGTGCCTGAATTCGACTTGTCGAGAAGGAAACAGTAGCAAAGCACGATGAAAACAGAAATGAGCACAGTGCAACACCCTAAGTTTAAAAGACACAAACCTGACTCTAACAGTGTACAAAACAGTGCACTAAACAGACCTATCCTCCTAACACCCAACTAAACAGGCTATAAACATCCATTACAATTCTACTGAAACAAAAAAAAATGTCAATCACAGTTTTATCAAAGCAAATGGGAAACAAACAATAAAAAATAATTTCTGAACAGTGTTTTACCTATTGAATCAGAGGACAAAAGCGAAAACCCTCTCCTCTCCCATACCTCCCTCAGACATCCTCTGCTCACCAACCCCGTGGGGTAACCTGTTAACCCCAAAAAACATACAGCATGCTCTCTGCCCTCCCTCTCTCTCTCTCTCCCTGTCCATCCGTCCCTCAAAAAGTGGGAAAAAAAATCTCCAAACATCTCTCTCACTCATGAAATCGAGGATCTGCAGCAATGGCGCTGAGATCCCCACTCCTCTCTCTCCCTCTCTCTGTCGCTCTATCTGTCTCTCTCTCTCTCTTTCTCTCTCTCTCACTCTCTCTATCGGAGGCAAGGCCTTCCATCCCGAAACCCTCACTGAATGACAGCAAACCCAAACTCACCTCAATCTGTCTCAAACGCACAGGAAAAAATTGCCCTTCCAACCCAGCCCCAATACCTGCCCAAACCTCACGGTTTTGTTGTAAATAGCGTGAAATCGAGTGGCTCCCTGATAAGCCATATGGACAAAATTACCCTCTGAAATTTTGAGAATTACTCTCCCAACCCATGCAATTCGGCCGGTATTGTTGTACATAGGGTGAAATTGAGTGGCAAAGAATGAGGCAGCTACAGTGTCGTCCCCCCTTCAATTTTAGAATAGATAATGTACCTCGACTGCCTAATTAGTTGGACCATGGTCAAATATAAGACAATGTTGGACCTATATCCTCCAATTGTTTGCATGTGATTCAACATTCTAGTGAATAGGGTATTAGGATTCTATCCATGCATCTCGGATTCGAAGATTATCATCTTCTAAATTATTGTAATAGTTGCGAACTTTTCTTCCTCTCCTCTCTCTCTTCTCCATAATAGTAATCGTTTAAAAAAAAAAATACATATGACTCATTGCACGTTAAATTTAGAAAATTGATAGCTTTGTTTCCACCATATGTAAAGTGCTTTGGTTAAGCTCTAAGCACCCAATTCACGTGAATCACGTTAATTCATACGCCAATTAACAACTTAATTTTGACTACTTAATTGTTTCTTCTCCGACTAAGTGGAAAATACACAAAAGAGAAAGACAAAGAAAGATTAGAGGCTAGATAGAAGCATGCATTTCAACCTAAAGCTTTTGGTCCAAGTATATTTAGTTAAGTATTGCAAAGCTTTACTAGCCTTTAGCTTTAATATATTCGACCACCAGCTCTGATTATTGACCCCAATATTCCCAAAATATTACTACTTTTTCTTCGCCACATATTAAACGCATTTCAGCAAAATTGTCGGTTCGAGCTCTTACCTTTTGAGTTATAATAACATGAACATGTCAATGTCATCTCCTCTCTCTGTGAGAGCTTAATTAACGTCGAAATTTTCCGCATGGAACAACGTGCTTTCCAAGAAATTGGGGGAGAAGTCACCAGGAAAACATGGGACTAAAAAGCATCAAAGATAGGAGACAGAGGCCTAAATTGTATATAATAATATGAACAAACAGAAGTAGTCTCATGATTATGTCGGGAAGGTTGTTTTGTTAAAGGTCATTTACATAATGAAATCTGATCTACACCAACGTGAACTAGTTTTAATTTGGGATGAATTACAATATGTCTTGTATAGTTTTATATTTATGTGATCTTATAGTCAGATCTAAGTTGAAATATGATCGATCCGATTTTATGTATTAACAAGGTTCAATCAGTATTCATAAACTATTCAAAAAGTTAGGCACTCTTAACATACACAATATTAAGCAAATAGAAGAAGGATAGTTGAACCTAACATGTAACATGTATTAAGGTGCAAACAAAGCAAAGAATAATAATAACTAAACATCTAACATGTACAGTAGTTTCTGAATTTTGAGGTCTACATTTACACTAGACATACTAACTAATGTGACATAAATAAATAAAATGACATAGTAACATTGTTAAATGAATATATATATATATATATATATATATATAACATGACATTCCTTGAACATAGATATATTCCTTATAAGCAAATGTAAGTGACCAACAGATTGCTGGAGAGAGTATTTGTTGTTTGCTTCTCTGTCCTTCTAAAGTAAATGTCAGTCAGTCACTTAGTGAGTGAGAGGTCTTAGGTTTGATTGTAGCCAAATGAGAATTTGAACCACATTATTGCTAGCCCATTGTGGGGTTTAACTTACTCCCCCACCCTTTTAGTGTAGATAAGATCATTTGTTAAAAAAAAAATGAATGTCAGTGTACTTCGAGTTAAAAATGTTGATCCGAAAGTCACACATTATACGAGCTATAACTTAGTATTGACTCACCATTTAAAAGAATCAGACCACAAACTTCCTATTAAAAGGAGAAAGAAAGTGGTTTGCTAATTGTTGATTTAGTTTCCAACAAGACATGCAAATTGAAGCTCATTGAAGTCCTAGTTTATACTAAGTTAAGTTTGGGACATCTAAGATAAGGTCAAACATGCAGGACTAAGAAACTTGTAACTGGCATCTTCGAACCCATTGTTTTCAGGTAAAATATTGCTAAATACACATCTTTTTTCTCCACTTACACACTCGTATTTAATTTTGTCTATAATTTTTATTTGATTTATTCAATTCATGTATTGGGAGGCATCTTATGATTAGGTACTCTCAACAAACCAATGTTTATTTATTTATCTTTGGATTGATCACCGAAACAAATGAAATAATTATGTTAATTTCTGAAAATGAAATATTCCAACAAGCAAGATGACACGAAAAAGTTTTGGTGTGCTGGACCCGAAGTTTGCTCCAATATATGGGCCTGCCCAAGACAAGGCCAGCAAGACAAGTCTTGGGCCTCCTCCTTTTCATCCTATTTGGTGAAGGATCATAGGATATAAAGCTTAAAATTTTAAATTTTTCATCCTATTACCGATCTCCTTTGAATTGGCAGAACTACATTACCAGTGAAACATTACTGTTTTGAATTTGCTCCGCTATATTTGCACCATAAGATTACTCTCTGTTTAGGTTGAAGGCTTTGGCAGTAGTACGTTAACACTAATTTTCATTGGCGACGCCACATTTTCACTAAACTATTACTCTTTTTTTAAAGACGGCACTGTATTTACACTAAAACACTAGTCTTCTTTAAATTTGTAGAGTTGGCGGCCTTTTACCACAATGGTGGAAATGTGTTTAGTCATTGCATAACGACGTAGGTTCAAACCCTATCATTGGCTAATCTAACATCAAATCTATAAAATTTATCGTATGACAATAAAAAAAAAAATCTACTAAAAAACCAACCGGGAATGGATAAATAGCTTGCTTACATACCTTATTGATTTTTATTTCCTAAGTTAAATAGTTTGCGTGGCTTAGAAATTATTGATTATTTCTTAAAGCATTTCATCCCTCACCATTTAAATTAACAACAACGAATTTCCCTGCATTATTGGAAAATCAAATTACCATAATTCCCAAGGTAGAATTGGAAAATTCAACAGTTTTTGTGAAAAATCGTTATGCATAAAAGTTAAAATATCTATACTAATTAGTAAGGCAATTTATTTTTGTATCTGGCTAATACGTGCAATTTATTATTATTAAAAGTGGCTAGTACTAAAAATCACCTAAATCTAAAATCATACTATTGGATTAAACAATAGTCATTTTAGTGTTTCTTTGTGTTGTCGTCCATTTTCTTCATCATAAATAAATGTCTTAGTGATTTTTTTTTGTCTAATTTTTTTCAAGGATAATCTATGAACAAGGAATTGAAATATCGTCGACTTAGATCTTTATAAAACGTTTTAGAGTGTACCTTAAGAAAGCATGTCAAAGAATGTGTGTCCACAATCTTGACCCACTTTATGTATGTTTAATCTAGTCACGTCAATACAACAGTCTCTCTAAGTTTTTTTTTTTAACAAATGATATGATCTACAGTAGGAGGGGGAGAGGTGAGCTGAACCTCACAATGAATTAACAATAATGTAGTTCAAATTCGTATTTGCCGAGAATTGAACCTAAGACCTCTCACTTACATGTAAAGAAGAATATCACTAAACCGTAGTACCAACCTAAAATGCATTTCAACGATCACAATTGTCTACCCTCTAGGACCTCATTTAAGGGTCATCTAGCAAGAATTCAACGAAATCTAGAGGTATTTGGTCATCTAAAACGTGTAAAATACTAAAATTTATTAGATAAAGTTGAATTGAAAATGCGGATAATTGAAGTGCTAAAGAACTGTCAACATAGCCAATTTTAATTTGGAATAGAATATTTTTATTAATTCATTCATCGAGATGACAATTGGGTTGCAACTATAAAGCAAGGTCGCTTCAACAACTTACTGGTAGAATTGTAAAACCTGCAGTAAATAGATAGTTAAACTTGTTAGAGAATAATTAGGCAGAAAAAAATATTTCTAGATCTTCTATCTTAGTAATATTGTACATTAAAATTTATTTCTTTTGCAAATATTCATTTTTTTTCATCAATAAAAGATGAGAATTGAATTTGAAACATATTTTAATTTTAAAAGAAAACGCATACCGTATACCACTACTAGGCCAAGAGAATCTAACTAAAAGTAACAAAATAAACATATACAACTCTTTTGCTAAAACAATAAAATCATGATATCTTGCACAAAAGTTTAAGTTTTCAATGAAAGCAATGGTAGGATGAATTTAAGCCAATTCATATCCGAATTATAAAGTTACAGCAAAAAAACTTAAACGACTTTGAATATAGGCGCAAAAGTATATATATTGGAAGGATTATATTTCTTGGAAAAATGTGTTAGGGTTCAATTAAATTCTCGTCATTGGAAAAATTTCTTTTAAAAAATGAGAAACCAGTAGCTCTTAGTTAAGTAGTAATTAATTTTTCTAGGTTCGGGTTTTTACTTCCACATTTGGTTCCCTTAGGAAGAGTTATACCGCAGTAGGAAACGACATGAAGCACCTTGTTCATGTCAACCACCTCCTCCACCTCTTTGGTGACGTGGTTGCAAGCACAGTGAATGTCCACCTTCTTTATCACATCGCAGCATCCTTTAGATGGATCTGTCGTGGGCGAACCCTTTTGCACATAAGCTGCGCATTGCGTTATAATGTCCACAAGGTCACCTTCACATGATTCCTGCCCAACAACCAACTTCATTTCGCCAGAGAGTACAACCCCGATCAACGCAACGACGGCCAAGACCACGAAATTACGAAGTTTAAGCATTTCTATCTCTAGGTCTACTCTCTCTCTCTCTCTCTCTCTCTCTCTCTCTGTGGTTGGGTGTGGGGGTGAGTATTGTTGATGCACAAAATCAGTGAGGACTTTGGTACAACAGAAAGTGTTAAGTTTGTAACATTCGCTAGATTGCTCCGATCACTAGTATGGATAATTATGTAAATGGATAGAGATAGGGAAGCAAATACAAGATATACATGGTTCACCCATATTGGCTACGTCCACGGAGTAGAGGAGTTCTCATTAATTGTGAAGAGTTTACACAAGTACATAGGTTCAAGCTCTCCTTTAGTGAGTACAAGTGAATGATTTAGTACAAATGACATTAGGAAATATTGTGAGAGAATGATCTCTATTTATAGAAGAGAGTTCCTAGTTTCATTCTGATATTGACACATGTCGTGTTGTGATTGACTTCTGATGTTAACACGCGTCGCGCTATGATTGGCTTCTGATGTCGATACATGTCGCATTGTGATTGGCCTCCTGGTTGGAGGGAAACTCTTCTGGGCCCTTGACGGTATAACGTTGACCAGTGCTCAGTAGTTTCGGAATTGGTCAAGTATGGTACAAACAGTGTTCCCCTAAGTTCCCGAGTGAGAAAAGCTCATTGGTTGGGGACTTGCAAGATCTAAGCCATTGAGTAATCACGAAACTTCTAAGTACCGAAGTGTGGTATCATTTTTACTTGCCTTATCTGTCTCATATGTAAATGTGGCATCTTCTCTGAAGTACTTTTCCTCCATCCAGGGGTGGTATCTTTAACCAATGAAGATGCACAAGGTAATGTATCAATTTCACTTGAAGCTTATTTGTAGTTTCGGGCTTGGTCAAGTGCGATACAAACCTTATAGTATGAGTCCCCCAAGTCGCCGAGTTAGGAGATTTGCTGAATGAGGTAACAGACAAGGTAAGCAATTAGACTTCTAAGCAAGCAACCTGGATCGAAGGGTCGACTTCGGCTTCCGGTTGATTGTTCTCCTTCTCCTTGTGTCGTAAATAGCACCAAGGATAAGGAGAAGCAAATGGAGAAGAGATGATATGAGATACTTTTGCTTTTGACGAAATAACTTTCCATAGGCTTATTCTTGAATTGGGCTGGAGGGTTTTCTGGTTTCCTTCAAAGTATAAGGCCGACTTAAGAATTTGAGGGTCAAAACAAGTCCATCAAATCTAGAGTACGTTCGACCTTGATGATATGGGATACTTTTGCTGTTGACAAAGTAGTGGATGTATCGGCACGTGTTCTGTTACGCTTGTCTCCACATGCTTCCTTGTATCCTTCTCACTTGCCCTATTTGTTCCTCAAGCAGATGTGGTATCTTCTTTCGAAGCATAAGATGTTGAAGATGAGTACTCGAGAGCAATGTCAGGTAAGTAATCAGGCAGGGGGTTCCAAGCAGTCAGTTCCTGACTGGAAGCTTGATTCCAAGTGCTGACTGATTGCTCTCTTTCTCCTTGTCTTGCAGGTAAGAACAAGGCCAAAGGAAAAGAAAGGAAAAAAGCATGATATGGGATACTCTTGCTTTTAACCCTGATAATATGAGATACTCTTGCTCTGGTGTGACTTGTTTGCAGAGGTATTATCGGGAGGAAAATAAGCTGAGTATTTCGAGAGACTTTGCTGAGAGTGCCCTCTTGGATGTGAAGAAAAGTTGAGCATTTTTTTATTTGCAGGTTTGCCTGGCTGTGGAGGATGGAGGTCGACATATATAGGAGTCTTCTTAACAACAAGTAGTAGTGCTATTTCTTTACCCTTCTTGTTCATAGCAATGTAGTGGGAACTGCAAGCTTCACGTGTTTTAACTTTGTCAGAGTACTTTGAAAAAAGTGGTCTGTGGTATTTGGAAAGCTGATGTTGCGTGTGAAGATTGCAGATAAGCTTTATCCAAGGAAATCTGGCTCTCGAAGTTCGAAGAGCGGTACCTCTTCGGTTTTCGAACAAGCAATCCTGTCGGAGATCTGGCTCTCGAGATTCAGAGAACTATGCCTCTTCGATTTTTGAGAAAGCAATCTTGTTGGGAGTCTAGCTCTCGAGGTTCGAGATTCGGAGAGCAGTGTCTCTTCGATTTTTGAGAAAGTAATCCTTTTGGGAGTTTGTCTCTCGAGAATCAGAGGGCGGTGCCTCTTCGATTTTTGAGCATGTAATCTTGTTGGGAGTCTGGCTCTCGAGAATCGGAGGGCGGTGCCTCTTCGATTTTTGAGCATGTAATCCTGTTGGGAGTCTGGCTTTCGAGATTTGGAGAGCGATGCCTCTTCGATTTTTGAGAAAGCAATCCTGTTGGGAGTCTGACTCTTGAGATTCAGAAAGCAATGTCTCTTCGATTTTTGAGAAAGTAATCCTGTTGGGAGTCTGGCTCTCGAGATTCGGAGGGCGGTGCCTCTTCAATTTTTGAGCAAGCAATCTTGTTGGGAGTGTTTTCTCGAATGTGAGTAAAAGTTGGGCATTTTTGCTAGTCTGCCTTGCCACGGAGCACAGAGGTTGACACATATTGGGACTTTCTAGTTATCAAGCAGTGGTGTTGTTCCTTTACCCTTGTGGGTAATAGTAGGGTAGCTAGACCTTCAAAATTTATGTGTCTAAACTTTATCAGAGATCTTTGGCAAAGTTATCTATGGTACCCGATGAGCTGATGTTGTGTATGGAAAGTAGTGCCTCTTCGGAATCCGGAGAGTGGTGCCTCTTCGATTTTTGAACCAACGGCCATGTTGCCCTTTCTTTTATAAGGGCACCAATTATATGCAAGAAGTACATTCAGAGAGTTATTGCTTATAGGAATTTTCCCCTTACTTCAGAGATTTATTGCACCTCATTTCTCCTTCATCATTTCTGAGAATGTCTGGCCCATCTGACCGTCGTTTTGACTTGAATTTTGGTGAAGAGACAGCCATGCCTTCTCAAGACAACATAAGGCGCACATCTTTCTTATCCCTTACTGGTCCTCTTACCGTTGGGGACTCTGTGATAAAGAATGATGTGATTGCTGCGGTGGTGGCCAGGAACCTTCTCACTCCTAAAGATAACAGACTATTTTCCAAACGGTCTAATGAGTTGGCTTTAAGGATTTTCTGGCTCTCAGTGTTCAGTGTGCAGGTTCTGTGTCTAATATGGCCCAACACCTATTTGCTTGAATCCGCCAAGTTGAATCATTGGCGGCTGAAGTGATAAGTCTCAAACAGGAGATCAGAGGGCTCAAGCATGAGAACAAACAGTTGCACAGGCTCGCACATGACTATGCTACAAACATGAAGAGGAAGCTTGACCAGATGTAGGAATCTGATGGTTAGATTTTGCTTGATCATCAGAGGTTTGTAGGTTTGTTCCAAATGCATTTATTGCCTTCGTCTTCTAGGGCTATACCGCGTAATGAAGCTCTGAATGATCAACCTTCGGTACCTCCTCCTTCTGGGGTTCTGCCCAGTACTGAGGCTCCGAATGATCACCCTCTGATGCTTACTCTTTCTGGGGCTCTGCCGACTGCTGAGACTTCTCATGAGCAACCTTTGTGAAGGCTCTCTCTTGTTTGTTTATTTTGATTCATGTATATGTACATATTTGTAACTTATCGGAGATATCAATAAACAAGCTCTGCTTCATTTCAACATATTGTGTTAAATACACCAATGCCTTCTTCACTAAGTTCTTTGAATTTTTTCTTTTGTTGAAGCTTGTATGTTGAAACTTTGAGAGTGAAGCATGTATGTTGAGGCAGTGCTACCTTAATTTCCCGAGTGAGGAAAACTTCTCGGTTAGAGACTTAAAAAATCCAAGTCACTGAGTGGTCGTGAGACTTATGAGTATCAAGGTGCAGTAGCATATGGTAAGTGCCTAGGCCTTTTTTTTTTCGAATTTTCGAATTTTTGAATTTTTGAATTTTCCAATTTTCGAAAAAAAAAAAAATATATATATATATATATATATATATATATTTTTAAGCTTTATAGGTGAATCTTTGTAGGTGAAGCTTTGAGGTTGAAGCTTTGTTGGGCACCATGAATTGATTTTGCTTCACACTATCTTGATCAAGATAGTGTGAAGCTTTTGTAGGTGAAGGTTTTGTGTTGAAGCTTTTGTGGGTGAAGCTTTTGTGGGTCAAGTTTTTGTAGGTCAAGCTTTTGTGGGTCAAGCTTTTGTAGGTCAAGCTTTTGTGGGTGAAGCTTTTGTGGGTCAAGCTTTTGTGGGTCAAGCTTTTGTGGGTCAAGCTTTTGTGCGTGATGCTTTTATATTGAAGCTTTTGTGGGTGATGCTTTTGTATTGAAGCTTTTGTGGGTGAAGCTTTTGTGTTGAAGCTTTGGAGTTGAAGCTTTAGAGTTTTGTGGGTGAAGCTTTTGTGGGTGAAGCTTTTGTGTGTCAAGCTTTTGTAGGTGAAGCTTTTGTGGGTGAAGCTTTTGTGTTGAAGCTTTTGTGGGTGAAGCTTTTGTGTTGAAGCTTTGGAGTTGAAGCTTTTGTTGGGTACCATGAATTGATTTTGCTTCACACTATCTTGATCAAGATAGTGTGAAGCTTTTGAGAATTTGTAGTTGTCCTCCATTGATGAAGCTTTTGTTGGTGAAACTTTGGAGTTGAAGCTTTTATGGGTGAAGCTTTTATGGGTGAAGCTTTTGTTAGGTATCATGAATTGATTTTGCTTCACACAATCTTGATCAACATAGTGTGAAGCTTTTAAGATTTTGTAGTTGTCCTCCATTGATGAAGCTTTGTTGAATTTCCCTTTTTTTTTTTTGGGAAACTAGAAATTTGAAAATGTGGGAGAGACAACATATACAAATTTTGCTTCCATACTGTTGAGCAAGAGATTGTGATACAAGCCACACTTTGTAGTAGTCGAAGGTTTGGATGAACCATATAAATTGAATTTGCTCCGAACAGTCTTGAATTTGCTTCGAATGTTTAAGAATTATAGTTGCCCTCCATTGATGAAGCTTTTGTTGGCACCATAAATTGGTTTTGCTTCACACTGTCTTGATTAAGAGTGTGTGAAGCTTTTGAGAATTGTGGTTGCCCTCAATTGATAAAGCTCTTGTTGGCACCATAAATTGGTTTTGCTTCACACTGTCTTGATCAAGAGTGTGTGAAGCTTTTTAGAATTGTGGTTGAACTCCTTTGATGAAGCTCTTGTTGGCACCATAAATTGGTTTTGCTTTACACTGTCTTGATTAAGAGTGTGTGAAGCTTTCTACGAGTTGTAGTGTTTGCATTGTTACAGAGGGGAAATGTTTGAAGCAGATGCAAGAGGGCTGAATAGCTTGATCTTCGTATGCCATGCACTGAAGTTGTTGTTGGCTTGCAATAAGACTTTGTTGATGACTATAACTCTTGTTAAGCATAAGTGATCCCCTAGTTGAGTTGTCAAGCTTGAGGGTTTTTTATTATTTGTGAATGCTAGGAGTTCATATGTACAAGTTGTACCACTCGTCTTCTGGTAGGTGGAATGAATGGTGAGTTGCTTTCATCACTTGGTTGGTGGTACGAAGGTGAGTTCCTTCATCACCTTTCATCACATTTCATCACCTGGTTGGTGGCACGAGGATGAGTTTCTTCTTCCCCTGGTTGGTGGCATGAATGGCAAGTTGCCAAATGATATTCGAGTACGGGTTATACATTTCATCACCTGGTTGGTGGCATGAAGGAGAGTACAGGTTGTACATTTCATCACCTGGTTGGTGACATGAAGATGAGTTCCTTCTTCACCTGGTTGGTGGCATGAGTGGCAAGTTGCCAAATGATATTAGAGTACGAGTTGTACATTTCATCACCTAGTTGGTGGCATGAAAGAGAGTACGGGTTGTACATTTTATCACCTGGTTGGTGGCATGAAGATGAGTTCCTTCTTCACCTGGTTGGTGGCATGAGTGGCAAATTGCCAAATGATATTAGAGTACGGGTTGTACATTTCATCACCTGGTTGGTGGCATGAAGGAGAGTACGAGTTGTACATTTCATCACCTGGTTAGTGGCATAAAGATGAGTTCCTTCTTCACATTTCATCACCTGGTTGGTGAGAATAAGGGCAAGGTGTCTAGGCACATTGTAGCAAGTGTCGAATGACACAAAGTATGTTGAACCCTTTCAAAGCACAGTTGGCTTATATATGAATGTGTTGGAATGTATGATTGAACGAATATACTGTGAAGCTGTTCGTTGATTTGTATAGTCTTGTTAACATATACTTAGACTTTGTTTCATGTTGGAAGCATTCATGTTGAAGCTTTGAACCCGAGTGTTTCATTCCTAGGAATGTAAGAGAATTAGGACCGAGTTGTCTAAATCACCTCTCTTTATTGAATTCATGCCAAATAGTCTTTGTTACATAGGATGCCAAACGACTGAAGTTTAACACTTGTACAATATGAGTTTACTTGTAATAGTACTTCAAGTGATCAACGTTCCATAGATGACCAAGGGTCTTGCCATCGGAGCTTCTAAGCTTGTAGGAGCCAGGGCAACTGATACTAATAACTTCAAACGGTCCCTTTCAGTTTGGACTAAGTGTTCATTCACTCGGGAATCTGTCGCAGAGTAATCTTTTCTTCAATACCCAGTCCCCCACTTTGAAAGAACGAGGTTTGACCCTTGAGTCATAGTAGTTGGAGATGCGCTGCTTGTAGGCGACATTCCTCAAGTGAGCCTGGTTTCTGTATTCCTTGACTAGATCTAAGTTGAGGGTAAGTTGTTTGTCATTTTCACTTTGCACGTAGTTCTAGACTCGAAACGTTGCTTGCTCAAGCTCAATTGGGACAACTGCCTCTGTACCAAAGGCAAGTAAGAATGAGGTTTCTCCTGTTGATGTCCGATATGAAGTGCGGTATGACCAAAGAACTTGGGGTACAAATTCTGGCCATAAACCTTTAGCCTTGTCCAAGCTAAGAATGAGGTTTCACCTGGCGTTGGTTACGGTTACCTCTTGGAGGGTGAATGAGGAATTGATCAATTTTTCCTTCATGTGCCAAAGCTTCAATATGATCACGAAAGGTGATACACTTCTCGCCGTCATGGCCGTTATACTCGTGGTAGCAACAAAACATGATCGTGTTCTTCATGGACTTGTAATCCGGGTGTCTCGGCTTTGGCTTCGGTATCAGGTGTGCTATGCTGGGGTAAATGGCCACACATGTGGCGTTTAAAGGTGTGTATGTCTCATACCTCGGGGTAGGGGCTGTCCTGACACGTGCTTGACTCACTGTGTTGACTGTCTGGGGTCGGGGATTATCGTGGTGATACCATTGGTTATTGCGGTAGTGTCCCTTACTCCTTTTACTAAAATGAGACTGGTGATGATGGAAATCTTTCCTTTTGCCCTGAGATTGATATGTCTGTTGACTTGGCAAAGTATTAAGTAAGGCAGGGGGAGGCACCGTTGCCATTTGGAAGGTCGAGATCTTCTCATTTGGTTGGATCTGGCTTTCACTCCCTACTTGCTGATAAGGGGTGGTTGTGGGGGGTTTCCCTTGATATGTTCTTGCTTCGGTGGAGGCATGGTTGTAAGCCTGTGCCATCACCTGAGAGTAAGTCTTCCAAGTGTTGGCTTTGATCATATACTTGAAGAAACAATCATGTAGGCCTGCCATGAAGGCCTTGAGGGCGGTCTTGTCATCTGCCTCAGCGCAGCGAGAATACTCATGGCTGAAGCGACCAGCATACTCTCGTAGTAACTCGTTCGGCTTCTGGAAAATAGTGTACAAGTCATCTGCAGAATGCAAGCGATCGGTCTGAAAAATGTGTTAAAAAACAAATAGTTTCCTCAATTCCTCAAATGAGTCTACCGTCTCAGGTGGAAGACGACAATACCAGTTTAGAGCTCCGCCAGAGAGGGTGGAGGGGAAGAGAAGACATCGCTCTTCGTTGGTATGCATCCGGTATGCCATGGTGAACTCAAAGAGGTTAAGGTGTTCAATCGGGTTCTCATTTCCAGTATAGAGTTGCAAGCCAAGCTTCTGCTTTGTCTTTGCTTGGAGAGGGTGTCGATGATCCTCTTTGTAAGAGAGTCAGGCCTAGGTTGGTTCCAATCAGGTATCTCAGCTTGTCGTTCGGCCTTCAACTTGTTTACTTCCTTAAGAAGCTGTAAGACAAGAAGGTCCTGAGTGGAGTCATGTACCACTGGAGCTTTCTTTCATAAATATCCATCTCCTCTTGGAAGTAGGAAGGTTTGATCAAGAGCATATGATTTTTCCCTGGACTCGCCGTACTAACTTTCAAGGTATGTCTGTCGAAACATTTCTGAGTCCCCTATACCTTCGTGTTTCTCTAGGACTTGTTGCCCCTTCCCCAAATTCGTAGCCGGCCTGGGACGTGGGAAGGGACCGAGTCTTTCAGAAACCCTTGGGTCATTGATCTTCGAGCTTATGTGGAGGGGATTCTCTCGATGTTGCTTTAGGAAGTCTCGGCAGTCACGATAAACGACTTTCATTCCTTCCAACCTTTCTGCATGGAGGTGTCTTCCTCCACTTCTCCTGCTTCGGGTCGAAGCAGCTGGGTTGAGAGAAGTCTCATGTTGATCAATGTTTTGATGATTAGCTCGCTCCTCATCAGGGATACTCATGTCGAAAGAAGGTGACCCTTCTTCTTGGAAGGCATCCAGATGATGGTTAATGTCCACAAGGGTAACGAGTTCGCGTGTTTGAGTACGCCTAGTTTCGTGGAGTATCTCAAAGAGCTTCTCATACTGCTCCTGGATGACCTCATTCTTCATTGTTATCTTGTTGTTTTGAGATTCTAGCTCATCGACTTTAGCTTGAAGAGCAACCATCTTTCCTTCCTTCTTTTGTTGTTTCGCACTAGGTGCAAGAAGGGTGTCATTTTGTGTGTTGTGGCTTCCTTCACTCCCCATGTTGGAGAGGGATGTCTGGTTAAAAGAGAGTGTACAAATGGTGGAAACAAGCTTAACAAAGCTAAAAAGAGTGAGAATAAGTGTTGTTCCCACAGACGGCGTCAAATGTTGATGCACAAAATCAGTGAGGACTTTGGTATAACAAAAAGTGTTTTGTGACCTTCGCTAGATTGCTCCGGTCACTAGTATGGATAAGTATGTAAATGGATAGAGATAGGGAAGCAAACACAAGATGAACGTGGTTCACCCATATTGGCTACGTCCACGGAGTAGAGAAGTTCTCATTAATTGTGAAGGGTTTACACAAGTACATAGGTTCAAGCTCTCCTTTAGTGAGTACAAGTGAATGATTTAGTACAAATGACATTAGGAAATATTGTGAGAGAATGGTCTTTATTTATAGAAGAGAGTTTATAGTTTCATTCTGACATTGACACGTGTCGTGTTGTGATTGGCTTATGATGTTAACACGTGTCGCGCTATGATTGGCTTCTGATATTGACACGTGTCGCACTGTGATTGGCCTCCTGGTTGGAAGGAAACTCTTCTGGGTCCTTGACGGTATAACGTTGACCGGTGCTCAGTAGTTTCAGGATTGGTCAAGTATGGTACAAACAAGTATGGTTGATAGGATTTTGGGACCTCGATTTTGATAGGGAAAAAATCCACTTTAAGAGATCCTCATTCACTACACAATTAATAACCCAATCTTACAAAATCAACTATTGGATTTTGTACTTAAAATGATTCAAATCAACTATTCGATTCTATATATTAAATGAGTTTAAATTACTGATATTTGAGAAAGAACAAACAAGTAAAAGAAAAAAAAATTGAGATGCTATCATAAAATCAATTCGCAATATGATGGGTAGTTCAATTTACAATGCAAAGTCCTTCTCTCATCAATGTGACTTTAGCTGAGGAAGGAGCATTCTCGGCCTTGGGTTCCAAAACTTGAAACAAGGTTATGCCTTATGCTACGAAATTCAATCTTCTTCACCGCGTTCGCTCGCTCAACTATATTTGTGAAAATATATGTGTGTTGAACAGGATATAGGATGTAAGGACAAAGATACTCAAAGGAAATGAGCGTGTTTACAGTGAAAGTGGTTTGGCCGTCTGAATGTTGAGCCCTAAAATGTACCTATGAGCAAGGTATAAAATATCGATGATATCGGAAATATCGGTAGTCCAAAAACACGGAAATATCGATGGAAATATCGGGTATTATCGATATCGATAAAAATAATATGGAAACCACGGAAATTGTAAGAAAAACTTGGAAATTTTTATTGAAACTTTGCATGATGTTTATTTAGTCAATTATCTATTAGTTTATCACAAAAAATTGGAAGGAAATGCATTGCATGATGGATTTAACTGATTTAAGTTGATTATATAGCGAGTTGGCAAACATTGTGAGTATAGAAAATATGTAGTAATTAATTAAAGAAGTTTAAACACACCATAATCATTTATATATAATGAATTAGTAAAAAAAGAATTCAAAACAAAACCATATATATAAATATTTTAGCATATTTTCACAAAAACATAAGTGATATTTTAGCATATTTTTCATAATAAAAGAATGATAAAATGCAAAAAAAGTATCCAACAAACAAGTCCAAAATTTAAAAACACATAATTTTGAGATAATTGATTTTACATCCTACTTTAATAAAAACAAACGCCTAAGACAAAGAAACTAAAAGAAAGGAAAAACATAAAAGAAACAAATAAATTAAAATAAACAAATAACAAAACAAAAAGAAAAAAAAAGAAAAAGGAAAGGGCTCACGTCGATTCGAAATCAAGACCTAGAGCCATGAGAAAAGCGCATCAAAAAGAAAGAAAAATTTGATTGGCGCAAGGGTTCGAACTGGAGAACTTGGGGATTGTGAGGACATGTTGACCAACACGTCAAAATCCACACTGGTGTTAATCTTTAGCAACAACTATAATATATGTGAATTTAGCAGCTTATGTTCATTTCAGAAAAAAAAACCCTAACACTTTATGTCTTGCCTCGAGCCCAGAGCCCCAAATGGCTCTTTGTCTTTCCGTGTTAGACTTTTCCCATTCAACAGACATAGCATGCACACATGTCATGCATCCATGTGGTGAACTTTTTAGGATTCCAAAATAAAGGCTAAGATGTGCCCCATTTTCCCATTTCTGATTACCTTTTAGAAATCCTAGGCCTCTCTTAGAGATATCTCTCAATAATTCAAGGACCTCCTTTCATTTCACTCGGCCTTCTCTTCCCATTTCTCTCAGACCTCTCTCTCTTTAAGATAAAAAAAAAAACAAATAGCTCTCATCGGCGCCGTCTCTCTCTTGAAACTCTCATCTCTCTCCTTTCTCTCTGCATCAAGACCCACATACACACACGCACACCATCGCACCTGCTTGAGGAAGACACCCATCGTCATCAGCAACCTCGTCTTTCTCCCTCTCCTTCTCGTCTTTGTAACTCGGCGACGCAGGAACCCTCCGGCGCAGAAAGAACAGACAGGGAGCGAGCGAGCGGAGGGGAGACACACCACACCCACCCCACTATGACCTCCACCACAGTGGCGCACACTCCGGCGAGCACCATCACCACCTGTGAGAGGCGCAGATCTTGGCAGATAGAGGCGCAGATCTTGGCAACTGCGACGACGGAGCTCGGCTGCCGTTCTGACGACAGAGAGAGAGCGATATTATCGATAATATTGATAATATCGCGATATTATTGATAATATTGCGATATTTTGACTAAAACTAATTGGATACCTATTAAAATATCGGTAACGCGAAAAACCGATAATATCGGCATTTAAGACCTTGCCTATGAGTAACCAATCATAGAACATCTTATTTCATTGGGGAAGCTGACGAAGAGACCTCTTTTGACGAAAGAATCGAAGACTCCTCGCCAATTGAGAGTTGGACAGATAACCAATCGAACTAGAAATATAATGGTGATGTTAATCCAAATTGAAATTACTCCTAGATCGACTAATTCTATAGCTCCAATGATGTTTATCCACACTAGCTCCAATGATATTTATCCACATTGAATATGTCACCGTTTGTCAACCCCGTGATGCTAATCCAAATTGAATGTGTTGACGATGAGGTTAGTGAAGCAGTTAGTAATTTCTTAGGGGTCTGAGAAGGTTTTCAGGTAGAGCATTGAGTTGAAACTCCTTTCTATGTTGCAATTCCTCATGTATTTATATGAACAAATTTCCTTGATGCCCAATCTGCTGAGTTGCAAAATTATGATAATATTCTAATTCCTTGGTATATTCCCTAAATGTGCTTAGAAATATTCTTGGCTGAAACTTTATCGCCGCAAAGTCTCGCCCTCTTCGACTAGAACTCTGAACTTAGACTTATTATGCGACCGATTCATTCTTTATCCAGTCAGCCTTAAGTTTCTTGGCCAAGCCACCAACATCTAGCTACTAAATCAAGAAATTCTCTATTAAGCCGAGGTTTGCAGCTACCTTTTTGGGCTGACTTCAATGGGGCGTAATGTGAAATTGCGAATTTAAGACCCAAACAATTTCTCCGTATAAATTAATGACACCCTGTGGTTTATGTTTGTTGTTTAGTCAAATTTCTTAATTCCTTGAATTGCACTTACAAAATGAGGAGTTACCAGTACAAACAAAGATTAATAAAACTAAATATGAAGTTGTTCCTAAGCAGTTCATAATTTTTTTTTAACAAATAATAGTATTTACACTAAGGAGAAAGGGGTATGTTAAGACTCATAATGAGTTAACAATAATGAGGTTCAAATTCACCTTTAGCGATAATCAAATATAAGACCTCTCACTTATAAATGAAAAGAAATATCACTACACCGTAATACTAAGTGGCTGAACAATCCCTAATCAACAATTCATAACAAAATAAAAAATAAATAAAGAAAAATTACCGTATATTGGACCCTTCGAATGAGTTCACATAAACGATAAAGTACATATTAATTGTTTCAAATATATCATTACATCATATGACTGAGTCTTTTTTTAGTTCTTCCATTGGATGGCACTTTGTCTACAACCACAAGCACATATCGATCGCTTCAACCACTAACAGGAGGAACTGTATAACCTGCAGTACATATTTAAACTTTGTTAGAACAATGATCTCCAATATACCAAATTCTGCAGAAAAACACACACACACACACACATATATATATATTATTGTTTAATTCCTCTGTTTTGTGTTAAGTCCAACCACTTATAAGTTCTCTTATACCAAATAATTTATATATTACATGTGTGGGTATATATTACTAAGATTATAAATTAATTGAATAAGAGAGAGAGAGAGAGAGAGAGAGAGAGAGAGAGAGAGAGAGCTATGTTAGGGTTCTTACTTCCACACTTCATTCCCTTGGGAACAGGTTTACCGCAGTAGGAAACGACATGAACAACCTTATTCATGTCAACCATCTGTTCCACCTCCTTGGTCACGTGCTTACATGCGCATGGAATGTCCACTTGCCTAATCAACTCGCAGCATGCCTCGGATGGATCCGTCATGGGCGTGCCCTTTTGCACATAGGCTGCACATTGTGTTACAAGTCCTCCAATGTCAGCTCCGCATAACTGCCCAACAACCCCGCCAATCTCACCGGAGAATACAACTCCGGTGATGAAAAGGACGGCCAAACCCGCGAAGTGAAAATTGAGCATTTCCGTTTGTCTTTCTTTTGTGTTTTGTTTGCTGTTCTGTGTGTGTTAGATGTGATGTTGTGGGGGGTGAGTTGCGTGGTTTATATCAGGATTTTAAGGAAGCCATTTGAGGACACTTTGCATTTAGGATCTGGGATTTTGTACATCTGTGCATAACTTACGTTACATTTTTGGTTTGCTTTTGAATGGAGGGTTGCATCTTACATGTGAACACTTTTTACTTTTTAGATTAATTGTACGAAACGGAAGCGGATATGTCTCTTTATTTTTTTTTTCCCCAAAATTCTTCTCTTCTATCTCACTTCTCAATTCTTTTATGCTCCACTAATTAGAATCCCATATTGAAAAAGAAAAAGCTACTTAGGAGATCCTCATCTCGTACGCAATAAATAAAACAATCGAAGAAAATAAACTATGAAATTCTTTTTTAATGATTTTAAATTGATAGATTATCAATTAGTACTATTATCTAGTGATATTCTCTTTACTTGTGAGGTGAGAGGTTTCAGGTGAATTCAATACCAATTTACTCCTCCACCTCTTATGGCTAGTTTGAGATTGTTGTTCTTCTTTAAAAAAAAAACTATCTGCTGTGTTTTAAGAATAATCAGTTGTAACATAAAGCGGTTGAGTGTTTAATAAATTGTATTTTTAAAAATGTTGTGAGTATGAAAAACTGTGTAAAAGCGTTTGGTAAATTTAATGTAAAGTAATATAATCATAAATAATGACAAAAGTAGACATAGTAGTGTGGGCGGTGACAACGACAGTGGTGGTGATTGCAGTGCTATTGGCGGTGACAATGATATAAGGCTGGTGTTGATGACGACAATGATATAAGGCTGGTGGTTGCAGTCGTAGGTGGTGGCAACAACTATGGTTGCAATGGCAATGACATTAGCAATGGCAGTGGTTGTGGGGTTGACGATGGTGATGATGATAACAAGAATAATTGTAAGGGTATAATGGTGATGCGAATAGTGGGGTGTGGTGGTTGAGGCACAAAGGTTATAATGGTGGCAGTGGCGGTGGTTGTTGTGGCGGTTGTGGTGAAGGTGGCGGCGATGATGATAATAAAAGTTGTGGTAATGGGAATTGTCGTGACGGTGGTGGTGACGGTGGTGGTGAAGTTAGTGCTAGTGACGATTGTGGTGAAAGTGGCAATGTAAAGTTAGTGGTTTTAGTGGTAGGTGGTGACATTTACTTTGTTCTTCAAGGGAAAAAAAATTATGTAGAACGATAAATAATGTCCTTATGTTATTTTTAAAAATTACTGAAGGCTCACCGCTAAATATTACCGAAGGCTCACCGCTAAATTATGTAGAACGATAAATAATGTCCTTATGTAGAACGATAAATAATGTTCTTATTACATGAATTAAAAATAGTTATTGAAGGCTCACCGCTTTTTATAAAAATAGTTTTTAAAAGTAATCCACAGATGTTGTTTAGATGTCATTGCTTTAAAAATAAAATATTTTAATTTTATCACACTTTTTATTGACTTTAAAATGAAGCAGCTTTTGGTAAAAAAAATAAAATTACCAAACGGGGCCTTAATGTAAATATATCTTTTGTTTTAGACCTTTTTTAACATATTTGAACGACTAATCTCACGCCATGCCTTTAATAAGCCTTTTTTTTTTTTTTTTCTGTATCTTTCCATTAGTCACAAAGTTTACTTGTAAGAACATATAAGGTCCATTCTTTCATCGATTTGAATTCATATTCCCATAAGCACATACATTGCTTAGTTAGGCTACTGGTCCTTCTCACATGTGAGATCAAAATGTTGTACAAATCTATAGGGGTGGTGGTTTGTATGGGGTCCCAAACCGAAATTTTTAGGGACAGGAATTTGAAGACCAATCTCGAATAGAAATTTTTGTATTCCCAATTTTTTAAATTCCCAAAATGTTTTCGGTATTTCGGGATGAATTAGGACTGGATTTTGAGTTTTGGGCTTTTGGCTTGAAATTTGAGATTTTTGGGCTGTGGGCTAAAATTTGGGCTTTTGATCTAAAATTTTGTTGCCCAATTTCATCTCAAGTCAAATTGACGTTTCAAAGTTCCAAATTTGTAACATAAAATAGTTTTTTTATGAACAAATTTTTGAATTAACAAACAAAATAATTATTATCATGTGATTTAAAACTTGTAGTAAATTGAGTATTTTACTAAATTACCCTTCTTCCTTATAATCTATTGATTTAATAAAGGGGTTAAAATGGGAAAATCGTTATAACTTTCTATTTTCTTGTGCTCGAAAATTTGGAAAATGGACATGCGACACGCCAACGCATGACGCAATTTTAATTTCACTTTGGAACTCCCTCCTTGAGTGAATTTTTTAATTGTGATCAGAATAAGACTGTTACACCATATATTTTTATATAAATGATGAAAATTTATATTTTAAAGGTTTTTTATATGGAAAACTAATGAAAAGGGCTTGAAAACTTTAAGTTTTAATGATCAGGACAAAATAAAGGGTAAAGTGAATAGTACCATGATTGACTTTTTAGTGCAAAAATGTGGTTTTTCGTTAAAGTGAACAGTACCGGGTGCTTTTCGTTAAAGTTCCCTTTTTTATATTAGCACCCTATAAAATATTGAATGCACCTCACATTAAAATTTAATATTAAATAATTTATTTACCCTACTATACAATGACAATTTTGACCTTATTAAGTTTAAAAAAAAAAATCGAAATACACCCCAAATCACTTTTAACGTATTATTTATCTTCTTCAACTATCAAAATCTCTCTGACCCTCCATTGTTAAACAAAACCATAACCAATGAAACTACAAACATGTTGATTGAGAAAAATTATTTTTGACAAATGAAACACGAAATTGATGTTTCGGAAGCTTTACATGAGGTAAGACTTATTCTTTATTGTTTTAGTGATTTTGACGACATCGATAATTATTTAATCTTGCTTTTGCTGCGTTATTCAAGCTTTTATGTTCGTATTCATCTTTTTGGGATCACAGAGATTACATGAAGAATTAAACACCTAAAATTACCACCAAATATTAAAAACAGATGACATGGGTTTTAATGGTGGAATTGAAAACAACCCACATATACTTTAAATCTCAGGTGGCATCTTTTGTCAAAATTCCAGTTGGCATTTTTTGTCCAAATTAAAAGCTTTAAAAGATTTGAGAAATGTGTGGTGTATAGAAAATGTGGAGTGCATGTTAAAATGTAAGGTGTATATTGAGAATGTGAGGTGTGATGGTATTATGGAGAAATAAGTGGGGTGTATTAAGATAATTTTTCATTGAAAAAACAAATATAAGGTGTATTAAGTAGAAAACTTCATTTTAATCCTTGGCAAAAATGATTTTTTGATTAAAACCATGAGTAAGATCAAAATCTAATTTTAGTCCCTTGATACATTAATAACCTCATTTATTAATTATATTTTGATTTTTTTAATTATTTATCTTTTTCTTTCTAATTTTTAATGTATTAATTTTATTTCATTATAATTTTTATTTTCATTTCATTCATCGTAATATATTTTGCTGTGAACATTTAGATAAACTAATTTTTGTCGTACAATATATTTTGATGTACTTTATCTTCTTCATTTAGGTATATTAAATTCATTATAATACATTTCGGTGCATACATTTAGGTACACACATTTTGGTACATACATTTCGATACAAACATTTCGGTACATACATTTCGATATAAACATTTAGGTACATTAATTCAATATAACACATTTTCGGTACTAACATTTCAGTGCATACATTTCGGTACATACATTTAGGTATATTAATTTAATATAAATACATTTTGGTGCATATATTTAGGTACATACATTTCGGTAATAACATTTAAATATATTAGTTCAATATAATATATTTCGGTACTAACATTTAGGTACATTAATTGAGTCTTTCAAGTTTGAAGAATGTTAAATAAGATTAATAAATTAAAAAAATCTTTTTTGGTCAAAAAAATAAATTAAAATTTGTGTATTAATAAATTTAAATATTTAATGGGAGACATTAAATAAAATGCACATTAATTATTTTGAATTAAGGGCACATTAGGGACTAAAATCAATATTTAATCTAACACCAGGTTTTTTTTTAATTTTAATCTTCTTGAGAGATTAAAGTTTAAAAATCCCGTGTATTAAGTATGTAAGGTTTACTCGACAATTTATGGGAAGCCCTTTTTTAAATTATTAACCTTTTAAGCTACGTATTCCACTATTTGCCGTGTTGCCATGAAATTGAAAAATCTCTCCCTCCCGATTCCCTTCTCCGTACTCGTTAATCTTCTTCGACGCCCACCCTTCTTCTCCTCACTGAAAATTGAAAATCCCTAGATCCCCAAATCCATGGAGCGGCAGAAGCGCACGGTGGTTTGCCCGGAGAACGAAGAGCTTGCGACGTACATGCTGAGCAAGTGGCAGGAAATGGCCGATCAAAGGCCCAAGGGCATTTCCGAGAACATCGAAATGACTCTTTCCAAGGCTTACGCCAACCTCTGCAAATCCAAGAACCCTATTAAAACCCTCAAAGATTTTTCCCAAATCAAGTGAGTTTTCGAGAAAGTATGCATTTTTTTCGGTAATTAGCGTTGAATTCTGATCATTCTTGGAGTGTAAGATTGTCACTTGTGAGGGTTTGAAAACTTAATTAATCGAAGCATTGTTTGTTATGTTTGTGGGCAATGTGGGACGTTAAAGTTTGAATTTTTCTTTGAGTTGTTTGAATAGTATAGTTTTTTCTAATTTTGTTCACTTTGCCATGTTATACTGGTTGCAGTCCAAGTTTAGTTTATTGTTTTCTTCTAGGAGTTTAGATGATTTTGTGGAATAAGAAGACACCTTCACACCGGAAGCTTAATGATGAATTCGGGCTATTACTGCTTCTCTTGACAGACAAAACAACGTCTTTATGATTTGAAAACCTGTTGAGGGGTTTGCCATTTCGTGTTTCGATTTATTGGCAAGATGTGAACTGTTCATATTTTAGTGCAGGGGCATAGGGAAGTGGATTTTGAAGCTTATGAAAGGATTTTTTGATACTGCTTCAGACAATTCTGAACCAGAAGACATAACTAAAAAGGGTACTTTTATAATTCATTCTTTACATTCTGGTTATATGATATACATGTTAAATTCATTGCTATTTTTCTCAAATGTGCGTGTATTTTAGGTAAGAGAACCAAAGGAAGCAGACGTTATGTTCCACAAAAGAATTCTGTATCGTATGCATTGTTGATCACACTTTACAGGTAAACTGGAATTGTGCTTAACTAAGTATGCACTTACAATATTTGTAATTGAATGTGTTTTATCAAATTTTGGAAGTAGGAGTTAATGATAAGTTTTTCGTCAGGGGAATTGAAAGTGGGAATGAATTTATGCGTAAACAGGAGCTTATTGATGCTGCTGAAGCAAGTGGACTTTCTCGTGTGCCAATTATGTATGATGTTGATTGATTATATTAGTTCTCTAAATTTTTTTGTCATTTTTGTTTAATACGGATGAATGTGATGTTCTTATACCTGGTTTGTTTTTAGGCCAGAGAAGGGAAAGGGAAAACCTGGACACTTTGCAACTTCTGCAAGGGAATGGTATAGTGGATGGTCCTGCATGACGACATTAATAAACAAGGGACTGGTTGTGAAATCAAGTAACCCAGCAAAGTATGGCTTTTGCTTCTTTTTTTTTATTTTTTTGGTTGATTTGCTGTGTTAGTTACTTTATGCTAAGAAGGATTTGTATAATTATCTTATACTTTTTTTCTGCCGCAGCGCTTATAAATTTGAATGGCAATTTAGCTAACCTTATTCCCTCTTATTTCTATATGAAAACATTTTACATAGCTTAGGAACAGGAATAAGTTATCACATTGTCTTTGTGAAAGTTGAATTACTGACAAAATCATTTCACCATTAAAAATAATATAGTAGGATATATCTACTTTGATGTGAAGGATGATTTACTATTAGACTATGATATGGGGTTATTAGAATAAATAATGAGTTGTGGTACTTAAGTCTTTTCTGTTTAACAGAAGCATGTATCTCAGCTGGAATATGGAAAAACATTTGGTTTTAGGTAAATTTCATCTGATAAGAGGCTTAAGAAAATGTACGATTCTTAGCCCTGGAACTTTTGTGTGATATGGCTTGTTTCAAAATGATTTAGTACTTGCCTGTACCAAAAATCATGTGTTATTGCGAGCAATTCTTGTAAAATTAGACCTATAAATTTCAAGTTGCACTTGTATTGCATCTGTACCTATTAGCAGATGTGTAATGCTGTAAAAACTGTAGGTACATGCTTACTCCAGAAGGTAAGGAAACTGCAAGTGAATGTCTCATGAGGTCTGGTATGGAAAAACCTGTAGGAAAGACTTCTCATGCCACAGGGCTTTCTGGAAATGGGGACAATATTTCACATCAGGAGCTTGCTCATTATGACTCAGCCACTTTGGCGACATTGGTCTCCACTAATTTGAGTACAAAGGAGAAATCCTTTGATATTCCACAGGAATACCTTGACAAGGTGTATATCCATGTAGCTTTTAATTTTTAAATTGAATTGTGGATTGGGAAAAATAGCCAGTTTACATCTTCATAATTTTGTTTTTATTTCAAAACATCATCCTTTCCAAGATTTATCTTTTAATTAAAGCGTGCATTGTTAGTGGCTCAAGTCAGATGAAACTTTTCCTATGATAGATTGTCTTTCTCCACACTATCCCCTCATGTCATGGATTGCGGTTTCCCTTGCTTATAAGCTGATATTGATATTATATTTGCAATACGAGATTTTGTTTTGGCTAACACCTATATCCTGAATGGAATTTAACTTTTATGTTCTTCACCTATCTTCCAAATTGTTAATGGAGATATTTTGGGGCAGAAAACCAAAGTTGATAAGGTCCAAGATCCATTGATGTTCTTGTACGCAAATAAATATGAGATTTCTTCAGTTGAACTATAAAAAAGCATATGAAATATTACATTCTTTTTGCATCCTCTGGTCATAGTACTTTGAAGTATAAGTTCTAATTACTTGCTTTGTCTAGGTCAAAATTCTATCTTCATTATTTGTCTTGTTTCTGTAGTATATGTGCATGGGGTATTCTAGAGAACAAATTGTTCAAGCTTTTACTGAAGTTTCGGAAACTTCCAATGACAAGGAAATGTCTTCACTATGGCCATCTGTTCTGTGTCGTCTTCGAGAAGATGAAGTTTATGGTTTGCATTTGAAGTCTCAAACTTTGAGGGAAGATCTTTGTCCAGCATCAGTCACTCATGTGGTTGCAAATGGTAAGCTTGCTTTATATGCTTCTAAGTGATAGAGAATGCTGAAATTCTCCTAAACTATCTAAACCCTGTCTTATAAAGCTTACTATAATTACTCAGGTCTTAGAGATTTTGTAGCGAGTGAGAATAGACTTGCCAAATTTTCTCTCGATGGTGGACATGTGCCAAAAATTAATTCGGATGAGTCATTACCAAAATCTTTTACGCTTAGAGCTTGTTCTTCCACGGTATGTGACATGTGAACTTAGTTAAATTAGGATGATAATGTTAATTCGTGGCTACATCTTGCATATCTGACTGATACATATGGAAAGTACTGAGTACTGTATAAAAGGGCAGAGTCATGGAATTTAAACCACCTGCCCTACCGTGTTTCCCCTCATTGACATGTTGACTTTATTAGAGTCATTCTGTGCCAAAGTCATGTTCGAATGGATTGGAAGCAAGTTCGAATGTTTTATCTATACCACCGCTAAGCTTTGGTGAGAGATTTGAGGAAGCATATGAAGTAATCTTGGTACTGGATGATCGGGAGCAATTTGCCACTCAGGGGTCAGTAACTTATGATTTTGACATCTGCCACATATGCAGTTTTCTTTTAAATGATGAAACTAGTTAAAGATACTTGTTATCCTGCCTTGAATCTTGATGAAAAGAGTTTTGAATAAATCACCATCTGGGATGTTCTATAGGAATCCTATTCTTCGTCCAATAGATACGGGAAGTTCTATAGTAATCCAATTATATAGGAATCCTATTGTTAGTCTGTCTTGAATCCTATCAAATTCTAGAATTAACTTTCAAAATATATTAGAATATATCCTTATCTGTTTGTATCCATGATTCCATGTCTGAATTTATATTTTATTTTACGTGTTTCCATGTCTCTGTCTTGATGTAACTTGTGTCTCTAGTACGTGCTCAATCCAATGGATTCTTGGTATATTTTTTTCCTCTATGTTCACTGGTAGTGTTCTTTTTTTTTTTTTGGTTGAACTGGTAGTGTTCAGTTGTTCACTTATATTCAGTGTCCATTGTCTTTGCTGGTGTTTGTAATTACTATGATTAATTTTATACATTGTGGCTTTAGATCGCGATCTAGGAGACTTATCGAGAACGTTCGTACTCAATTCAAAATAAAAATAGAGGTGAGTTCTTGTAGTCTTTATCTGTTAGTTCCTCTAATGGTATTTTTTGTACATTTTTTTGGAGTTTGCACTGTTCTGTATCATCTTTATTGGTTTCACATATCATTCTGTATCATTTATTTGTATAGTGCTTTACGTATTTTGCTGCTTCATGATTGCGGTCAGCTAGAACTTTAAATACAATCATGAATTCTTTGTTGTATAACTCTTATTTTACGAGCTGGTTTTCTAATTAACGGTCCATTGATTTTTGTCCTTTAGGAAAGTACTTACTTGTAGAGTTGTCAATAGACTCAATACTATTATCACCACTTAATTTTTACAGGAATTTATCTTCGTTTTGCTTAAAACCTTTCAGTTCACAGACTACCTGCATCAAGGCTATGCCACAACACAGTATCCCTGGAGTTAGAATTTACAGTATGTAGTTTTGGAAACTGTGCCAGTATTGCAGTTGGGGCATGGTTTGGTATTTTCCCCCAATCTGCTATTAAGAAAGCCACCGGTTTTGGATTTCCTTTCCCTATATATGTATCACTCAACTCAGTTTGTCTCTTCAGTAAGTCATCTAGAATAAAGCTGTGATTTATAATCGTTATTTGACAATTTAAATAATCTAGGCGTACTAACTTAAGAGGTACTTGTCTGTATTGTTTCTGCAGTATCTTCTCCTTCATTTGATGCAAACTGTAATTAAGTAAATGAGTCTTCTACAGGTTAGGAGGTTACCAGTTGGAGATGGAATCTGGATAGCTCGTCATAAACAACTCGAGAGTGAATATGTACTTGATTTTATTGTTGAGAGGAAGAATGTTGATGATTTGCGCTGTTCAATCAGAGATAACCGTTACAGGGATCAGAAATTGAGACTTTTGGTATTGATTCTTATTCAAAAGATTAGATGTTTTATCTTTATCGTTTTGTGTAATTTTGGTTTCTATTATACTGTGGATGCATTTTAGTTTGCAGTTGTTGCAAAATTATTCTTGTTATGTGATTATTTTATTGTGGAAACTTGGTGTTTTCTCCCAGTTTACCTTTAGCATTTATTATCAACTTAAGTGTTATAGGATGAATAGGAGACTTGAGTTGAAATACTGAATTAACTTTCCCGCAAAGAAAGATTGACAATTAAAAACATATTACTATTAGTTAATTCTTCTTATTGTTTTTCTCCCCTTACATATGGATATTATAAGTTCAACTTGACATGTTTGTCCCTTATTGGGGATTTTTCAACATTTATCCATGCTCAATGCAGTGATTTGGTGCCTCGCAATTTTAGTTCAGATGTTTTACATGCATTGGTTAAGTACATGAGAAATTTTCTGCTTCTTGTGTGACCTTTTACATGCAGTTTTGGATTTACTGTGAAACTATTTTTGTTTACGTTATTCTGACATGTTGGTCCTTTAATTGCATATTGTCAGAGGTGTGGACTCAAGAAACTGATATATCTTGTGGAAGGTGATCCAAATACTTCTGAAGCAGCAGAAAGCATTAAAACAGCGTAAGCATTCTTGTAAATGTTTTTAAAAGCTACATCTATCACCAGTACCACTTGACTATGAATAATTCTATTCAATTCAATCATTACCGTGATAAATAACTCTGGTAATGATTTGATATTAACCTTCTGTTTTACTATGACAGCATCACCAAGTATTTTCTTTGCTTTTAGGACAACAACCCATCCAGGTTTTTTCCTTGGGAATTGTTCAGCGGCACACAGCCTTTTAGCAGACCTAGAATTAAACATTTCCATCCCAAACGAGTACCTAAACCAAACCCCACGTGCTACACTTGTGAAACACTAATTTCCAACCTTAAGCCATCAACTAGGCTTCCAAAAGAATGTCGAACATCAAACTTCTGTTTTCTTATAAATCTGTAATCATATTGAAAATTTACTTGCATCATCCGTACAGTTTGAGTTGCCATCTTGTTGAAGTAGAATTATTATTGAAGGCTAAGTTAAATGCTAGCTGGTTGTTTAGAACATATGATTGCTTTTTACTGGTAAGGGTCATGTAAGGATTTAGTAATTCAATAGGTTTTACATGTCAAACTCTAAATAAGAATGCTGCATATCTTTGCTTCTTACTTGAAGATTGAACATCAACCCACATGTTCTAGGATCCTTTCTTTTCAGTTTCAATTTTGATTTCATGTTTTTTAAATTTAGTATCCATGATGTTCTATAGCTCAAATCCCTTTGTGATATAGTAATCCTAGTGATGTCAAAATGTATATATTATTCTCTGAATTCTCATCTTGTGCAGCTGTTTCACAACTGAGATTTTGGAGGGATTTGACGTCCAGAGAACCATTGGCTTGGCTGATACATTGAAGAAGTATGTTTATCTAACTCAAGCAATAGCTCAGTATTACAAATCAGAGTTCTCCGAGGAACAATGCAAACACGCTGGGGTTTGTCCTCCTTTTGATGAATTTATTAGAAGGTGCCAAGACTTGGATAAAATGACAGTCAGCGACGTTTTTGCCGTTCAGCTCATGCAGGTGTGCATGAATTTGAAAGATAGGATTACCATCCCTTGTTTGACAGTCACTGATGCCTTGTCTATCATCTCTCAGCGTAGCAAACTATGGTTCCTTTGATAAACATGGTTTGAGGAAATTAATTTCAACGCTTCACACTTTTTTTGTTTGTTTTAGATTAAACGTGTATATATAGGATTTATAGAAACTATTAAGTAAAAGATGTGTTTGTAGTTCTACAGAGGTATATGTAAAAAAATTCCAGTTCTAGTAGAGCATAAAAACGCCATGTCCATGGCTCATTCGATTAAAAATGGGAACATTGCTCTTAAGATGTTTCTGAGTCAGTATATGATACGGTTTGTTTATGCTTAGTTTTGAGGACTAAGATAGTGAGATTATGGTGAAAAACTCTACATAAATCATACCTCATACGTGCAGGTCCCACAGGTAACTGAGGAAGTCGCCATAGCTGTTCTGGATATGTACCCGACACTTTTATCTCTTGCTCGTGCCTACTCTTTACTTGTAAGTCCTCCATCCTTGGGTTGGAATTCAATGCATTAGTTTACCCTTGGAGAATTTGAAAATATCAAGCCTACTGTGTTATAAGAAGAGATGTCTACGTGTTATAATCCTCCATTCTAGCTCCACTAGTTTTAATTTTTCTGAGATCTCCTTTTTACTTAAATATTTTTTGGTTGGAAAAATAAAAAATATTCTTAGTGACGAATGTGCTTAAGAGTATAAATCAACTCTAATTTGCTCTTAACCATTTTAAATCCTTTGTGATGTAGTTGATGTTTGGCTGACTTCAATTTCAACTGCGTATCTCGATTGTTTTCTATGATATACCATTAGTACAGAAGAGTCGAGTGCATTCGTGTGAGAAATTTGCACCCTATTTTCTTTCTATGACATGAGTTCGTTCTTAGTACAGCTGTTCGACCAGTGCTATTGTGGTGGAAGTTCTATTTGATTAGCTTATCTAATTGCGTTGATCTATTTACCTACATAATCTTTTAAATTTTTAACTTATTTAATTAATTTCTGCTCTGTCATTGCATTGATCAAGCGAAGCTGTTTTTTGAACTTTGGTTGTACTCACTACAGTTTAACCAACATTTTGTTAACTAGGAGGGTGATTTACGTGCACAAGAGGGGATGCTTAGAACACAGAGTAACAATGCCGTCAATGCGAGCGCTAGTAAGAATATATTTCAATTGGTTTGGGGCGAATGATCGTTGTGTATCTTCAATTGTGAGAGGAAACAAAAATGATTGATTAGTGATATTGTATTCTACTACTCTTGCAGCGTAAATAAGACGGACAGTTTATCGTTATAAAATAGTTAGCTTGCTTGTATTATTTCCGAGTTGAATGTTGGTTTATTTCTGTTGCACTGATAGGAAAGGCAGTGTTCTGCTTGTTCTGCACAGTCCCTGCAACTGAGTCGTGGTAGTGTTTCGGGCTGTGTTTTTAAACTGCAACCGTGTAAGGCGAAGAAGTTTATGTCCCATAAAGCGTAACGTTTTAAGAACCGTTGTAATGCATATTATCGGGCAACAAAGCCACCTGCTCGACAAGATTAACAAATTCAAATCTGCACAGCAAACACCAAAAAATAACATAACAAAACAAATCGTACTTTGAGCAAGAGTTAGCGCTATATCGTACCCATCAACGCTAGTGTACGCTGTGTTCAAATACCTTACGGTATCTGGGAGTGCTGCGAAATGAATGCGGTATGAAATGAAAGAAAAAAAGGTTGGCTAATATCTGCACAAACTCTTACGGAAAAATATAAAGAGACAATCCTTAAACTCCTGTTTTTCTACGTTCGATCATCTGTACTGGCATATTCCGGTGATGCCTCTGGGGAGAAGCATTTGCATTCAAAACTTCCAATCACTTGAGTGTTGATGCAAATGCTCTAACTTGAATCGAGATCGAGAAACAAATGCCTGAACACTGATGCTTTTGCAGGCACCAGAGCAAAATAATCCATGAGCACAAGTAATTCCTGATCAGGGAACACCACAGTAAGAACAAGCTTGCAGCATTTATAAAGATACGTTTTGCAACGAAACAGAATACTTGGAAACAAAGATTTTTCGACGATGAATGCTGCGTATGGGAGACTTCCTCTAAGAAGTAGCGAGCAGAGAGGCACAAGGTAGACAACAAATATTTTGTTGTTCCGATGATAGATAACTGTACTAAGCATGTTCATGTTATAGTCATACAGTTTCAAGCAAGGGAACTAACAATTTTCAGATAACTTGTATTACACTCACAAAATATTCATAGATTTCAAATAACATATTGTGGAAGAAATACCTGAGAGGGATGTTGAAGAAAAATTAGAGTACACAACTCTAAGGAGAGACAAAATAAGTAAACAAATTACTTGTATTACACTCACGAAATATTACAACACACTCTCAAGGACGCACTTTAGAAACTATAACACTCTCTCACTTCTAAAGACAAACTCTAAACCACTCACACTCCTACAAGACTACTCTTGCTTCTCACTCTCACTTGGTTGCCTACTTTCTTGATTACCTTTTCGTTACAAACTTACAACACCACACATAGCACTACCTTATATTTATACATGGCATAATCGACCCTGCAAGTCGGCGGACTTGGCTTGTGCATTTCCAGCCACTAACTTATATTACTTTCCAGAATTTTCGCTAATATTCCATTACAACAATCTTAAGATATTTGTTTAGCTAATTCTAGATAGGTAACCGACTTTGGGGCTAGAATTGTCTAGCATTTTCAGTGCATGCATCGTCCACCTCCCATGTATATTTGAATCTTTAGAACCTTCTAGCTAGTACCACT
Organism: Malus domestica; assembly: GCF_042453785.1. Classification (NCBI taxonomy): domain Eukaryota; kingdom Viridiplantae; phylum Streptophyta; class Magnoliopsida; order Rosales; family Rosaceae; genus Malus; species Malus domestica. The sequence goes on along the minus strand of NC_091662.1, from coordinate 35,187,190 downwards.
GACATAGTATTTTGCTAGAGTTGTCTAGAATCCAAACACCAATTGGGTTGGTGTTGATTTTCAACACTTCCCCTCAACACCAGCTAATTCTTTGCTCCATGTTGAGTTGATGACGAAGCTTTTCGATCTTGTCGGTGCTCAAACCTTTTGTGAACAAGTCTACAATTTGATCATATGTATTGATCTGTCTCATCTCAATCTCTTCTTGCAAGACCTTCTCTCTAATGAAATGATAGTGTACCTCCACATGCTTAGTTCTCGCCTGAAAGGCTGGATTTTCTGTCAAGCAAATTCCCGATTGGTTATCACAGTACAATGGTATTGCATAATCTACTGGTTGATGTAAATCACTCATCAACTGTAGCAACCATGCATTCTCTTGAGCTGCCATTATTGTTGCTTTATACTCTGCTTCTGTGGTTGACAAAGACATTGTTGGTTGTCTCTTGCTGCACCACGAAACTACTCCAGAACGAATTCTAAAGACATACCCAATGGTCAACCTCTTGGTGTCATGATCTCCTGCAAAATTTGGGTCACAATAGCCAACCAACTTACCATCTTCACCTTTCTTGTACAAGAGACCATAGTCAATTGTACTCTTTACATATCTCAATATTCGTCGAACCACTTCTAGATAAGGCTTCTTTGGATTTTGCATGTACCGACTCATCACACCAACTGCATAAGAAATGTTAGGTTGAGTAAGAGTCAAGTAGATTAGACTACCTACCAATTGTCGATACATTATTGCATCTCCCAAGTCTCTGCCTTCATGTTCATACATCTTGACATTAGGTTCCATTGGTGTTGATATTGGCTTCCATTCAAGCATCCCAAACTTCTGCAACAAGTCTTTTGCATACTTTGTTGACACAAAAATATTCCTTCTTGTGTGCAGTCAACCTCTAATCCAAGAAAGTGCCTGAGTTTTCCAAGTTCTTTCATCTTAAATCAAATTACAAATTCTCCCTTGTTCGACGAATTTCTGCCTCATCATTGTTAGTGATGATTAGGTCATCCACGTACACTAGCATGATAGCTAGCTTTCCTCCATTAGCTTTAACTAATAAGCTGGAATTTGCATGCGCCACTGAGTAACCACTTTGTGTTAAAAATTCTGCAATCTTATTGTACCATGCCCTTGGTGCTTGTTTCAGACCGTAGAGTGCTTTCCTCAACTTGCACAAGTACTCGGGATGAGCTTTCCTTTCAAAGCCCATTGGTTGCATCATGTAGATCTCCCTATCTAACTCTTCATGCAAGAAAGCATTCTTCACATCCATCTGGTACAAGTTCCAATCTTTGTTAGCTGCAAGTGCAAGTAAGACTCGTACGATTGTAAGCTTTGCCACTGGACTAAATGTTTCATCATAGTCTAGTCCATACTGCTAACCAATCAAGCCTTGTACCTTTCAACTCAATCATCATGACGATGCTTTATCTTGTACACCCATTTGCAAGATATGAGTTTCACATTCCTTGGCTTTGGCACCAAATCCCAAGTCTGATTTTGCTTTAGTACATTGATTTCTTCTTCCATAACTCTTACCCATTCAGAACTCTATGATGCCTCTTCAAATGTCTTAGGTTCTTTTGCTACTTTATCAGTTATGACAACATTGGCATATTTAGGATTTGGCCTTCATATTCTTGTTGACTTCCTTAGTTGTGGTTGTTGATACACACCTATTTGCCAAAGATTCTTAGGTATTTCTTGCTTGAAATGATCACCATCAAGCAATTCCTCGAGCATATCTAGACTCGATTGGATTTGGGTAGCTTGGTCTCCCATTTTCTCTTACCACGTATCTTCAATCTCTTTCGAGTCGGGCAACGCCTCATTTTTTGAGCACCAACAAGATGATGTTTCTGCATCACATTCTTCCTCTATAGCTAGAAAAGCTAAGACATCCCAATCATCTTCACTTTTTTCCTTTGAGCTGGTGACATTACTCTCTTTGGGCTTTTTGAACCAACAATTCTTTGCCATGTGGCCATTCTTTCCATAATTGTAACATTTTTCCTCAAACCTTTTATTGTTTTGGGACTGACCACGATTGTTGTGATACTTCAGAGCTCTCCCTGGCCGAGAACTCCCTCCTCCTTGATGACCTTTTGCCTTGTCACCATTTCTTTTAGATCAACCACCAGCACGCTACTTAAAGCTACCTTTACTTTTGGTGTAGAGCGCTTCTTCCTCACCTTTTAATGAGACCCTTCCCACTTGCTTTGCCAAAGCTTCTTGATCGACAAGCAAATTCTCAAACTCAACAAGTGATGGTTGGGTTGGCCATCCTTTTACAGCGGCAATGAAGCCTCGATATTCAGGTTTCAAGCCATGGATAATTATTCTTTTTATCCTAGATTCTACAATGGCAGCACTAGGATCTAATTCAAAAATTTCACGACAAATAGACTTTACCATGTGGAAATATTCAACAATTGTCATGTTCCTTTGGGCTACTGATAATAGCTCATTCTCGAGAAGTTGTAGTCTTGTATTGTTCCTCTTTAAAAAGAGTGTGGCGAAGGTGTCCCACGCTTCTTTTGGTGTTTTGGCTTTCCTTATGTGCTCTAACATGTCCTCTTCAATTGTGGTTTTTAAGGGAAACATCATGCCTTGATCTTCCACTTCCGCAAAATGCTGTTAGTGTCTTCTTCCAGTTGCATAATTTCATTACCACCAACAACATCCCAAAGATCTTGGCCTTGTAGGTAAGACTCCATCACGTATCCCATTTGTTGTAATTTTTGTTGTTCAACTTCTTGATTGCTCTAACAACTTGAAGATTAGACATCGTGTCTGCATAACTTCAATAAGCCGAACAAGATTAACCAACAATCTTGCAAAGTACTAAACTTCTTACGATTCTCGAAAGCTTCACTAGAGACGGTCACTGATCGTATCGCTTTGATACCAATTGTTGAGGAAAAATTAGAGTACACAACTCTAACACAAGTGTTGGAGAGACAAAATAAGACATACCTAGTAGTCAATCTCTTGGTGTCATGATCTCCTGCAAAATTTGCGTCACATAGCCAACCAACTTACCATCTTCACCTTTCTTGTACAAGAGACCATAGGCAATTGTACTCTTTACATATCTCAATATTCGTTGAACCACTTCTAGATAAGGCTTCTTTGGATTTTGCATGTACCGACTCATCACACCAACTACATAAGAAATGTTAGGTTGAGTAAGAGTCAAGTAGATTAGACTACCTAACAATTGTCGATACATTATTGCATCTCCCAAGTCTCTGCCTTCATGTTCATACATCTTGACATTAGGTTCCATTGGTGTTGATATTGGCTTGCATTCAAGCATCCCAAACTTCTGCAACAAGTCTTTTGCATACTTTTATTGACACAGAAATATTCCTTCTTGTGTGCAATCAACCTCTAATCCAAGAGAGTGCCTGAGTTATCCAAGTTCTTTCATCTTAAATCGAGTTTACAAATTCTCCTTTGTTCGATGAATTTATGCCTCATCATCGTTAGTGATGATTAGGTCATCCACGTACACCAGCACAACAGCTAACTTTCCTCCATTAGCTTTAAAAAATAAGCTGGAATCTGCATGCGCCACTGAGTAACCACTTTGTGTTAGAAATTCTGCAATCTTATTGTACCATGACTGTCACGTCCCGATCCCAACATATGTCGAAAATCGACACTTGACAAGGAAAATAATGTTCGTTGAATATAGTATAAGTTACAGAATGAAATACTTTAACTAATAACCCAAAATAATGTGAAGGTGGCTAAGTTCTCCACAAAATATTTACATCTATGTACATCCCAAAAAGAAGCATAATCTTTGCTTTACTAAGAACAAGTATGAGGTGCTCAAAAGAAAGTCCCAAATGATGAAGTACAAGAGTGAAACAAGGGTAACCAAACGCTCCAAGTCTCTGATGACTGCACTGCTACCCCTACCTACAAACTTCTCAGAGTCTACTAAAACCTGTCACCTGATCAGTGCCTACACCATCGGAATGGTGCACCAGGCAAATAACAACCTGGATAAGTTGCGAAGCTTAGGAGAGTGACAATAATATCAAGTACATGAGAATAATGCTAATGCCAACCATCAAACACAGTTTACATAACTTGAATATAAATCATTCATAAGAAATCAAAACACTTTTGTAAACCCCGAAGGAGTCACCTAGACATCCAACGGTTCGTCTGAAACCAATCACAACATCTCACAACCATCTTCTCATACAACACAATGAAAAGTAGAGTTAGAGCGACATAGTTTGGCCGAAGCCTACACCTCATCACAATTCAAATTTAATAAATCCTAAGGTGAGTACGATCCCGGACCACCACTCAACGGAATCGCGAAATAGGAGGGATTCCGGACCATCTCTCAACAGAATCCAAGTGGATACGATTCTGGACCCTCACTCAACAGAATTGCTAAATACAATACGTAACAATAACTAAATGAAACTGGAACATCACTCAACGAAATCGCAGAATAGAAGGGATTCCAGACCATCACTCAATGGAATCCGAGTGGATATGATTCCGGATTATCACTCAACGGAATCCGAGTGGATATGATTCCGGATTATCACTCAACGGAATCCCAGAAGACCAATAATCAGAATGTACGGCGGCTCAAAGAAATGAGACAAGCATAGGCTACTTAATTTACAAAAACTCAACAAAGGGAGATTAAGCACAATTACTAAATCTAGAACCAATCACTGAAGTGGAAGGTGAAACAATATCAAAGCAACAAATCCCCATAATAATGGTTAACGGTCATTACTAGTCCTCAAATTAATCTCAAAATGCCAATCATACAAATCAAACCACATTTCCAATATACATGCCAGACCCCATTTCATAAACATAAATTGACGTCGAAGTATTGGAATAACAATTCAATAGAACATATTCATAAAACCAATTCATATCCACACAGGATCATAACTATGAAAACCTGGTAATTACCAATATCACATATATTAAAGTCACTCACCTGGAGTCCGTGCTAATGTACCCTAGCACGATAGTCAAGGCATCACGTTCTATCACCGCCTAAATAAGCACAAGTCTATATTTAGATTTCCTTCGATAATTCACATACTCGAAAATTCTCATATGTCTCCCACAACAACATTTAATGAGGAATTGAACCGTTGTTCTAATGTAGGGTTCATGATCTTACGTCATTTGCTTCATAAAATCCAATCACTAGATTTTCACTTATAAGTCCCTAAGGTCCTTAAACAATATCTACAATAGCATATTAAAATCTTGTCTCAATTCAATGATAGGATTGTCAATTGTTAGAATAATCAAGTGGCAGACCTTATCGATAAAATATACAATCAACAGCATTTTCATAAATCGAATGTCACATATCGGAAAATTCAACTTTTTCAAAAAATTCTCAAATTTTACAAGAATGAAAATTTCAACAAGTAGAGTAAACTTTATACCTGTGGCCGAGTCCAATTTGGCCAGGAAGGCCTTCAAATTGGCTCGCACCCAACGAAACCCTAAGGTGGGTGTTCTTCAATTCGGCTTCCTTGGTGTTCCAACGCCCCAACCACCAGTTGGGTCTTGTTCTTGGGTCCAAGAGAAGTTGATTAAGGTGATGGTGAATGGTAATACTCTCCGAAATGACAATTCGACGTCGAGAACCCCCGGGTTCTCCTATGGAGTTCTACATGAAATAGACCTTAAAACCCTTAATTTTTGGTAGAGAGGGAATGAGGAAGGTAGTTGAGCAAGTTGCAGGTGAAGGAGATAGGAAAAATCAGAAGAGAAATGGTAGGAATTGGCCTAAAATTGGCCGGTTTGAAAATAAAAAGGGTTGATGGTGTACACGGGTTGACCAAATGGGAAAAGAAAGTGTCAACCTCTCTTCCTTCCTATTGGTCCTTTATCATCCTTAAAAAAAAAAAAAAATCTGATGTGCCCCCTTTTTAGGCTGCTGACTAACCTTTTTCCACCACCTAAAATGCCCAATTCCACTTATAGTAGCCAGTCCATTATTCCAAAAAAGGGTTTGGGCCTTTTACCCATAAGTGGAAATTAAAATAATTCCCAAAATCTATATTTTCACCACTTCAAACGTCCGTAACTATACCGTTATAATTCGGACTCGCAAACGGCTTTTGCCTATGCATTCATGGGTTCAAGATTTATTTAAAAACACTAGTTGTAACTTTGAAATGTCAACGAAAGATAAAGATTGATTATAAAACTTCCAACTCGATAACTAATCGATTGCTAAACTTATAATTAGTGGAATTAAAATTAACTAATAAAGATAATGTAATCGCGAAATACGAATCTAAATTACGAAATACGTAATAAATGGTGAAATTTCGAGGATGGGATTTCATAATGACCTTGGTGCTTGTTTTAGACTGTAGAGTTCTTTCCTCAACTTGCACAAGTAATCGGGATGAGCTTTCCTTTCAAAGCCCATTGGTTGCATCATGTAGATCTCCCGAACTAACTCTCCATGCAAGAAAGCATTCTTCACATCCATCTGGTACAAGTTTCAATCTTTGTTAGCTGCAAGTGCAAGCAAGACTCATACGATTGTAAGCTTTGCCACTAGACTAAACGTTTCATCATAGTCTAGTCCATATTGCTGAAAGAAGCCTTAAGCCACCAACCGAGCCTTGTATCTTTCAACTGAATCATCATGACGATGCTTTATCTTGTACACCCATTTGCAAGATATGGGTTTCATATTCCTTAGCTTTGGCAACAAATCTCGAGTCTGATTCTGCTTTAATGCATTGATTTCTTCTTCCATAGCTCTTACCCATTCAGAACTCTATGATGCCTCTTCAAACGTCTTAGGTTCTTTTGCTGCTCCATCAACTATGGCAGCATTGGCATATTTAGGATTTGGCTTTCATATTCTTGTTGATTTCCTTAGTTGTGATTGTGGAGTTGATACTTCCACTTCATTAGTTCTAACTTCTCCTGGTTGTTGATACACACCAGTTTGCCAAAGACTCTTAGGTATTTCTTGCTTGACATCATCACCATCAAGCAATTCCTCGAGCTTATCTGGACTCGATTGGATTTGGGCAGCTTGGTCTCTCATTTTCTCCTACAACGTATCTTCAATCTCTTCCGAGTCAGGCAATGCCTCATTTTTTGAGCACCAACAAGATGATGTTTTTGCATCACATTCTTCCTCCATAGCTAGAAACGCTACGACGTCCTAATCATCTTCACTTTTTCCCTTTGAGCTAGTGACATTACTCTCTATGGGCTTTTTGAACCAACAATTCTTTGCCATGTGGCCTTTCTTTCCATAATTGTAACATTTTTCCTTAAACCTTTTATTGTTCTGGGACTGACCATGATTGTCGTGAAACTTCGAAGCTCCCCCTGGCCAAAAACTCCCTCCTCCTTGATGACCTTTTGCCTTGTCACCATTTCTTTTAGATCGACCACCAGCACGCTACTTAAAGCTACCTTTACTTTTGGTGTAGAGCATTTCCTCCTCACCTTTTAACGAGACCCTTCCCATTTGCTTTGCCAAAGCTTCTTGATCGGCAAGCAAATTCTCAAACTCAACAAGTGATGGTTGGGTTGCCATCCTTGTACAACGGTAATGAAGCCTCGATATTCAGGTCTCAACCCATGGGTAATTATTCTTTTTATCCTAGATTCTACAATAGTAGCACTAGGGTCTAATTCAGAAATTTCACGACAAATAGACTTTATCGTGTAGAGATATTCTGCAATCGTCATGTTTATTTGGGCTACTGATAATAGCTCATTCTCGAGAAGCTGCGGTCTTGTATTGTTCCTCTTTAAAAAGAGTGGCGAAGGTTTCCTATGCTTCTTTTGGTGTTTTGGCTTTCCTTATATGCTCTAACATGTCCTCTTCAACTATGGTTTTTAAGGCAAACATCCTGCCTTGATCTTCCACTTCCTCAAAGTGCAGCTAGTGTCTTCTTCCAGCTACATAATTTCATTACCACCGAAGACATCCCAAAGATCTTGGCCTTGTAGGTAAGACTCCATACACGTAGCCCATGTGTTGTAATTTTTGTTGTTCAACTTCTTGATTGCTCCAACAACTTAAAGATCAAACATCGTGTCGGCATAACTTCAATAAGTCGAACAAGATTAACCAACAATCTTGCGAAGTACTAAACTTCTTACGATTCTCGAAAGCTTCACTAGAGACGGTCCTTAATCGTATCGCTTTGATACCAATTGTTGAGGAAAAATTAGAGTACACATCTTTAACACAAGTGTTCGAGAGACAAAATAAGTAAACAAATTACTTGTATTACACTCACGAAATATTACAACACACTCTCAAGGACGCACTTTAGAAGCTATGACACTCTCTCACTTCTAGAGACAAACTCTAAACCACTCACACTCCTATAAGACTACTCTTGCCTCTCACTCTCACTTGGTTGCCTGCTTTCTTGATTACTTTTTCATTACAAACTTACAACACCACACATAGCACCACCTTATATTTCTACATGGCATAATCGACCTTGCCAAAGTCGGTGGACTTGGCTTGTGTATTTCCAGCCACTAACTTATATTACTTTCTAGAATTTTCACTAACATTCCATTACAACAATCTTAAGATATTTTTTTACATAATTCTAGATAGGTAACCGACTTTGGGGCTAGAATTGTCTAGTATTTTCACTGCATGCACTGTCCACCTCCCATGCATATTTGAATCTCCAAAACCTTCTATCTAGTACAACCAACATAGTATTTTGCTAGAGTTATCTAGCATCCAAACACTAATTGTGCTGGTGTTGATTTTAATTTTTAATTTGTACTCATGGACACTAGCCTTGTCAATTTCTTACACAATTCGTTAACATGACACTAAATGATACGAAAATAACGAGTTTCAGATCAACACGATAACTAATTGGGTCGTTATCAGGTCACACGATAAGAACCTATTAATAACGGGTCCTTAACAGGTTTACACGAAAGTGACACGCGGGTAACCCATTTCAACAAGTTAAGAAAAAAAGTTATTTTGATGATTTTAATTTTTTAAACTACTAAAAACAACTTACTATAAAATACAATAGCCATAGTCATATGTATATATTGTATATTAAAATATGTATTATTCTATATAAATTAATTTTTTTTAAAGTTTTATTTATTTTCATTGTATACTATAGGCAAACAGTGAGATTAAAAAAAAGTAAAACACATTAAAAATAAAAATATCAAATAATTTAAAAATATCAAACACATTAAAAATAGGAAAGTGTTATGGCATTCCAAAAATCTCATTTTACACTCCTCACAAGTGTATTTTTCTTTCAAAATATAGAAAGTTTGCAGTGTAGAATGAGGAATTTGGAGTGCCAATAACAATTCCCTAAAAATATAATAATTAATTTACAAGTGTGAAAAATGTGAAAAAATATGCAAACACTCATGATCTCATCCTCTACTCTTTGAGGATGGGTACATTGTCATTTGAATTATTAAAACCATACAAAGCCTCATGAATAGTATTTTTCTTGAATAGTATTTTTAAGGGAGTTCAAAATAAACCAATTGGAGAAAATCGAAGGTTTTTATTGTAAAAAATGTGCTAGGTTTTTATTAAAACCATACAAAGCCTCATGATTGAAGAAAATTAAAGGTTTTTATTGTTAAAAACGTGCAAGGTTTCCTCCTTGAAACGCAATTACTTTCATTTTGCATATCCCGAACATTTAGTATTTTGTAGTAATGTACTAATCTTTTTCATTAGACTCTTATTCTGGGGTTTGTAATACTTAAAAGACAAATGTTGTTTTTGTGTTTTGAAGTAATATTTATATGACAGTGTGATGTACATATACAAATTTAGTATTATGTTTTCAATTTTTTGGGGGTCAAATTATGTTTTTCATTTTCATTATTTATTGATTTAAAATATATTTTTCTTAATGAGTAACGAGTCGGGTCATATTACCTGATAATATTAACAGGTCGATTTAGATCTGGTCATATTACCCATTTGCTTTTACGGATGTTACACGATACGACCCGTTAAAATATTGTTTGTACCATACTTGACCAATCCCGAAACTACCGAGCACCGGCCAACGCTATACTGTCAAGGACCCAGAAGAGTTCCCCTCCGACCAGGAGGCCAATCACTACTCGACACGTGTCAAGATTAGAAGCCAATCAGAGCGCAGCACGTGTCGACATCAAGAACCAATCATAACATGACACATGTCAATGTGACAAAGCTACAAGTTTTTCTATAAATAGGGGTCATTCCCCCACAATATTGCCTAATGCCATTTTGTGTTAAATCATTCACAAGAACTCACTAAATTGAGAGCTTGATCCTTTGTACTTGTGTAAGCCCTTCACTACTAATAAGAACTCCTCTACTCCGTGGACGTAGCCAATCTGGGTGAACCACGTACATCCTGTGTTTGCTTCTCTGTCTCTATTCATTTACGTACTTATCCTCACTAGTGACCGAAGCAACCAGGCGAAGGTCACAAAACCTGACACTTTCTGTTGTACCAAAGTCTTCGCTGATTTTGTGCATCAACATTTGGCGCCGTCTGTGGGAAACGACACTTATTCCTACTCTCTTCAGCTGTGTCAAGCTGGTTTCTATCATTCGTACACTTTCTTTTGATCAGGCATCCCTCTCCAGCATGGGAAGCGAAGGAAGCCACAGCACACAGAATGACACCCCCCTTGCACATAGTGCGAAACAACGAAAGAAGGAAGGAAAACGAGTTATTCTTCAAGCTAAAGTCGATGAGTTGGAAGCTCAGAACAACAAGATAGCAATGAGGAATGAGGTCCTCCAGGAGCAATATGAGAAGCTCTTCGAGACACTTCACGAAGCTAGGCAAGCTCAGACACGCGAGCTTGTTGCCCCCGTGGAAGTTAACCATCAACTGGGTGCCCTCCAACATGGAGGGTCACATGCATTCGACATAGATATCCCTGATAGGGAACAAATTACCCCTCGATTTGATAATCAACATGAGGCTTCTCTTAACCCAGTTGCTTCGACCCGAACCATGAGAAGCGGAGGGAGACACCTCTTTGCTGAAGGGGCAGAAGGATCGAAAGCCGTCTTTCGCGATTGTCGGGATTTCCTGAAGCAACGTCGAGAGAATTCCATCCATATAAGCTCAAAGATCAATGACCCAAGGATTTCTGAGAGACTCGGTCCCCTGCCACGGCCCGAGCCGGCCACCAACTTGGGGAAGGTGCAACAAGTCCTAGAGAGACATGAGGGTACATGGGACTCAGAGGTGTTCCGACAGACATACCCTGGAAGCCAGTACAGCGAGTCCAGGGAAAAATCACATGCCCTTGATCAAACCTTCCTAATTCCAAGAGGAGATGGAGATTTACGAAAGAAAGCTCCAGTGGCACATAACTCCGCTCAGGACCCCCTTGTCCTACAACTTCTTGAGGAAGTAAACAAGTTGAAGGCTGAACGTCAGGCTGAAATACCTGACTGGAACCAACCCAGGCCTGGCCCTCTTACAAGGAGGATCCTCAACACCCCCCTTCAAGCAAAGACAAAGCAGAAGCTTGGCTTGCAACTTTATACTGGAAAAGAGGACCCGATTGAGCACCTTAACCTCTTTGAGTCCACCATGGCATACCGGATGCACACCGACGAAGAGCGATGTCTTCTCTTCCCCTCCACCCTCTCTGGCGGAGCTCTAAATTGGTATTGTCATCTTACACCTGAGACGGTAGACTCATTTGAGGAATTGAGGAAACTATTTGTTTCCCAACACATTTTCCAAACCGATCGCTTGCACTCTGCAGATGACCTGTACACTATCCGCCAGAGGCCAGACGAGTCATTACGTATGTATGCTGGCCGCTTCAGCCATGAATACTCCCTGTGTGCCGAGGCAGACGACAAGACTGCCCTCAAAGCCTTCACGGCAGGCCTATGTGATTGTTTCTTTAAATACATGATCAATGCCAATACTTGGAAGACTTACTCTGAGGTGATGGCGCAGGCTTATAACCATGCCTCCGCCGAGGCAAAGACATATCAGGAGAAACCCCCTCACCCAACGCCATGGAGGAAGAACTAGCAATAGCTAAAGTTTGACGGTTGGGAAGATCATCCAATGTTTCTCTAGTACAGGACTCTAACAAAGACCCTGAAGACTCCGACATTGCAGACTCAGACTTAGAGCTAAAGCTAGAAGAGCCCTCATCACTAGAACTTCCAGGCTCTGACATCTACAATAAGAAGAAACAAATTCTATCACTACATGCATGATCAAAACATAAGGAAGTTCCTATATTACCCACATGAAGATGGTGCAAAGCGATGCCGGAACCCTTCTCAATCAGAAAGCAATCCGTCTTCCACAGTCACTACAAAACAAGCAAATGAAGACCGTGTCAAGCGCCAAAAAAAAAAAAAAAAAAAAAAAAAAAAAACAGCTTCATCCAAAAAGCTTCACCCGAAAAGCTTCACCTCCAAAACTTCACCCAAAAAGCTTCATCCAAAAAGTTTCACCCAAAAAGCTTCACCTAAAAAAGCTTCACCCAAAAAAAAACTTCACCTCCAAAAAGCTTCACCCAAACAGCTTCACCTAAAAAAGCTTCACCCACAAAGCTTCACCTAAAAAGCTTCACCCACAAAGCTTCACCCAAAAAGCTTCACCTCCAAAACTTCACCCAAAAAGCTTCATCCAAAAAGTTTCACCCAAAAAGCTTCACCAAAAAAAAAAAAAAAAAAAAAAAAAAAAAAAAAAAAACTTCACCTCCAAAAAGCTTCACCCAAACAGCTTCACCTAAAAAAGCTTCACCCACAAAGCTTCACCTAAAAAGCTTCACCCACAAAGCTTCACCCAAAAAACTTCACCCGAAAAGCTTCACTTAAAAAAGCTTCACCTACACAACTTCACCTAAAAAAGCTTCACCTAGAAAGCTCCCTCTACATACTTTCACCTACAAAGCTTCACCATCAAAGCTTCACCTCGAAAGCTTCATCTACAAAGCTTCATCTACAAAGCTTCACCATCAAAGCTTCACCCAAAAAGCTTCACCTAAAAAAGCTTCACCCAAAAAAAACTTCACCTCCAAAAAGCTTCACCCAAACAGCTTCACCTAAAAAAGCTTCACCCACAAAGCTTCACCTAAAAAGCTTCACCCACAAAGCTTCACCCAAAAAACTTCACCCGAAAAGCTTCACTTAAAAAAGCTTCACCTACAAAGCTTCACCTAAAAAAGCTTCACCTAGAAAGCTTCACCTACATAGCTTCACCCAGAAAGTTTCACCATCAAAGCTTCACCTAGAAAGCTTCAACACCAAAGCTTCACCTACAAAGTTTCAACACAAAACCTTGCTCCAAATAAACAAATTTTGTTCACAAAACCCAAGATGCCCTTGAACTTGTACAAAAACACAGGTCAACACAAACATTTGTTTTGTTCTACACCCACAACATCCCTGTCATAACCAAACAAGCAATTATGTATATGTTTCCAAACATATTATAATAGATCCAACAACAAGCCAAAGTCCCAAGTTTCATAATGGACAAAAGTACAAGCAATTCATCAATAATGAAGGTGCTACAAAACTTGGAATCTGCCCCAAAATAGAAATCCAACCCAAGAGACTTTTTCTCTCTCTCCCTCTTCCGCCTCCTTTCATCTATCAAATTTCTGCAACCTCTGCTCTTCTCCAATGGAGCTGAATTTTGGACACCCTATAGTTTTTGAGCATATGAACAACTTTCAAGAAGGAACCATTTCTGTTTGAGCGACGGAAATTAAAGTGTTGAAGCTCCAAACATGACAGTCGGATTCTTGCAGATTTCGAAGCTGCTATGATGTTTCGAAGATCTGGAAATATTTAACCATTAGTTCATTCTAAATTTTTGATATGTTATGAAAGAGACGATGAGGCACAACTTCAATGAAGAAAGCATGCTGATCTGAACAATAGAAAATGGAGTTTCGAAGCTCACAACAAATCTGACGGGTTGACAGAAAAATAATAACCAGTCATTCATCATACCTGAATTTCTTGAGTTATATAGCTCCGAGGGATCTCACATTTGGATATGTTGTAGTTCACAAGCTGAGGAACAACTTCAATGAAGAAAGCATGCTGATCTGAGCAAGAGAAAATAGAGTTTCAAAGCTCACAACAAATCTGACGGGTTGACAGACAAATGATAAACAGTCACTCATCATACCTGAATGTCTGGAGTTATACTGCTCCGAGGGACCTCAAATTTGGATATGTTGTAGTTCACAAGTTAAGGAACAACTTCGATGAAGAAAGTATGTTGATCTGAACAAGAGAAAATGGAGTTTCGAAGCTCACAACAAGTCTGACAGGTTGACAGAAAAATGATGAACAGTCACTAATCATACCTGAATTTCTGGATTTGTACTGCTCCGATGGATCTCAAATTTGGATATGTTGTAGCTGACAAGGTGAGGAACAACTTCGATGAAGAAAGTATGTTGAGATGAACAAGAAAAAATGGAGTTTAGAAGCTCACAACAAGTCTGACGGGTTAACAGAAAATTGATGAACAGTTACTCATCATACCTGAATTTCTGGAGTTGTACTACTCCGATGGATCTCAAATTTGGAGATGTTGTAGTTCACAAGATAAGGAACAACTTTCATGAAGACGACTTTGCGATCTGAGTTATAGAGAATGGTGTTATCTTGCATCCACTCAGGCTGATTAGTGGAAACGAAAAGCAATTCCACCAAAGAAAAGATGAAAAAGAGAGAAAAGCTACTAATTGCACTTGATCTTGTCTAGTCAATAGCATGCAGCATCAAACACACAAAAGTTGGAAATATTTTTAGATAAGGCATATGCGAATGTGTGACATCGAAACAAGGATTCGTTACTTTGACAAATTAGTAACAAGCGAGACACCTCATTCGGCAACTCTCTTCGCCTGAAGACTTGGGGGACTCCCACCATATGCTACTGCACCTTAATACTCGGCAGTCTCACAACCACTCAGCGACTTGGATTTTTCAAGTCTCCAACCGAGAAGTTTTCCTCACTCGGGAAATTAAGGGAACACTACCTCAAACTACATGCTTCACTCACAAAGCTTCAACAATACAGGTTTCAACAAAAGCAAAAATTCAAAGAACTTTATGAAGAAGGCTTTGGTGTATTTAACACAATATATTGAAATGAAGCAAAGCTTATTTATTAATATTTTCGATAAGCCACAAATATGTACATATACATGAGTCAAAATAAACAAACAAAAGGGAGCCTTCACAAAGGTTGCTTAGGGGAAGTCTCAGCAGTCGGTAGAGCCCCAGAAAGAGAAAGCACCGGAGGGTGGTTATCCGGAGCCTCAGTACTTGAAAAAACCCCAGAAGGAGGAGGCATTGGAGGTTCATCATTTGAAGCTTCATTACCAGGTACAGCCCCAGAGGACGAAGGCAATAAATGTCTTTGGAACAAACCCACAAACCGCTGATGATCAAGTAAAACCTTACCATCAGATTCCTTCATCTGGTCAAGCTTCCTCTTCATGTTTGTAGCATAGTCATGGGCGAGCCGGTGCAACTGCTTATTCTCATGCTTGAGCCCTCTAATCTCCTGTTTGAGACTCATCACTTCAGCAGCCAATGATTCAACTTGGCGGGTTCTAGCAAATAGGCGTTGGGCCATATTAGACACAGAACCTGCACACTGAACACTAAGAGCCAGAGAGTCCTTAACAGCCAACTCATCAGACCGTTTGGAAAGTAGTCTGTTATCTTTGGGAGTGAGAAGGTTCCTGGCCACCACTGCAGCGGTCATATCATTCTTCATCACAGAATCCCCAACGGTAAAAGGACCAGTAGGGGATATGAAGGATGGGCGCCATATGTTGTCTGGAGAAGGCGTGGCTGTCTCTTCTCCAAGGTTCAGGTCAAAACGACGGTCGGAGGGTCCAGACATTTTCAAATGTGTTGAAGAAGGAAGAGGTCAGACAAATCAAGATCTTAGAAGTGCAAGAAATGAGCTTCTACTGGTAGAGATTCAGGTGTGCTGTGGAACTTAATGCCAGCCTCTATAAAAATCTGCATTCGACGGAGCTTCAGAAATCGAAGAGGCGTTTGCTTTCTCAAAAGCTGGGCTGCTCAGAGACCACGAGGGCCGATCTCAGAAATCGAAGAGGCGTTTGCTTTCTCAAAAGCTGGGCTGCTTAGAGACCACGAGGGCCGATCTCAGAAATCGAAGAAGCACCTGCTTTTTCAGCCTCGTCAGCACCTGTCACATGCACAATCAGCTTTGCGAAAATTACGGGCAATCTGTCGAAGATTTCTGGTGAAGTAAAAAGCACGTGAATCTTATTGTTCAATCACCGCTCTCCATATGCACCATCAACTCCTCGGGTACCACATATAACTTTGTCAAAGATCTCTGACAAAGTTTAGGCACGAGAATTTCGAAGTTCCAGCTACCCTACTATTACCCATAAGGGTAAAGGAACAGCACCACTGCTTGACAACTGGAAAGTCCCTATGTGTGTCGACCTCCGTGTTTTGCGGCAAGACAAGTTGGCAAGAACGTCCAACCTTTACTCACATTCGAGAAAAGACTCCTAACATAATTACTTTCTCAAAAACCGGAGTAGCACCGCTTTCCGAATCTCGAGAGTCAGATCCTCGACGGGATTGCTTGTTCGAAAACCGAAGAGGCACAACTCTCAGAACTTCGAGAGCCAGATTTCCTTAGATAAAGCTTGTCTGTAATCTTCACACGCAACATCAGCTTTCCAGATACCACATACCACTTTTTCAAAGTGCTCTGACAAAATTAAAACACGTGAAGCTGGCAGCTCCCACTACATTGCTGTGACCAAGAAGGGTAAAGGAATATCATTACTACTTGTTATTGGGAAATCCCTATATACATTGACCTCCCTCCTCAACGGACAGGCAAACCTGCAAAAATGCTCAACCCTTTCTCGCATTCGAAAAGGCACCCTCAACATAACCTCTCGAAATACTCAGCTTTATTTCCCCCCGATAATACCTCAGCAAATAAGCCACACCAAGAACAAGAGTATCTCATATCATCAGGGTCGAAAGCAAGAGTATCCCATATCATGCTTTCTCCCTATCTTTGTCTTTGTCCTTGTCCACACTTGCAGGACAAGGAGAAAGAGAGCAGTCAGTCGGAACCTGAAATCAAACCTCCAATTTGGAACTGACTGCCTGGAGCCTTTGCCTGGTTGCTTACTTAGCATTGCTCTCGAGTACTCATCCTCAACTGCTGTCAAGGTCACGAATTCCACCGGCAAATACCTCATGACAGTTGATCAGATATTGGCTCTTTACACTGAAGCTGCCAAGCATGGATGAGTCACTATGAAGGAATGTTCTGAAGGACCATTTAAATGCAAAGGTTGCACACCACTTCTGCCATGCAAAAGATTGAAGCAGAAGGTTCAACGGTGAGCTGAAACAGATCACTACAGCACGACACCTTTCCATACCACATTCATTATTCCGTCAACAGCAAAAGTATCCCATATCATCAAGGTCGAACGTACTCTAGATTTGATGGACTTGTTTTGACCCTCAAATTTTTGAGTCGGCCTTATACTCTGAAGGGCACCAGAAAACCCTCCAGCACAGTTCAAGAATAAGCCTGTGGAAAGTTACTTCTTCAAAAGCAAAAGTATCTCATATCATCTCTTATCCATTTGCTTCTCCTTATCCTGGCAGTTGAATGAGAGACAAGGAGAAGGAGAACAATCAACCGGAAGCCGAAGTCAAACCTCTGATCCTGGGTTGCTTACTTGGAAGTTTGACTGCTTACCTTGTCTGTCACCTCTTTCGGCAGATCTCCTAGCTCGGCGATTTGGGGGACTCCTACTATAGGGTTTGTATCACACTTGACTAAGCCCGAAACTACAACTAAGCTTCAAGTGAAATTGATACATTACCTTGTGCGTCAACATCAGCTAAATACACCATTCCCGGATGGATGAAAGGTACTTCCAGAGAAGGGCAGATGAAGATCAGACCACACTTCGGTACTTAGAAGTTTCGTGATTACTCAAGGGATTGGATCTTGCAAGTCCCCAACCGAGGAGTTTCCCTCACTCGGGAACTTAGGGGAGCACTGTTTGTACCATACTTGACCAATCCCGAAACTACCGAGCACCGGCCAACGCTATACTGTCAAGGACCCAGAAGAGTTCCCCTCCGACCAGGAGGCCAATCACTACTCGACACGTGTCAAGATTAGAAGCCAATCAGAGCGCAGCACGTGTCGACATCAAGAACCAATCATAACATGACACATGTCAATGTGACAAAGCTACAAGTTTTTCTATAAATAGGGGTCATTCCCCCACAATATTGCCTAATGCCATTTTGTGTTAAATCATTCACAAGAACTCACTAAATTGAGAGCTTGATCCTTTGTACTTGTGTAAGCCCTTCACTACTAATAAGAACTCCTCTACTCCGTGGACGTAGCCAATCTGGGTGAACCACGTACATCCTGTGTTTGCTTCTCTGTCTCTATTCATTTACGTACTTATCCTCACTAGTGACCGAAGCAACCAGGCGAAGGTCACAAAACCTGACACTTTCTGTTGTACCAAAGTCTTCGCTGATTTTGTGCATCAACAAATATCATGTATGTCATGAAAATGACACGAACACAAAAAATATGACACGAATATCAGGTCTAATGAACATAAAAAGAACTTCTTCGATTTTATTTTCTTTAATAATTGGTATTGCGCCACTCATCACACACACCCCGCCTCTCTCTCAAGTAACTTTGAGTTTGTAGTACCGAGATATCTTGATGGATCGAGGAAGCAAAAATATAGGTTATTTATTAACCAAGAACAACAATAGATGAGGGCGCGCAATTTGATAATAAGGATAGAGGATGAGTGGTGGGAAGGATCTGAAGAAATGCACATGGAATACACAATATGGAGAAATTTTTTAGTGTGATCATCATACGGAATGGTATACCACGTGTTGCTCTATAAATGATAGGATACGTGTGTTAAAAAGTTAATAACTTAAAAAATAAAATTTCCTATCACTTATATAAAAACACATGATGTACCACCGGTGTATCCGTCACAACTGAAAATTTCTCCATGAAAATAAAAACCAAAAAGTTAAAACAGTTTTGAGTAGGTTTTCTTTTCATTTTGTAAGTCATTGTATGTTTGTTTCTGCCTCTTCCCACACTCCCTCCGCATTCTTCAGTCATCCATCTACTTTCTCTCTAATTTAATAATAAAAACTATAAAATATTAAAAAAATAAAATAGTAATCGAACCGACACTAAAAAATCCAGAAAATCGAGCTGCATGCATGCAATAATGAAGGGACAAGATTTTGGAGATCACGAACTGCTCCACCAAAGATCTCTTTTGTAGCATCCGAGCTACGGAGCTAGTACTACGTTCAAATTGAATGGTAAAAGAGTGGATGCAGCTGATGCAGCTCGCGTGGAAGTCGTACAAAGTCTCGCACTTTTTATGCAGTCGTGGGGCAAACTATACAGAGCAAAGCATGTGCCTGGGTTCGTATCAATGATTGAAACAAATTCCGGCCAGCATATGGTTGAGGAAGAGGATGACATTAATGCTAACTCTTTCTTCGTTTGGAACTTAATAGTTATCTACGAATGATTAGATACCAGACTACTACTCATTTTCCAATATGCTTAGTTTAATGCTTAGCGGACTCTTTTTAATATCCACATAACCTCATATTGACACGTGGCATCCGATGATTGTTCATGTGGAAGCCATGTCACGGGTTAACGACCGTTTTAGTAGACAGCTTAACGGATATATAAAAGTGTTCTAAAATTTTGACTTTAATTACCATATTAACTTGATGCATGAAATGTTGAAAACCAATAAATTTCATGGTATTAAACTGAAATTAACCCAATAATTTTGTAGCGAAGAACAACCTATCCGACAAATATTTTGACAGCAATAATGCCGTTGCCGACAAGTTATTTGGCCGCAAAGTTATCTTGGTGACAGGCACAGTTTGACGCCCGAGATTTGTTGACTAAAAATTGAGCCAACGAAATAATAATATTCGTCCAAAAAACTCTTATCCAACATGCTTTGTGCGACGAAATGATCGACGAATTTTTTTTTGTCAGGAAAGATTCTTTGTTCACAAATTTTGACTTCTATCAAAACTAATATTGTTAGTAAAATCAAAATTTCTTAGTGGCTAGAAAGTGTTTGCTCAAGTGTCAAAATTAACAAAGGACACCAAGATATTTTAGAGTCTACGTGAAACAGACTGATAATTTAGACCGATGCCATAGCTCTTAATTAATCGCTGTTGAAATTTCTTACCAAACAATACACACCTTTGTCCAATATTTTGATCCATTCTGGACAAAACAAAAGATGAACGGTCTCACAATAATTCTGCTATATATAGAAATTCAGTTCCCTTACCACTCCTCCAGGCTACAAAACTCCAAGACACTATTTATCCATAAACAGCAACAACGTCGCAAACGACGAAAACGAAAGGGAAAACACATCTCCAATATTAATATAATATAATTTCTAGTAAAATTTGACGCTCAGCTAGCATGGTCACGTCTGTGGAGAGTGACCTGCAAGCCATGCTTCATGTACATGGTCAGTGCGAGCTTTGGCTCCACCCGATGATTTTCGACCACCTTCACATGGTATCGATAGATGATAAAGGCAGCAACAAACTTCATTTGATAATAAGCGAAATCTTTGCCCAAGCACAGGCGAGGACCGCCATTGAAAGCCGTAAATTTGTAGGCAGATTCACTCATGAAACGGCCATCTGAAGGTTGTAGCCATCTCTCAGGCCTGTACTCCCTACAGTCCTTTCCCCAAATCGCCTCCATTCTCCCCATGCTGTAAATTGAGTATATCACTCTTGTCCCCTTCTTCAGTATCGTTCCATCTGGAAATATGTCGTCTTCAACTGCCTACATACATATATAATTCATGAGTATATAATTAGTTGATGAATATGTGATAAAAAATATCCATTTAAGTACTCGTAAACTAATCTAATAAAAAAGAAAAAGAACTAAAGTGCAGATTGCGATGTAATTGCATTGAACTTACCTGCTTGTGATCGAGTGGAACCGAAGGGTACAACCTTAGAGCCTCTGATATAGCTGCATGAAGATACTCCATCTTCTTTATATCTTCCGGCTTGAATACTGTTATTTCATCATTATCGTGATCCGATGATGATCTCGTACCCACAATGTTGCGTACTTCTTGAAGAATCTTGTGTTCCACCTCCGGATTGTGATGAAGCAGCCAGAAGAACCAGCTCAATGCCACCGATGACGTGTCTCTCCCCGCCAGTATAAAGTTAACGCATATATCCCTCAAGAACTTTTCTGAAGACGCCTCTCCCTTCTCGTCTTTCAACCCCATAAACACCGTTAACAGATCTGGTTTGATTTGCTTCTTCTCTGAATAAATCTCATCATTACGATTAAGCAGTGAAGCTAGTTCTTTCTTTCTTGTCCGGATGACATCATCTGCGAATTCATCCACTTCTCTTATGGACATCTTAAGCTTCCTCTCTCCACCCAAGTTGAGGCACCTCATGGCCTTCCATACGCACGTAGGGATTACAAAGCGCATCAGCGTTCCTGTCGTTGCGTTCTCAAAAGCCTGAGCAAATGGTATGTTGGGTAAACCCCGCTGCAAGCAACCGGGATCGACCCCAAATGAGATCATGCAAATGTTGTCAAAAGTCAACCTCATAAGAATGTCTTGGAGGTCGATTTGGGTCGAATTTTTTATGGAGTCCTCCAAGACAGGTAACAACCGAGCGTAAACCAGCTCAAACAAGGAATCCACCGTCAGTTTCCGGAACTTGGCTGAGTGGAACTCAATGCTCGCCGTTTTCCTTTGGCACTGCCAATTCATACCATCCGCGCTGAATATTCCATCCCCAAGAAAATCTCCAACGGTGTCTAGGAAATAAGGGCCTTTGGGGTAATTGGAGAACTTGGTCTTGAGAAGGTGCTCCAAGTTACGAGGGTCACAAGTGATGACTCCAAAGAGGCAGCTAAACCAAGGGCCTTTGAATCGAAACGTTCCGTTTTTGCGGCAAAGAGCTTCGGAGAGCCACTCATATGTGTTGTTTTGGAGACCGAGTACCGCCAGAGACAGAGAGGGGAACATGCCAAGCACTGGCCAAACTGGTATGCCATGTTGCTTCTTTTGCCTCAAGGTTTTTATGACTACAAAAACACAAAGAGCCAGAAAGAGCCCCAATATTTGGACATGGTCGAGGAAAAAATGTTGCCGCGAAATTAAGTTTGCAGCAACAAAAGTCTCATCGTCGGAGGACATGAAAGAGCTGGGATTATTGGTAGGAGAGGAGGAGCAGTGATCGTATGGTTGGAATGATAGGATCAGGGGTGTGATTTTGTTGATTTCAGTAGTTCTGTTGGTGTTTTTGGAAATGGAAGGAAGAAGAAGATAAGTACAGCAATAGAGAGTACGTTACTGTCTTGTTTCACCTTGGATTCGATTGCATCAGCTCACACAAATGCACACAAAGCATGAGTGGTGAGAATAAAAACAAGTAACCGTCACAACCTCACACGCTCAACATGCTTGAGCTTACTCACGTGCAGTGTACTGGTACAACCTAAAAACACCAACATACCTTCTGCACTGCAATATCGATCTCAACTCTGCAATTCATCTTCTGCAACAATCCTTAAGTCTCAACAATGAAATGTTGTTGATGGTGAGTTGACAAACTAATAACAAACAAATATGGGTGATAAGCTTCTTACCTCTCTCATTTACACCCTCAAATTTGCAAGGGAAGGAGAAGGAGAAATTTTTATTTATTTTTTGATTGTTTTTCTAAAGGTAATGCTAGTTAGACCAAATTTTTAAGTCAAATTTTGTAAAGTAAATCATGTGGTTATTGATGATTGTATTATTACTTAACATCTTATTTTCTAAGAAAAACTAATGAAAAAGACTTGAAAACTTCGAGTTTTAACGATAACGACAAAATAAGAGGTAAAAATGTGGTTTTTAATTAAAGTGAACAATACTGAGAGTTTTTCATTAAAGTTCCTTATTTTCTATTGGTGATTCATTATTTAGCTTGTAAATTTGATTTATAGATTGGTCTACCTAGCATTATCTTTGGTTGAATGAGTGAGGGAGATAAGGTTGAGAGAGAAAGATAGATAGAGATACTGGAACTCTCATTTTTTTTCTTTTTTCAATGGAATAAATCCTAAAACGTTTTGTTTGTTGTGAATAATATGTGGATGGTCCACATGAATAGTTTGTTACTATTTATGCACAGTATTTTCACTATTCATTGTGGAAAATTTGTAAAGTGAATAGTGTTCTCTTTTGTTTATAAAATGAATAAGAGGTGAAGAAGGTTGAGAGACTCACGGAGAGATAGGAAGGAAGAAAGGATGAGAGAAAAAAGATAGGAAGAGAGAAAAGAGAGGAAGAAGAGAGGAGATAATAGAGAGAGTTATATTTGTGCTCCTATTATTCCAAATTATAATGAAAGCACCGCTGATGCCTCAAGGACGTACTCAAGTCACACTGACTGTAGAGGAACCTCGTAAATTTTGTGTTTTGTTTCATTTATTCCACTGCACCCACCGTCGATTTTACAACACGTTATCAGCACGAGAAGCTATCATGTCAGTAGAAAACACAACGCCATAAATCCGATGAAGCATTACCTACCTTTCACCTCTGCTAGCCAAAATATCACAGAATAAAAGGTATATCCATTTTCTGTCTCTCCTACTGCGCCTGAAACGCCCCACCAAATTCCAATGAGAATTGAAATTTACAACGACTTGAAGTCGTCATGAGATGAGAAAACTCGTACTTGACAACTGGTTTTCAGAGATCCAGAAGAATCTCATCAGATTTGGAAACCCAGATCGCGTCGTTTTTTATGGATCTCGAGAACTCCCATGAATACTCGGTTGTCTGAGATGGTGATGGCAGGGCTGACTCCACATAGGCCTTCCTCTCTTGTACCTCCATCAACCCTGTTGTCATCTATGTTCCTGCATGGAGGTTCTTGCTTCGCGATGCCATGTTCTCTGGGCCATGCAAGAAAATTGAAGAAAACATGGGGATGAGAAATGGTATTCCTTATCTGGCATCTCCCATGGAAAAAGTAACAATCTGTGGGTTTTTGTGGAAAGAAAAAGGGGCAAAACAATGGAATGATGCATCATCACATTTTGAAAAAGCATAAGATAAAATAATAAAATAAAAGGAAAAATGATGGTGCATCAAGCACCATGTGGAAACCAACGAAGAAAACAAATTAAATAAAATAAAATAAAAGCAAAAGTTTTTGGAATGATAGTATGTGAATGAATAAGAAGAAATAATAAAACAAAAATGGGACATAAAGGTTGTTGTGATGGCAACAAATTTCGAACACATTGGTAAGTGGAATTGTCAAACTCCACCAACCACAACATTACAAGCTCTTTACTGCAATTTATTTATGTGAATGGTGTTGGTTTAAAATCCTTTCACAAGTTCTATTTACTTTAAAGCAATTTATTTACCATGGACGGTTTTACTGCCTACTGCTTTAAGTTTTGATTTATGTGAATGGTGTTGGTTTAAAATCCTTTCACAAGTTCTATTTACTTTAAAGCAATTTATTTACCATGGACGGTTTTACCGCCTACTGTTTTAAGTTTTGATTTATGTGAATGGTGCTGAATTAAAGCCCTTGTCACAAGCTTTATTTACTTAAATGCAATTTATTTACTATGGTTGGAATTATCGTCTATTGCTTTAATTTATTTATTATACTTATTTTTGTTACGATAAGTACATACTGGACCTGAAGTTTCTTGATCAAATCAGAACATGTAGTTTCTTGATTCTCATCATATAAAATGATTGGACCCGAAGTTCCATCATACAAAAAGATCAGGCATGAAGTCCCTTGATCGTGAAGATCAGGACATGAAATTCCTTGATAAGTATCGTAAGTGTGAAGTGCTGCAGTGCCTCAACTTAATTGTAATAAAAGCTGTAAGAGTCTCAGTCCAGAAGTTCCTTATGTCCATACTCAAAATGGTTTAGCAGAAGCATTTATTAAGCGGATGAAATTGATTACCCGCGCTCTGCTCATGAAAACGAAATTGCCAGTTTTGACATGGGGACATGTCATTTTACATAATTCATTATTAAGTTTGGTTGAGGCCAGTTGCCAACCATCAATATTTCTCAGTACAACTCGTGTTTGGGCACCAGCCAAACATTAACATTTACGAGTTTTTGGTTGTGTTATCTATGTGCTTGTAAGATTGCCACAACGTACTAAAATAAGGCATCAATACAAATTGGGAATTTATGTTGAATTCGATCCACCATCTATCATTCAACATTTGGAACCCTTGACTGGGGATATATTTACCGCATGATTTGCGGACTATAATTTTGATAAGATAGTTTTCCCGCCATTAGAGGGAGAAAATAACATTGTTCCAAAAGAACGATGAGAAAATATCATTCCAGAAGAATGATAAGAAAAGACTGTTTCAGAAGAATGAAGAGAATTTGTCTTATTTTGATTCACGAAGCAATCAATATGAAAATGAAGTAAGAATAATTGAATGATGCAACGAAAGTGATGAAATCATATATACTTGCTGCAAATGTGCCTACAAGAATTGATGTCCCTGTTGGACAACATAATATGGTAGTAAATGATTTATTTGTTGCACGCCTGAAGCGTGGCAGACCCTTAGACTAAAAAAGTTCATTCATTCGAAAGAAGAAGAATATGGCACTACTAAACTATTGCATTCCCGAAGCATAACTGTTGCATGCCAGAAGCATGACAGTCGTCGCATGGATATACGTCCCAGAAAGGACAATCTGCGGACATGGGAATGTTGATGTCTCATGCATGGAGCATGATAGACATATAGGTTCCAATGACTCAACTCTCGGAAGTGAAGATTAAAATCCAAGTTCTATAACGCTCTAGAAGATGTTATGATCCGCATTCTCTAAATTACGACTATCCTGGAAGAGATAGTGTAATGCCCTTGAAGAGGCAATGGATATCCAAATAAATGAAAAGCTTTTATGCATGCACATGCACATGAGAATATGGGATCACAGATTGATGATAATCAATGGTAATTTTGGTTTTTATAAGTAGCTACTAAATTCATCAATGAGCTGTGTTGATATTGAGTCTCGTTCTTTTTCGTCAACAAAATTATTGGCAAAAAATGGAGAAAGGCAATTCCATTACAATTTTGTAAGAACGTAGAAAAATGGACCTATATATGTTTGAATAGCCAAAATATGTTGAACCAATGAGGTTACATATAGGCATTTGTAATACAATGAAATATACATACATGATATGACACAAGGTTACTAATTATACTCTTGTAAACGAGTTCATATGAATGGAGAATTATATATGAAGGGTTGTGAGTCATCCACATCATAGCTCCATAAGTAAATCCCTCAAGTATACATGGGAGCAAATTGCTTTGTATAAATTCCAAAGGAAAATGTGTCATAAAGTGTAGAAAATCCCTGAATGATTCAAATTGCTTGAAGTAAGTCCCCGAAGGGTAAAGCATAAATTATGTACTCAATACCAATGGATGGTATAAATTGCCTTAGTGAGTACTATCATTATGATATTGTTGCAACATACTAAAATATCTTGCAAGAGTCAATGACATTAAATTAGAACTCCTGAAGAGTTGATGATATTAAATTAGAACTCCTAAAGAGTCAAGAAAGATTATAAAGTGTTGAGAGAAATATTGTCTCGAGCTGCAGATCGAACAATCTACCAACACGAATCTTATCCATGATGTCTATGATATTCAAAGAACCATATGAATTGAAGATTATGAGTTGAATATTCAAATGATGTAGACATTAAGAAAGATCATTTATCTTCGAGAAGGTAAAGATAAATTAATGTTTGGT
Source organism: Malus domestica (assembly GCF_042453785.1). Lineage (NCBI taxonomy): Eukaryota > Viridiplantae > Streptophyta > Magnoliopsida > Rosales > Rosaceae > Malus > Malus domestica. The sequence goes on along the minus strand of NC_091662.1, from coordinate 35,160,171 downwards.
CAAGAAGTACCACATCTTAGTGAAGTATATGATTTATTGTATTTGGCACAATACACTGAATGAAATAAAGCTTATCTATTAATATCTTCGAGAAATTACAGATATGTGCATACACATGAGTTAAAACAAACAAATAGGATGGAGCTTTCACAAAGGTTGCTCATGTGAAACCTTAGTACTCGGAAGTACCCTATAATGAGGAGGCACTTGAGATTGATCATGTGGCACCCTAGTACTTAGCAAAACACCAGAAGGGGAAGGCATCAGTTGCTTTCGAAATCTAGCAACGAACATTTGGTGATCACTTTGAGTCCGACTTTTGGATTCCTGCAGCTGGTCGAGCTTTCTTTTCATGCTCGTAGAGTAATTATTTCCAAGCACGTGTAACACTCTATTCTCGTGCTTGAGCCCTCTAATATCTTGTTTAAGACTTGCCACCTCAACCATCAATGATTCAACTTGGTGAGTTTAAGCAAGTAGGCGTTGGCCCATATTGGAAATAGAGCCAGCACACTGAACACTGAGAGCCAAGGAGTCTTGAACGGCCAACTCGTCAGATCATTTTAAAAGGATTTTGTTATCCTTTGGAGTGAGAAGATTCCTAACTACCACAGTAGCGGTTATGTTATTCTTCATCGCAAAGTCCTCAACTGTAAGAGGACCATTAGAAGATAAGAATGACGGAAGCCATATCTTATCCTGACGCTGCTCGTCTGTATCACTCCTAAGACTCAAATCTAAGCAACTGTTAGATGGGCAAGTCATTTTCAGAAATGATGAAGGAAAAAAGAGGTCAAATAAAATCTCAGAAGTACCAGAAGGGGAAAATTTCTACAGGCAACAACTTTCTGAACATACTCTTGAACACAATTGATATCTCTATAAAAGAAGAGGCAACAGAGCTACTTGTTCAGAGATCGAAGATGCACCGTTCTCCGAATTTCAAAAACCAGATTTTCCAGAATAAAGTTCGTTGGCATTTTTCTGACGCAATCTCAGCTTTTTCTGATATCGAATGCAACTTTGTCAAAGATCTCTGACAAAGTTGAAAACGCGTAAATCTTACTGTTCTAATTACACCACAGTTGCTGACAAGAGTAAAGGCACAGCACTACCACTTGCTATTGAAAAATCTCTATATATGTCGACCTTCGTTCTCCATAACAAGGCAGACCTGCAAAACTCCTAACTCTTCCTCATCTCCGAAAATGCATCTTCAACAAAGCATCTTGAAATACTCAGTTTTCTTCCTCTCTGAGAATACATCTTCAAAAACATGTCATGCTAGAGCAAGAGTACCTCATATTATCAGGGACGAGAGTAAGAGTATCTTATATCATGCAATCTCCCTGTCTTTTCCTTTGTCCTTGTTCTTACCTGCAAAGACAAGGATAAAGAAAGAAATATGTCGGAACCTCCACTCCAACTCCCGGTAAGCAACCGACTGCCTGGAACCTTTCCTGATTGCTTACCTAGTATTGCTCTCGAGTAGCCATCTTCAACTGTTGTTGGAGCTGGGTCTCTATTCACCAAGAAGTGATGAACTATCCAAATGTAAGGGTTGCATTCCACTCCTACATCAGAAGGCAAATACTGCAGGAGAATATGCCACACATGCATGGGGGAAACTAGGGAAAATACTACTTAAGCAAGGGAAACAAGTAAGGCAAGTGAAAATGGTACATTGAAGTATGTGGAGACAAGCGCAACAAACACGTGTTGATTCATCCCCGACAAAGCCGAATATCACTTGCCACGTGAAGCTTCTCACGGTGCAACTTCATTCAAGATCAAGTTTCGAAGGTCCTTCAAGAAATCACAAGTTTGATTCAAGATCAAATGTCCACCACCCTTGAATTAAATTTAGCTCCAGATAAAAGAAGTAAATTCAGACCTTTGGAGGAAGTCTAGCAGAAGGCCCTCCATCCCAGTTCAAAAACAAGCCTGTGGAAAGTTAACAACAAGTAAAGCACCTCTTTCGGCAACTCTTCTTACTAAGAGACTGAAGCAGAATGATCAATGATCAGCCTAAATGATTTGAAATCAGGGGAAGATACTCATCAGGGGGAGCATTCAAAACAGATCAAGATTTTAAAGAGTTAATCGAAGACTTGTGGCTATCCAAGGGGGAGTGTTGTGAATAATATATGGATGGCCCACATGAATAGTTTGTTACTATTTATGCATGGTATTTTCACCATTCATTTGTGGAAAATTTGTAAAGTGAATAGTGTTCTCTTTTGTTTATAAAATGAATGAGAGGTGAAGAAGGTTGAGAGACTCACAGAGAGATAGGAAGGAAGAAAGGATGAGAGAAAAAAGATAGGAAGAGAGAAAAGAGAAGAAGATGAGAGGAGATAATAGAGAGAGTTATCTTTGTACTCCTATTATTCCAAATTATAATGAAATCACCACTACTGCCCCGAGGACGTACTCCAGTCACACTGACTATAGAGGAACCTCGTAAATTTTATGTCTTGTTTCATTTATTCCATTGCACCCATCGTCAATTTTACAACACTGTTACTATCTTTTAGTTCTTTTTGAACATTGATGGATGTATTATGTATGTCCTTGAAGCCAATAATGAGATCATATTCTTTAGTATTATACAGAAGGAAATTATATTTTCTCCTTCACACCCTTGTTTAATATTGTATTGTTTTATTTATTTATTCAATTTGATGAGCATAAATTAAAAAAGGTGTGTGAAGAGTTAAAAAATGTGTGAAGATCATGTATAATACATGCATCTTCCCATAGCGAAAATGTACGTATCTTCACCATATAAATTCTATAATCAGAACTGTTTAATTTCTTAATCTTCATTTGAATGTTATTTCTATACAAAAATATTCGAATCGAGGATCATTTATGCATCCACATTTATTGAAAAAAAAATCAACTGCATGAATACTATGATGAACACTCCATTTATTTGAAACATTTGGATGACTAAACATCTTAGACTTGAATTATATTTTTGTAAAGATGGTTTTCAAATCAAGAGTAAGAAATAATCGGATTTTATTACGAAATTTATACTGTGAAAATATATCCGTAAGGGGTTATATGTGCATTTCCCTGTAGAAATGCGAACATTATAAATCAGCTCCATCCTTAATTAATGGATAAAAGATAAGCCAACGACAGGTTGTCGCAATGATTAAGCTAGAATAATTAAACTAGCAGTAATAAAAGAAGCATAAAAATATAATTTTGAACTATTTATAGTTTAGTATCTCATTTATAAATCATCTTTGTAAAAAATTAGACAAATCAAAACCATTAAGACATTTATTTCTAATGAAGAAATTGGAGGAATACCGTTCTACAAAGAAACAATTTAATCCAACAGTCATATGATTTAGATTTGTATGATTTTGGTAGACAAGATATTTGATAGAAAACCTAAAAAATAGACGATTTAGGTTGTTAAAATACATTATATAATGAACCCCACAAGAACGTGTGTGAAAAATGTGTGTTCTCAATTCCTAACAACCCATATACATGTATATTTTCCCTTTCTTAATGCTAAGGTGAATTTAAATCACATGATTGCTAGTCCATTGTGAAGCTTAGCTTACTCTCTTTTTATTAATATAGATAATATCATTTGTTAAAAAAAAAGTTAAAAAAAAAAAACCTAAGAGACAAGATAACTAACAGCTTTTGACAAAAAAAAGGGATACCTAAAAGCTTCCAGTACCAGTCCCCTTCCAGTCAAACCCCGACAAAGACGCCCACCCCAACCTGCTAAATTATTAGCTTTGTTAGTTGTTAATTGGTTGGTTGATAATTTGAATGAGAGAAAAGAAAGTGGAACCACTTTCATTATTACTTGGACACAAATGACAAAATGTCTAGAGCTTATCCAGGCTAAATAAGCACTAATGCAATTTATACAATTTTTACTCATCACTCTACATCACCACTTGATGATAGTGAGTAAACATGCAATTTATACACTAGAATAAAGCTCTAAACTCTACACCCAAACTACCCTTCTAGATACTCATTGTTTGTACATAAAATACTATGACTTGTCAAGCACTCTATGTGTATTATCAACTGAATATGACCGTCCCAACCTGCTAAATTATTAGTTTTGTTAGTTGTTAATTAGTTGGTTGATAATTTGAATGAGAGAAAAGAAAGTGGAACCACTTTCATTATTGCTTGGACACAAATGACAAAATGTCTAGAGCTTATCCAGGCTAAATAAGCACTAATGCAATTTATACAACTTTTACTCATCACTCTACATCACCACTTGATGATAGTGAGTAAAAATGCAATTTATACACTAGAATAAAGCTCTAAACTCTATACCCAAACTACCCTTCTAGATACTCATTGTTTGTACATAAAATACTATGACTTGTCAAGCATGCCATGTGTATTATCAACTGAATATGACCGTCCTGCCCTTAACGGAACATGTAGACATTATCCATACCTTAATGAGCTCGCAAGCCCTTATTCCACAAAGCCCCCAATAAGTCTACAATCATCAAGCCCCGAGGCCCATCTACAATCCAAACATCTTTAATGCAACGACCTTGATATACTATCATCCCTCCTGTCAGCCCCTGCGCTTGGTGGGAATCATCGAAGTGTACTCGAGACGTCTGCGGGGGAGCATCCTATACAATGACCTTGCAGAATGCTTCCACAACGGTGTTGCAGATAAGGTACCACTGTATTTCAAAGTTCAACAAACTTGGAGGCTAGGGTTTACTCCTTTTTGCCTATAAATAGCCAAGCCTCCATCTTTTTCTTTTTTTTTTCTTTTTTTTTTTCCAGTTAGTTCCTCTCTAGCCACACTTATACAAGCTTAGAATTCTCTCTTGACTTAACCATTAGAGGCCTTTTGACAAACACCACACCGGTGTTAGTATGTCTCTTTAATTTTTTCTTGCAGGTTTCTGGATGATTCAACCACAATGGAAATTTGCACAAACAATTATCAACTTATATTTACTTGATACAACAAAACATCAACTTTAAGACAAACCTCCTTACCGCATTGGCAATCAAATCTCCTCGCCGCATGTCTCAAGATAATTAAGCTTCATAGAATTAGAGGTTCCTTGACGATTCCAATACCCCAAGCAAGGCATTATTTTCAGAAACAATCCAAGCGTACACAACTCGATCCAAATGCATATTTCCCTATTTCTGATCACTCTTCCAAATTTTCAATCATCTTCATGTATATGGCAATACCACCACTTACTAAAAAAAATTCAATCATCTTCATGTATATGGCAATACCACCACTTATTACAAAATTTTCAATCATCTTCAGGTATGAGGCAATACCACCACTCATTACCAAATTCACGTATATGGCAATACCACCACTTACATAGTAATTTTTGGTCAGCACCGTCACGACTGTGGAGAGTGACTTTCAACCTATGCTCCAGCTTCACATGGTATCCATAGATGGTAGAGACAGCAACGAACTTCATATGATAATAAGCAAAATCTTTGCCCAAGCACAGCGAGGACCACCATTGAAAGCCGTAGATTTGTAGGCAGACTCACCCTGCAGTCCTTTCCCCAAATCGCCTCCATTCGCCCCATGCTGTAAATTGAGCATATCACTCTTGTTCCCTTCTTCAGTATTGTTCCATCTCGAAATATGTCATCTTCAACTACCTACATATAACTTGTGATTATATAATTAGTTGATGAATATAAGTGATAAAATCAATATTTAAGTGCTAATAAACTCATTCAAGAAAAAAGAAAAGGAATCAAGGTGCAGATTGTGATGTAATTAAATTAAATTTAACTGCTTGTGATCAAGTGGAACCGAAGGGTACAATCTTAGAGCTTCTGATATAGCTGCATGAAGATACTTCATCTTCTTTATCTCTTCCAGCTTGAATACTATTCTTTCATCATCATCATCATCATGATCCGATGATGATCTTGCTCTCACAATGGTGCATACGTATTGAAGAATCTTGTGTTCCACCTCCGGATTGTAATGAAGTGGCCAGAAGAACCAACTCAATGCCACAGATGACGTGTCTCTCCCCGCCGGTATAAAATTGACGCATACTGATAGGATTTTTAACGTTTATGCAAATAGGGTCAAAATTACATGAAATACTTGCAAGAATACAAGGATCACTACTAAAAAAGGGGACATCACTGGCGCTTTAAAACTGACAAGAAACACCAGTTAATGTCGGATATTTGGCAAAAATCCGACATTAAATCGTGCAATGTCGGATATTTGGCAAAAATCCGACATTAAATCGTGCAATGTCGGATATAGTAACCAACATCAATACTACCATCACAAAGGGGTAATGATGTTTCTTAGACCCCCTTAATCCGCCACCAAGAAGACAGGTAATATAAAATAAAAATAAACAGCAGCGTCGCTTAAAAGTGACATAGAGTCTTACGTCGCTTTTAAGCGACATTAACATGGGACATTATGTTGGTTAAAACCGACATTATCTAATAAATAAATAATTAAAAATCACACTTAGTGTCGGTCTAAACCGACATCATGTAAGGTAAATAAATAAAATACTCTAGGTATTGTCGTCCATAAAGTGACACCACATATATTAAAAATAATAAAAATTAACGTTCTCCTCTAAGTACTGTCGTCCATAAAGCGACACCACATATATTAAAAATAATAAAAATTAACACTCTCCCTCAATTTTCAGTTATTAACAAATACACCAAACTATAGGAAAATAATTTCAACTATATTTCATTTATAAACCACAGAGGTACACATCTTCACTCGAATTGCGCATTGTGGTGATTTCCACGTCTCATGTAACTTCACCCTGCATGTGTATAATCTATGTGTCTCGTTTGTGTGCAAAGGTTCTCGAGCTGGAAGACTTGATTGATGTGTTGCAGGAATGACCCCAGATTAGCAAAGACATATTTGGCTGACCAGACTATCGGCCTACAAGGAAGAATGGCCGCGTAGCAAAATAGAGAGGTATAACATCTCATCCCTGCTTGTGTATTATAGATGGGGTTGATGTTGATGTAGACCTGCTACTGGATGCATGATTCCGTCTAAAATAATTTCTCTGTGCATTAATTCTTGTTTGCTGGCTGCATAAAAATCAAGAGTTGAAATCAGAGATAAAATGTAGAAGATACTTTCGGTAAACTAAAATAAAACTAGTAAACGCAATATAATTTTTTTTCTTTCTGTTTCTGTTTGTTTTGTTTTTGTTTTTTTGTTTTTAAATTAATTAACACTAAATGACAGCCTAGGAATTTAAATGCAGCTAGAAATTGAAAGTAATGAAACAAAGTAAAGAAAAAGTTAGAAAATTGGGTTGCCTCCCAATAAGCGCTTTATTTAAAGTCTGTAGCTAGACGTCGCAGAAGCCTGGTGGTCAGATGACCGATTCCTTGCGTGCACTAAACTTCCTTAGGAATGGCTTTAGTAGAGACTTCTTGACCTTGAGCACACAACCCCTGCCCTCTAGTTCAATGTCCACGTTACCGTTTTGAAAAACTTGCTTAACCATATAAGGTCCCTTCCACCGAGACTCTTGTGTCCCTGGAATTAACTTGAAACTGGAATTTAACAACCACAGCTTTCTACCAGGCTGTATTTTTTCACAACTTGGAATGCTTTGCAACTTTTATTCTTGCCCTTGACATTTGGATGTTTTTGGTCAATCTGGTGGCCTAGATAGTTGTCAAACAAAGTTGGTTTTGCTTTTGATTTTTGCACTTCAACCGGTTGAACTTTTTACTGCCGCACTTTACCATCACACTCACGAACCACATCTTGATTCTTTATGGGCAGATGGTCAGTTAATGATCTGGTCATAAATTTGGCCCTAGGCAAACCATCCAATGTATCAACACGCATGGATTCTTGCTTGTCACCTGGATGTGTGGTGACTTCAAACAAATTGAAAACAACTGTTTGATCTTTAACCCTTAGTGTTAACATTCCTGCTTCAACATCAATAAGAGTCTGGGCTGTTGCCATGAAGGGTCGTCCCAAAATGATGGATGTTGTCAAATCTTCATCCATGTCCAACACCATAAAATCAGTTGGTAAATATAAATTGTCAACCTTAACAATAACATCTTCGATGATTCTTCTAGGATAGGTAATTGAACGGTCAGCCAATTGAATAATGTTGGAGGTTGGCTTTAACTTGCCTTCACCTAAACGTTTAAAAACAAAATAAGGCATTAAGTTTACACTAGCACCTAAATCAATTAAAGCACTTCTAAAATCAGAATTGCCAATAGTACAAGAAATAATAAAAATCCCTAGATCTTTCTTCTTTGGAAGCAATTTGTGCAGTAAAAATGCACTGCATTGTTCTGTGAGCACAATTTTCTCTGTTTCCTCAAGCTTTTTCTTCTTACTGCAAACATCTTTAAAAAATTTGGCATAAGAAGGAATCTTTCTAATCGCTTCCAACAATGGTAAAATAATTTGAACTTTAGCCAATGTCTGTATGAAACCTGTTTTGGGACAGTTTCTACACTAGTCAGATTCTGTTTTGCTGCAAAATTGGCAGGTACTGCCGTTGTTTTTGCAGATTCTATTTAGCGCCATTTTCACGGTTGTAATAACTTTTACCACACCTTAAAGTCTGTATTGCACAACAATCCTTTGTACTTCTTGGATTAGGCACCGTTTGACTAGGAAACCTTCTCATTTCTCTGTTTGAAATCTATGCAGCTAGCTGCCCAAATTGTAACTCTAAACTTTTAATTGATGCCTCAATTCTGAAATCTTTTATTGCTGCCTTCCATGAATGTTTGTGTTGTTGCTGCCAGTTTAGCCATTTGATCCTCCAATGATGGTTTGGATGATACAAAAGGTTTTTGTGCATGTTGGTATGGTCTTGTATTATTTTGATTGTCACCCAATTTGAAATTATGATGATCCCTCCATCCTGGATTGTAATGAGTTGCATATGCATCATTCCTAGGCCTTTGATAGCCGTTCATCATATTAACATGTTGCTCAACTAGCTCTCGGTAAGATTTTTTATGCAGGCAGCCCAATATGTCAACTGTAGCCATGCTACAGATAGTGCAGATTGTTGATGTAGGTTGTTGCTGGTGATTAGAATTTGCTATCTGTTGTAAAATAATGTCAAACTTTGCATCAATTTTCTTCTCCATTTTTTCCATTTGTGCAGACATATTAGGAGAACCTGCTGATAATTCAAAAATACCCTTTTCTGTGAATGTTCTGTTGTCCACTGTTGAGATTTTGTAGCCATCGTATCAAATAATTCAAACGCTTCTCTTGCAGATTTATTTGACAATGAACCCCAGCTGATGCATTAACATGGCTTTTAGATATAGGATTAAGTCCATCAAAGAAAATATTCATTTGTGTATCTGGATCAACATTAGCATATGGACACTTTATATACATCTTTGTATATCTCTCCCACGCTTCATGAAATTCTTCGTTTGGCTTTTGAGTGAATGTCATAATCACCCACTTGTAATTCAATGTCTTGGATGCCGAATAATATTTGTTCAAGAATCTTGTATGCAATTGTTGCCAAGTAGTAATGCTATTAGCTGGTAGAGTGAATAACCAAGTTTCTGCCTTATCCTTCAAAGTAAAAGGAAAAAGACATAACTTAATAGCCTCGGCAGAAAAACCCCTGATCAAAATATTTTTGCAGCCCACGATGAATTTTGCAATATGTAAGTTCGCATCCTCGTTAGGCCGCCCACGAAAATTAGGTAGCATTTCAAGCATATGGTGCTTGATCTCAAATGAATCACCCTCTTGTTCAGGATACACAATACAATTAGGAACAACATTGGCTCGGGCAGCCAACGACTCTCTAAGTGGCTTGCCTTCTACAGGCAATTGCAACGCCATTGTAATTTTACTGTCCACAAAACCAGCAAACAATTCCTGCAAAAACGTGCCTAGCAGTGAACAGTCTGAAACCAAATTATCTTCTCGCCTCTGTTTGTGCAATGTGCGTACGGGTTCTGGATCAAACTGGGCAATCTGGGCAATTCCTGATCTAGTCTGGACCATGCAGTTTGCAGAATCTACAATAAAACGAAAACGTTAAAATAATTTGATTGTTTTTTGCCGAAAAATAATAAAAAATAAAATCAAAATAAAAAAAAAGTTTAAACGAAAATTATCTAAAATAGTCCCCGACAGTGGGGCCAATTTCTTGATAGGATTTTTAACGTCTATGCAAATAGGGTCAAAATCACATGAAATACTTGCAAGAATACAAGGATGTTGTAGTATAGATGCTCATGCAAAGTCGTTCTCCTCAATGACTATTTGGATCATTTATGTAGAAACAATTCCTAATTAAATACTTTGAATTAAAACTTGAGAAATGAGATTTTGAAATTGGGTAATATTAAAAACGAATTTTAATAAAAAAAAACTAATATGACAAAAAAAATGTTTTAAATGCCAATTTATAAAAGCACTAGGGTTCCACCATCACCTAGCAATTTTACGTATTTTTACCAATTACTTATGATCTACACATGTCACTTTGAAGGTTAGGTTTTCCTAATATATATTCTCCTCGTGATATTCAAGCAAGAACGTATATCTACTATGCAATCTGTCTGTGATATTCAGATCAAATATGAACATGCAAGACTCATTAAATTTTATGAAAACCTTTTGAAGAACCATGCAACCTCTAAGAACGTGATATTCACCTTAGATGAAATTACAATTATCAATCACAAGAAGCAATACTCAATCTTCTGGTGATATTACGACCGAATTGCATCCAATCACTTGTCTAAACATCCTAATGGTGGCTAGTCATCAAGACAATTAGATAGTTTAAAAAACAGTGATCAATAATTCAAAGTGTGCATGCAATCAATCATAAGCAATTAAATAAAAATTACATATTCATGCTAAGGCTCAAGGCTTCGCCCTAGCAAGAGGAATTAGTTACACATATTCATAGTTGAAATCATAGAAAATATTATTACAAATAAAAGGAATGAAAGCACCTTAAAGTAGAAAATCTCCAAGAACCCTAGCAAAGTTCTTTGTCTCTGAAGTTGAATAATAATAATCGTCTCCAAAAAACTGTAGACGGCCAAGCAATATATTTGCTAAGCCATCCACAAACCCTAAAACATAAGTCTCTTATTCCAATTAGGAAACTAAGAAAAATAATAAAATATCTTAGAAAATAAAACCCTAGTTAAACTAGGAGAATCTGCCAAGTACTTGTCCAGCCACGTTTTAGCCTCAGATCTCCTCTAAATCCGGCCCAAGATAGCTTGTTTTAAAGATCAGGACGTTCCGAACACATATCCAGAAGGCCACAAAACCATTCGAGATCATCTTGGGCTCAAAAAAAGCAATTTAAGCCCATAAATGTCATTTTCCAGCACCGCGCATTACTCATTTATTTTATCGCTAGAAAATAACCGCTTGGTCAAAAAATCCAAATTTTGAAAAATCCCAAATTTTGATATGATCAAGCTAAGTGACTCACGAATGTCTTTCAACTGGAATTACTCCAAAATTCGTCCATTTGACCACGTTTTGCTCTAGACGAAATCGAAAGTCCTATATTGAAAATACAATTCAAAGTATCAAAATTTTTCCAAAATATTAACCAAAATATAATAAGAATAGGGTAAATATATAATATAAAATCTACTCATCACATACATCCCTCAAGAACTTTTCTGAAGACGCCTCTCCCCTTCTCATCTTTCAATCCCATAAACACCGTTAACAAATCTGATTTAATTTGCTTCTTATCCAAATAAATCTCATCGTTACTATTAAGTAGTGAAGCTGGCTCTTTCTTTCTTGTCCGGATGACATCGTCTGCGAATTCATCCACTCCTTTTATGGACATATGAAGCTTCCTCTCTGCTCCCAAGTTACCTCATGGCCTTCCACACGCACATGGGGACAACAAAGCGTATCAACGTTCACGCACATGGGGACAACAAAGCACATCAACGTTCCTTCTGTCGCCTCCTCAATAGCCTGAGAAAATGGTATTTTGCGTAAACCTGGCTGCAAGCGATCGAGATCGACCCCAAATACGATCATGCAAACGTTGTCAAAAGTCAACCTCATAAGAACGTCTTGGAGGTTGATTGGGGCCGAGTGTTTGATCGAGTCCTCTAAAACAGGTAACAACCCACCGTGAACCAGCTCAAACAATGAATCCACGGTCAGTTTCCAGAACTTGGCCAACTGGAACTCAAAGCTCGCCATCTTTCTTTGGCACTGACACTTATCGCGGTCTGCGCTGAATATGCCATCACCGAGAAGATCCCGAACAGTGTCTTGGAAATAAGGGCCTTTGAGGAAATTGGAGAACTTAGCCTTGAGAAGGGACTCCAAGTTACGAGGGTCGCAAGTGATGACGCATACGAGGTTGCTAAACCAAGGGCCTTTGAATCTAATCGTTCCATTTTGGCAGCAAAGAACTTTGGAGAGCAACTCATATGGGTTGGGTTGGGTTGGAGTAGTGCCACAGAGAGAGAGGGGAACATGCCAAACACTGGTCAAACGGGAAAGCCATGGTGCTTTTTTTGCCTCAAGGAGTTTATGATTACAAAAACACACATAGCGAGAAAGAGCCCCAAAATTAGGACGCGGTGGAAGAAAAACCATTGCAGCAAAATTAAGTTTGCAGCAACAGAAGTCTCGCAGGAGGAGGAGGACATGAGAGATAATGAAACATTGAATTCCGGATGGTTAAGAACTCCCGGGGAACGAACGGCTTTGGCAAGATAATGAAACATTCAACCCAACGATTTATTTATGAGCCATCATAATTTTCTTGGATCATGGGGTCTAGGAAACCGGGACTCACAATTAAAATCCCCAATGAGTGAGACTGGTTTATCCCAAAGAACTTTACTAAGTAACAAGTTGCAAAATAATTATTTTCTTTATCTTCCTTTTTAGGAGCCAAATAGAGCAGCCAAACAAAACAAGAATTTCTAAAATTAGTAGTGCATCATAGAAGTTTAACAGAAAAGCACTTGTTCATGTACATATAAAGTACTTCAATATTACCAATGCTTGGTTGTTCAAGTGGTAAGGAGCTTGTTCCCATTAAGCAATGTCTCAAGTTCGAGCCTTGTGAATGAAGCAGCCATCATTGGGAGAGCTTGCCCCCTAAATGGGGCCCGACTTGGCTCAAGGGATTAGTCATCACCTACATGCGGGGATACCCTAGATTCATCCAAAAAGTACTACATTGCCATTTTCTGGGACAAGATAAGTCCACCAGCTAAACGCTTAAACCCTAAACCCGAAAACGATTAAAAGAAATGAGGCAAAATCCATACTTTGCTAGTTTACTCGAGTTCACATCCAGTCCCTTGGTTATCAATGTCGTCATGCAGAAGTTGCAAAGTGTCCAGGTTTCCCTTTTCCTTCTCTACCGTAAGAGCAAACTAGGTCTCAGAACATCACAAGCATACATATTAAACAGAAATGAGAAACAAATTTACGGAACTAATATAATGAATCAACATTATACATAATTGGCGCACGAGAAAGTCCACTTGCTTCAGCTGTGCATCAATAAGCTCCTGTTTACGCATAAATTCATTCCCATTTTCAGTTTCCTGACAAAAACTTCTTATTAACTCCGACTTCCAAAAGTTTGACAAAACACACTAAATTTCAAATATTCTGAGTCCATACTTTGATAAAGTTGATTTGTTTTGTGTTTTTGATTGATTGTTTGAACCGGTTTCTTTTTTGATTGGAATGACAAAGAATTGAGAGAACTTTGAGGTTGGATACTGGCTGTACAAAAATGCAGTAGCCCTGATTGATTAAGTAAGGTGAGATTTTACAAAAGTATGGTGCATTGCCATCACCCATACCTGTTAAAAAAATGATTGACAAGAAACTTTAACAACCATTTAAGCTTTACTACTCTGGATTACGTCATAACCCTTCATTTGAGGGTTAAGTGATTAATCTGGAGTGTACACTTGTCACTCACACACTTACACCCATATTTAAACAAAACTAGCCGTTGGAGACTAAAACCCTTCATTTTCTTTCTTCTTCTTCGATGTAGACAACACCCTTTGCTCGGGAGCCCCTTGCTACCTTCGACCCCTTGACTCCAGGAGCTGGTTAGCTTCCAACACTCCCTTCTAAACTGCTTCTGGGAGTCAATCCGAGCAAACCCCTTAGGTAATTGAACCTCTCATTCGGTAGTGCTTTTGTGAATATGTATGCGATCTGATCTTCTGTGCTGCAATAGATTAGCTTGATTGTGTTATCATGCAATGCTTCTCTGATGAAATGATATCTTTTCTTGATGTGTTTTGTTCTCTAATGAAATACTGGGTTTTTAGTCATGGCAATTGCAGAGGTGTTGTCACACAAAAGTGGTGTGGCTTCAACCTGCAATTCGCCAAAATCTTTAAGTATGAACCTTAGCCAAATAGCTTGAGCTGTAGCTTCTGATGCACTCACATACTTTGCCTCAACTATGGACAGTGCAACACTTTGTTGCTTCATAGAGGCCCATGAAAATACCCCTAATCTGAAAGTGAAAGCATAGCCAAATGTGCTTCTGCTATCATCTTCACTGCCACCCCAGTCACTGTCACAGAATCTAATTAGAATATATGACTTTCCCATCTCATATTTGATCCCATAATCAGGGGTTCCTTGTACATATCTTAGCACTCTCTTAGCTGTGCCCATATGTATCTTGCTAGGATTCTACATAAACCTAGAAAGTAGGCTTGCTGAGAACATTAGATCCGGCCTTGTTGCAGTTAGATACAATAGACTGCCAACAATGCTTTTATAAAGACTAGCATCTGCAGGTTTACTTCCATCCTCTTTCTTAAGCTACTCATTTGCAATTAGGGGTGTAGAGACTGGTTTGCAACCCTTCAAACCAAACTTCTCAAGCAAAGTTTCAACATACTTCTTTTGATGAAAAATGCTACTTGCTTCTTGAATTACCCCAATGCCAAGAAAATGATGTAAGAGGCTTAGGTCAGTCATTTCATACCTTTTCATCATCTCTTCCTTGAACTTTTCAATCATTGCAGCATCATTTCCAGTGTAGACAACATCATCCACATAAATTGAGACAATGAGCGTCTTGTTGTTGCTTTCTGTCTTGGTGTAAAGTGTAGCTTCACTAGGACTTTTCTGAAATCCTTTCTCAGTGAAATAGGAATCAATCTCACTGTACCAAGCTCTTGGAGCTTGTTTTAGGCCATAAAGAGCCTTCCTTAACTTGTACATTTTTTCTGGAAACTAACTCTTAACTTATGAACCCTTGAGGTTGTTCCACAAACACCTCATCCTCTAGCACTCCATTTAGAAATGCAGATTTAACATCCAATTGATGCAGCTTTTAACCCTTCTTGGCTACTAGGGCTATCAAGGTCCTTATGGTGTCTAACCTTGCTACTGGAGCAAAGGTTTCATTGAAGTCTACACCGATCTGGCCTTGTTCTTTTGCACATAACCATCTAGATTGAGCTTCACTTTGTACACCCATTTTACACCAATCACAAGCTTGTCACTTAGTCGATTTACAATTTCCCAAGTGTCATTCTTTTCAATCATCTCAAGCTCTTCCTTTATTGTTTTCTTCCAAGCTTTGTCCTTCTCAGCTTCTTCACATGTTTCTGGTTCCACTACACAGTAATTACATGTAGCACATATCTCATCCAAGTTTCTTAACCTCACTGGAGTTAAGCTTGGAGTTGTTATCTGTGATTGACTTTGTTATGGACTCATGTTTGCTTGCTGTGGCGTCTTTTGTATATCATCATTCTCTGTGACTTCTTCTTAAACTGAGGTCTCCAAAAACTCCCTTGTTTGTCTTTTATTGAGGTCAAGTTGTAGAGAGACACTGTCCTTCTCTTCTACCCTTATTTCCTAGTTCCATGTTGATTTTTCATAAAAAATAACATATCTTGATAAGATTATCTTTTGAGTGAACACATTATAAACTCTGTACCCTTTCTCACTGGTACCATAGCCTACAAAAACACCCTTGTTACTTGATTTCTCCAACTTGTGCCTTAGTTGGTGAGGGATGAGAGTGTAGCATACTGAGCCAAACACTCTCAGATGCTTCACAGAGGGCTTCCTTCCACTAAACACTTCAAATGGTGTCTTCTTGTCCAGTGCTTTAGTAGGACATTTATTCAATAGATACATTGAGGTGTTCACAGCTTCACCCCATAATTTTAAGGCATTTTCTTCTCATGCATCATAGACTTAGCCATTTCAACTATAGTCCTATTCTTCCTTTCTGCAATCCCATTCTTTTGTGTTGAATATGCCACAGTGAGTTACTTCTCCAACCCCACATCTTCACATAATACATTGAACTCATGTGAGGTGTACTCACCTCCCCCATCGCTTCTCAGTCTTCTGATTTGGTATCCACTTTGCAATTCCACCATTGCCTTGAACTTCTTGAATATTGTGAATACCTCAGACTTGAACCTCATGAAACACACCCAACACGTCGGTGAATAGTCATCAATGAAAGTTAGGAAATACCTGTTTCCACTGATTGTTGTTGTTTTCATTGGTCCACACACATCTGAGTGAATCAATTCGAGTGGCTTTGTTGCCTTCCAAGCCTTTCCAGCTTCAAATGAATCTATGTGATGCTTGCCAAACACACACCCTTCACAGATTTCATTGCATTGATCCATCTTTGGTATACCTTGCACCGTTTCATGCTTTTGCAGATTTTGTAAGCTTGTCATGTTTAAATGATCGAGTCTCTTGTGTCATATCTTCATAGAACTTGTCACACTTGCTTTCCTTGCCACTTCTTCTAAGTACTTCAGCACAAGTGGAAAGCTTCTATTTTTCACTTCCACTTTGGTCACCAAGTTTGATAGGGATTTGTCATCATAGATCTCAACCACAGTTCCCCCAAAGAGTAGGAAATAGCCATGCTCCATCATTTGACTTACACTAAGTAGATTCTTATCCAATCCAGGCACTAGCATCACCTTCCTTATGCATCTTCTTCCTTTCTTGGTGTTGATAACCAGAGCTCATCTTCCAGTGGCTTTGACAATGTTTTCATCTCCCATTTTCACTTTTCCAGTGAAGTTTGTGTCAATGTTAATGAGTAATGACTCATGTGCAGTTATGTGGTTGCTGCAGCCACTGTCAATGTACCACACTTCATTGTTTCCCTCCACTTTTGCATTGAAAGCATAGAACACATTTGCTTCTTCTTCCACTTGATTTGCACAGTTCACTTGTTGCACATTCTTTGATCTACAGTCCTTCATAATGTGCCTAAACCTGTTGCATTTGTGACATCTAGGCTTGTCCTTGAACCAACACTCCCCAAGATGGAATTTATCACAATGTTTGCATTGTTACTTGGTTCTTGGACCTGCATTGATGTTGCTGCCTTGGTTAGGTCTTAAGTTGTGATACCCTTTTCCTTCCTATTTCTTTTTCTTGCCCTTACATTGTGGTTTCTGATTGCTTGCACTGGCTTGATTACTAGATCCAACATTGAGTGATTGAAAGGCTTTCTCCGGTGCAGAGTCAGCATGCCTCTCGAGTCTTTGATCAAAAGCTCTTAAGGATGCCATCACATCTTGCACACTGAGAGTTTCAGTGTCTTTGGTTTCTTCTATAACACTCACTATTGAATCATAGGGTTTAGTCAAACTAATTAACAGTTTTTAGACAATTCTTTCATTAGGTAATTCCTCACCATATGTTTTCATCTTGTTTACAACATCAAACAACCTAGTGAAGTAGTCTTTTAATAGCTGATTTTCCCTCATTCTTGTATACTCAAAAGCTCTTCTAAGGGACTGAAGTTTTACCTTTCTAACTTTAGTGTCTCCTCTGTACTTTTGCTGTAAAACTTCCCAAGCTCCCTTTGCAGTCTCTTCATTTGCTATCCTCGGAAAAATGGTGTCTGACAGCACCTTGAATGATTCCAAGTGCTCTAGCATCCTCCATCCAATTCCGCTTCAGTGTTTTGAGTTGTGATTATGTGAGATCCTCCTCTAGAGCATCGATCTCCATCTCAAGCAATTCATACCCGTGTTGTACCATATCTCATAGATCATAGGATTTGAAAATGTTTGACATTCTTATTCTCCAAAAATCATAATTCTCCCCATCAAAGACTAGAGCTTTTAGCTCACTGCTACTGCTGGATCCCTTCATTTCAGGGTAGTTTGTTGATTGTTGTTGTAGAAGACACTACGTTGGTGCTCCCAAAAATCTCTATTTGCATAGATTACGCCCAGACTTTTTTTTTTTTTTTAAATCAGTAACAAAGCTCTGATGCCATGATAAAGTTTATTTGTTTTGTGTTTTTGATTGATTGTTTGAACCGGTTTCTTTTTTGATTGGAATGACAGAGAATGGAGAGAACTTGGAGGTTGGATACTGGCTGTACAAAAATGCAGTAGCCCTGATTGATTAAGTAAGGTGAGATTTTATAAAAGTATGGTGCATTGCCATCACCCATACCTGTTAAAAAAATGATTAACAAGAGACTTTAACAACCATTTAAGCCTTACTACTTCAGATTACATCCTAACCCTTTATTTGAGGGTTAAGTGATTAATCTGGAGTGTACATTTGTCACTCACACACTTACACCCACATTTAAACAAAACTAACCGTTGGAGACTAAAACCCTTCATCTTCTTTCTTCATCTTTGATGCAAACAACACCCTTTGCTCAGGAGCCCCCTTACTGCCTTAGACCCCTCGACTCCAGGAGCTGGTTAGCTTCCAACATACTTATAATTAAGCAAAATCCAGTTGACCTGTAAAGATTGACCAACAATGCTTGCCAGTCTTTTGTGGAACATTGCGTCTGCTTCCTTCAGTTCTCTTGCCTAAAAGACACCCATATTTGACTAAAACACCAAAGAATATAACATGTAGACCATATAAACAGAATGCAAAAAGCCAATGAATTATATCAAAATTGCCTGAAGCCGTTTAAAATAAACCCTTGCATAAGCCGCAAAATCCATTTCTCTACCCCCCCAACTGTTGGGGCTTAAAAAGACTTCACTACTTTGGAGATATTTATCTCACAAAGAAGAATGTAACGCAGCAGAATTGATAGGCAAGAGAAAGAAAGAATACTCAAAGTATTACACAAGATTTTTATTCACTCACAAACTTAGTACAAGAGGAAACACTCAAACACTTTTAGAAGCTTTGTTGCTTCTTCTCACTTCTCACTACTTGCTCTCTTGGTTGTTACAAATGGTGTGGATGCCTTCCCCTTTTATAGGCATGGATGGAACCTTGGAGAAACATGGAAGCATCATGCTAGAGATATCTAGATAATTCCACTACCTTCCTAAGCTAGAATTATCTACACTAATCTTGTATGTTGGTGGAATCCTCACCATTCTTCTAGACTCTTCCACCAACTTGAACTTTGCTAGAATTCTCTAGCATGTGCATGGATCTTTCTTTGTGCATGGGCTGGATCCATTATCTTTGGGCTAAAACAAGAATACAATTCAATATCCCCCCTTTAATCTTGTCTTGTGACGTCGATTGTGTTCCTCAATCTGACAAAGTCTTTTTGCTTGAGTGGTTTGGTGAATATGTCGGCGACTTGGTCTTATGACTTTACGTATTCCACTTGCACATCTTTTCTTGCAATACTCTCTTATGTAATGATAGCCGATATCTATGTATTTGCTCCTGTCATGGAATACTGGATTCTTTGCTAGGGCTATTGCAGACTTGTTGTCGACATAGATCTCTGTTGGCTTTTCTTGTGGCATGCTTAATTCTTTTAGCAAGTTTCTCAACCAGATTGCATGACAGACACATAAGGTAGCAGCTACGTATTCAGCTTTGCAAGTAGAAAGAGTGATAATCGGTTGCTTCTTCGACATCTATGTGAATGTAGTGTCTCCCATGAAGAACACAAATCCAGTAGTGTTTTTTCTATCGTCGAAATCTCCTGCCCAATCACTGTCACTATACCTAACAAGTTTGTAGTTATCAGAACTTGAATAGAACAAGCCAAAGTTAACAGTACCTTTAAGGTATCGAAGAATTCTTTTGGCGGTCTTCAAGTGTGTAGTTGTGGGATTCTCCATGTAGTGACTGACTAATCCGATGGCATAGAGAATGTCTGCTTTTGTGCATGTCAAGTACCGTAAGCTTCTAACTAAACTCTTGAAAAATGTTGGATCTACACTTTCTCCTTCATCATGCTTGGTTAGTGTGACTCCGCACTCCATTGGCATGCTTATGGGCTTTCATTCTTCCATTTTGAACTTTTTCAGTATCTCCTTTGTGTAGCTTTCTTGGAAAATGAAAATGCCTTATTTGTTCTGCTTGACTTCAATGCCTAAGTAGTATGCCATCAACCCAATGTCGGTCATCTCGAATTCTTTGGTCATCACTCTCTTGAACTCTTCAAACATGCTTGGATTACTTCCGGTGAAGATTAGATCATCCACATATAAGCACACAATTAGAATATCTCCATCTTTGACTTTGACGTAGAGAGCATGTTCATGAGGGCACTTGGTGAAGTTGTGTCAATGCAACTATTCCATGCTCGTGGCGCTTGTTTTAACCCATAGAGGGCGTTCTTCAACTTCAAAACTTTGTCTTCATGCCCTTTGATTTCATAGCCTGTCAGTTGCTGAATGTAAACTTCTTCTTCAAGGACTCAATTTAGGAAAGCGGACTTCACATCCATTTGTTGAATCTTCCATTTGTTTTGAGCTGCCAAAGAAATTAGTATTCGTATAGTTTCCAACCAAGCTACAAGTGCAAATACCTCATCATAGTCGATTCCGACTCTTTGACTATAGCCTTTCGCCACTAATCTCGCCTTGTATCTTTCGACCTCTTCGTTGGCATTTTTCTTTGTCTTGTACACCCACTTGACTCCGATGGCTTTGTGTCATTTCGAAAGAATAGCGAGTTCCCATGTATCATTCTTCTAGATTGCTTCAATTTCTTCATCTATTGCTTTCCTCCACTTAGTATCTTGCATTGCTTCTTTGAAGTCAATTAGTTCACAATCAGCAAAGAGACAGAAAAGTGTAGAATTATCAAGTCTTTCAACTACTTCATAGAGATCTCGTAGACCTTTTGTGCGTGGTACTTCTCTTTCATATACTCCCACTTGATGATGTTAATGCTGGTGAATTGCCATGATTGGTTGATGTTGGTGAAGCAGGTGGAGTAGTGGATTCTTATTGAACCTCTCTTGCTTGCTCCATCATCCTTTGTTCATTCTCTTTTTCAAACTGAGGAAAGAAGTGAAGATCACCTGCATGAGAGCCAAAATCCCATTCTCCTTCTTCATCGAATGTCACGTCTCAACTGATCACCGTCTTCCCATTGTTTGGATTATACAGCTTATAGCCTTTTGAATTTGAGTCATAGCCGATGAATATGAACTTTTCACTTTTATCGTCGAGTTTGGTTCTCCTCTCGTCTGGTACATGTACGTGGGCTATGCTTCCAAAAACTCTTAGATGATAGATACCTGGTTTTCTTCCACTTCATGCTTCTTACGGAGTCTTTCCCCACACACTTCTTGATGGAGATCGATTTGATAGATAGACAGCACATGTTACCGCTTCTGCCCACAACTCCTTAAGCAATCTCTTGCTTTTGAGCATGCTTCAAGCCATGTCGAGGATGGTTCGATTTTTTCTTTCTGCCACACCATTTTGTTGAGGGGATCTAGGAACTGTCAAAGGTCGACGAATTCCATTGGCTTCACGGAATTCTTGAAATTCCTTCGAAGTGATTTCTCCTCCTCGATCAGATCTCATGGCTTTGATCTTGCAACCACTTTCTTTTTCTACGACGACTTTGAACTTCTTGAATGCTCCAAATACCTCTTATTTCTGCTTCAAGAAATACACCCAGGTTTTCCTTGAAAAATCATCAATGAAGAGAATGAAATAATTATTTTTACCCAAAGAGCTTGGTTTTATTGGATCGCACACATCGATGTGAATGAGCTCGAGTGGCTTCTGGGCTCTTGTGGTCGACTTTTTTGGAAAGCTTTTCCTGAACTGTTTCCCGAGTAAAAATCCTTCGCAAACTTGATCAGGGTGGCTGATGCACGGTAAGCCTCTCACCATCTCCTTCTTGGATAATAACTCTAATCCCCCAAAGTTAAGATGCCCAAAATGAAGATGCCAAAGCCAGGATGTGTCTTTGTAACATGTTTTGAGGCACTTTGCAACATCATTTTGAATATTCATAGGAAACATCCTATTCTTTGAAATTTTTACCTTGGCAATTAATCTTCCTTTGTCATCTCTAAGAAAAAGCTCTAATTTTTCATGTGAATATCATAACCTTTTTCTAAGAGTTGACCCAAGCTTAAAATGTTGCTTTTCATATTGGGCACGTAGTAGACATTTGAAATTAATTGGTGACCGCCATTTTTTAGGGGAATAAGGATGTTACCTTTTCCTTATACGGGTATTTTGGATTCGTCTCCAAAAGAAACGTTGCCACTCACCGATTCATTGAGCTCTACGAACATGCTTCTTCTTCCGCACATGTGGTTGCTGGTGCCGATGTCAAGGTACCATGTATAGTCTTGGTCTCCATCATTGTTCTTGCATGCTAGTAGCACAATGCCATTATCTTTTTTCTTTTCTTTCACATAATTGACCTTCTCATCAGGCCTATTGCTTAGAGCTCTACATTCCCAAGCATAATGCCCAAACTTTTGACAATTGTAGCATTGAACTTAAGATTTTTCATACCTCAAGTTTGAGCGCTCTCTTTCATGACCTTTTGTTGAGCTTTGTCCTCTTTCGTATTTGCTATGGTTGTTGAAGTTCCAACCACGTCCATGTCCACATTCGCGTCCTTGATCACGACTTCTTTCGTACTGGCTTCTCTCATTGTCGAAGCTTTCTTCTTTCTTCTTTGGCTGGACATGCGTCTTGAGAAGCTGTTCATCACTCCCTTGCCTCTTCTTATGTTTCTCTTCATATGCTTGTAGTGAACCCATTAATTGCTCTATACTAACTTCTTCCAAGTTTTTAGTTTCTTCAATCGTCAAGACAATGTGCTTGTAGTATCTTCTCCATAATTCTAACATCTTCCAACTTTTCGCCGTTTCTTTTTAATTGATTAGAAACAACTAAGACTCTTGAGAAATAATCAGAGATTGATTCAAACCTTTTCATTTGTAGAGATTCAAACTCACCTCTTAATATTTGAAGATGAACATTTTTCACTTGTTCAGCTCCTTTGTAAGAGGTTTGAAGCTTTTCCCATGCTTGCCATAGCTCTGGTACCACTTTGTTAGGGCTTAAAAAGACTTCACTACTTTGGAGATATTTATCTCACAAAAATGAATGTAACGCAACGGAATTGATAGGCAAGAGAAAGAAAGAATACTCAAAGTATTACACAAGATTTTTATTCACTCACAAACTTAGTACAAGAAGAAACACTCAAACACCCTTAGAAGCTTTGTTGCTTCTTCTCACTTCTCACTACTTGCTCTCTTGGTTGTTACAAATGGTGTGGATGCCTTCCCCTTTTATAGGCATGGATGGAACCTTGGAGAAACATGGAAGCATCATGCTAGAGATATCTAGATAATTTCACTACCTTCCTAAGCTAGAATTATCTACACTAATCTTGTATGTTGGTGGAATCTTCACCATTCTTCTAGACTCTTCCACCAACTTGAACTTTGCTAGAATTCTCTAGCATGTGCATGGATTTTTCTTTGTGCATAGGCTGAATCCATTATCTTTGGACTAAGACAGGATTACAATTCAACACGCACCAAATATGAACAGTGCACTTCTTTCCATTAAAACAGACCATGAAATTACAAACCCCTCAGCAGCTTTTCAAATCATCAAGACGTTTCTTTATCCTTCAGGATAAGTAATAATAACTCGATTCATGTTTAAGCTTCCAGTGTGAAGAACATCTCCTTAAAAATGGCGTCTTCACATTGCCTTATAGTACAATTGTAAAAATATACAAAAACTTCCTTGGTTACAATGTTTCTGATATAATCAACATAAACTTTGAATAAAATATTAAAACAATAAAACGAAATTTTTTATTCCTTTTCAACTTCAAGCGTGGAGTTCATTCTCAGCTATCAAAACTTAACATTACGTTAGTACTTAGCGTTTCGTACTCCACACAATCATCTACAGTCCTAGAAAAATAAATTAAACTTCAACTGCAACCGCAACCAGCATAACATGGCAAAGTGAACACAATTAAACAAATTATACTACTAAAGAATGCAACAAAAATTCTAACTTCAACATCACACATTGCCCACAAACATAAAGAAAAATGCTTTGATTAATTAAGATTCTAACCCTCATAAGTGACATAGAATGATCAGAATCCAACGCTAATTAAAGAACAAATACAAGCTTTCTCGAAAACTCACTTGATTTGTGAAAACTCTGAGGGTTTTAATAGGGCTCTTGGTTTTGCAGAGGTTGGAGTAATCCTTGGAAAGAGCCAATTTGATGTTCTTGGAAATGCCTTTGGGCTTTTGATCGGCCATTTCCTGCCACTTGCTCAGCTGGAAATCTGAGCGAGTCATAATTGACGTGGAATGAACAGAACAACAGGTATCAATCAAAAGAATATGAATCAGTTAGTGCCTGTCGTACATTTGATCATGGCTTTTCTTGTAACCTGGCACCAAGTTGGCAATCATTACAAGAATTAAAAGAATATGAATCTCCTATCATTACATTAATTCATATTGCTTGTCACCAATAATCCCCACAAGAGCAAGTTCCATCCTTGAAATGATGAAAACCGTTAGAATCCCTCACAATGATCTCCCTCTCCGCAATTACCGATATGAACTTCGTTGCGTTGTGGCAATCCCCGCAAACCATCAAGTTCTTGAAGATCCGAATGCGACATTTCGGGGGCGTGCTGATGAGTCCGAATGCAATTGCTAATCTCTCGCTGTGACTGTTGAGGATGTGTTCTTTCTCGTCATCCTCAACATCCTGCAGCACAAAGCTAAAGTCGGGAACATAACCAAGGCTCTTCATTCTGGCGGCTAGATCCCTCAACTTCTCGTATATTTCCTCGCATTTTGGATGTGATTGGTTCGCAGTATAAAAGACATCAACGTTATTGTTATAAGAAATAACTCTGGTATTTTCATTTCTTAATGAATAAGGAATTTGTTCGTGGCGGGAATTTCCGTGGGGGATGCTTCCTGGCCGACGAGCACACAGCTCCCCAAGAGGTTGGCACCGGTTAATGCTTTCTGTCGGGCTTCTGCTTTACTGGCGGGCTTGTCGGGCAAGGTTTGTCAAGCAAGGCTGAAAGAGAAGGACATAGTTAACTTTGAAAGGTGCCTTTGTGAGGCCTTAGGCGTGCCACTGCCATCTTCGGCATGGCAGATGTAGAACGAATGTTTGAGTTTTATATATATTCGAGAGACTATGTTAGTTATTGACAGGTGCCTTTGTGGGGCCTTAGGTGTAGGCCTTGAGGCTTTCCATAAATAACTAACTTAGTACTCGAACACATAAGGTTCCTTTTCTTGGTTATATGAGTCTTATAACCATCATACTTCTGATTACCTGAGCCCAAAGAGCAAAATGAATCTAAATAGGTGCCTTTGTAGGGCCTTGAATAGGCCTTGAGGCTTCCTATCAGAACTCCTTCTATACTCAATGTTCTCGCCCGAGAAATAGGATGAATCCAAATAGGTGCCTTTGTGGGGCCTTGAATAGGCCTTGAGGCTTCCCATCAGAATTCATCCCGTACTCGAACGTTATATGGTAATCATAATATAACAGAAATAAAACTAAATGGCAGGTCGATTACTTGCGCCTCAAGTAACTTCGGACTTCTTATTTTCAAATCTTGTCGTGGATGGATTAAGTCCACATCAGGTTCTTTTTTATGCCTTGAGGCCAAGGACTTTTTAAAGTGATCAAATCTTATATGCCCGAGGGCTTAGAACTTAGATCTGGCTTGAACTGTGAAGACATATTCAAATCGGATTCAAGCGTTGAGAGAGTCTTTTAATAGCCATATTACTAGAAATAACTTGGATACAACTTGTAGTATACAACATATTGCTAGGCTAATGAATGAAAAGACAAAAACAAAGAGGGTCGGGCAAGGTTTAACCTTGTCGGGTAAGGCTGATCGTCTTGCAACTTCCTATCTTTGTGGTTTATCAGGAGATTTGAAAGCCTAGAAAAGGGGTTGGGAGGTGAGTTTACAGAAAGAAATCGATACTACAGCAAGAGTTGAACAGGGTAGCAGAGCTATTACAAAGGGTTTATCCCGAAATGGATGAAGGCTTGGGCTGACTACAGCTTCGTTTTAAAGGAAAATCTGGCTTTGAGCAGAGTTTGTGCTTATATTTGTTTGTTTGAGTGTCCTTGATTTTGATTTCTCTTTCTCCTTTTATAGACATTTTGGCTTGGCCTCCTGTAGCAATAATCTTGCCCGAATGCAGTTTTGAAGGATAATGACTCATCAGCTATTTACTTGTACTGCCACCATAAAGTACTTATGGGCTGATTAGCTGGCTGGTCTATACCACTTGGCCCTTGGGTAGGTGAGCAAGTGGTGCAAATGATCTGCACCTAGTCGGGAAAGGCCTTTTCTGCCTTATGGGCTTGGGCTGAGCTTCGGGCTTTTCTCCTCTTTTTAGGCCAACTCCCTTCTAAGCCCAAAGTTTAAGTTTTAACCCAAACAGAATTACAACTGGTTTATATACACTTGTGAGAAATAGCTTAGTAACTAATTACACTTGATTAACTGACTAATCTAGTAATTAGTTACATAGACAGTTGTAACAGACTTGTAACCAAAATACAACAAACTATATATGTGACTCTTTACACCCCCTCAAGCTGAACGGAGGAAAGCCGAGGGAAAGCTTGGATTGAAGGTATTGAAACCGAGCTTTAGAAAGAGATTTTGTGTGGATATCAGCAACTTGAAACTGAGTCTTAATATACTGCACTTGAAACAGCTTGGCAAGAACTAGTTCACAGATGTAATGATAATCAATTTCCACGTGCTTTGTACGAGCATGAAAAACTGGATTTGAGGCCAGATAAATAGCGGAAACATTATCACACTAAAGAGTGGGAATGGTAGTGAGTTGAAAAGCGACATCTCTGAAAATTTTACATATCCATGTAAGTTCAGCTGCCGTGTGCACAAGGGAACAATATTCAGCCTCGGTAGAGGAACGAGCAACTGTATGTTGCTTTTTAGCACTCCAACTAATCAAGTTTCTGCCCAAATATATACAATAGCCATTGGTGGACCTACGATCAAACACACAACCTGCCCAATCCGCATCAGAGTAGGCAGTAAGATGCAAGGGACTTTTCTTAAACCACATCCCCTGATCAAATGTACCTTTTAAGAACCTTAATATCCTTTTGACAGCTTGAAAATGTGAATCCCGTGGACAGTGAAGGAACTGGCATACTTGATTCACAACAAAGGAAATATCAGGTCTTGTCCAAGTGAAATACTGTAATGCCTCTACAATAGATCGATATTCTTTAGGATCGGCTAAAAAATCTTCAGTATGATCAAGCTTTTGAGTTCCCAGATAAGTAGTACAGGGCTTGCAACCTGCCATGGTTGTCTTGACTAAAAGATCTAATGCATATTTGCTTTGAGATAGGAAAATACCCTCATCGAATCGGTGAACTTCTAAGCCAAGGAAATAGTGTAATGGTCCCAAGTCCTTAACTGGAAATAAGGAACTTAGTTGCTGAATAAATTGTTGACAGAGAGAGGTATTAGGACCAGTCACCAAGATATCATCCACATAGACAAGGACTAGCACAGGGAATGGTTGAAGTTTCACAGACAGAGAACAATCAGATTGGGAGTTTATGAAACCAAGAGAGACCAAAGCTTGAAACAGCTTATCATACCAAGCTCGAGGAGCTTGCTTCAATCCATAGAGAGATTTCTTGAGTTTACAGACATAAGAAGGTTTGGAGGGATCAATGAAACCTGGGGGTTGTTGCATAAAAACATCTTCTTGGAGATTGCCATGGAGAAAAGCATTGCTGATGTCAAGTTGATGTAAAAACCAATCATATTGCACTGCCATTGTAAGAAGAATGCGAATGGTGACAAGTTTGGCAACCGGACTGAAAGTCTCTTTGAAATCAATACCCTCTTGTTAATGGAAACCCTTAGCAACAAGACGGGCTTTGTACCGATCAATAGAACCATCAGGTTTCCTTTTAATCCTAAAAACCCATTTGCAGCCGACCAAGTTTTGATAAGGAGATGAGGGTACAAGAGTCCAAGTGCCTGTGGATTGAAGAGCTTGAAATTCTTCAAGCATGGCTTTATTCCAGTGATCATATTTGGAGGCTTGCAAATAAGTAGTAACTACAAATGAACTGGAATCAATAGGATGCTTTATGGCTGTTAACACTTTAGGCTTGAAAATTCCTGCTTTAGATCTAGTGATCATTGGATGAGTGTTTGTGGGAACTGAGACTGTTGAAATTGAAGAAGTAGAATGCACCGGAGATGAAATAAAGTCTTGAGGTTGCTATGTAGGTTGAGGTTGCTGTGTAGATTGTGTAGGTTGAGGTTGTTGTGTAGAATGCACCCGAGAAGAGCTTGAGCGTTAGCCTTGAGAGAATACGAAGAAGGTTGTGTTGCAGGTGGACTTGATTGAGGAAATGGCAGAGAGAACTCAGGTGATGTAGTGGAGAGATAGAGCAAGAACACTGTGAAAAGCTACTGTGATGAAATGGATAATGATCTTCATTAAAGAGAACATGCCTTGAAATGTAGACTCTGTTAGAAGACACGTCTAAACACCGATAACCTTTGTGTTGAAGGCTATAATCGAGAAATACACATGGTTTGCTTTTACCATCTAATTTTGATTGCATATATGGCTTGAGCCAAGGATAACAACAACAACCAAATACCTTTAACTTGGAATAATTAGGAGGCTTTTTGAAAAGAATTTCCCATGGAGACTGAGAAGATCCAGAAATAGGCATTCGATTGATAAGATACATTGCAGTAGAAAAGGCTTCTACCCAAAACTTGTGAGGAACTTTGGAAGCAACAAGAAGTGTCCGAGCAGTCTCAGTAAGATATCTATGCTTGCGTTCCACACACCCATTTTGCTCAGGTGTGTGGGGACAACTATACTGATAAGAAATACCATGTTGAAACAAGAAGGAAACATAAGCAGAACCAATGAACTCACCCCCTGAATCTGTTCGAAGAATCTTGATTTTATGGCCAAGTAAGTTTTCAACATATGCTTTGAAAATAACAAAAGTAGAGAAGACTTCAAACTTGTTTTGTAAAGGAAACATCCAACTGTATTTGCTATACTCATCCACAAAGAGTACATAGTACTTATAGCCACTAACTGATGAAATTGGACAGGGACCCCAGACATCACAATAAATTAAATCCGAACTATTTGATACAGTGGTAGTACTAAAAGAAAATGGCAGCTTATGATTTTTGCCGATAACACAGTCTACACAAAAAAAAAACTGAACAAAAGCTGAAGTATGAGGAACAAGCTTATTTGTATGTAAAATCCTTCTGAGAATGGTTGTGGAAGGATGATCGAGTCGTTTGTGCCATTGTTGTAAGGATGCTTGAGTGCTAACAAGTGCAGAATATGAAGCTTGGAATGGCTGACCTTGCAGAGGATAGAAACCATCCCTAACTGGGCCGCGAAAAAGCATCTTCCCAGTGGAACGGTCCTTGATGACAAAGCCATCAGAATCAAGAGTTAAAGAGCAATAA
Organism: Malus domestica; assembly: GCF_042453785.1. NCBI lineage: Eukaryota > Viridiplantae > Streptophyta > Magnoliopsida > Rosales > Rosaceae > Malus > Malus domestica. The sequence goes on along the minus strand of NC_091662.1, from coordinate 35,130,365 downwards.
TTGTCTCTTAGAAACTAATACGCAAAGAGCAAATTGAATTGCATAATTGGCACATGAAGAACATTATTTAATCGAAAAGCAGTATGTGGTGTTTGGAGAATAGAAGAACCTGTAAGGTGGATTGGCATACCTTGGCCATCACCAGCATAAAACTTGTCTTCACTAGAGTAGGGGAAATGATAGCGGAGATATCATTGGTAACATGAGCAGTAGCACCAGAGTCCAGAAGCCAAGTAGGTTGAGAAGAAGAGGCTGTAGAGGCACACATAGCAGCAAGCTTGGCAGGTGGAATCTTTCCAGCAAAGGCATGATTCATGCGAGCATAGCAGTCAAGAGCCTCATGATCAAAAGAATTGCATATTTGACAGGGAGACCGAGGTCCAGAAGAGCGATTAAATCCACCAGAGTTGCGATTGTAATTACCAGTATTATGATGAAATGAACCATTACCAGGGCCAGAGTTGTTATAATTTCCACGATAGTTGCCTCGACCTCTGTTGTTCTTCTGAAAATTGCTTCGGCCACGATTATTGCGCTGGAAATTGGTGCGATTGCTGTAGTTAGAATGTTGAACAACATATGCCTGTGAAGGAGGAGGTGTAGGTAAGAGACCTTGCTGGAGAGGCGGAGGTTGAGCAGTAAATGCTTGAAATGGTTCAGTGAGAGACGATGAATGAGCTTTCTTCTTTCGATGCATAAATATCTCTTTGTTCATGAGTAATCCATGAAGTTCATCTAAGGAAGTAGATGAAATTCGAAGCATTATCGAATCAATGAAAGATTCGTAATCATCGGAGAGGCCATTTAAGGTAACAGCAATGAGATCTGGTTCCGACACCAGTGCTCCAGCAGCCATAAAAGCATCAGAGATGCCTTTGATACGCTGCAGATAATCATAAATTGACAAATCGCCTTTCTGAATCGCATGAAGACGCGATCGAAGCTGGTGAATGTGCGTCGCCGAGACTCCGCCAAACCGTTGTTCAAGAATCTGCCATAATTCTCGAGATGAGGTGATGCCAACGATGAACGGAATAAGATCTTCAGAGAGAGTGAAATTCAACCAGATCGGGATATTTTGATCCTTTTCAAACCAGATCTCGAAATCAGGATTAGGAACGGCAGTACTGATACCGAATTGATTGAGAAGAAAGGGCGATGGACATTTCTCCGATCCATCGATGATACCTGTAAGTTTGTAGCGTCGGAAAATTGGAGTGAAAAGAGCTTTCCAGGTGAGATAATTGTCCCTCTTAAGCTTTGTAGGAACCATACAACTGATGTTTTGGATTGAAATTGAGGAAATCGAAGAATTAGGGTTTATCGGAGCTGAATTTAAGGAAAGAGGAGTAGGATTCTGAGCGAAAACTTCTGGATTTGTAGGCGAAGAGGTAGAAGACGCCATTGTCGATCAAGGATTTGCAGAGAGAAAACGAAATTGGGAAGAAAAATCAAAGATTGCAGAGGAAGCTAGGATCGGTGCGTGAGCAGAGAGGCGAGTGATACCATATAAGAAATAACTCTGGTATTTTCATTTCTTAATGAATAAGGAATTACAACTGGTTTATATACACTTGTGAGAAATAGCTTAGTAACTAATTACACTTGATTAACTGATTAATCTAGTAATTAGTTACATAGAAAGTTGTAACAGACTTGTAACCAAAATACAACAAACTATATATGTGACTCTTTAATTGTTAACTTCTATTGAGCTCCATCCTGGAGTCTTCGTCAGTCCTCGATTTCTAGCTAGAGATCTCACTTTCTCCACAGCTTCCCATTTCCCGAAATTGTAGCCCTGTAAGCAGTTACATAAAACATCAGCCGGGCAGCGAATAAATCTTCGATTACACGAAATGAACTACGCCACCAGCAATTGTGAAACGAAATTGAATCCAATTCATAAGAAATTCGTACCGAGATAATATGCATAAAACCGAAAACATACCATTCTATCAGGAATTCATTTGGAAACATTACATATAATAACTGGGTAAAAAGATAGATAAATTTCAACTGTTTCAATCGTCCAATCTCTCAGTCATCCACTACTGAAAAATTGAAATTACAATTTTCAAGATTTTCTCAGCAACCAAACAAACTGTAGCCCTGTAGGGTAAAGAATAACAGAGGAAAAGGAGGTTTTCTACCTGAACATACATGAAGGTCTCAGAGAAAATCCGAACGGTCAATCAATGAGCTCGCGTAGCAGCAGATGATTACTCCATCATTGGGGTTTAGGGTTTATGATTAATTACTCCGGTCAGAACGACAGTACAGAAACCCTTTCGAGATTGAAATGGTATGGGCCGGGTTATAGTTGGCAACGTCCAACGGGCTTCGTACCCGCAAACTAAATGACCATTTGTCCCACCAGGGAGCAGACTCGGTGAAATAGACATTGTCTGTGAAGAAGCACATTACCTACACTTATGCAGAAAGATCTTATAAAACTTTACTGTTTTCTTTGATTGGCTTTGGGTATATAACCTGTCAACTGATATATTACGTTATCAAACTATTGATTCGATTGTTTAGGTGCGTGCTAATTGTAATTACGTATTCTTGCATTAATAAAATATTGGCCTATAGTCACTAGTTCATGTGGTTTATGAGACACTTCCGGAGAAACACCATGCTTCTAGTTGTTTCAGTTTTTTGTACTTCTTGAGGTTTTTGGGACATGTTTAGAGACAATATTTTGTCATTCCGAACCCAAATCAAGAGTAGGATTTTGATTGTATACTGTTGATTTGCAAAACCATTTCTAAATTATTTCGTATAGGGATATTTACTTTGTATGGGATTTTGAGGGTGGAGAGAAGGACAATGCCAACGACCGTTGCAGTTGATTTTGACGGAGTAAAGAAAAATGAAGAGGTATGTCCAAGTTCATCATTATGGCATCGATATATCATTGACTTGTCATTGTTCAACCATTGTTATGTCATGTTACAACAGCAGTTCTTATTGTTCATGTTGTTGTTAGTATTGTAATGAATTATTTCAACCCGCTTGTACCATAAGAAATTTTTCGAGTTTTAGCTATCCCATTTTTTTGAACTTTTTCTATAAAAAAAAAATCCGCACAAAGACCCCCTAGAACTCGACCTTAATCTAGACAAAGTGGTGCAAAAAAGGAATTTTAAGGGATTAAGTGTGGTAATTTAAATTTCGAAAAATAAGCCGGGTTAATTACACACTCACCCTCTGAGGTTTTTCGTGTTTTCACAAAAACTCCTCATGTTTGATAAATATCACTAATACCCCCTGAAGTTTTAATTCACTTTCCCATAACCCCTCAAAAGACATATATACCCTTGTAGTTAATTACTTAAATTAAAAATCTTTATAAATAAATAGAAAAAGAAATCAAATTAAAAAGAATCACATTAAACATTAAAAATGGCCAAATTGTAGAATTCTTCTTGGCTTTGAATTCTGGGATGCGTGTGTGTTGGGTTTTTGGTTTTGGTATTTGACTATTGGTGGCTTCCTTCAATATTTTGAAGTTTCATAATTATTCTCTCTATAATTTTTTGGTCTGATTCATACTCTCTTTGCGAGAATGGAAGTACAAGGAAGAAGAACATATACTACAACAATGAAAAAATCTCCTAATATTGTTTATAATTTACAGGAAACAAAGATTTCATTTGATCATTTTTAATTCCAGAAAAAAAAAATCCACTAAAATACAGAACAAAAAACAATCGAAATTGCAAAGACGGGTGTTTTCTACTTTGATATGATAGCAGTGGCCAAAGCGACGGTGTTGAAGAAGCAGTTGCAGAGGCTGGCAAGGGAAATCTTCCACGATAAACGAGGGTGATTCTGATCGAATCGTGGATAAGAAACAATGGATAATTTGGCTAATTGCAGTGCAAACATGTCAGGCTACGACTGGTCTGTGCGGCATCGTTGTTGGGTTTTTGGAATGTTCTTGCGATCCATTTGTGGTGATGACTTAAGGACGGGAACTAGATCCTTTGAAAAGAATGCCGATCTTGAAGCATCTCATAAGTAGACGGCTCATAGGGTTTCTTTTGTTTTATTTAATGTTGTTTCATGTAATTTTATTTAATTTAACATTTTTCTAGACTTATTTTATTTATTTATAAAGAATTTTTATTTTAAGTAATTAATTACAAGTGCATATTTATCCTTAAAAGGGTTACGTGAAAGTGGATTAAAACCTCAAGATATATTAGTGATATTTCTCAAACGTGAGAGATTTTTATGGAAACACGAAAAACCTGAAAAGATGTTAGTGTAATTAATCCAAAATAAGCCTATTAAATACTCCTATGGGCTAGCTGTAACCCAGCCAATATATTGTTTTGGGCCACATACCCATCCACATCCAGCCCAATTTCCAGTTCACTAACCCGTGATTCCGTACGGACCACACCCTTAAATGAATTTTGTTTAGATCATCCAAAAAGTTTTCATGGCTTTCCCCTGCTCGCATTTGAGATATAAAATTGGAATGTCCATTAGTATCTCTAGCGAAACTCCTGTATCATATTTACTAGCTACATTTCTCACAGACGAAAACCGCTTCGAATCTTGAGTAGGCCTCATATAAGTTGTGGTGAGTAAATGTGATCATGGTACCTATAATATTGTAACTTCTAAATTATCATATAACAGTCATTGTAATGATTTGATTGAAAAGAATTGAGTATGATTATTTTCAGACAAACTCAAGTAAATCATTTATTTTTTGGAAGATTCGGGACCAAGTGACATAAGTACACGACGGGACGTACAAAGTCTGTTTGTTGATTTGGATAAATGATTTAGATATATCGAGGGATCGAAAACATATGATGGGAGTCATAGTCCCCCCCCCCCCCCCCCACCAAAAAAAGGGCTTGGCATGAGACATGTTGCTTGTATAAATTGACAAGAATAACTATTGAGGATGTTTGCCATACATTCCTCCTTATCATAATTATTTTGCATGATACTTGGAATAATAATATATTTTTTTTCAAATAGAGAAAGATTAGGCGAGATTAGCTTTTCAGTAATAGTTGCATGCCTACCCTTCCTTGAAATAGTGAAAACCACCACACCTAAGAACTCCCCGCCCCGTCCGTCCCTTCTCCACCAGTTTTATATGTGATAACTCGCTAGAAGATATGTCACCTGCCATAATAAGCCTTAGTTTCTTATTTGGGATGCTAATTGTAACCAAATTGATAACCCAAATACATTCATGTGTTGCCACCTAGTAAATAGCTCCACTGAAATCTTGAAGACAATAAGTATTCGAGCATTAGGGCGTGACGTCACTCAAGCTCTCTTCCTGTAAGAAACAAATCAAGCCAAAGTTTTAACTTGAAAAAAAAAAAACAAGTCAAACTTACATAAGGAGAAACCAGAATTATAGGCCCTCTTGTTTTTGTTTTTACCCCAAATTCCATTCCTTTGCAAGTCTAACTGAGACTTAGAGGGTTTATATAGTCTTGGTACAATGTAATTATCTATGAAAATCCATTTTAATTAGCATTGGTTGGCCATAGGTCTATTTTTGGCCTTGGTAAACACCACCATTAGTCATTGTTAAGACCGATATATAGTGATGTTTAAGACATACACTCACGGCCTTATTCGAAAGGATAAAAACTAAAACAACATCAAATATTGCTTATCATTGAGCTTTCGATTTAATTTGGGTGATACCGCCTAGATGGCTGGCTAGATCTCTACAATATATCTTCTTTGTTTGTTTTTACTGAAGCTTTGAAGTATACTTCTTATGGATTTGCTTGACTCCCAAGAAAAATACAAAAATTAGAAAACAAAGAAAGAAAACCAAGATAAGAATAATTTGACAAGAAAAATACTTCTTATACATGCTAGCCTCTTGCCACGCACTAGCTAACGCATGTGGTAATTCTCTTTTTTTTTTTTTAATATTGATTTTATAGTTATTTTTGAAAATTCAAAGAAATAAAAATAGATTGTCCACTATGTGGGATTCCTTTTATTTTTCAGAATTTTTAATTAATTTCTTTTAATTTAAAATATTGCCATTTTACTACTTTATCCCAATTAATTAAAATTTTCTTTTAACATTCTAATTAGTGGAGGGCATTCTTGATATGCTAAAAGCTTCACTATTTTAGAGTGCTGATTTTATGTATAAAGATGACTTTATATATAAAGAAGAAGAATGGAGGCTTTGCTAGGGGCATTTTCATATTTTCACACCTTCAAGAAAATTAATTAATAAAATTAAGTACAGATCGTAACATTTAAATTATATATATATCATTGTAGAATTGAAATATGTAATATAAAATTCTATATATTTCATTATCCGGCATTCGGTACTTAAATCCTAGAAACTTAATTAGAAAATTATTAAATTGGATTCAATTGTATTTCGTGACTATTGCTCTATTCTGAGTTTGACTTCCCTATGCAGCCTGTAAATGCAAACAAATGATTTACAAACAACGATACAACGGAATTGGAATTTTTTGGGAAAGAAACAACTGACAGATGCTCGATTTTGTCTACTTATATTTGGCACAAGCCATGCAAGTGCTGGCTGACTCATATTTCATTAGCCTCCCACATCCACATATATAGTATATATCATGGAACATTGGTTGCAAATGGTACCGTATAGTTTTGCGTTGTATTGTATGAACCGGCTAAAGAAATTTAAACATAAATTTCCAATAAATTAATGGTAAGATATAGTGTCTTCAGTAGTTTGTCACATTTTCTTTTTGGTATGTAGTAAGTTTCACACGAGCAACATTTGAAACTTGGAGTTTAGTTATTTGAACAATAATTATGGTTTGCTATGCACCTATTAGAGATGGGTATGCCATACTAATTCAAGGGTTTGGGGCGTGCGTGATGTGACCTCAACATGAGATGATAATGAATATCTCGCCCTCTTGACTTAAATCTTCATACAACCAATCATTTTAATACTCTACTTAGTTACAAGCCACACTACAAGACACGATAGTTTAGATGTACTCTTATTTCAGTATTACTAGACCAAATAATTATTCTTTAGTCGCATTTCAATTTGATTTTGAGAGTTGAGAGTTAAATGGGTTGTATGATTGAAATAGAAATATTATGCAATAGTTGTTCCTAGTTTTGTATGAGATCTTTCTTGAATGAGAACATAAAAATACATTTTTAAGTCTATTTACGCACCGACTTGTTTGTTATATAGCCTTCTTGATGGGATCTCTCGTTTTGGATTGGGGATGGGTCACCATGGCTTTTGAGCTGGATCCGAGATGATCTCCTGTTGGCGTGGTAAATCCATGATGTTTTAGGACGCGTTTGGAACTGCTTTTAAAATGATTGAAAATTTTTTTTTTGAAAATGTTTTTGGAACTAATTTTTAGTAAAAATACAAGTGAATCCTTAAAATAATACTTGAAGTGCTTCTTGCAAGAAACGCCAGTCATTTTAAAAACACATCCAAATGAGCCCTTAGATAATGTAACTTTAGGTAATATGCCTTAAGGTTGATGTTATGTAACAATTTTGCTGGTTGTACGGATTGTGTAGATTCTCTTTTTCCTTTACCTGTGGCCCTTTTTTATGTAGTTATACCCGAAATAAGGTTTTTCAGAGGTGCTTCTTGCAACACATTTTTGTTTGTTTGATATACACCTTGTTCTATTTATTGAACGATAGGTTTTCTCTAGGAAAAAAAAAGAGTACATATAACACTAAGTTTCTTCAAATACTGAATACTGATCCTGAATTAGATATTCAAATTTTGATCAATTAAAATATGGTCAACAAACTGAATGGATATTGATGAACTATACATTCTTTTTTTACTTCACTAAAGTAACCTATATGAGTGTGTGTCTCTTATAATGTAATCGCAATAGTTCATTGTATAATTTGACACATATATTGTTGAGAAATGGTATCGGCACCATTTTTTTTTAATTATTCACATCTTTGTTTTATATTCATTGATTCTTTTTGGATTAATAAAATTCAAATGTTAGATATAAACAGACGTATGCATGCGGAAAAAAGAAATGTGTGAAAATCACTTCTCTATCCGTTTCTAAATGAAATTATTCATTTGTCAAGCCACTTTTCATAGGATGAACATAATAGAATTTTAAGTGAAATTGATTGCAGAAATAGGAAAGTTATTTTTTTTCAAACAACAATGTCAAGCATGGACGGGCCAGGTTGCAATGAGGTTGTATACCACTAATACATGATTAGGTGGCTTAAAGTAGGTTGCAATTTGATGTCACTTGATTAACTATACAAAGAAACGTTCATACATGGGATTGGGTTAGGGTAAAAAGTAAATATTGAAGCAATGGAGGTATATGATATTCTTCCAAGAACTCCCACCACCACCACCACCACCACCAAAAGTTAAATGCTCTATCTACTTTTGGCTTTTCCTATAATTTACTTGTCCCCTTGTCCTGATGTTAGAAGAAAGTACCAAGTGGATGGTGTATGTCTGTGGAAAGAATCCAAATACAAGTTTTGGATTTGGAGGCACTTGGGAGGCTCCTCCTTGCAATCCCCACTATTACCCACTAAGCAACAAGCAAGGGTGTTGTTTTGTTTTGTTAGGACATGTTTGGAAGGGCATTGTGTTGGAGAATAGTCCCAAACTTTGGCCAGCTCTTATTCCCATCCATTTCACTTGGTGACAAATCCCAAGTGAGAGTGAGAGAGAAACAAAGTAACACACCAAACATTTTAGATAGAGAAAATCTAGAGAGAGAGAGAGAGAGAGGGCACTGTATTTCAGAAATTCCATATTCCTCTGGACACCCTCCAAAGGACAAACAAAACAAATTAATGACGACAAAAGGCAGCCTCTAGTATTGTCGCCAACGTAACGCAGCCATGGAAAAGTCCTTCAAAACAAGAGCTTTTTGTGCTATTTCACTCACTTTGCAGCAAAACTTCACATCACAAACACAAAACCCTTCTGAGTTTTCTCGAACTCCACGCCTTTGATGCATTACTAGGAGGAGGCTCCAGCCAGCCACCACCATTTCAGGAAACTTTTCTGAGTTCTTTCCATTTGAAAACCCAGTTGGGAGTTTCCATGTCGTTTGAACTTGGTGGGTTGTTTATTGGAGGAACTAACTAGTTACTTTCTCTGGTAATTCCCTGGCTCTGTGTATCATTGTTTCTTGCGATGTGGAAATTTATATTTTTTTTACGTATGCAGTTGTGAATTTGTTGTGATTTTTTTTTTCTATTTTATGCTTTTTTGTGTGGCATGATGTTGTGTAGGGGTTTTTGGTTGATTTGTTGATGAAAAAAGTAGACATTTTAACCTGTAAAATTCCCAAGAACTTACATTGTTGAGTAGCAAAGGAAATATTTTAGGTCACTTGTTAATGTTTTTTTAGTTTTGTTAACTATGGAATCATTTCCGAGAACAAAAATCAATTTTCATACTTTTTTTTTCATTCTTTTGCTCTGTTTCTCAGAAACTATCTGTTCAGTTTACCAGATTCGTATCATATTTACAGGGATTCAAGATTAATTTTACTTGTGTGTTTTACTTAGATATACCAAAGTCAGGTCTGTGTGAAATTACAGGTATGGTACTTTGGACCTCATGAGCTAGGTCAGTTGGTCAAGGTAGACGAGTTCGAATCCTCAGCCCCATAGATAAGAGTAATTTAGACTATTGTTTGTATTATAGGTACTTTGAAATTTCAGGTCGAAAATTTCTGGTCGAATCTAAGTGATTCATTATTTGGAAAACAAACCTGTGGAATAAAACACTGAAATCAAATTCTAATTTATTTATTTCATCAGCTGCTTTCTTACTGGTCTAATTCTTGCTGTTTTGAAACAGTTCTGGCAATCTGATCTTCTTCATCCCCTCATTGTTTTCATCGTTAATTGAAAAAATGGCACAAGAGGACGGGTCACCGGTAACTTCATCAGCGCTGCAGTTCTTTCCCTGGCTATCTCCTGGGATAGGATCTCCATACTCACCATGGCTCAGGGAGCTAAAATCTGAGGAGAGAGGTTTATGCCTGATCCAGCTTCTGTACGCCTGTGCTAGCCATGTCGCATCAGGTAGCATCGAGAATGCAAATATTTGGCTTGACCAGACTTGTCAGCTCGCCTCTCCTGATGGTGATTCAATGCAGAGAATAGCTGCTTATTTCACCGAGGCACTTGCAGACCGGATGCTTAAAGGTTTGCCCGGTCTGCATAAAGCGCTTAATTCAACAAAAATATCATCAGTCTCGGAAGAAATTCTTGTTCAAAGGCTGTTCTTTGATCTCTGTCCTTTCCTCAAGGTTGCGTATGTGGTCACAAATCAGGCCATAGTGGAAGCCATGGAAGGGGAGAAGATGGTTCATATTATCGATCTTCATTCATGTGAGCCTGCCCAGTGGATTAATCTGATTCAGACATTAAATGCACGACCTGAAGGCCCCCCTCATTTGAGAATTACTGGCATTCATGAACAAAAAGAAGTATTAGACCAAATGTTTCTTCGGTTGACAGAAGAAGCTGAAAATCTGAACATCCCATTTCAGTTCAATGCTATAGTTAGCAAGCTAGAGAACCTTGATATCGAAAGTTTGCGTGTCAAGACTGGGGAGGCTCTGGCAGTCTGCTCCGTACTGCAGCTACATTCTCTCTTGGCAAGTGATGATGATCATAGGAGCAAAACACCATTAGCATCTAAGAACCTGCAGAAAGTCTTGCATATGAATAAACTCACTTTAGGAGAGTGGCTGGAGAAAGATCCAATTAACGGCAGTCCCGATTCTGCTTTGTCCCCGCTATCCAGTGCTTCACCAAAGATGGGGAGTTTTTTAACTTCTCTTTGGGGCCTTTCGCCAAAACTAATGGTAATAACAGAGCAAGAGGCAAACCACAATGGCCATACATTGATGGACAGGATCATGGAAGCATTGTACTTTTATGGAGCACTTTTTGATTGCTTAGAGTCTACAGTATCGAGATCACCAATGGAGCGACAGAAGGTTGAGAAGCTGCTTTTCGGAGAGGAAATAAAAAACATCATAGCATGTGAAGGAACTGAGCGAACGGAGAGGCATGAGAAGCTTGAGAAGTGGATTTTAAGGCTTGAGTTGGCTGGGTTTGGCAGGGTGCCTTTGAGCTACAACGGAATGTTGCAGGCTACGGAGCTGTTGCGTGGCTATGACGGGTACAAGATTAAAGAACATAATGGATGTGTGGTTATTTGCTGGCACGACAGACCTCTTTTTTCGATTTCAGGCTGGAGGTTTAGGAGATACCAATGATGTTGGTCGACCATCCGGGGATTGAGTGCTGTTTTCTTTTTCTTTCTTCTGTCCCTTTTCTTGTTTGTGTAAAGAATTTTAAGCATTTCTTCCTCGCCAACTGCATAGTGTCTTCCTCAGAAAGATTCGGAGAATTTATTATCTGTTCTAAATTTTTTGTTATCTGTTAATCTGTGTGCTTTTTTTCTTTTCTCTTTCTATACAAACACTGATGTTGCGCTTTTGGCATATTTTCTTTAGGTTGATTCTTGTTCTATTGATACTTCAAAGTTAAACATGTTTGGGGTTTGAAGTCAAACATATAGGTATTTCAAGAAGTGGAATATCACACCATTGCTATTCAAGATATTAATTCTAAATCAACTTGGCACTACAGTATAGCAGAATTCCTCTCCATTTGTAAGTTATAGACCTTAAGTTCAAATCACGTGAATGGCAAGTTCGTTAAGAATTTATGATCCCCACCTCTCACTGTAAATATATCGTTGCATATACATATATAAAATATTCTAAATCAGCACAACATAGATTCATGAAAGGCAACACAACTAATCAAGAAAAAGCAACAAAATTATTTGTATTACATTTACTGACCACATCTCTAATTGAGATGATCTGATACAATATCGTTACACTTCAGTAGTGCAACACAGACACATTGTACTCAACAACAGCATCTCCAGTTTTCATGCTCATCGAAAATGTCTTCGCCAATGCATAGCCCCGTGCATATTGGAAAACCCCAGTACCTCCAACAATAGGCATCTCTCGGATGGCTTCCATAAATGGATTCCTCCCTAGAATGCTTACGGTACTACCATTGTACATACCGTCTAGAAAAGCAAAGTTCAAGACCATAAGCAACCCTGAGTCATGCTGAGAAGCAACAGCATAAATCCCCTGAGCTCTCCCCACAAGCTTTGAACTAGGCTCTGGCCCTTCTGTCAATGGATTGTCTGCCATGAAAGTTGTTCCGAAACCACCAACTGAATCGTTTGGTGGTTCAACAATTTTCATGGCAGTTGGGTTCTCGCCGTCGTGGATGTCATGGAAATAGAAGTGAAGGCTGGTAGTTTTCTCCATTCGTTTTGCAGATAGGGATAAAAGAGATTGCTCTGAGAATATTCCATGAATGGTACTGAAGGAGGTTGATAAGATGATGGAGTAGCAGGCAAAAGTGGCAAAACAAACCATTTTGGTTCAGTTTTCAGATGTATTGTAAGTGTTGCAAATGGTTATTTATAGGATGGTAATGATATAGAAGTGGGGAATGATGTCTCTTCCTTAGTTAAGAGAGTGTGGATTCTTTGCATGCGTTCTTTGTTGAATAAATTATAACCCCGTGCTTGGTTTTCGATCAACAAGAGCGCAGCAGGGCAATGAATATAATTTTATGATATCTTCAACAGAAATTTTATGTTACTCAGAACACTTGTCACTTTAGTGTACTTTTCCACATGGTTGGTTAATATGTCTCTACTTTATGGTATATTAATAAATAAATAAAACGAAATACACATAATAATTTTAGTAGAGATAACATTACGTGGTAGTCTTGTTTCAGATATATCGATCTATCATGATTGACAGTGGAGAAAAATGGTATTTGTGTTAAAGTCATCTTTTATCATATGAGTTCCACTAGTGTTAGAGCTCAGTGAGCAATGTAAATCGGTTTTATGTGTCTGAACAATATTACCTTTTTTTTTTTTTTGACAAAAGAAATTTAAGTGTAACGACATATTAAAGTTTTTTTTGGCTCATTTTCTTGTTATCAATCAATTGTATTGTCCAGTACTTATTGCCAAATCATGAGCATTTCTTTTTTTGAAAGCATTCATAACTTGGATTAGCTAGCTTTATTTACTGCTAAGCAAAACTTTGACATTTTTAGCTTGTCAAAAACCTTGCTGCACGTATATTTCTGTGGTACCAAAAATAAAGGGTTTTAAAGTTTTGTAATTGTAAATTATATACGCTTACTAAATTGTAGTGAACTATGGCGACAAACAATTTTCTATGCTTAGTGGGAATTCGATTGATTCCAGACGAAGTGATAGTGTGCCAATTGCCATATGATGATATGATAACACCTCTCAGAGCATGCTTGCTTCACAAACAAGGCTTTCCAGTTGTATATAGTACTTTATATAGCAGGTCCTCGAAACCTTATGGATTCTACCCTGCCTATTCTCTTTTATATTTTTTTCTTTGTCTGAACTTGCTAATGTAGTTTCATTTTTCAAACCAAGTATTTTTGTCGGATAAATAAAGTTATTCTTGAGGTGTCATTCAACACATCTAAAGTGACAATTCTCGAGTAAGGGTGTCCAGTGCTATTGCTGAGGCCCTACAGGATGATTAAAATTTTTTGGGTTTTTATTAGAAAGTCTCTAAAATTTATCCTCACCATCAAGATAGTTTGTGAAATTGAAAATCAATCAATGTAGTCCCTGAAAATAGGTGTCGCAAATCAATTTTGTCATTCCATTACAATTATATTAAAAATTTCGTTAAGTGTTGATGTGGCACATAAATGGGCCCCAAAAGATTTATGGATTTTTTTCACAAATGATCCCTAAAATTGACTCACACCATCAAGATGGTCCCTAAAATTGATCCACACCATCAAGATGGTCCCTAAAATTGAAAATCAATGAATGTAGTCCTTAAAAATAGGTATCGCAAATCAATATGATCATTCCGCTACAATTCTGTATAATTTTTGTTATGTGCTAATATGAATTTAATAATTAATTAAAAAAGTTGTCTAAATATCTTTTTGCATTATAGAATTTTTTTTCTTATAGTAGGACCTACTCCGAATAGAGATCTTTTTCATAAATTCTCAAAAGCACAAGGCTTAACCAAGGCCTAAGATGGGGTTTGGAAATAGTTTTCAACCAACAATAGACGCATCTCGGTTATAACCTCATTATCTCAAGGCAAACCTCGTTGTTCTTTGAGTCACCAGACCACTAGGGAAGCGCCGAACAAGCTCTCCAAGGTTAAGGTTGTGAGGATGTTGATCACGTAAATGTTAACGGTGATGTCCTAGAAGTCGTTGCCAATCAGCCAAGTCGTCACCAAAGGTGATCTCGATCCAGGTTCATTTCAGTGAAGGGTGTCGAAGTGTGTAAAGATGAGTGTATTGAGATTTTTTTTTTGGAGAATAGACAATGAAGAAGGTAGAGGATTGTGGACTAGGATCGAAGGTGATTGCAAGACTGGGTTTTTGGGATCATAACTTGTCACATCCCGGCCCGAGGTGGATCATTTCCCGGATCCGCTCCACCACCGTAGCACGATATTGTTCGCTTTAGGCTTACCATTCCCTTTACGGTTTTGTTTTTGGGAACTCACGAGCAACTTCCTAGTAGGTCACCCATCCTGGGAGTGCTCTGGCCTCCTTCTCGCTTAACTTCAGAGTTCCTACGGAACCCGAAGCCAGTGAACTCCCAAAAGGCCTCGTGCTAGGTAAAGATGGGAATATACATTTACGGATCACTCCCCTGGGCGATGTGGGATGTTACAATCCACCCCCCTTAAGGGCCCGACATCCTCGTCGGCACACTTCCGGCCAGAGATTGGTTCTGATACCAATCTGACATGCCCCGATCCTGATATCCTCGGGACATTGCACTTAATAAATGGCTTTCGTCACCCTTAGGTGTCGGTCAGCACGTGCCTATCCTGGTATTCGGGGAAATATCAAGATCGTATTGTCACATCCCGACCCGGGGCGGACCACTTCTTGAGCACGCTCCACCACCGTAGCACGATATTGTCCGCTTTGGGCCCCGACCACGCCCTCACGGTTTTGTTTCTAGGAACTCACACGAGAAGTTCCCAGTGGGTCACCCATCATGGGAGTGCTCTCGCGCGCTACTCGCTTAACTTCGGAGTTCCGATGGAAACCAAAGCCAGTGAGCTCCCAAAAAGCCTCGTGCTAGGTAGGGATGAGAATATACATTTAAGGATCACTCCCCTGGGCGATGTGGGATGTCACAATCCACCCCCCTTAGGGGCCCGACGTCCTCGTCGGCACACACGCGGCTAGGGTTAGGCTCTGATATAACTTTATTAACTATTAAATTATTGGCATATTTGTCGATTTGCCCCCTAAACTTTAATTTTAGTCAATTACCCCATTGAACTTTTAAGAGGTCGCACTTGGTGCGATGGCAAGTGCCTTCGCCCATGAACGGTAGGTCTCGGGTTCGAGACTTGGGAGCAGCCTCTCCATAAATGGGGGTAAGGCTAGCCGACATTCACCTCTCCCAGACCCTGCGTAAAGCGGGAGCCTTGTGCACTGGGTACGACCTTTTTACCCCATTGAACTTTTATAGTTAGCCAATTCCCCCTTGAACTTTAATTGTAACCGATTATCCCCCTGAACTTTTATAAATAGCCAACTTCCCCCTTGGCGTTAGATTTTTAAAAGAATTCATCTAATTTTCCATCCATCTCGTTCACGGAAAAAACACATGACAACTATATGAGAGCAAAAAGGAAAAAAAAAATTGGATGGATGAAAAATTGAATGAAAGTTTTTAAAATCTAATGCTGAGGGGGGAATTGGCTATTTATAAAAGTTCATGAGGGAGATCGGCTAAAATTTATGTTTAAGAGAAAATTGGCAGCTTCATACAAGTTTAAGGGGCATATCAACAAATACCTCTAAATTATTAAACTTATTTGTAATTTTTTAATTTAATTAGACTTGTTTGATCCATTTATGTGTTACATCAGTACATAACAAATTTTTTTACAAAATTATGACGAAAATGCTACATTGATTTGGGACACTTGTGAGACTACATTGATTGATTTTCAATTTCATGAACCATTTTGATCTCGCAGGTCAATTTTAGGGACCATTTTGATGTCGCGGGTCAATTTCAAAGATCATTTGTGAGAAAAAAAAGACTTATTGGACCTATTTATGTGTCACATTAGCAATTAACGGAATTTTTAACAGAATTGTGATGGAATGACCACATTGATTAATGACACCTATTTTCAGGGACTACATTGATTGATTTTCAATTTCTGGGACCATCTTAATGGTGATGGTCAATTTCAAGAATCATTTGCGATAAAAACCCAAAAAAAATTTGAGGTCTATATATTTACGTATATAATTTTTTTTAAATAAAAAATAATTAAATATATACATTAGAGTTATGCAAAAATGATTTGTTAAACAAAACTACTACTTTTATTATATATTTATATCATCATTTGTACTATATTTCTAGTAAAAATTAGACCCACATGAGTTGGCAGGCCTTACCTGTATTAGAGAAATGATACAAATAGATAGTAAATGTAGCATTACTTTTTGTTAAAACAATTTTTTCTCCGTAAGATAGGCTCAATTATGCTTTTTGCTTTTTTCTATTCTCTCATTGACTTTGTATCTATTGCGGACCATTAAATCTTAGATCTTCGCCCTTTTTAATCCGCATTTAAAATTTGTTATTTATATATCCCCTTATTTTTATATGGGTAATGATAGGAAAAGACTAAATTTCTAAACTAAATCTTGTAAACTAAATGATATGGTTGTTGATGACTAAATTACTACTTAAATGTTAATTAACGTGCTTACTTACCATTGGTAACACATCACTTAAATAACAAATTTAAACTCTCTAGCATTATTCCTTTTTATTCTTTAATTTTGCTCATCATATTATGCATGTACCCTTATCTTTATTCCAATGAACCTACTATGTTTGAGCCCAAAAAATTATTAAATATGCACACAAAAAAGTTAAGAGGAAACAATGAGTGTGCCAAAAAGACCCCATTGTAACCTTTCGTCCTCGACAACCAAAAACTCAATAACCCTTACTAACTGATGAGTCAATATTATATTATATATTTTACCATATTCTTAGTATAATTTGGTAATTATTTTGGTAGTCTTTTGATACTTTTGATTATATTTTTAATGTAAGACATTTGACTTTCTTTAGAGCAAAAAGTATTTAAACGGATGAATTTTGAAATTCTAATTGGAGGACGTTCATGAGTCTTTCAAGATGATTGTATCAAAGTTCCAGATTTTTCTACCAAGTCGTTTGACCGTGGCAATGAAATAAAGGCCCAGCGCGCAGCTTTCCCAGATTGACGTTTCTGGACGTTTTGGGAATTTTGGAGGTCAAGATGACATATTTTAAAGAAGATTCCTTCTGATGATTTATAGAGGACGTCTCCAGCTTTCAAAAGAGACCTTTTAGGACCAAATCGGAGTTGATTTGATCGGTTAAAAGTCTGATTTTCTAAGAAGTCCAAATTTTAGTTCAAATAGAAAACCTTTTATTTTCTGTTTTATTATTTTATTATGTTTCCTAGTTTTATTCTAAGACCTCTTAGGGTTTTATTTTGTAGTAGTATAAATTAAGATATTTAGCCAATAGGGTTCTTTACGCAACATTAGGAGCGGAGAACGCACACACTATTTGGAGAATTGCTTTTGACAATTCAAGTTTATTTTCAAGATGTTTTCTATCCATGGTTTTAATAATATTTTGTTTTATGATTGTTAATAACAAGTTTCGCTTGCTAGGGCGAGGCCATGAGCCTTAACAAGATATGTAGTTTCGTTTCAATTTGCTTATGATATTATGCATGCAAGTTTTGAATTCACCGTGCTTGAAACTATCTAATTGTGTTGATGATTGGCCACCATTAGGATATTTAGAAAAATAATTTGATGCAATTTTGGCGGAGGGTTGTCCCTGAAATTGGCGCTGGCTTCTTATGGTTAATATGTGTAACTTCTTAGGATGGACGACACATCTTAAGGGTTATATGGTTTTTCAAAAGGTTTTCACAAAGCTTAATGAGTCTTGCATGTTCACATTCGATCTGAACGCCACAGACGGGTTGCATGTTGGATATACGTTCTATGCTGGAGATTCCAAGTAGGGCATACTTTAGGAAAACCTAACATTCAAATATGCATGTGTAATTTATACGTAATTGGAAGAACTACGTAGGATTGTTAAGGTGACGACAGAAACCGAGTGCTCAAATTTATTTTCAAAACTATTTTCTTTTGTTTCCTTTACTTTCTCAATTTATTTAATTGTTTTTAATTAAATTCGTTTTTAATATTTTAGGTCAGAAAATCAACTTCTTCCAAACTTTGTTTTCAAATAATTAATTAAGATTTGATATTTACATAAATTATTCATTCAATCCCTGTGGAGAACGACATTTCTTGAGTTGCTATACTACGACAACCTTGTACACTTGCAAGTATTTTTAAGTGTTTTTATCCCTACTTTTACAGTTGGTAAAATCCCTATCACTTACCCATTATTATTGACTTGTAATGCGATTTATTTTCAGCTAAAAAATTCATAGCAAAAAATTTAATGTCATTTTGAGCGATAAGGAAGTAATTAATCTTATCGTTACAACGCACCCAAGACATGATTCTTTCTCCTCACATCCTCTGATTTGATACCATTGATCATAACAGGAAAAAAATCCATCCATTGTTGTAGAAATACTTGGTTGAGAAGGTTCAGTAAGTCGATTTTCCTATAGCCGAACTTGATTCTGCAAGTATCATTTTCGTCACGATTCAATTTAGCGCTAGTTCCTCGCAGTAGGATCCTCAGAGACAGTTCAATGGTGAGGAATCTAATTCATTGTAGTTGCACCATTTTTGCGACAAATAATTCATCGCTAAAGTTCGTCATTTTTTCGCCAAAAGCTGTTTTCTCGATATAGAATTAACAACAGTTGAAATTTTTTTTATAGTTTCCACGAGGAAAAAAAAATTTCCTCACAAAAATGGCATGTTCAATGAGGAAAGGGCATTGCGAGGAAATTATTCTTTCCTCGCCGTAAAACAACTTAAGGGGTAGATATTGTAAGACAAATACTTAACACAGACCATAGATCATAGATATGCTATTAAATCACAAAGCACAAGAACAGTATTGCAGTGCAAGGACAAGAAGAAAACATACCTGCAGAATTCGATGCAGAAGAAGAAGCCATGACTGCTAGGGTATCAAGGAGGAACTGGGTTCAAGAATACAGCAGGACACGTGAAGCACCAAGTCGTGGCACTGCATGTACAATCCGACTTCTCCATCTTCTTTAATTGTCACATGGACGCATACCAAGACACCCTCTACACACAACCTTCTCCTCTCTGCAAAACTCAATGCTCTCCAAGTTATAGGTAATTGGAACAATAAGAGTGTGTTTTTGTGAGAGCAGGGGCTTGTGGTTTTTATACTACAAAATCTGGATTACCCTATAATAATCCTACAAGGAATACAAGACAAAATCCTTGTACAAGTATGAGTTCTATTCTCAAGCCAACAGTAGAGTTTTCAATCCAAACCAAAGTTGAATTAACTCTTATAAACACATTAAGACCTCTTTATACCAATCTGAAATAACAATGATTATTACTAAACTGTGAGAATCACACTCATACTCTAACATTCTCCCACTGGAGTATGATTCACAACAGTAAATAATCATCTCAAATTCAATATAAAGGTGATCACATAAGTGATTCATCAACACACTAGTACATAGATACAACCAGCTTACATAAACCAAAACAATGAATTTATAATTGCCTCTGCAACACAAAATACAGATTTAACTTATAAATCACAATGTCCAGTTCATGTTCATAGCAATGTATCTAAACTCAAGAGTAAACCAAGACGTCTACTCCCACTCATATAGCCCAAAATAAAAATATCAAACATTCTTGATAGTAAGCTCTTAAAATTATTCATGATTGTATGAATAGCACAGTTATATCAATCAATAGCTTTATCATATCACCAAATCTTTTGGATAACAAAAACTTAACCTCACATACAACTTACCTATGCATTTTAAACTATTGAACTTAAGAATCTTTTCTGTTACATAGCAGAATTAACTCAAAAGTTACAACATACTTAATTTGCACTTTGTAATTATGTGAACCATTATAGCAATACCAAACCAATTTGCTCCCACTTATCTAGGCCATACTCAACACAACCAAGTTAAGTACAAGTTAATAGCAGCTGTATTAACTAAAAATCATTCCAATACAATGAATGACTAATCAGAATCCATATGGAAACCAAATTCGTTTCCTTTTGAATGCTAACATAATAGGATCCTTCTCATTACTTAAACAAATTAAGTAACACAAATAATTCAACCAATTGCTTCAACAAAACCATAAACTGGTTTTTAAGCATCCATATGAATTATAATGGCCGGTCTAAATACTCTTGGCCTTATGCTTACATTCGAACATATGATTCTCCCACTTAAGCATAAGCAGAATATACTGCACAGCTGATAAAGAAACCGGAGATATGAACCAATTGGTTCCCGATTCCTTACCTATTGCATAATCTCAGTTTAGTCATATACACCTAAACCATTATGCAAAATAGTCTATGTATCAAAAGATAGTCACAATCCATTCAGAAAAACTTATCTCACATAAACCCAAAATCACCAGTTTCAACAATGATCAAAATCAGAATAGCAAACACAATATTTTTGCATTCAATTTGATCCTAACTAGTTCAATATATAGTTCAATATCCATCTAGCAAGATCAACCAAATTTTGATAATGTCTGGATATATATCACAACAATATGTCTTGATTAAGATGAGATAATCAAGACCACTATTTCTTCTGGAGAACTCAAAGTTCATCTTCCTCCCTATTTGTGATTTCAACCAAAACATAATGGCGAAAGCATGCATCATAAATGAAATCACAAATATTCATATACAATAAGCATGCATCTTAAACTCCATGATTTTCACAATACAATAAGCACAGGCTTCCTTATGAATTCATAAATATAGACAACAGCTCACATAAGCTAATTTGTTTATCATCCTTGTATATGGATGACACAAGCTAATTCTCAAAAATTTTAAACGTTTTAAATGGGTAACGACTCTTTTAGTGAAACGGTGTCGTTCGTATCTTTTCCTGGGTTTAGACAGTTCATGATGAACACCCATGTAATACTGATCAATTCTTGAACAAATCTTTCGAATTGAATAGCGATAATCAACTAAGTTCTGATACCACATGTAAGACAGATACTTAACACAGACCATAGATCATAGATATGCTATTAAATCACGAAGCACAAGAACAGTATTGCAGTGCAAGGACAAGAAGAAAACATACCTGCAGAATTCGATGCAGAAGAAGAAGCCATGACTGCTAGGGTATCAAGGAGGAACTGGGTTCAAGAATACAGCAGGACATGTGAAGCACCAAGCCGTGGCACTGCGTGTACAATCCGACTTCTCCATCTTCTTAAACTGTCACATGGACGCATACCAAGACACCCTCTACACACAACCTTCTCCTCTCTGCAAAACTCAATGCTCTCCAAGTTATAGGTAATTGGAACAATAAGAGCGTGTTTTTGTGAGAGCAGGGGCTCGTGGTTTTTATACTACAAAATCTGGATTACCCTATAATAATCCTACAAGGAATACAAGACCAAATCCTTGTACAAGTATGAGTTCTATTCTCAAGCCAACAGTAGAGTTTCAATCCAAACCAAAGTTGAATTAACTCTTATAAACACATTAAGACCTCTTTATACCAATCTGAAATAACAATGATTATTACTAAACTGTGAGAATCACACTCATACTCTTAACAGATATTCCCTAGTCCGTAAAACAGCTTAGCTCTATAAATGCCCCCATTAGGTGCGAGCGTTAAGGGCAATGGCCAACAGAACACGCTCTGCAGTGATGTTGACATGAAAGAGAGAAAGAGAGCTGAGAGAGAGTGTAATTGAGTGGGAAGAGCGTGGATGGAGGGGGAATGGTGGTTGCGAAGAGTGGCAGAGTGGAATTGGGGAAAAAGAGAAAATAGGTTTCGAAAGCTAAGGGGAAAACTGGGAGCAGCTTTGTGTGGGATTTGAGATGTGGGGAATATTGGACACTGGAAGAATAAGGATGCGAAGGGAACGGAGAGAGAAAGACTGGGAGTCTGAATCCTGTTATGGTTAGCTCTTTAACTTTTAGTCGCTACAAGCCTACAACTAGGAAAGAGAGATTTCCTTGCTAAGAGTCCATCGACATCGAGAAAACACATTTTCTCGCAAAATATTTTGTATTCTTGCTATTGTAAGGACAAGTTTAGTGATGACAATCGGCTTTGTTTTTGCGATGAATGGATAATATCCTCACCATATAAGTGCTCTATAGGCGACTTTGTTTTAGTGAGCCGAGCTAGATTTAATTTACAAAAGCTCTTTCATAAAGAAAAAGAAAATGGTTGGCCTAGCTGCGTTTAGTAAAAATATATGAAAAATCTCAAACAAAATTGTATTTATTATAGGACCGTTTCAGTTCTCTAAAATTTGAAAACTCAAGAAGTTAACTGACTTTTTGGTTTTTAGTTTTCAAAACTTGAAAACTGATGTAGTTACAAAATGATTTTTTAGTTTCAAGTTTTCATAAAAAGTAAAAATTGAAAATGAAATTGTTATCAAACGGTCCCTACACTTTTTTATTTTTTGAGGTCATCAATCTTTTAAGCAGAAATAAAATCACATTCACTACAAAATTTTGCCAAATTCCACCTCATTTTAAAATCCATCATATGAGAATAGTATTATTTCAAATCCAATTATTTCTAGTTATAAGATTGACTTCGCCATTCCCTAATTAAGTCCAATAGATGTCTCTATAAGGGATTAA
This sequence comes from Malus domestica, assembly GCF_042453785.1. Classification (NCBI taxonomy): domain Eukaryota; kingdom Viridiplantae; phylum Streptophyta; class Magnoliopsida; order Rosales; family Rosaceae; genus Malus; species Malus domestica. Next base: position 35,107,333 of record NC_091662.1, on the reverse strand, counting down.
GGAAAAACAAAATATAAAAAAGTAAAAAGATATTTTTTTCAACAATGGCTAGCCTAAGACAAAATTCAGGAGTCTGACACATAAACATTGTACTCAACAATGGCATCTACAGCATCAAACCAAACCGTATGGGCTAAGGCATAACCTCGAGCAAACCTCAACTGTCCCGTGCCTCCAACAACCGGCATCTCTCTCACATTGTTCATGACCGGATTCCTCCCGAGAATGCTAATGCTACTCCCCTTATACTTGCCCTCCACAAAAACACAATTCATGACCATAAGGAATGCAAATTCATCTGCTTGTTGTGAAGCCACTGAGTAAAATCCTTGTGCTCTTCCGATGAGCTTGGAGGCGCGGTCTTGCTCTTCAGTCAGTGCATTATCAATCATCATAGTGCTTCCAAAGCCGCCAGCAGTACCATTTGACGGCCCAATAATTCTAACAGAGGTAGGGTTTTTGCCACCAAGGATGTCATGGAAGAAAAAGTGGAGGTGGGTTAAGTTTTCTGTTTTCCCACCGGATCTAACGAATTGCCTAATTAGAACTCCATCAATGGAATAGAGAGAGGTTGCGTAGAGGATGAAGATAGAGTAGTACAGAAACGAAGACATATTAGTCTCTCTAGTGTGTCACCCTGTGTGTGTGTGTGTGTGAAATATAGACTTCTGGTAAGATTTGTGGTCACTATAATAGAGGAGGAAGAGGGCAAGTTTTAGAAGTTGGTAACACATTACTCAAGTGTGTACCGTTTACCGAAATTCTATGGTGATCCAGAGTATCTTATATTTTTGGCTTTTTAACTGTTAGATGTTTGTTTTTGAGTTTTTAAGTAAAGATAACGGTTTAAATTCCTGAGTAACCGATACTCCAAAATACCGTAAAAATTCCCATCTTACTTAATTAAAGGATGGTTGGTATGTTTGGTGCATTTTCAAGCAACCACTGCTTTTTGTTGGGTCTACAAGCCTATAAGAGTGTTTGGCTTTTAATTGCTTTACCACAACATGGAAAGTTTGAATCCTTTTGAAGCAAAGAAAGATTGAAATCCAGTGATGGGTAACCAAATGTCAAACATTACATAAACTTTGAAGTTTTGTTTTAGGAATCGACAGACATGAGTTTGGTGTTCTGTTACAAGGTTATGTGAGACTTAAGTTATGGCACTTATATGATGATGACAACGAAAACAATGATAACAATCGGCTTTCTATTTGGGCCTGATTTTACATTAAGTACTGAGATGGACATTTAGGGTTGGTTTATTATTCAGTTTAAATTTTGTTTACATCGAAGTGGTCTCTTGGACAAATGAGGATTCTCTCCGGATCTTTTTTGTAAATTATGTCTATTTATTGTATATCGTGTGATCAAAGATTATTTTAAAATTTTTATTTAAAATTGAACACAAATAATACCTGATGGAAACTGGTCGCACAATTTACAATGAACGAATACAATTAAAGGATCATCTAGATCCTCACAAAGAGCATCCAGAGATGATCCTCATTCCTCTTGGACAACCTTTAAATTTATTTTAAGGTAAAATGACACTTATAATTGTATGTAAAGTTTGATGAGAGAATGGACCTTACATAAGTTTGGCTACTCTCCATATTGTTAATTGGTTTTATAGTGAAATCACAACATTTTCATGATATCCTGCGTGTGAAGCCCTACAGCCACACATATACTTTTCGGGTTACCAAATTTGTATTATTGTAAAGGATTTATTAGACTTTTTAATAATAAAAAATTAATTAACTGTACAACCTTTTTGGACACCCACTAGGATTTTGATACAAAGGAATGTGATCATCAAGTACTATATCTCACACCTTCACTTACTTTTTTCTCTAACTCTCCAACGTCAACATACATTCTTCTATCCTAAAAGTCAGATACTTGTTTTCCAAATATGGATATGCGTATTCATCAAGTCAAATTCATATTTGTTGACCATGATATGTATTCGACGAGTATCCGAGAGTATCCTATGAGTATCGTATCCGATGAAATATCGGATACAAAATATGTGACCAAATTGTATTTGTGCTTCATAGTGTGTCACAGACTGACAGATTTGAGCCCACTTTGCACTCAAATTCAAGTACCTATTCATAGTTGAGATTCATATAATGTAGAATATTACTTGTATCAAAAACAAAAAATCTGTCACAAAGTGAAGGATGATAATTGATAAGACAAGACAATGTTGAAAAGTAAATTGCTTACTAATCTCTTGTTAGTAAATGATTTACTTGTTCAATTTACCTTTGTCCTATTGTATAATTGTTTTCTGTTGCGATGACTTGTGCTCATATGCCAAGTGTAGGGTCTTAGATCAGTTTTCATTTTCAATGGCTCGCATGCCTTGTAAGTTCCGTGTGTCATAATCACAACGGCTCATGTATTTGAATGGCTGTGATGATTGATGTAAGAAAATGGTCTATATGAATGAAATGTATCATTTTGCAATAGAAAGGATGTTGCATTGATTATTCCATTTTTCTTACTCTAGCTTTTCACTCTCTCTTTGCATTCTCTTGCTCCCTTCGTAATCCAAGAGTTCATCAATGAAAGACTACTCAAATCTTAACATGGTATCAAGAGCCTAGGTTCTATCTAGAATCGGGGCATCGAATCTATGAGTGTTGTGCTCAGAAATCCAACGTGAAATTTCTGACTCAGTTCGTCGATTCATGTCTCAAATGGTTAGGTCAGGTGGTAGTGATCTTCGGGCTCCAATATTCAATGGTGAAAACTATGAATTTTGGAAGATCCGAATGAGAACTATTTTCAAATCACATGGAATCTGGGATCTAGTTAGAAGGGTCTTGAAATCTCAGAATCGAAAGGGAAGAAGGTCGATGCGGAAGGGTCATCGGAATCAAAGAAAGGATCTCTGAACGAAAAGCTAATGAATGATGCTAAGGCACTAGGTATTATCCAAGGAGCTGTCTCGGATGACATTTTTCCCAGAATCTCAAACGAGAAGACCTCAAAGGGTGCTTGGGATATCCTACATCAGGAATTTCATGGCGATAAGCAAGTGAGATCCATCAAGTTGCAGGGTCTAAGCCGTGATTTCAAGTACACAAGGATAAGGGATGATGAAACCTTGTCTCTGTATCTCACTCGTCTTCTCGAGTTGGTGAATCAAATGAAAAGTTATGGGGAAGATTTACCCAGAGAGCGTTTTGTTTAGAAATTGCTCATAAGCTTGACCAAAGAATTTGACCAGCTATGTGATTGAGCAAACTAAGGACATTGAAACTATTAAGGTGCAAAAGGTAATTGCTACATTGAGGGGATTTGCACAGCGCCTTGATAGGTATGCTGAGAGTATCACTAAGAGAGTTTTCAGTAGTATGAGTGTAAATCCAAAGGGAACTCAGTCAAATCCTTCCTTTGGTAACTCTAAGCCAAAGAAGAACTGGAAATCGAAAGGTAAGAAATGGGATCCTAAACCTCAGAATTCTGTCAATTAAGGTGGCAAATACGATCAAGGAGGAAAACCAAATCAGGCTAAGGGAAAATGCAAACATTGTGATAAGCTACACTATGGTGAGTGTTGGTTTAAAGGGAAGCCAAAATGCCATGGTTGCAATCGATTTGGTCACTTCATCAAAGACTGTGATCAACCAAACAAGGCTGGAAAGCTTGTAAACTTTGCCAATCAGGTAACAGAACCTGCAACCATGGTTTATGCCTGCCATTCTGCTAGAAATATGAACATATGGTATGTTGATAGTGCATGTAGTAATCATATGACCTCTCATGAATCTTTGCTTATTGATGTTGATAAGAATGTGAAATGTAGAGTTAAAATGGGCATTGGAGATTTAGTGCAGTCAATAGGCAAAAGTACCTTGGTTATAGAAATGAAGGGTGTAACTAGATATATTAAAGAGGTTATGATTGTACCTGGATTGGATGAAAATTTGTTGAGTGTAGGACAAATGGTAGAACATGGATATTGGCTTGTGTTTGGTGATTATATGGTTGATATTTATGGAGATAGACAGATGGAAGATTTGATTGTAAGTGTCCAAATGAAAGGAAACAGATGATTTCCCTTAAGTCTAGAATATGTCAATCCTCTTATGGCTAATAGAGCAACTGTTGAAGAGTCATCTTGGTTGTGGCATAGAAGATATGGTCATCGAAACTACATCAGTTTAATGCTCCTGTAAGAGAAGGAAATGGTGCAGGGTTTACCTAGACTACAAGTCACTGAGCATGTTTGTTCTAGATGTGCTACAGAGAATGGTCACAGAGAACCATTCGATAAGGAAAAGGCTTGGAGAGCATCACAACCTCTAGAACTGATACACTCTGATATCTGTGGTCCAATGCAGATCACTACTCTTGGAGGAAACAAATTGTTTCTTACCTTTATTGATGATCACACTAGAATGTGTTGGGTGTTCTTTCTGCAGCACAAATCACAAGTCTTCAACATTTTTAAACGATTTAAATCCATGGTTGAACTTCAGAGTGGCTATCAAATTAAGAAACTCAGAAGTGATATGGGTGAAGAATACACATCCCTAGAGTTTTCAACGTTCTGTGAAGATATGAGACTAGAAAGGCAATTGACTGTTGCCTACTCTCCACAACAAAATGGTGTTGCAGAGAGAAAGAATCATACTGTGATTGAAATGGCTAGGACAATGATGTTTGAAAAGAAGATTCCCTTGAAGTTTTGGGCTGAAGCTATGAACACAACTGTGTATTTGCAAAATCATTGTCCAACAAGTGCTTTGAACAACATAACTCCAATTGAGGCATTTAGTGGAAGGAAACCAGGTGTCAAACACTTAAAGATATTTGGTTCTATGTGTTACATTCACATTCCTTCACAGAAAAGACACAAATTGGAGGAAACTAGTGAGAATGGAGTATTTGTTGGATATGGGAATTATGAAAAAGGATATAGAGTTTCCAACTTGAGACCTCAAAAGGTTGAACTATTAAGAAGTGTAATCTTTGATGAGAAAGCAATGTGGGACTGGGAAACTAATGAGTCAGTGCAAGTCTCTATTCCTTGGAATGATGAAAGAAGCTTAAGGATATCTGAATTTGATCTAGAGTCAAGTGATTCACCTCAGTCTATGCAATCTCTTATGAGATCACAAACAACTAAAGACATGTAAGCATCTCAGGAACCGGATTCACTTGGTTCTCCATTTTCAATCTCTGGAACTTACAATCATACTCCACAAATGGAAGAGTTTGAGTGATGTATATGCTCAATGCAACATGAGTATCATTGAACCTAAAGATTTTAGTGAGGCAGTCAAAGATGAAGCTTGGAAAAAGGCTATGACAGAAGAGATGTTGATGATTGAAAAGAATTCCACTTGGGAATTAGTTGACAGACCAAGTAGCAAAACCAATTGTGGGAGTGAAGTGGATATATAAAACTAAGCTGAACCTTGGTGGCTCCATTCAAAAGCACAAGGCAAGGCTTGTAGCCAAAGGCTACACACAGAAACTAGGGATTGATTTCAATGAAACCTTTGCTCCAGAGGCAAGGTTAGATACTATTAGGACACTCGTTGCTCTAGCTGGACAGAAAGGTTGGAAACTGTGGCAATTGGATGTTAAATTAGCCTTTCTGAATGGTGTTCTTGAGGATGAGGTATATGTGGATCAACCTGATGGTTTTGTGATTAAAAGGGATGAAGACAAAATGTATAGGTTAAGAAAAGCACTCTATGGTCTAAAACAGGCACCAAGGGCCTGGTATGGTGAAATTGACACATATTTGATTCATTGTGGTTTCAACAGAAGCTCAAGTAAAGCAACCCTTTATGTGAGAACCAAAGAAGGTGTTGGGACTCTAATTGTGTCAATCTATGTAGATGACATAGTGTATATAGGTAGCAGTGATGAAATGATGCAAGAATTCAAGACTGAAATGATGAACAAGTATGAGATGTCAGATTTGGGTTTACTCCATCATTTTCTTGGGATGAGAGTAACTCAAACTGAAGGGCGTATATTCATACATCAGAAAAAATATGCTCTAACTTTCTTAGATAAATTTGGGCTCAAAGACTGGAAACCAGTGAGCACTTCATTGGTTGCAATTGAAAAACTGAGAAGAGAAGATGGAAGTGAACCTGCAAATGAGTGTAAGTACAGAAAAATTATTGGGAGCCTTCTGTATTTAACAGCAATTAGGCCAGATATTATGTTCTCTACTAGTTTACTTGCACGATTTATGCACAAGCCTACCAAGAAACATTATGGAGCTGCTAAAAGAGTCCTAAGGTACATTCAAGGAACAATTGACTTTGGGATTGAATATGTGATTGGAAAATCTGCCTTGTTGATTGGTTACTATGATAGTGACTGGAGTGGATCTGAGGAGGATATGAAAAGCACCTTAGGGTATGCTTTTTCATTTGGGAGTAGAGCACTCTCATGGGCTTCAGCTAAGCAGCATAATGTAGCACTTTCAACTGCATAAGCATAGTATGTTAGTGCAACTGAAGCAACCTCTCAGGCCATTTGGCTTAGGTTTGTGCTCGAGGACTTTGGAGAAGAGCAAGCTGCTACAACTTCCCTATTCTGTGACAACACTTCAGCTATAGCCATGTCTAAGAATCCGGTGTTTCACCAAAGAACCAAGCACATTGGCAGTAAGTTTCATTTCATTTGAGATGCAATTCAAGAAGGTGTGGTCGATGTGTTTTACTACAAGAGTGAAGAACAGATTGCAGACATCTTTACCAAGGCTCTTCCCAAAGACAGATTCAACTACTTGAGAAGCTTAATTGGTGTGAAATCAGTTAGCAATTTAGAAGGGAGTGTTGAAAAGTGAATTGCTTACTAATCTCTTGTTAGTAAATGATTTACTTATTCAATTTACCTTTGTCCTGTTGTATAACTATTTTCTGTTGTGATAACTTGTGCTCATATGCCAAGTGTAGGGTCTTATATCAGTTTTCATTTTCAATGGCTCACATGCCTTGTAAGTGCCATGTGTCATAATCACAACGGCTCATGTATTTGAATGGCTGTGATGACTAATGTAAGAGAATGATTTATATGAATGAAATGCATCATTCTGCAATAGAAAGGATGTTGCAGTGATTATTCCATTTTTCTCACTCTAGCCTTTCACCCTCTCTCTGCATTCTCTTGCTCCCTTCGTAATCCAAGAGTTCATCAATGAAAGACTACTCAAATCTCAATAGACAAATGGTTAAGGAGTGGAAATCTAAAAAAAAAAAAGTCTTTAACTACACTAAGGGAAGGGGGTCATGAAAGTTTGATGCAGTGTGCTGAAAAGTAAAGCCCTAACTACCAAGGATCTTCTCATTGCTTTTATAGAAGCTGGATAGAAATTGTTGAGTATTTTACTTCTTGGAAAAATAGTCTCCAATACATGTTGTGGCGTGTAGGATATGAATAGAGTATGACAACCTAAGACTGTGAACTGATGACAATGCCCTTGAAAAGCGGTCCTCATGCAAGTTCTGTTCTGATATTTGATGGAATTGAGGACGGAAACTAACCAATCCGATGTGGTGGTGAATGCACAAAAGTGGACGAGTCTAGACTCCATTTGTGTAAAATTTCCGGTGCCTGTGTAAGTAGTTTGCACCAGTAATCCGTCACCAACTGAAGGATCATTAGGGCATTACATCACAAGGAAATACAATGTAATATTACAGGAGATTTGTCAAAATGTCTAATGATTCGAAATATACAAGAAACATGTGTTAAAACAAATATATGCTACAAATCAATGTAAAGAATCAAAAAACATGAAAAGGAACAAGAAAACCGAAACTTTTCCTATATCATAGCTTGAAAGTATTGCCATTGCTTATATTTATCCTTCCCTTCAATTTCTTTTGCTGTTGTACCACAAAAATCGAAGCTTTGCTGTTGAAATCTGACGAAACAAGCAGGTCCCCAATGATCCCCAATTCCGGGAATTCAGTCCACTCTGAGAGACCTAATGTCTGAGGGGATTGTAAGCCATTCCTTCTCCCAACTATGATAAGCTCATACTCATTCATCAGAGACCGAAGTATTCCTGTTGTTCGAACAGAATCATTTGATGTCTTTTCTATGTATGTAATATTCTCGTTTCCTACATTATGCTTAAAATCCTTCAACAGCTCATTATCAAGAATTGTATCCCAATCAGGCATTGTGTGATCATCCTCGGCATTTAATCGTACCACTGTTAGGCTGAAGCTCCCAGGGTCTTTGCTGACCCGTTTTGCAAATGTCAAGGCCTCCCTATCATCCCTACCCCCTAAGAAGATCATGGCAATGCGATACAATGCTGATGGACGTCTCAAATAGCCACGGTGAACAATGATTCCTATTGAACATGGAGCCCTATCAAGGACACTACAATTGAGTGCCCTTGTATTATTGTCCTCAGACTCTATGCTTCCATCGAAGGAGAATTTTCGATGAAATGGAAGTAGTATAATGGATGTAAGTTTGTCAAGTCCAAGTGTGCATATATCCTCATGCATTATGTTGGGTGGAGAGATGGCTGTAAATATGTTCACGAACACAGCACCTTGATTGTTCAGTTGATACTGGTCGAAGGGGATGATAACATTTTCACTATAGGCAATGTCAAATGCAACCTTTTCATGAATATGGTGGTTAATAAAGAGAGGGGCGGCTCTACCAACTAGCTCAATAAGGTGAAGGGCATTCACAAAAATTGGACTCCCTCCTGTTGGACATGAAACATCAAGAAGGTTGATGATAGGAGCGACATCATAGTGCGAGTAAATGCATGCAAGTATTCGGAGCTCAGAATTTGGTTTCAAATCCATGATGTTCCTTTTCTGGTAGCCTGCGTATTTCCTTGAAGGATCATACAAGTAATTCACCATGCTTGGCACAAGTATTGCTACAGTCAGAACACTAACGATCAACACAGCGAATGTTTGGTCATCAATGGTCTGCAATATTCGAGGCCCAAAAAAACCAAGCAAAAAAATCAGTTAAATACATTTTTTATTGCATATCTAGGGTTAGGGTTTAGATAGAACGATATAAAAGTTAAAATGATTGGAGTGCTCAAGTGAATACCTTGAAGTCATGGAATAAGGAATAGGAGGCCAGCTCAACTATGCCTTTGGCACTCATAATGAAACCAATTGCAAGAGCATCATTGAAGGGCATCTTGCAAATCAAAGCTGGCACAAAACACGCTATTACTTTGGACACAAAAGTTACCACCAGAAGGATTACGTCCAGCATTAACAATTTACCATCATATGTTGCGAATGAAAGATCAGCCTTCATTGAACATACAGTTACAAAGAGTGGCACCAAAACTCCACTGGCGACACAATCCAGCATTTTCACTAGAGCTGAGCCTAATGGTGGTCCGGCTGGAACAGCTAATCCCAAAATAAATGCACCGAAAAGTGCGGTTTGGTCAAAAGCATGAGAAAGAAAAGCAGAAAGCATAAGCAGTACAAAGATGGTGTAAAGGTATACATCCTTAACAGGTTTGCCTGCAGGTGTATGTCTCACAATCCAAAAGAAGGCAGGACGAATGATGAACACAACCGTGAGAAGAAAGCCAATAAGTGATGCAATGTCAGTGAAGATTTTGTATTTTGGTTGGCCAGTTCCCATGAAAACTCTGAAAAAAGTAGCAGTACTTGTTATAATCACGTTTAGCATGTCGCTGATTAGCGCAGTAGACAATCCCAACCGACCTAGTTCTGAATTTAGGAGTTTGAGGTCTTCAAGAAGGCTAGAAACGACAGCAAATGAAGTCAAAGAATGTGTGCCGGCTACAAAAAAAACCGTCTCCAGGTCTTGTTCTCTGTGGGTAAAATATACACAAGCAGCTGCTATTGAAAAGCCGAATGCGAAGGGCACTACGAGTGACAAAACACCAATCGCTAAAGCTTTGTTTCCTGTTCTCCTTATCAATCCCACATCCATTTTCACACCGATTAGAAACATAAACAGACAGTAACCAAACACAGATGCCGTGCCAATTACATCTTGACTGATGAGTGGAAACAAGGACTCTTTGAATGTTCCCAACTTGCTTTTGATTGAAGGTCCAAGCAGTATGCCAGTCTAGAATTTATTCCATCAAACAGTCCTTTAGAAAACCAAAAACAAAACAACGAAAAAGCTTTCTGATTTCTAATGAAATTGCATGGAACTACTTGTGTTATGAATTACTTCACATCCATAAAATTTAAAGATTAAGAAAAAAAAAAAGAATCATTTCATATTTCATCACCATGAGATCATTTAAAAAAAAAAATTAAGAGATTAAGAGTATAGTATAGAAAGCACATACCACAATTTGTGAGATGAACCTGGGGAGCCTATAATGTTTGAACAGAAGGTGATGGGTGGCTTGAGTGATGATGAAAATCACAACCATCTGAAACTCCAAAAGAGGCACTAATTGATCAGTACGTGCTCGTGGTGGCACGGAAGTTTTTGAGAGATCGTCCTCCCAGACACCATGAAAGTTCATATTTGGTGGTAAGTTGAAGCAAACATTGAAGAACTTTTCATTGATATTCTGCAGCACAATGTCATCATCTTCCTCCAAACTTGAAATATTTTTCGACATCTCCTCAATAATTAAGTTTTTGCAGAAATAGATATTTATATATCTAAATGTGCTACTTGATTTTTTTTATTCTTCAAGGGAAGGAAACCAAATGCTTTACGAGGACAATGCAGGAATATAAGGTGGGATCGTGATAAAGGTTTTTTTACAGTTTTAACTGCATTTGAGATGACATAGAAATTAAGTCCTGCACCGCTCTTTTGACCACCTAATTTACTACTTACCGCGTTGATTACTGACACTCATGTAACCACATTAACCATTGGATGATTCTCAGGTCGTTGCAACGTAAAACGATTGTTCTATATTATGATTTTAGAAGTGTGATTGAACTTAAGATATTGTAATATGAATAACAAGTTAATTACAACTCAATGATGCTGCGTTGGACCTTGGGAATATCAATGCCATATCTAGATTCACAATTTTTTTAAACAACCAATTCCAAATAAATTATGAAAGAACGAGAGAGGTCGTACCCAGTGCACAAGGCTCCCGCTTTACGCAGGGTCTGAAAGAGGTGAATGTCGGCTAGCCTTACCCCCATTTATGGAGAGGCTGGAACCTGGGGACAAAAAAAAGAACCAAGTATAATTTGTTGTAATGTTATTAGCACATTTGTGATTGTGTAAATTCTAGGTAGATTGAGTTTAGGTTTTCCGATTATTCTAGAGATTCTTTCCTATTATCCTTTTGTATTTACTTAGGGAACAAGATACCATTTCCTCATGATTTACTATTAATAAAGGCATTGGTATAGGAAAAATCACAGTGTGTAAACATTCTACAATTTTATGCTTAATCACTCTGCACTCTGTCTCTTGCGCGCCCTCTCTCTCATATAGAAAATCTCTCCTATAAAATTGGTCACAACATGTTATCAGCATGCTCATTCGGTGCACTAAGGAATCTGAAGTGAATTTTCTACTATAACCATTGCCAATTATAATTACGCAATTTAGGTTCTTCTAAAATATAGTCTTAATTGTCAATATTTTTTCAATCTTGATTGCATGAACCTTCACCATGATCCATAAATTCAAATTTTTCGCATTCCAAATTATAGATTATGCATAAATTGTGATCGCATTATTTTTCAAGATATAATATCTAAACTACCAATTAATAGAACTATCTTTGTCAACTAAAAGCGGGTGAAAAGACTATTTAGTCTTCTATTACATAAAAAATGATGGGTAATCATATAATTTCATAATCTAAATTTTACTATTTTTTATTGAACCCTCACCTAAGCGATGTTAAGATATATTTAATATTAAAAAAAACGAAAACCTCCCACTCTCACCCACCTTTTCTCTCTTTCCCTCTCCCCTTCCTATTTTTTTTCAGAAAAAAATGTTTTTATACACAAAGTATGTAGGCAAATGCTAAGTATATATTATGTGAATTGATTATGGTGAAGAATCAAAAGAAACAAAAATTAAGGTTTGAATAATAAACCCCATGCGAGCAACGGCTTCGAGCCGCACCACCGAGCTACGCCAGCACCAGACTTGCAGTCTATGCACGCTGAGCTGTGAGCCGCGAGCCACACTGCTCCAAACGCAAAAACTACAAGAAGGAAAAAACGACGCCGTTTTGGAGTCGTCCTTGTCCCTCCAACGCAGACAACCACGGGTCTCGCCTGCAGTCGAGCCCAACCATCGTGGTTCACCAAGTTTTAGTGAAAAATAATCGTCTCCGATAAACTGCAGTTATCCCCGAAGAGTTTTGGTTGAGATTCCTGTTAAAATCTAGTTGAATTCGAAATCCCAAGGTTTTTTGGATTTTGGACGTTGAGGATACCTAATCCATCGAGATCAGTGGTTCCCCGTCGAACCACGGCTCACCAGCAGAACACGGTCGCCATAACGCGGCGGCACTGGTTTTCTCCGGCGAGTGTTGAATTGTGGCCAAGTGGCCATCACCTTTACTATTAAACAAATAAAAAGAAAAAAAAAAGGGAGACATCATGATGTTGTTCCTTACTTTGTGATGATGACAAATGATGATGTTGGAGAAAATTTTTTTCTTTGGTCCACGTGGGAAGTCACGGGGTGACTTATGGTTTTATTTAGCAGCAATTGCTGCTTTTGTTGTTATGAGAAGAATAGAGGGCTCATTTTTTCTGAAGAGAGAAGTTAGAGCTACCGAGAGCAAGGAGAGTTGTAGAGAGCCCAAAAGAAAGAAGAAGTTGCTGCTTCATTTGGTTAGTAATTATCCACCAAAGTAGTTGTTGTTGTAATAGCTTTGAGCTATATGTATAGAGAAGAAATTATTCATTATATTTCTTTCTCTATTTGTATCTGTGGTGTGTGTAGGGGTGGGCGCGGTGCGGTTTGGTGCGGTTTCGAGTGAAACCACAACCGAAATCGAAACTTTTTGCGGTGCGGTGCGGTGCGGTTTTGAAGCCAAAACCGAAATGAAACCAAACCGTTTGGTTCGGTTCGGTGCGGTTTCAAACGGTTTCGGTTTGGTTTTTGAGAAAAAAATGTACAATTTAAAATATACACATATTTATGCATAAAATGGTCTTATTTTCCTTGTATATTAATTAATGAATATGCACCAAAATTGCACCAAAAACAGCAACAACACCAAAAACTGCACCAAACTTGCAGCAAAACAACACCAAGAACTGTACCAAACCTGCAGCAAAAATATGTCAGTAGAAACACAACATATCCTTCTTTTGCTCAACAAGTCAAACAGAACATTTATCCTCCCTCTCTCCCTCTCTTCTCGTTTTTCCGAATTTAAGTTGCAATAGAATTCCATGTACATTTAGCATTGAGTTTTTACCCTAACTAGAAATCAATACCAGACATTTCTATCAAATTACAAGCTTTTGGAGTTGACATGAGCTATCTGCATAATCAAACAGCAACAAAACAGTAATTCATGAAACCGAAATTGTTTTCGATCATGCATTATGTTAATAAACCCCATTTACCATCTCCCACCACACATGATCAAAACATGTTAAAATCCAAAAATTCTCACTACCCAATTGAGCAAAACTCATAGGAAATCACAATGCCATCAAAAACCAACCTTGAATCCTTTATAAACCAGCCCCTTTTTGAACAATTACGCAAAAACCCACCACACAGATTCCATAAACTTCAAGTCCATCGTCTTGTAACGTTCTGGAAATCAATCCACCGCCCCGTCCGAGTGATAACCTTCTCCCACTCGCTGACGTACCGCGTCACAATGCTTCTACAGGCCTCATTGTACTTATCGATTCCCATGTTCAGCACGTCGTCCCGGCGCTTGATACCGTGAGTCTGATCGATCTCGTTCTCCACAGGCAGGCCGTGGCAGTCCCACCCGAATCGGCGGATGACGTGGTGGCCGGTCATGGAGAAGAATTGGGTGATGATGTCTTTGATGGTTCCGGCCAAGATGTGGCCGTAGTGATTCAGTGTGAAATGCACATTTTCCCCTTTAATCTAACAGCATATATGAAATTGAAGACAAAGGATGAGAAATTTTTACCTCTGCGTGTGTCGACTCCAAGATTGGAGGCAAGGCAGAGATGAAAGCAAGCCGCAGAAGCAGAAGCAGTCGCAGAAGCAGAAGCAACCCGCAGAAGCAGAAGCAACCCGCAGAAGCAGAGATGCAAGGAGGCGCAAACCCAGAACCGCAAAGGCCAGATGCGGAGATGCAAGGAGGCGCAAACCCAGAACCGCAAACCAAATGTATAATAAGTATAACCTAAACCTAGTTGAATGAACTAAATAAAAAAAAAGTGCGGTTTCGATTTCGGTTTCGGTTTCGGTGCGGTTTTGAAAACCCAAAACCGAAACCAAACCGTTTTGTGTGCCGCGGTTCGGTTTTGAAACCGAAACCGTTTCAAAACCGTAAAACCAAACCGTTTGGTGCGGTTTGATTCGATTCGTGTTTCGGTTTCGGTTCCAAGTGCCCACCCCTAGGTGTGTGAGAGCTATTGGGTGTATTGGGTTATTTGGGTTGTGAGATTGCCAACACTTTGTAAACTCCCATTTGGTTGATAGTGGATTCTTGGACGAGCTCCTACTGCTCCGAGGACGTACTCTAGTTACACTGACTGTTGAGGAACCTCGTTAAAATCTTGGTGTCTTTAATATTTTGGTCTTGCATTTTCATTTAATAAATTTCCTGTGGGTTAGCTTGAGTTGGTTCCAACGAGTTTGGTGTTATCCTAGCACAACAATTGGTATCAGAGCACTGGTTGCTCTTGGGTACTGTTTAGTTGCCAAAGATGTCAGACGGGCAAGATGAGAATCCTTTTGGAAGCAGCTCCGGGTTTGCAAGAACTACGGTGCAAAATGCAAAGTTCGAAGTGGAAAAATTTGATGGCACAAACAACTTCGGGATGTGGCAATGTGAGGTCAAAGATGTGTTGGCTCAACAAGATCTACTTGCCACTTTGGGAGAGAAGCCGGAAGCTATGTCGAAGCCGGAATGGGAAAAATTAAATTTATGGGCTTGCTCTTCAATTCAGTTGTGCCTTGCAAAAACTCAGAAGTATTTTGTGATGCGGGAGACATTAGCAAGTGTGTTGTGGCAAAAATTGGAAGACAAGTATATAACAAAGAGTGCAGAGAACCGGCTACACTTGAAGAAAAAGCTCTACCGCTTTCAATACAAAGAAGGTACAAAAATGATTAGACACCTTGATGCTTTTAATAAGTTGATTGCCGACTTGTTAAATTTAGATGAGGATATTAAGGATGAAGATAAGGCCTTAATATTGTTGAATTCCTTGCCGGACTCTTATGAGCATTTTGTTACCACTATTATGCATGGTAAAGAAACTGTGAAATTTGAAGATGTGTCAAATGCCTTGATGAATTATGAAATGAGGCATAGAGATAAAAATCATGATAGTACATCTGAAGCTTTATTTGTTAGAGGTAGATCATCGGAGAGAAGATCATCTTCTAGTAGGAAAAAATCACAATCTCGACCTAGAGGAAACTCTAAAGGTAGAAAACCTTTGGAAATGGATGAATGTGCCTTTTGTTATAATAAGGGCCATTGGAAGAAAGATTGTCCTAGGTTGAAGACCAAAGGCAAAGAAAGTTCTGAAGCTAATGTTGCTAAGGTTGAAACAGATTTTTCTGATTTTGCTTTAACCACTTCCTCATCATTTGATTGTGCTACTAAGTGGGGGTTGGATACGGGTTGTACTCATCATATGACTCCTCACAAGGATTGGTTTTCAAGCTTGAAAGAGTTTGATGGTGGAGTTGTGTTCATGGGAGATGACAATCCTTGCACAACAAAAGGGATTGGTACAGTTCGTTTGAAGTTGCATGATGGCATGGTTAAAGAGTTGACAGGTGTTCGGTATGTACCGAATTTGAAGAAAAATCTTATTTCTTTGGGTACTTTGGAATCCAAGGGTTTTAGGTTTCATTCAGATGGACAGACATTGAAAGTTACTTATGGTGCACTTGTTGTGATGAAAGCTCCTCGATGTGGCCATTTGTATTTATTGCAGGGAAGCACTGTGACAGGTGAAGCATCTGTAGTCTCTGAAAATATGGGCACATCTGATTCAGATACTACTAGACTGTGGCATATGAGATTAGGCCATGCCGGTGAGAAAGCTCTACAAGGGCTTGTGAAAAAAGGTCTTTTAAAAGGTGCCACGACTTGTAAGCTTGATTTCTGCGAGCATTGTGTCTTGGGGAAGCAAACTAGAGTGAAGTTTGGTACTGCTGTACATCAGACGAAGGGCATTCTTGATTATGTGCATTCAGATGTTTGGGGTCCCACAAAGACTCCCTCTTTGAGTGGTAGACATTGGTTCGTGACCTTTGTTGATGATTATTCAAGAAGGTCGTGGGTCTACACTATGAAGCACAAGAGTGAGATGTTAATCATTTTCTTGGATTGGAAGAAAATGGTTGAGAACCAGACTGGGAGAAAGATTAAGATTTTAAGATCGGATAATGGTGGTGAATACACATCCGATCCTTTCTTTAAAGTTTGCAAAGAGGAAGGAATTGTGAGACATTTCAGTGTTCGGGGAACTCCACAACAAAATGGAGTTGCAGAAAGATTGAATCGAACCTTGCTTGAGAAGGTTAGATGTATGTTGTCTCAGTCGGGTTTAAGCAAGTCATTTTGGGCAGAAGCAGTTAATTATGCATGTCACATCATCAACCGGTTACCCTCAGCTGCTGTTTAGGGTAAGACACCAATGGAGGTATGGACTGGAAAACCTTCTTCTGATTATGACTATATCCGTATTTTTGGTTCACCTGCTTATTTTCATGTGACTGAAAATAAACTTGATCCTAGAGCCAAAAAGGCTATCTTTCTTGGTTTTAGTAGTGGTGTCAAAGGTTACAGGTTGTGGTGCCCAGAGATGAAAAAACTTGTAATCAGCAGAGATGTGACATTTGATGAAGAAAGTATGTTCAAAGACTCTGAGAAGAATGTGAAAGATGTCCAACAGGTGGAGCTTGAGAAAGTTGCCTCTGGTACTTCAAATCCTATTTCCGCTGATGTCGAAGCCACTACACGTGAAGAAGTTGGAGACCATGAGGATGTTGAAGAAGTTGAACTTGAAGATTCTATTCAAGTTGAAGAGCAAGTTTCACCTCAAGAGTCTATTGCCAAAAACAGAGGAAAAAGACAAATTACCAAGCCAGCTCGGTATAGTGACTATGTTTCTTTTGCTCTTCCTATTATCACTGATGAAATTCCATCTAATTTCGAGGAAGCCATTGAGAGTGAGGAGAAGGAGAAGTGGTGCAATGCCATGGGTGATGAGATGAATTCTCTCTTGAAGAACAAGACTTGGGAGTTAGCTAAATTCCCTAAGGGTAAGAAAGCTATTGGTTGCAAATGGGTGTATGCCAAGAAAGAAGATGCTGATGAGAAAAGCAATGTGAGATTCAAAGCAAGATTAGTTGCTAAAGGGTATGCACAAAAGGAGGGCATTGACTACAATGAAATCTTTTCTCCGGTTGTGAAGCACTCCTCAATTCGCATTATGTTAGCTCTTGTTGCACAGTATGATCTTGAGCTTGTACAACTTGATGTGAAGACGACTTTCCTACATGGTGATTTGAATGAAGAGATTTATATGTGTCAACCGGATGGGTATATAGTGAAAGGGAAGGAGAACTTGTTTTGCAAATTGAAGAAATCACTATATGGCTTGAAGCAATCTCCAAGGCAATGGTATTTGAGGTTTGATAAATTTATGAGAGGCCAAAATTATTCTAGAAGTCAATATGATAATTGTGTGTACTTCAAGAAGTTGCAAGATGGGTCTTTCATTTATTTGTTGATATATGTTGATTGCCTCAAAGAATGTTAAAGAGATTGAGAAATTGAAGAAGCAAATGAAGAATGAGTTTGAGATGAAGGATCTTGGTGAAGCGAAGAAGATCCTTGGCATGGAGATCACTAGATATAGAGAGAAAGGTTTGGTCAGCTTGAATCAAAGACAATACCTTGAGAAGTTGATTCGGACGTTTGGAGTTCATGATTCAAACAAACCGGTTAGTACCCCTTTGGCTCCTTATTTTAAATTGAGTTCTCTACAGTGTCCTAAAACTGATAAAGAGAAGTTGCAAATGAAAAATATACCATATGCAAATTTGGTTGGTAGTTTGATGTATGCAATGGTATGCTTTAGACCGGATATTGCTCATGCAGTTGGCATGGTGAGTCGATATATGCATAATTCAGGTAAAGAACATTCGCAAGCAGCTAAGTGGATATTGAGGTATCTCCATGGTACTCGAGATGTTGGTTTATGCTTTGAGAGAGATGACTCTGGTATTGGTCATTTTGCAATTGGTTATGTTGATTCAGATTATGCAGGTGATCTGGATGGAATGAAGTCTACTACAGGCTATGTGTTTACTATGGCTAAAGGACCAGTTTGTTGGAGGTCCATTTTGCAGTCGTCTGTTGCCTTGTCTACTACAGAGGCTGAATATATGGCAGTTGCTAAAGTTATAAAAGAGGCCATTTGGATACATGGGCTGATTAAAGATTTGGGGGTTGATCAGAAATAGGTGGAGGTACATTGTGATAGTCAGAGTGCCATTTATTTGGCTAAGTATCAGGTTCATCATGCTAAGACCAAGCACATAGATGTGCGTTATCACTTTGTTCGTGAAATCGTTGGTGAAGGGGAAATCATTCTCCAAAAGATTCCAACTAAAGACAACCCCGCTGATATGTTGACTAAGGTTGTTGGTGTAGTCAAGTTTGTTCACTGTTTGAACTTGGCTCACATTATGCCTATATAAAGAAGGCGTTGAGCAGTAGGAGTTTTGGAGCATTTGGCTCGGCATGAATTGTTCTCTTGCTAGTGTTTGGGAGTGATTTTTTGGGTCAATTGTGTTGGTTGGCTTATCATGGCGTTTTCGGAACTTGGCCAAGGTGGAGATTGTTGAATTGTGGCCAAGTGGTCATCACCTTTACTATTAAACAAATAAAAAGAAAAAAAAAGGGAGACATCATGATGTTGTTCCTTACTTTGTGATGATGACAAATGATGATGTTGGAGAAATTTTTTTTCTTTGGTCCACGTGGGAAGTCACGGGGTGACTTATGGTTTTATTTAGCAGCAATTGCTGCTTTTGTTGTTATGAGAAGAATAGAGGGCTCATTTTTTCTAAAGAGAGAAGTTAGAGCTACCGAGAGCAAGGAGAGTTGTAGAGAGCCCAAAAGAAAGAAGAAGTTGTTGCTTCATTTGGTTAGTGATCATCCACCAAAGTAGTTGTTGTTGTAATAGCTTTGAGCTATATGTATAGAGAAGAAATTATTCATTATATTTCTTTCTCTATTTGTATCTGTGGTGTGTGAGAGCTATTGGGTGTATTGGGTTATTTGGGTTGTGAGATTGCCAACACTTTGTAAACTCCCATTTGGTTGATAGTGGATTCTTGGGTGAGCTCCTACTGCTCCGAGGACGTACTCCAGTCGTTAAAATCTTGGTGTCTTTAATATTTTGGTCTTGCATTTTCATTTGATAAATTTCCTGTGGGTTAGCTTGAGTTGGTTCCAACGGGTTTGGTGCTATCCTAGCACAACAGCGAGATTCCCACCCAGCCTCGCTGGGGTATTCCTGGACCCAACCCGCAGAGCCACTGGGCGTACCTGCAGACCTCCAAAAAGAGAAGTATCCCTGTGCTTTGACACTCCAAGCTGTAAGTAAGGTATTCCGGAAATTCCACAAGCTCTGTCAATGGCCGCCCCATTTCACTCTTAAACAAGTACAAACTATTCTTCATGAGCTCAACACGCGACGCAATCAACGGGGGACATTTTACAACCGTCTTAGGCTCTTAGCTACGTCCTCAGAAGCTATTCCTCGTCCAAGAAGGAATTCCACCGGCTTCATTATCAAATGTTGATGAAGGCTGACTATCTGCGGCATCTTCTCAATCACTCGTGCAAACCCTTCAGGATCCATCTTAAGCTTCAAACTAAACAAGTACAGCTGTGAAGACGTTTTAGCTTTCAAAGGCAGCCTAAGAATTTGGGGGTACTGAGCAACAACCGAAGCAAGCGCTTCTCTCCTGATCCCGACACTAACTAAACAATCAACATTTGGTTTAACAGTCTCCTCTAGGCCATAACCAAGTAAATACGTCCGCTTCTCCAACATCCTAGCCAATATCTTTTTCGGCAAGCCTAACGATACCAAATAATCAACAAACGGCTTAATGACAGTCCCAATTCTCATTCCCAAAACGAAGGGATACTGCATGACCATCGGTCCTATATCCCTAGGACTAACACCAATACTAACAAGATATGCAACTGAAGTACTCATCGTCCCTCGGGATACTTCTGCAACACATAACCAATGTCCTGCTTTTCGACACCAAGCCCACGAAGGAACTTAACGACCGGCACAAGCTCAACCATCACACTAGCATTCAATACTTGCGATTAACTCTTAACAAACTCACCAAGTTTCGGCCTCAGAATCCCAATTTTCTCCAAGTAAGCCAACACAGGTATCATATTTTTCCTGACACTACATCCGATCATCAACAGGTACTCGTTAATGTCGTCGATGGACAATCCGAGCTTCTGAAGGAACTCAGCTCTCTCCCTCATGACATCAACAGCATAGGGCAACTCTAAGTTCTCCAAATTCATCAGGAACTATGCCTAAACTGTTCAAATAGTCAGAGATTATGACCCTGGAGACAAACTTCTCTTTCCGGCCTTGGACAACACTGTTGGGATTTAAAAGACTTCTATACTTTGGAGATGTCTATCTCACAAATAAGAATGTAACACAGCGGAAATTGATAGGCAAGAGAAAAAGAATATTCAAGGTAACACTCAAAACTTTTCTTATTCTCACACAAACTAATACAAGAGAAATCACTCAAACACTCTTGGAAGCTATGAATACTTCTTCTACTTATTCTCACTTTAGAGAGCCTTCTTGTCTCTCTTACTTCTTCTTCTTCTTTCTCACTTCTCTTTTCTTCTTCTTATATCTTACATTACAACATACTCACCTATATTTATAGGCAAGCATAACCAACCATACCAAGTGTGAATACCAAGTGTGAAATCATCCTAGCCATTATTCTTGATTTCTTAAAGTAGCCCACCAACATAGACTTTGCTTATGAACATAATGAACACATGCCATATTCATGCTAGAATTGTCTAGCATTTTCAATGCATGCACCCACCATTCTAGAAGCAAGATTACCTTTCAACATCCCCCCTTAATCTTGCTTGTGACGCCGATGTCCGTCATCTCAAATTCTTTGGTCATCACTTTCTTGAACTCTTCAAACATGCTTGGATTACTCTCAGTGAAGATTAGATCATCCACATATAAGCACAGAATCAAAATATCTTCATCTTTGACTTTGACGTAAAGAGCATGTTCATGAGGGCACTTGGTGAAGTTGTTTTCTTGGAAGTACTTGTCGATGCGACTATTCCATGCTCTTGGCGCTTGTTTTAACCCATAGAGGGCTTTCTTCAGCTTCAGAATCTTGTCTTCATGCCCTTTGATTTCATAGCCTGATGGTTGTTGAATGTAGACTTCTTCTTCAAGGACTCCATTTAGGAAGGCGGACTTCACATCCATTTGTTGAATCTTCCATTTGTTTTGAGCTGCCAAAGAAATTAGCAATCGTATCGTTTCCAAACGAGCAACAGGTGCAAATACCTCATCATAGTCGATTCCGGCTCTTTGACTATAGCCTTTCGCCACTAGTCTCGCCTTGTATCTTTCGACCTCTCCGTTGGCATTTTTCTTTGTCTTGTACACCCACTTGACTCCGATGGCTTTGTGTCCTTTTGGAAGAACAGTGAGTTCCCATGTTTCATTTTTCTCGATTGCTTCGATTTCTTCATCCATTGCTTTCCTCCACTTAGTATCTTGTACTGCTTCTTGGAAGTCGACTGGTTCACAATCAGCAAAGAGACAGAAAAGTGTAGGATTATCAAGTCTTTCAGCTACCTCATAGAGATCTCGTATACTTCTTGTGCGTGGTACTTCTCTTTCATTTAGGCTCCCACTTGATGATGTTGATGCTGGTGAATTGCCATGATTGGTTGATATTGGTGAAGCAGGTGGAGTAGTGGATTCTTGTTGAACCTCTCTTGCTTGCTCCATCGTCCCTTGTTCATTCTCTTCTTCAAATTGAGGAAAGAAATGAAGATCTCCTGCATGCGGGCCAAAATCCCATTCTTCTTCTTCGTCGAACGTCACGTCTCGACTGATCACCGTCTTCCCATTGTTTGGATTATACAACTTGTAGCCTTTTGAATTTGAGTCATAGCCGATGAATATGAACTTCTCACTTTTGTCGTCGAGTTTGGCTCTCCTCTCGTCTGGTACATGTACATGGGCTATGCTTCCAAAAACTCTTAGATGAGAGATACCTGGTTTTCTTCCACTCCATGTTTCTTGCGGAGTCTTTCCCCACACACTTCTTGTTGGAGATCGATTGGATAGGTAGACAGCACATGCTACAACTTCTGCCCATAACTCCTTAGGCAATCTCTTGCTTTTGAGCATACTTCGAGCCATGTCGAGGATAGTTCGATTTTTTCTTTCCGCCACACCATTTTGTTGAGGGGATCTTGGAACTGTCAAAGGTCGACGAATTCCATTTGCTTCACAAAATTCTTGAAATTCCTTTGAAGTGAATTCTCCTCCTCGATCAGATCTCATGGCTTTGATCTTGCAACCACTCTCTTTTTCTACGACGGCTTTGAACTTCTTGAATGCTCCAAAGACTTCTGATTTCTGCTTCAGGAAATAAACCCAGGTTTTTCTTGAAAAATCATCAATGAAGAGAAGGAAATAATTATTTTTACCCAAAGAGCTTGGTTTTATAGGACCGCACACATCGGTGTGAATGAGCTCAAGTGGCTTCTGGGCTCTTGTGGTCGACTCCTTTGGAAAGCTTTTCCTGAATTGTTTTCCAAGTAAACATCCTTCACAAACTTGATCAAGGTGGCTGATGCACGGTAATCCTCTCACCATCTCCTTCTTAGATAATAACTCCAATCCTTCAAAGTTAAGATGCCCAAAACGAAGATGCCAAAGCCAAGATATGTCTTTGTAACATATCTTAAGACACTTTGCAACATCGTTTTGAATGTTCATGGGAAACATCCTATTCTTTGACATTTTCGCCTTGGCAATTAATCTTCCTTTGTCATCTCTAAGAAAAAGGATATAATTTTTTGTATGAAAATCATAACCTTTTTCTAAGAGTTGACCCAAACTCAAAATGTTGCTTTTCATATTGGGCACGTAGTAGACATTTGAAATTAATTGGTGACCGCCATTTTCAAGGGGAATAAGGATGTTACCTTTTCCTTTTACGGGTATTTTGGATTCGTCTCCAAAAGAAACGTTGCCACTCACTGATTCATTGAGCTCTACGAACACGCTTCTTTTTCCACACATGTGGTTGCTGGCGCCGGTGTCAAGATACCATGTATAGTCTTGATCTCCATCATTGTTCTTGCATGCTAGTAGCACAACGCCATTCTCTTCTTTATCTTCTTTCACATAATTGACCTTCTCATCAAGTCTGTTGTTTGGAGCTCTACATTCCCAAGCATAATGCCCGAACTTTTGACAATTATAGCATTGAACTTGAGATTTTTCATACCTCAAGTTTGAGCGTCCTCTCCCACGACTTTTTGTTGAGCTTTCTCCTCTTTCGTAGTTGCTATGGTTGTTGAAGTTCCAACTGCGTCCACGTCCATGTCCACGCCCACGTCCGCGACCTCGGCCACGACTTCTTTCGTTTTGGCTTCTCTCGTTGTTGAAGCTTTCTTCTTTCTTCTTTGGCTGAACATGCGTCTTGAGAAGCTGCTCATCATTCCCTTGCCTCTTCTTATGTTTCTCTTCATATGCTTGTAGCGAGCCCATTAAATGCTCTATACTGATTTCTTCCAAGTCTTTTGTCTCTTCAATCGTCACAACAATGTGCTCGAATTTGGGGTCCAACGAGCGTAGTATCTTCTCCATAATTCTAACATCTTCTAATTTTTCACCGTTTCTTTTTAATTGATTGGAAACGGCTAAAACTCTTGAGAAGTAATCGGAGATTGATTCAGACCCTTTCATTTGTAAAGATTCGAACTCACCTCTTAATACTTGAAGACGAACCTTTTTCACTTGTTCGGCTCCTTTGTAAGAGGTTTGAAGCTTCTCCCATGCTTGCTTGGCGGAGGTTGCACTTGAGACCTTCTCAAAACCATTGTCATTTAATGCTTGGTAGATGAGGTAGAGAGCCTTCTTGTCTCTCTTTCTTGAATCTTTCAAACCCTCCTTCTGGGGTTGGGACAGAGTAGCTTCATCTTCTGGCTCAGTGTAGCCTTTCTCCACGACTTCCCATACATCATGTGCTCCCAAAAGGGCCTTCATTTTGATACTCCAATTATCGAAGTTGTTGTTGTTGAGCACTGGAACTTGGAAAGCTGCCATAGCGTTGTTAGCCATGGCTCTGATACCACTTTGTTGGGATTTAAAAGACTTCTCTACTTTGGAGATGTCTATCTCACAAATAAGAATGTAACACAGCGGAAATTGATAGGCAAGAGAAAAAGAATATTCAAGGTAACACTCAAAACTTTTCTTATTCTCACACAAACTAATACAAGAGAAATCACTCAAACACTCTTGGAAGCTATGAATGCTTCTTCTACTTATTCTCACTTTAGAGAGCCTTCTTGTCTCTCTTACTTCTTCTTCTTCTTTCTCACTTCTCTTTTCTTCTTCTTATATCTTACATTACAACATACTCACCTATACTTATAGGCAAGCATAACCAACCATACCAAGTGTGAATACCAAGTGTGAAATCATCCTAGCCATTATTCTTGATTTCTTAAAGTAGCCCACCAACATAGACTTTGCTTATGAACATAATGAACACATGCCATATTCATGCTAGAATTGTCTAGCATTTTCAATGCATGCACCCACCATTCTAGAAGCAAGATTACCTTTCAACAAACACCCCAAGTGATCGAGTGCATTTCGTATTCAGGAAACTTGGAGGACTGGGTTGAAAAAGAAGAATTCTGCAAAACCCTTGACGGGTTTTGGGCATGAGGCGGTTGGGGACATGGGTTTTGGTGGGATTGGATTGGGGGTGAGTTTGGAGTGAGAATTTGTGGATTTGGGGGGAAGATTTTGGGGATTTTGGGGATGGAATTTCTTGCTCTGAGCAGTGAGCTAACCATTTCGAGGGACAGAAATTAAACTTTTTCTGGTTGCTCCAATGAGAAGAAATTTGAAGAGAAAATGTAAGTTTTTTAAATCTCAGCTCATGATCTCACACCCCACATACACATTCACGCCAAAGATAGGGTCTTTGCTACAAAAAAACACTTCGGTGGTCCACCGTCAATCAAAGTACCACTCACGTCGAAGAAACATGAGGTCGTATTGGGTAATTGGAGGTGGCTACAACAGTCGCTGGAGATGATGGTTCGAAAGATGGAATGTGTCACAACATGATAACTTACGCCAACATGATACAAGGTACATACAACGCAACTTCAAATGCTCAAAAAGTGAAGGAAGGTTTCCAACTAGCACTTGACTTATCTTCTCCAATAGTTAAGTACCGCGCTCTTATTAACAAGAATCTACTGCCATTAAACTTGTCAACTTGCAGAGCGTCCGTGATACAGACCATAAATTAAACAAAAACTACGCAAAAAAGCTCCATAATTCTTCTATCGATCCTCCGCAACCAAGATAGCACGCTCACAAGAGTTTCTAATCCATACCATACTAATGACAGTTGTTTCACAAAATATTCCACTTTCTCTCCAATGCTATACATATACTTCTCAGGCACACCCCAGCGCTCAGCGGATATCCAGAAACTGCAACATCACATACACATTTATTAACAGATCATATCAGAAACCAAATCAAAATTATTTCTTAGTGCATGAGGAGGAACCACCAGACTCCAAGACTGTTTACAGTCTTGCAGAACAATAATATTAATAAAAAAAAAAAACTTCAAAGGATGGAATCTTGTACCGCAACTTCTCACTCAAGGCAAAGAATATTACCAAGGGAGAGCCATCGGGTCCATAACCACCCATGTGGCTAATCCATTCAAGTTATAACACGAGATTGAATTATGTATTTGGCTTTGTTTTAGGTCGTTCCCAAAAATCTCAGTCAAAATTTTTGGCATTGGTTTATAATTTTTTTATGTTAATGCCTATTAAGACCTTTTTTAATCTAGCGTAAGTTTGCCTTCAGATCTTCTGTACCCAAATAGCCCATACCCCTTGTAACACCTCGAGTTTTTTTACACATGTACATTTTCAGGCTTATTGATTAGCTTTGCTGCTTGGAAATCTGATGGGCAGTAGTGATAATCTGTTGTCCAGCGAGTAGAATAGGGCCAAATCACAGTAGAAGTGAATTCCAAACGATGAACAAGAGAACAATACAGATAAAACAGCAATAAAACCGAAGCTGGAATGAGACAACTGAGTTCTAGAGCAAGAAATCCAAAGGGAAACTCTGAAATCAGAAATTATATAACTGATAAAAGCAAACTGAATAGAAGAGCCTAATAATAGTCTATTCATACCAGAGTACAGCATCCTATAAACCCTAATCCTTGTTTATCAAGATATCCCAATCCGACCAGACTTACCGAATTACTCCCTGAGCATTCCCATTGGACTCCCTAAATGAGCTAAAAATTTAGAAAAACTTGCAAAAGATCAACTCCAATGATGCTTCCTATCTATCTAACTCCTAAAATTGGTTTTAACTATTATTTCAACGAAATACTTTTTAGTTAGTGGCTAAAAATAATTATGACTACCTAAACTAGAGAGCATGGTAGGTGTGGAAATATGTGGAAGTAATATCGAGAACTTCTCAAATAACTTTTTCTGTTTTAGCTAAAGTTTAACTTGATAATACAGAGCATGATTTGATGCCCTAGACTACTTAATAAATGTCAATCCTATTAGGACTACATGACACATAAAACAACAAAAATCCTTAACCAGCCAGAGGACCCAATTAGCTTTGGAACCATCATGTTCGCGAGACTAGTATTCCTTAACTTTAGCATCCATGAATCAGTCTTCGATATTCATTTTAGTAGTATCATCACTTTCATGAAAACATGCCGGGTAGCTTAGAACAATAACATTTTTTTGGGAATAGTAAAAGTAAAGAGAAAAAAAAAAGTTACCTGATATGAAATCATCCGCATACTCGCTATCAATTTTCCCGTGAGCCATGGCACCAACCTGAACATCAAGTTAGTTAATGAACTAACGAACAAAACCGCCAGATAGTACATGTGTAATGCGAACAGATGATAGGAAAGTATAATGCTTATACCACAAATACAAGGTTGGCATTATTGCTGACAGCATTTACATACTCCCGTAACTGAACTTCCTTTTGCGAACTGACGGAAAGGCCTGAAGTGACAGCGCGTTTGGTGTTATGGAAAGCATTTTAATGGAAATAGAACCGTGCACATTATCGGAGGCTTACCTATTTTGACGGAGTTAGAAGGTAAATGCTGAGATAAAGGGTTCTGAACCACACGCAAGAGTGTATCACGTCGACCCTTGGCTTTAATGCGGAGCTTTTGCAATAATTGTGCTGCAAACCATAGATTAGGACAGGTTTTGGGAAGTTAAAAGATGAATTTTGAAAAGAAAACAACGACCTGGATGAAAAATGGCTAGGAATAAATAATGTTTGAGTCTGTTATCAAAGAAGGACTAACACATCATAGCACAAAACTTGTCCAATGATTCTGGTATACGAGCATGTGGTTCGACTTTGATGAGAACCCCTTGGTCAGTTTTAACATACACCGGCTGCAGTCTGCCGGCCATGCAAAGTCGGGTATCCATAATTTGAAGGAGGGCCTGAACGTACAAAAGAATTTGCAAAAATAAAAAGAACTTCTGAGACAAAAGTAAAGTGATTTTGCCAATGGAGAGCAATGACATGCAATTTCTGATGCTATTTGAGGGAAATGCAATGAGTCCAATCAATCATTCTCAATCTTAAAAAGAGTCCCTAGGCACCTCACCTCGTGAACAATGTCAGGTCTGTATTTATAAGGATCCATATTCTTTTTCCGAAGGAAGTCCCCGTGTATTTCTGGATTTAAAATCTGGTAATTCTGAAAAAAGGAAATATAAATACAAGGTAAAAGAACAGTAACGAACAAAGTAGCACAGAAGCAGAAAAATAAAGGATGCAGGTAGAATTATAAATGAAAAATGGGGTTACCTTGCCGACATAAGCAGGCACCAAGGAGGCCTTTTCGAGAACAAAAGTAACTCCAGGGTTCATATTCTGGCTGGAAGGAGCTAGAGGAATGCCGGGAAGTTGGAGCATAGAATCTTCATTACTATCCTGTTCAATAATTCCTTTGACTTCCAAGAAGTCCTTGGAAGACTTAAGCCTTGAGCATCGCTCCAAGGCCTTTCTCTTCATTCCCCTCTTTTCGATCCTCCTGGAATACCGTTGAAGAATTCATGCTAATGTAATTACCAAAAGAATGGAAGGCAATCCATTTCCTTTCAACAATGTGTGCATTACCAAGAGATTAAAACAAAATATGGCACACAAGGTAATAATAAATAATTGCTAGTGAAGCTGCAAATAATGACTAATCCGAATCCCAAAAGTTAAACCAAATGTGAGAGTAAAAAGCTTAGTAGTTAGTACCTTCCATTAGAGGACTTGTTCGAATTCGAAGCTTTGTGGGTCTTCATGGCATGCAAAACTTGTTTCAGTCTTCAGTTTGGGTCACAAATTGGGGCTTCTGAGAGTTTGTATACCGGAACAAATTGGGGGCTTGGAAAGTAGAGGCCTTTTGCTTTTGAACCAAGGTGAAGGTTTCGTCCGTTGAGAGAGTCCGAGACTCGAGAGAAGAATCGAGTATAAAATTGTATGAGGAGTGAGGACTGTGGTTAAATAAAATAAAATAAAATCGAGACGAGAGGAGGAGGGCAGCTGGGGCTAGGGTTTCCGAATTCTCTTCCTAATTTTGTTCGAATGAGGATCCTCAGAAAATTTTTAATCATATCCGTTCATTGTATATCGTGCAATCTGAATCATTGTAAATTATTTTATTTAAAATTAAATATAAACAGTACTTAACAAAAACTGATCACACGATGAACGAATGTAATTGAAAAATCTCCGAAATCCTCACAAAGAAGATCAGGAGAGAATCCTCATTTATTTTTTTCTTCTTCTTCTTTCTATATTTTATTTATCTTTTATTTGCTTTCTCTTTTCAGTTTTTTCCTACGTGCCTCCC
Organism: Malus domestica; assembly: GCF_042453785.1. Taxonomy (NCBI): domain Eukaryota; kingdom Viridiplantae; phylum Streptophyta; class Magnoliopsida; order Rosales; family Rosaceae; genus Malus; species Malus domestica. The sequence goes on along the minus strand of NC_091662.1, from coordinate 35,077,912 downwards.
GACCAAAAATAATTATAAATAGAATAGTTAAAGGATGTTACTGTTCACACAACTATTTTTACAATGATCATGTTCTTTTGAATTTTTAACTTTTTGATCGAACGAATTAAAAAACAAATAGAGTTTGTATGGGAGGATAAAAAAATGATGTGTATTACAACGTCCTTAAATAAATTTATTGTATGAGTATGTTTATAAAGAGTGAGACAGAAGGGGTTGATTACTTGATATGTGTATTCTCCTTCGTAGGATTTGAGAATCCTACAAGGAAGGAATTTTAACGAAACACTCTTGGTACTGTTCACTTTTAATGAAAATGATATTTTCTCTAAAAAGTCACTCCTGGTACTATTTACTTACAACACATTTTTGTCATTTTAATTAAAACTTAAAGTTTTCAAATTTTTTTCATTAGTTTTCCTTTATGATAAGTACATGGATTGGTCTAAGAGATCTTATTTAATCATACTTTTAGTGTAACAAGCGTCACAATCATATTTACATTGTTAATGAATAATGTAATATTGTGATATTTCAGTGTCCTGATATTGGAGCTATCCGCGCCCCACAAGTATTTGTGTGTCTCAGGCGGGGGGTTTATTTTTTCTTTATATTTTTCTCTTGGTTTTTATACACTTACGATTGGTTTGGGATTGTGGTGCTTTAAAAAAACAGCTTATTAAAAAATTTGAAACATTAAATGTGTTTGATAAAAAAAATTGATGTCAATAAAAGTAGGAAAAACATAGAAAAGCAGAAGCAGATCTACCGTGCTTCTAAAAAAATGCTTTTTTATATATATAAATAAAATATATTGATGAGAAAAAGAGAATTAAAGCAACAAAGAGTAGTTGAAAATACAAACACGCAACAAAGAGCTGCAGCTAAAAGAAAAACAGACAGCAAAGCTAACAATGCTGCATCAAAGCAGCAAAAATAAGCACTAACGATTCATAGTTATATTCCATTCCTGTAAAGTAGAGTCAATAGCAACGAAATGGGCGATTTTCAAATAACTCAATCGAACTCTAATGGTGGACTTAATTGAGTTGAGAACCACCGCAACGGGTTGACATGAGTTCTTGAATCTACAGCTGTTCTGCTCCCTCCAAACATAATACACAATAGCAACAAGACTTCACTTCAAAACTATTGATGATAGAGATTTTCCCTTGAAACGGCTGGTAGCCCACATGACAAAAAGAGGCCAACGGAGCCTTAGCCAAAGGACACTGCACTTTAATAGCACTGAAGACCAAATACCATCAATAAAGGGACACTCAAAGATGAGGTGGCAATGGGACTCCGTAGCAATAGAGCAGAGTACGCAAGTAACAAGAACTGACAGAGCAAAAGTCAAAATTCTATCCATAGTAGAAAGCTTGCATTTAATAGCCAACCAAAGAATGAAGCTCATCTTGGGAATATTTTGATTATACCAAACAAGCTTAGACCAATCTAGCGTAGGCTTGGATTGCCGAAATTTATCCCAAGCAGAAGTAGCAAGGTAGATGCCAGACGATGAAGGAGTCCATCGAATCATATCACCCAAGCTAGGATTTGGCACAATATTAGACATATAAATTTGAATTTCCAGCAACTCATGAGAAGAATTATTAGGCCAGCACCAATTAGAACCATTCCAACTATTGCAAATCAAAGCAGTTTTTAAAGTATAGTAACAAATGCTCATTTAATGAAATTTTCAAATAGCAAGTATACCCCACATGCTTTACAAAATTACAATCTTTGTCCTTACATTATTGTCTTTAACAATTATTATATCACATTAAATACTATATCATTTTTAGTCATTTAACATATTCAAAGCAACTTCTATAAAAGTTTACCAAATACTTAGACACTGCTTTTTTTTTATAAAAACACTTTTACAAAAAAAAGGTTTACCAAAAACTTAACAATTTTATTTTATAGATATTTATTCTTACATCACAGCAGAATCAGTTTTATTAAAAAGCACAACAATACCAAACTAGCCCTTATCACCGAGCATGTTGCCACGCCAAAGTTTTTATTCTATCATGAGCTACAAGAGCATTGGACCCTTGAAGTCAAACAAATTTGTTCCTAAGAAAACTTAGACGACCTTTTCGCCTCCTTTAGTCTTTTGATTATACTAAGGGTCGCGAGAGAGTAGAGTGTATCGCTATGCCATAGTCCCAAACTGAGAAGTGTTGCACCCTTTTGAAATGGGTGAAGGGGGACATGGAGAGTAGTTTCCGCGGCAGCTGCATTCAAGATAGGGGTAGAAGTTGAAACAGGATCAGAAGCAGCTACGGGAATATTCGCAGTCAAAACTCTCCTCGCTAGTGGGACCAGCTGGGCTGGAAAGCCTTGTTTCCTTCAACTAAAAAAAGTGATTCGGTCAGTAGGAAAGTCATCTCACTGAACATTGGATTATATACAAAACCTTGTGAAAGCTCTTGGTGTTAAGACTATCACCGGTAAGTTGCGTCAGATTAACACCAGGGCCAGGTCAGCCATAGCATCTTTGATCATGCCCGAATTATCTATTTCTAAGTAAAGAAATCCAGCAGAAAAGCCGCTCTGATCACTTTAGATTTCCTAATTATTGATGAGGCTACTGCAGGCAAAGAGGTTTTATTGAAGGCTGCTGCTCTTGCGTTGGCTGCTAAGTCACTGTTTTCTTCTATGGACAAGCTTAAGAGTAAGCACTTCATGTTGGAAGGCATTCTTGTTGCCCATGACCGAGGAGGAACTTAAACTATCATCTTTTATAGACAAATTACAATGGTTAGTTGGCTAGTATATTGTGCTCGGTTCTACTTCTCAGTGTCGAACTATTTTTTTGACTTCATCAAGTCGAATAATCATACTTGTTTTTTTTTTTTTTGAAGTAATAACTTAGCAGTGCATTAAAGTGATTTGTTGCGTGAGCTTGTAACTTAGCAGTGCATTAAAGTGATTTGTTGCCTGCATGAAGCCTAACCATGTGAGATGATGGTGGTCTTAGTCTGTTCACCTTGGGTGAAATCGCACAAAGTGCGCCCTTAAGCCCTCGGGTTAGTAGGGTTTCCCCATCCACCATAGTTGGGTAGCTAATATAAAATTGATGTTCAGATTGGGATTGGGTCTAACCCCAGCCCTGCAGACCAAGATATGCCTAACCTCAGCGTGCTGCCTGGTGTGGCATCTCACTCCACATTCACTTTAGACTTAGAGTACTTGGATCTAACGGAGGACATGACACAAAACCGAGCGCAATGGCGTTCTAGGATTCATATAGCCGACCCCACTTAGTGAGAAAAGGCTTTGTTGTTGTTGTTGTTGTTGTTATTGTTTTGAAGTAATAACTTAATAATCATCCTTTGATCTTTGAAATTTTCCTTTTCAAAAACAAATTCAAATGCAAAAGAAAAAAAAAACTGTTTCAGAAACATAGTCCAAAAAACCACCTCTACACAAGTGCAGAGATTCTCTCGCAACCAATTCATAGACACAATGACATCACCCGGCAAATCAGTGCTTGCCACATGTTGAAAAATCCCTCCAATAAGGGCTTGCCACATGGTCAAATGGTTGCACCAGGACATTAAAGGGGATTTTAACCACCCCATTCTGACTAAAATGGGTGTTTGGAGCTAATAGCAAACTTATTGTAAAGGTTTCATACAAGAGAACATTCAATTTTCAAATCCAATACTTAAATAACTAAGTTATCGTCTACTCAAGCGATATTCAATTAAAAGATGAAAACAAATGTTTCACAAGTAATTCAGTTTTGTCCAATAACTTTCATCTTTTAAATCACGATAAATTATAGGAATACTCATGTTATGAATATCTTCAACGCTTGTACAAAACTTCGTACTTAATAACCTAGATATAAATGATTCAGAAGATCTTCCATTTATGCTCCAACGACTCGCAAATCAACCCTATGCAGCCTTTTGCACTCAACGGATAATTTGAAACTGCAGAGCCAAACAAATGCAACATTAAAATATTAATAGCTTCCAGCATAACATAGAGGAGTCAAGTGAAAACGAAACTGGAAGAAAAAAAAAAAACCAGCCGACCAAAACAGACAACACTAAAAATTTATACAAACACACAGACGCAAAAGGCAAGCTGTTTTGCCTATGCCAATTCAACAAGGATGTTAAGGAATAAATGCCTTTTTGACAAACATACAAACAACCCAGTGAACGAGCTACTTTTGTTCGTCATACACAATATACATACTGACACAATAAGCTAGACAACCTTAAAAAGTGTGAGAACCGGGGCAGGCTCCTCGTATATCTAAGGGGAACAGGATAAATAAACAAAAGCAATCACAACCCTTCTAGTACAAACGGTCTCAATCATAATGATAATAATAATGAAAATGACTGATACTAGTAGAAAATGAGCACTTCAAACCAATAATAACCGAAATTCAAAGCCTGCATCCGCTTATCGTAAAGAGATCAATTTTTTGTAAGTTGTTAAATATAGGAAGGATCAAGTTAAGCCATTGGAGTTATTTACCATTTCAGTTCTTATTTGTACTACTACAGGAGCTTTTCACATGCACATTGTTTCTCATCAATGAATTCAAGTACAGAGATACAAAAAATCATCATCGCAGTAAATCCTAAACCCTAAAAAATTAAGCCTATCCGATATCTACTTCCGTCAACCATCCGCTCCCCAGTTTTGATAAGATTCGAGTTTCCTATATTGCACAAAATCCTTTGATCGCTGTTCTGTTTACTCAAGAATTCAAACTCAACCACCAAAAATTACCTTTTCAAGCTCAAAAGTTCAGATACACCATCTTAGTTTCTTAACATCTGTTCACATTTCTCATCGACATTTATAAAAGCCACAATATCACATAGCTCAAGTATAAATTACCCGATATAAAATCATCTGTATACTCATTGATCTTCCCATGGGCCAGTTCACCCACCTGAACAAGTATAAAAAGCCGTTATGCGGATTAAGGGATTTCAAATTTCACATACAAAAAAGAGCACGAAGTAGAGACTTATGAACTGAAATTTAGAATCTCAAACATACCACAAAAACAAGATTCAATTCATCGCTGGCAGAATTAACATAGTCATCAATATCAACCACTTTTTCTGAACTATAAGAGAGTCCTGTAAACCCAGTACAGCAGGCATTAGTCATAGTCAGTAAGGTCAGAATACTAAATAGAGGTAGGGAATGCTCACCTACTACACGAGAGTTGACCGGTAAATATCGAGTTACAGGTTCCGCAATGACACGCATAAGAATTTCATTTGTATCTTTGGTCCGTATGCATTTTTTATCTAGTAACTCCACTTTAAAAATTGCAAAAGTCAAAACACAAAGCAATCTGTAAGATTCCATGGATATATTTTGAAGAGGCTGAATGATGCAGAGTGAATATAAGACAACTAGGAATAGAAGCTAACTTACGCATGACTCCACAAAAGCGCCTACACGTTCTTGGTATACGAACGTGGGGTTTAATCTCAAATAACACTCCATTATCTGTTTTCACATACACAGCTCCTACCATACCAGCTTTATTAAGTTTGCTATCAAAAATCGCACGAAGAGCCTGGATGGGTAAAACACTTAATAAATGTATAAATTAAAAACAGCAAAAGAAACACAACATAGACTACATATTAGTGAGACATGATCCAATGCTAAAATCTGAGTGCAGTAACCCTTATGCTAACCTCAGTTCCTATGAATGAACTTATGGGTCTGTAACAATGGTATGATACAGTGTAAATTGTTTAATTCGACTTTACTGACAATGAGGGTTTGGAAATAACTTTTCTATCTCATATAAACAAACGGATGGATTTATCCTCATCTTTCTAGGACCCTTCTTTTATGCATCCAAAAATTCTCGGTGCGAGTTGTTGTCGGAATTTGTATCAATAACTCAGTAAGTTTTGTCACTGATAATGTGATACATTATCATCCATGATATCAACACCTTATCAAAAACCTTTAGTTTGTTCACTTATAAGTATTTTCATTAACCTAAGATTACAACTCCACTATATAGAAACCTAACCAAACTCATATAAGAAGAATGTAATCAATGTAACTTGTAAGTTGTAGCTCAAGAGCAAACCTGGTAGACAACTCCAGGCCGATAATTATTCTCATCTTTCTTTTGTTTCAGGGCATCAGCGTCTTCCTCTGAATCCAGAATCTTCCACCTCTGAGAAGAAAAAAAGTTAAAAATTGAGGAAATAAAATTCTAGACAAGTAAATAAACAAAATAATTAAAAAAGCCTCAAAAAAAATTTTACTCGAATATCAAATTTTTGCATGAAGAGTTTCCCGTACCTTTCGAACGATGCCCATTCTCAGAGAAGCATTTTCTACAACAAAGGTTGCCCGACGGACCTCAACATTCGGCGGCGGGGAATGTGTAATGGCATCATGCGTGACGTCATTATCTGTTAACTTTTCAGTTGTTGTCGATTTTTCTTCCAACTTCCGCTTCACTGTCTTATTAGATAAATCTTGCGCCTCCGACTCCGACTCCGACTGCCTCCTCTTCCGCCTCGCCATGTTGTACAAGTAGTGTTCCTCCAGTAACTAGGGTTCGTGGTAAGCGAGAGAAGGAGAGAGTTTTCTATCCCGAATAGCCCTGTACTATTCCAAACTCATTATTTTAGCCTTTATTATTTCAATCCTATCAATACTCTTTTTTTTTTTTTTTGAAAGCTATCCTATCAATACTAGGCTTGTAAGTACAGCCTAGGCCCGATGGGTCGGTCTGAGTTTGGTTTGCCCAATGACCCGGCCTTTAGAGCAAGTCTAGCATGCTCTTTAGCCTGATGGACCGGCGATTCCAATCACCCAATTGCCCCAGCAATTGGCTCCAGCCTATGCGGGCAATGGGGCTCGGGTGAGGCCCGATAGACATGCCAGGCAGGAATCCATCGTCCGAAAGCCTGAGGCCCAAGTGATGAATGGCTGACGTCAGGGTGACATCAGCCATAATATAAAATTAATAAAAATATAAAATATTAATAAAAATGTAAAAAAATTGATTTAATTTTTCTATAAATATGTTATCATTATCTTCCGACTTACACCATAATTTTATATTTTCTCAAATAATTTGGGTTGTAATTTCTTATTTAATGACACGTGGTACAACGAGACCGATTAAAAATCATATCTGAAATTACAAATAAAATTATTTTTTATTATTTTATTACCTATTGTCATGGCTTTTCAGTTTAGAGATGGAGATGCAAAAGATAGTTATTGTTCATTGGAGGCTATTCAATAGTGAGTTGCCCTAGGAGGCCTTTGCAACGCTGGAGTTGCTCTTAATAGGGCTAGCCCAATCTAGTTCTATGATTATTTTTTCAAATACAAGTGATATCCTTACTCTAGACTAGAAGGAGAGGAGGAGAGTTCAAACCTAAGACGCAGTGGGTTAAAAAGAAAACCCCAACCGGGTGATCCACTACTTACATAAAATCAAAACTTATTAATGTAGTATTGACTTATTTATCTATAGTTATACAATTTGATTGATTCATTAAACTTATTAAATCATTTGGTTCAAATGACAACTAGTAATATGTGAGTAAGAGATCATGGGTTCAAATATAAACATCAATAAGATAAGCACCACTGACGACGAAGAAACATGAGTTTTAGGTGGTTAGTCGCAAGAGATGATGGTGTGTTATTAGGAACAACGCACCAGGCCCAAAGGTGAGGGTCAATGAGAACAATGGTATGTTACTGGAGATGATGGTGTTTTATTGGAGAAGACACAGTCCCAAAGGTGAGGATGAATGTGAATGCTAAGGTGAGGGCAAACAAATATGAAAGATCAAATGCATCGCAACACAATAACTTATGCCAGGGATGTTGGCCGGAAATGTGACTTGCAAAGAATTACCCATTTGTGTTTGTGCCCAATTGGGTATGTTTGCCTCAACGAATTACTCGTTTGGTTGTAAATTGGTGCTTGGAATAATTGACGATGTAGACAAGTAGGCTAATTAAAATGCGACTCCAAATGCTCAAAAATGAATGAAGGTTTCCAACTAGCACTTGACTTATCTTTTCCAATAGCTCCAATCTTCACTAGCCAAGGTCGGCCCAATATCTTGTTATGGGGAGATGAGTCGCTGACGATCATGAAGGTCTGTGATGAGATAATTGGAGGGCTGGTTACGTCGAGTGTGATTGTGCTAATGGCAATTGAGGTAAGTTCATTGAATCTAGTCAAGATCTCTGTTTTGCGTCTCATCGTACTTTCCAGGTCCATCTTTTGGATGACTGATAGTTGTAAGATATTGAATGAGCTGTCGTCGTCCACCATCATCTTGTCAACGATGAGAAATCACTAAGGCATCGTCGTGGGGAAAGTCTACTCCTTCAGCATCCTACTCATTGAAGTCGACGATTGGTCCAGGTACAACATCTATAGCTTGAACCTGAAAGATCGATCTTGCCTGTTGGATCTTCTTCTTTTTTGAATTGTTGGTGGCCCTGATATTGTTAATTCAGATCGTCTTGGCTGGGAGTTCGACATCGGCCAGACAGCTGGTCTATCGACATATTGGTTGCATTTGCCTTCTTTTACGAACTTCTTAAGATACCTTATCCATGTAATGCAGTTATTGGTTGCGTGCCCCTGAATCTCTGTGAAATGCACAGTATTTTGTCTGTCCATCTTGGAGGTATCTCCCTTCATGGGCTATGGCATCTTGAACTATGGTTTGTCCTTGAAGTTGCGAAGGATCTGGTTAATCGAGACTAAAAACTTGGTGTACACCTTGGGTGCATAGCCTTCTTTCACTAAGGATCGATCTTTGTGTCTGCTTCCTGGCTTGTTCTTATCATTAAGTAGTTTATCACCCACCTTCTTCTGAGCTAGCTCCTTGTCTTTATGCTCAAGCGGCTTCTAGGAACCCTTAGCCTCATCCTAGAGGGAGTGCATTTCTACCAAAGCGTAAGAATCTGCATGGGTCAAGTTCTCGCCCATGATCAGCTCTTCGAAAAATAGGTGATCTGCTGGGAGTTCCTTCCGGAAAGCTGAGCTTGTAATGTTGTTATCGCATTCGACGATCTTCGCCTTCTCCACCTTGAACCTCTTGATGTATGCGCACAGTGACTCCTCTGGATCATTCTTCATGTTAAAGAGGTAATCAGACTTCTTCTTGATCGAGCAATAGGACAAATATTCCTTAGTGAAAACCAAGGAAAGTTCACTAAAGTTCCGGATTGAATATGGCTGCATGAAGTGGAACCAATCTTGCACCTCGCCTTGGAGTATCGTGGCAAAGATCTTGTACATGAGAGCATCCTTGTTGCCATGGAGGGTCATGGCACTTCAGTAGTGCATCAGGTGCATGTTCGGATCTTCATCTCCTTTGAACAAGGTGAAATGTGGCGGGCTAAACTTCCGCAATGGCTTTGTCTGCGTGCTAGGCTGGGGCTTGCTCCTTGCGAGCTTAGGCTCGGCTTGCCATGGACTGGGCTTGGCTGGCAGCGAGCTAGGTGTAACAACCCATCCCCACAATATTATGGCTTTTATAATTTTAAAATGTAAAATTATGAAAATGCCCTTCGAGGCAAATACATTGACTTTTGTTGATCATCTTGTTGTGTCATGTAAAATTCATTCCCTTGACGTAGCCTCATAGTACTCATCATTACGAATGCAGGGAGGCAAGCGGAAGTGAATTTGGAGCTAAATCGAAGATTTTACAAGACTCAAAGCAATAAGGGTATTTTTGGTAATTTTGTCATGAAAGATATTTTCACCTTGAACCAACCCCGAGTTGACACGTGGCAATTTCTTCCCTCATTTTTGGGAGTTTCTCCTGTGATCCCTCTCTTTCTGTAGAACTTTCATTCTCTATTTTTTTTCCCCTTCTTGTTTCTCCCTAGGGAACATTTTCCCTCATCTCTCTTCTCTGCACCCTCTAGACTGTTGACCTTGACCCGACCGTTGACTTCCGGTCAGCGTTGACCATTGACTTTGATTGTTGATTGTCAACATTGACTTTTTCTGGTTTCGATAGGGACCTTTCCTAGGCTAATTTCGACGCCCTGATCTGTTTTCCCCAAATTCGACTATTTTGATAGAGTTTTACTAATGACCTCTATTTGTGCTTAGGTACGTCGATAAGAAGTGGCACAATCCTTGCTAGTTCGAGCAGCTCTCGGGCAATAAAATACGTGAGTGGACCCCTTCTAAACTTTTATATTTTTATAAGATATTAGCCTAGCATGCATTGCATGTTTTATGAATGGAGCATGATTTATATTATGTTATACGGATTTTCATACTTAAGATTTATTTAAATTGCTTTTACGGAATAATTACGATTTATTGGATTTTTATATTACTAAAGGTTATGAATCATTGGATTTTCGTTTATGAAATTCTATGGATTCACGTATTTGTTTATTATGGATTTATGAATATGATTTTCCATGGATTTATGAGACGAGGTTTGAGCTTTTGAGCTCCGATGTTTGATACGAGTTTTGAGATATGTTTTTGGCACTTATCTAGTGGGTTATCATACGACACATCCACACAACACGGGTATAGATGTCTATGGCCGAATGACACAATTGATGAGGAGGAGTGAGATATGATATATGATATACCCTCAGTTTCATTGCTGAAAGTAGTGTCGGACAGCTTCACTAGCCCGGCTAGTGTCGGTGTGGATGGATGCTATTTTATACAGCTTCACCTTCGAGTAATGAGGCCTACCATGTTTCTTCATTGGCGTAACCCAGTGTTGTACAGTTTCACCTTCAGGTGATGGACAGGTACTGCCTTCAGGCAACTATGATACCCCTAAAGAGTACAGTATTGAGGAGATTTACGGATTTTCCTTCGGGCAACGTTTTCAGCATTATTGAGCATGGTTTTACACGTACATGTTTCACAAATATTTTTCATGGCATGCTAGGGTTTTTCATAAAACTTATATGTAGTATTATATATGTGTTTTCAAAATAAGGGGTTAGTATGTTCTAAAATAAACTGGTTTTTGTATTATTAGTATTATTATAAATTATGGTCCACTCACCTTTTCTGTTTTTGCGCACCCCTCAAGAGTTAGGATCGAGGCATATGATCCCGGCATTAGGGCACTTCAGCGTAGTAATCCTCGAGTCTTCTCAGTATAGGTATCATTTCCTGGTTCATATATTTTTATAGTCATTCTTTCATATTATTTTTAGTTGGTTGTATGCTTTGAACACGTTCCTACTTTGGTATAATCGTTCTAATTGCATATATTTTATTAGTATCCGTGTTTAAAATGGCTTCGTCACCCTCAAGTGTTGGCCAGCATGTGCCTACCCTGTTATGTGGGGATATCGGGGTTAGGGCGTGTCAGTGGGGTTGGGCTACCTCCTGGTAGGTTGCTCCTGCTAACTAAGCCAGCTTTGTTGGGCTACCGTGAGACTGGGCTTGCTGTTGTAATGGGCTAAGCCTCCTGCATTCGGCTTGCTGTGGTAGCTGCCAAGCTCTGGGCCTCCTGCCCAGGGTTTTGAGGATTGGGCTGTTGCAAAGGCAATGATGCATGCATCAGGGTCGTGGCCTGGTGGCCTTGCAGTGGCTGCTGGGTCACGGTGACGGTGCTGGCGTTGCTCTTCCTGCTGTTGCATTGAGCCTTCAGGATCGCCGTCTCGGGGCTATCTCATCGTCTCTACTCTCTGGTCCAAATCCTTATACGTATAGGGTTCCGTTCGTCGCGGTTTCAGAATTTCCTACCATTGTATCCTTTCTCTGGGATTGATCAAGAAACTTTTCTAGGAAAAATTAATTGATATGACGTGTGAGAAATTCAACATAACAGAAAATTCTAGAAACTAAATGCAAGAGGCTTATTCGACTATTTGAATCAGCTCTCAATGAAAGAACCAATTTGTCAATGCAAATTTTCGCTGTCTCTAACTTTTGACGAAAATGGCGAAAATGCACCTGCAAAATAATCAATACCTTTGATCAAAGACCTAAGCCTCATGCACCCACGAGGTAGATGGGAGGCCAATGGATCTCTAATGCCTAAGTTAATTTTTCTGAGAAGAGTAAAGTGTTTAGGACTTTTAGAGGTAACAAAAGCTTACCGAAATTTGATAGAATATGAGGTATACAGGGGAGTGGCCCGCCATGGTGTTAGGGTTTTTACCCTACACATGGAAGCATCCTATTGGTAAAAGTTTATGGAGAAATATTCTCAAGATATTAAATAGGAAATAAATATCTTGAGATAATGGAGTAATCATCCCTAATTGATTTAAATAGGGATTGCTTACTTGAATGGAGTCAATCGAGAATGTATTACATAAAGGATTTGGGTAATTAACCATCATCTTTAATGCTTTGACTTTTTCTTGCCAAAGGCAGGTGAGTTTTGGGCAGTCGTATTCAGTTGCAGTGAACTTCATGGGTGTGAGCTGCTCGTGAGAGTATCTAAGGAATATGCCCATTTAATGAGGGCAATCTTGTCTTTCTTAAGCAAAAGTCCATGTGTAGCCTCTAGAATTTTTGGGATTATTTTAGACTATATAGTGGACAATTGTAACTTTTATTGTTTTTGTTCTATAAGTTATGAATAATGAAACTACAGTTTGATTTTTAAGGTTATTATACGTTTAAGAAATGTTTGTCAACTTTTACATATGACCCCCTAAATAATTTTTCCTAGCAAGATTTTAACGAGGCAACAAAAGTGCACCCAACATTGTATTAATAATCCAATAATCTAAACAAAGTTGTACTTTTTTTTTTTCAACAAGAGTTTTTCTATTGGTTTTTTCCTAGCAAGGTTTTTATGAGGCAACTGATCGATGGTGCATAGGCATCCAAGGAAGAGTGTTGTAAGTAAAGTATGGATACCCATGTGGGTAAAATGGTTCATTGCATAAGGGTGGAATAGTACTTACAATTTTGCTACAATATCTATGAGACGGTGATATTTGCCTGTATAAAGGAGCCATGTTTAGACTCTGAAAAATAAATTGAAAAAAACTTAGCTTCAGTCCTTTCTTGTGAACAACAAAAAGCGCAAACAACTGTAGAAAAAAACCATATAAATTTTTTTCACTCGTTTTCTTTTGTATCCATCTCTCATACCCAAAACAAGTAAAAATAACAAAAAATTATGATACTCTGATTTTGTTCCACTTCACATCCGGCAATGTTTTCTCCCTCTTCCGCCAATTTATAACAAGAAACAATTAATAATCTAACATCATATTTTAATAAAATTTCAATCATTTACGATGATTAAAGTTCAAAAACCCCGAAATCGGAACTAGACATGGATTGTTCATACATCTTGTGGGTGATCTCTATTTCCTCGACTCCACACCCTTTGTGAAGCTTTTGGATTCGTGCATCCGATCGAACCAAGTTTGCACGTGATGCACGTCGCATCCATGCATGTATTATCAAGATCCAATTTTCCTCAAAGATTTTTATCCATAATAGGTTCATTGATGCTTATGGAAAATGTGGCCGCTTGGATGATGCACGCAAACTGTTTGATACAATGCCTGAAAGGAACATTTTCACCTGGAACTCTATTAGAAGCGTATTAACAAAGTTGGGTCTAATTGATGTGGCTGTGCAGATTTTCAGGTTAATGCATGTGCCTGACCAGTGCTCATGGACTTCGGTGGTATCAGGGTTTGCCCAGCATCACCGCTTTGAAAAGGCTTTGGACTAGTTTGCTAGATTGCATAGGGAGGATTTTGTGCCAAATGAATACTCTTTTGGTAATGCTCTTAGTGCTTGTGTAGGTTTAAGAGAGTTGAAAATGGTGTACAAATTCATGCTTTAATTGCAAAATCCTCGTACTCATCAGATGTATACATGGGGTCTGCACTTATCGGTATGTACTTGTTAGAATACCTAATATCTAAGTATGGGTTAGCATGTGTTATAGCAGTTAGGGTCATGACGTAAAGAAGCTAGGACTTCGACTGTACAAAACATGGGTCTAAGTATGGTGTGTGATGTCTTTCATGTGACTCATATCAACTTTTCTCATGTATATATTTCATGCCCTTGTAATTTCTTATACACAATCAATATACAAATCTTCCAAATATCACATGGTATTAGAGCAAGCTTCCTAAAGAACCTGTTCTTTGAAATCCTTTGAAATGGAAGAAGAAAATATTCTTGATGCTTGATCCGAGAACATCCTTGTTCCTTCATCAGCCTCCTCAAGTGAAGCTGATGGAAATCCCAATCAACGCCTTTGCTCTATACTTCTAACTGAGTTTAATTATCTTCCTTGGTCAAGAGCTGTTACTTTAGCTCTTAGAGGAAGATCTAAGCTTGGTTTCATCAATAGAACTGTCGTAGCTCCCGAGGTTGGTGATCCTAAGTATGAAGAGTGGTTGTGCAAAGATCAGCTCGTCATGACCTGGTTGCTCAACTCGATGGGCTCAAAGGTATCATAAATCTTCAATTTCTCAGAATCAGCCTTTGATTTATGGAAGGCTGTCAAGGAGATGTATGGAAATCAAAACTATGCAGCCAAGATAATTCAGCTGCAAAAGAGTCTTTCTCTTCTGAATCAAGATGGAAAGTATTTTATTGAGCACTTAAGAAGACTGAAGTCTCTATGGAATGAGTTGAATCTTTATCATCCTCACACCACAGATCCAGCAGTCCTCCTTAAGCGAGCTGAATAAGACAAGATCTTTCAGCTCCTGTCCAGTCTTGCTCTGCTTATGAAGACATGCGAAGCCACATATTGATGAGTGTTGAATTGCCATCTCTCAATATTGTATGCACTATTATCCAGCGAGAAGAAGTAAGAACAAAAGTTATGAGTACTAAAGTTAGTAACCCTGAGTCCAGAGCCTTCGCTGCAAGTGACAGAAGGTTCGAAGGGAAAAACTTTAAAGGAAAGAAATGAAAGATGCAATGCAACCATTGTGGGCAGAAGAATCATCTCAGAGACACTTGTTGGTTTTGTATCCACATCTTAAACCTAACTTTGTCAAGCAAACCAAGTCTGGTCGTAGTGCAAGTCAGGTCTCTTGCTCACAGACTACCTCAACTACTGAGACCTTCATATCTAATCCCTCGGCTATCTTAAGTGAGTTGACTTCCTTCGTTCATGAGAATGATGGAAACAATCCTCATAAAGGAAATAGTGAAGTCAGCACTGCTGTTTTATTTGGACAGTTCACAAAATTTCTTCAGACAAAGGCATCATCTTCCACTGATAGGTCAGGTATTCTAAATTCATTTAGTACTGCACTTACATCCAAAAATCTTGCAAATTGGATAATAAACTCTGGAGCAATTGACCACATGACAAATATAAAAAGAGATATGCATGAGTTTAAAGATGCAATTATTCCACTGTTTGTTTCTATTGCTAATAGAATTGGTGTATCAGTCTTGGGTAAAGGAAAAGTTAAGATATTTGATACAAATGTTGAATCGACTACTCTATATGTGCCCTTTTTTCCATTCCAACTTCTGTCAGTTGGAAAGTTGACCAATTCTTTAAACTGTGATGTTATATTCTCGCCATTCAATGTGGTTTTCTAGGATCGTATAACAAAGAAGAAGATTGGTGAGGGCATTTATAAAGATGGCCTATATATGCTTTCCTTGCAACCTGTTGAAGCTAGAGGTCTTCAAGTTGGATTTTTGCAGAATCATCTATATGGCATAAACGATTAAGGCATCCTTATAATCTTGTGCAATCACATCTCTTCGGAACTTCAGGGAATGTGATGACTCAAGATTGTGAAGTTTGCCATTTTTCAAAACAAGCGAGGTTGCCATTTGATTCCTCATTAACCAAGTCATGTAAACCTTTTGAGATTGTGCACTCTGATGTTTGGGGCCCTGCAGCCTTGGATTCCTTTGATGGTTTTAAATATTTTGTCACTTTTGTTGATGATTTCTCAAGATGTACTTGGTTGTATTTGTTGAAATCCAAAAATGAAGTTATTTTTGTGTTCTAAGAATTTCATAGTCTTGTTACAAATCAATTCTCAACTCAACTTAAAGTTCTAAGGTTAGACAATGGTACTGAGTATATGTCCAATGCCTTTACTCAATATCTAACTTGCCATGGAATAATTCATCAAACAAGTTGTGTTGGTTCTCCACAACAAAACGGAGTGGCAGAAAGGAAGAACTGTGATCTTCTAGAAGAAAAAAAACTCGATCACTTATGCTTCAAATGAGTGTACCCAAGAAATTTTGGTCACATGGGATTCTTCTGCTATATATGTGATTAATAGAATTCCAAGCAAAGTTCTCAAATTCAAGTCACCTCTTGAAACACTTAAGGGCAGGAAAATCAACTTGTCTCATCTTCGAGTGTTTGGATGTGTTTGTTTTGTTCATATTCAAAGCTTGCATCAAGACAAATTGGATCCTATAGCTGCAAAGTGTGTATTCCTAGGATACTCATCTGTTCAAAAGGGATACAAGTGTTATGATACAAAACGCAATAAACTCATTGTGTCTAGAGATGTGAGTTTTGATGAGAAAGTTCCTTTCTTTGCAAGTACCAGGGATGAAGATCTTTTAGGGGAGGATTTTCTTGGCCAAATTCCCATGCCAATTATAGAAACCAACTTGCAACCTCATCACCATTCGGTTTCAAACCTACCAAGCAACAAAGAAATCTCAATTGCTCTAGTTGAGTGTGATCAACCATTTGATATACTCGTTGATAATGAATCAGCTGAAGGCACTGACCAGAATCACATTTTGTCCAAAGAGAATCTTGCTACTACTCCTGAAGTGAACATTCCTAGGAGAAACCCTAGTAGAAATCGAGGTAAGCCAACCTGGTTTAAAGATTATGTAAGCTACACTTCAAGATATCCTATAGAAAAGTATCTTGAATACTCAAAGGTATCTCCCTCTCATGCTACTTTCCTAAGCAAAATCTCAGCTTCATCTGAACTAAGCTTATTCCAAGAAGTTAATTCCCAATTGATCTGGCAAACAGCGATGGATGAGGAGCTTAAGGCTTTAAATGAAAGCAAAACTTAGAGCATCACTAAGCTACCTAAGGGGATGAAAGCTGTTGGGTGTAGATGGGTGTACAAGACCAAATTCAAGAGTGATGGTTCAGTGAAGAGACACAAAGCTAGATTGGTGGCTAGAGGTTTTACTCAAACCTATGGTGTAAATTACAAGGAAACCTTTACTCATGTGGCAAAGATAAACTCAGTGAGAGTGCTTCTCTCAGTTGATGTCAACCATGATTGGCCTTTATTTCAAATGGATGTTAAGAATGCCTTCCTGCATGGAGAACTTAAAGAAGATGTCTACATGCATTTGCCTCCGGGACATCCACAAGAAGGAAATGGCATGGTTTTGCAAATTACACAAGGTTATTTATGGTCTTAAGCAATCATCTCAAGCTTGGTATGCCAAGCTAAGTTCTGTGTTAGAGGGCATTAGGTTTAAAAAGAGCAATGTAGATTCCTCATTGTTTGTGAAAGATAGTTCAGCAGGTAAACTTGTCGCTCTCATCTATGTTGATGATCTCATTGTGACTTGTGACAATTTGACAGAAATTCAGAGGCTTAAGGGTATTCTCCACGGAAAGTTTGCAATCAAGGATCTAGGAACTCTGAAGTACTTTATAGGAATTGAAATTGCTTCATCTAGTAAAGGCTTGCTCTTGAATCAACGCAAGTACATATTAGATTTACTCCAAGAATAAAAAATGCTTGAAGCAAAACCAATGGCAACTCCAATTGCTTGCAAAAAGAAACTGGGATTGGATGTAGATTTGTTGACAGATGTTGGCTTATACCAGAGATTGGTAGGGAAACTTATTCACCTTACCATTACTCATCCTGATATTATGCATGTTGTGAGCCTAGTTAGTCAATTCATGCATTCTTCTCGATCAGTTCATTTACAAGCTGTTCGAATGATCTTGCGTTACTTGAAGGGTACCATTGGGACTGGGATTATGATGAAAAAGGTTGGAAATGCTCACATTGTTAGGGGAAATTTGGTGCATGGAAAAACAAAAAAACAAAATGTGATAGCTCGATCAAGTGCAGAAGCTGAATATCATGCCATGGCCTTTACTACCTATAAGTTGATTTGGCTGCAAGGTTTGCTCAATAGCTTAGGGTTCAAGACAACACAACTTATGCCTTTTTTCTGTGATAATCAAGCTGTTATTTACATTGCATCAAATCCTGTTTTCCATGAAAGAACCACACACATTGAAATGGACTATCATTTTGTTCGAGAAAAAACCCAATCCAATGTCATTCAACCTATGTTTGTTCAAAGCAAAGATCAACTAGAAAATATATTCACCAAAGGATTGTCTCGTGTTCAGTTTAACACTCTTTTGGTCCAGCTAGCCTTCGCTTAATGGGGAGTGTTAGAATACCTAATATCTAAGTATGGGTTAGCATGTGTTATAACATTTAGGGTCATGATGTAAAGTAGCTAAGACTTAGATTGTACAAAGCATGGGTCTAAGTATGGTGTGTGATGTCTTCCGTGTGACTCACAACACCTCTTTTCTTGTATATATTTCATGCCCTTGTAATTTCTTATACACAATCAATATACAAATCTTCCAAATATCACAGCACTCTAAATGTAGGAGTGTTTCTTGTGCAAACTGAGTTTTTTATGGGATGAATGACCAGAATACTGTTTCTTGGAACAATTTAATTACTTGTTATCAGCAAAATGGCCTAGCAAGTGAAGCCCTAGAAGTTTTTGTGCTGATGATGGAGTGTGGGTTCAAACCGGATAAACTAACTTTAGTCAGTGTGGTGAATGCATGCGCAAACTTGTCAGCAATAAAGGAAGGGCAGCAAATTCATGCTTGTGTTGTAAAATGTGCTAAATACAGGGATGATCTTGTTTTAGGCAATGCATTAGTTGATATGTATGCAAAAGAGTAAAAGAAGCCAGATGGATTTTTGATGGGATGCATGTTAGAAATGTTGTCTCAGAAACTTCCATGGTAAGTGGATATGCAAAATCAGCAAGGGTAAAAGCTGCAAGATTGATGTTTTCAAGGATAATGGAAAGAAATATAGTCTCCTGGAACACACTTATTACAGGTTACACACCGAATGGGGAATATGAAGAAGCCTTTGGACTTTTTCTCCTCATGAAAAATGAGTCTGTTTTGCCAACCCACTATATATTTGGGAATCTACTCAATGCTTGTGCATATCTTGTTGATATGCAGCTTGGCAGGCTGGTTCATGTACACGTATTGAAGCACGGATTTCATTCAAGGCCGGTGAAGAGCCTGATATTTTTGTCGAAAATTCTCTAATAGACATATATATGAAATGCGGATCTGTTGAAGATGGCTATCGAGTTTTTATAAACATGTTGGAAGGGGATTATGTCTCTTGGAATGCCATGATTATGGGGTATGCACAAAATGGTTACGGGACTGAAGCTCTTGAAATATTTAGAAAAATGGTTAGCATCAGATCGAGGAAAGGGACATATCAATGAAGGAAAAAAGTATTTTTACTTTATGAGTGAGGAACATGGTTTGGTACCATTGACTGACCATTATACATGTATGGTTGATCTGCTCGGTCAAGCTGGTTGCCTTAATGATGCCAAAAATTTGATAGAGGACATGCCAATTGAACCTAATGCTGTTATATGGGGGTCTTTGCTTGCTGCTTGTAAAGTTCATCGTAACATTACCTTAGGGGAGTATGTGGCGGAGAAACTCTTAGATATTGAACCTAAGAACTCTAGACCATATGTTCTTCTCTCAAATATGTATGCTGAGCTCGGGATATGGGCTGATGTTGTACGAGTAAGGAAGCTGACGAGGCAACGAGGAGTTATCAAGCAACCAAGTTGTAGGTGGATTGAAATACAGGGCCATGTGCATGTTTTCCTAGTGAAAGACAAACGGCATCCTCAAAGGAAAGAAATACATTATGTTTTGAAGTTGCTCCTTGAACAGATGAGGCGATCTGGATATGTTGAAGATGCTTGTGATCTTGAGTCCAATGAAGAACATGGCGAATCCCAACTAACCTCATTGTACCACATCGATATGTTGGAAGATGCAACAGTCGGGTGATTTTCCTCGATAAAACTTGGTAAATACTCATCTTCATTTTTGGAAACAAAAAAGAAAAGAAAGCCCACAAAGTAATGCAATCTTTATTGTTATCATACCTATGTTTCTTCATTTCAATTTATGGTGGACGATTATGCATTGGGTGCAAAGAGAGATTCTCTCCTGGTTTTACCAGCCTGTTACGGGTCTACTTTGCGATTGGTTTGCAATATAATTCCTCAAAACATTCGACTTTTTGTGGTTGGTAAGTATGGAATGCAATTGCTCCTAATGATTGACTTTCTTGTTCTGGCATCCAACGCTTGATTGAGAAAGCATGGTAGATAGGGGCTTTCCAAGTTTAGGCAAAGAAGAGAAAGCGTGGTCAGAATGTTAAAGTAACACAATTCTGCAAAGGGAAATTTTATTCAAATTCATTTATCATCTTTTTACACCCAACTTATAGTTTTTAATCTTGAAATTTTGAATCTGCCCAACAATTTTCTATCTACACCCATAATGAAAAAGAACAAAAATATAAAATATAAAATTTCAACAGTAGATATCCCGGGCCATGCCATTACTCCAAACTCTAACCACCCCCAATTTCTACCCCTCCCCAATCCCCCCCCTCCACCGCCATCTTCTTATCACCCACAATGAAACCCCCAAAGATCTTAGCCATCAATGTCCCTTTGCCGACCTTTTGCCGGCCACACAATATCTCTCTCTTCCATGCAGTCCTTCTAACATGTCCAAATTATGCTGAAATTGTTGACGTGTCAAATCTAATTGTGTTGGACCATATGCTAATAATACCATTAATTTTTCCAAAAAACAAAAGAAAAAAAATATTGACATGTTTCTTTTGGGTTTTTTAATCGTGGGTTGTTAGGAATAATGTTCTAATTTCCAAATTTTTGTGGGTGGTAAGGGAGGTGGCGTTGGGGAGGTTAGAAACTAGGTGGTTGAGGTTTGAAGAAATAAGGTGGCTGGAGTTACCTATTGCTAAATTATTATTATTATCTTTTTCTTTTTGTTGGAGGTAGAAAGAGAATTATTTGGCACATTTGGAATTTCAAAATAATAAATAATAAATTAGGTATAGAAATAGGATAAATGGGTCTAAATAAAATTTCCCTTCTACAAAGTGAGCATAATAAAATGTGTCAAATCTAAGATCGCCAAACCATGGGGGGATCTTTGTGTTGATGGACCAACTTGGGTTGTAAAATGCAATTTTTCCCTTTTCTTCTTTGCATTTTAGTGCCAACATCAATTTTCCTACCGTTACATTTACAATTTAATCCTCTAACATTATCGTTTATCGAAAAAAAATCTTGTATTAGAAGCGACAGGAGATGCACCAAGAGGCCGGGCGAAAAATAAATAGCACGTCATAAGCCCATAAAGGGCCCAACAACCATTACACAAATCTTCTCCGGCTCCTCAGAGGGTGGAGAAATATTTCGGGGTTCCGGGAACTCCACGTAAGTTGGTGTTCCAGCCAGTGGCTATTTGACATCTGGATTTTTTCTTTTTATCTTATTGGAGCACACTCTTAAAGGCTGAAACGGTGCGTTCAAGTCATCTTCTTCTACGAGCCGAAGGCGCATGGTCCAAAACCTGTTGGCGTTAACAAAGTGTTGTAACCTCTGCAGCTTCTCCTCCTCTCCATTTTTTTATTTTTCTCCAGGTCAGTTTCACTCTCTTTCTCCCATCTCCCCTCTCTCTCTTTGTGTAACTTTATGGTGGTGTGATTTATTTTGATATAATCTTGACGATTGTTTAGAACTGTTTGAATTGTTTTACGATTAATCTTAATTTTAATCGTTAATTGAGATGTTTAGAGTTGAATTTCTCAAGTGTTTTATATGATTTGAGTTCAATTACTACAACCTTTTGGAAATTGAAAGTTTTATCTCAATGGAATCATTTGAATGGAATGTTGGATTTTATGTTTCTTTTTCTGCTTGGCATGCGATTGCGGATTGATCAAATGGAATTTGATGAAGTTGTATTCAAGTATGGCAACGAGAGTGCACCGTGTGTCGCTCCAACGGAGTGGTATTTTTTCCTTTGTGGTTGTGTGTATGGCATTTGTCCCTTTGGAGTGATGGATATTAATCGTACGGCTTTAGTAATGGGGATTGAGGACCAGTATGTTCTATGTGATATGATTATAGTATCTGTGATGGGGAAATGCATTTGGAGGGAAGGGGAGGTTCGGTTGTAGCCGAGGATATGAACATGGTTACTTGAATTGTTTTAGGTTCTGTAAATTTAGGAATCAAAGGAAAACTAAAACGACGGGACACTACTAAAAGTATTAATAGATGCCATTTTCCTGTAACATAATCCACAACCAAGTCATGTCCTAGGTTTCGGGACCGGACATAATATGTATCAGGTTGAACTTGTAGTGTTCTTGAGCTTTTGGTGAATATACTATGCTCTTATTAGCTTTGTGCTTGAGGCTATGTAGTTTGCATTGGTTTTTTCCGGTGGTCATGGTCTTTACGTCTTCTGGATTTTATGTTCTAGGATTGTATCATTAAAACACATTCCTCTTCTAATTTTCTTGTACATTTTCCTGTTAAAGTTAGTGTTTAGAAGCTCGATGTTACATCAGTCTTTGCTCTTATAGTAATTTTGATTTTGGTGTTTGCTTTATGCTGTAACAGATGGAGGGAAGTTTTGCTCATGAGCTCTACTCAGAAAGTTTAAGCCTAGAAAAAATACAATTGGATCCTACACCCAGTGCGAACAGTATAGAAAGTGATCTACACGGTATTTTAATTGTTTAAAGCACCATTTTTTCCGTATAACGGTGATCCACATATGATATTTGTTAATTTCATCTTATAGTCAGCCGTAGATAAGTAAATGCGTTAGTGTATAACTGCTGTGGTTTTGCTGTTCTCTGTAGTAAGTAATCTTTTTAATGTTTTCTTGCAGACCATGATAGAGTTGAGCCATGTGATGAAGATGCATCTTGGTGTGCTTCTGACGATGAATTGCATGAACAATCTGCTTTGGGCAGGGAATGGCAGAGGAGACATAACCAATACCATACGGTTGTTTGACAGTTCAGACATACTTTCGTCATTACGTGGGTTTAGTTAGTTGTTTTACGGGCATAATTCAGGTAGTTCTCTAATATGTGCTTAATTTGTTGATATGTAGACTGGTTACCGTGATGGTGTAATAGCGGGAAAAGAAGCTTCTTCACAAGAGGGATTTAATATTGGCTTTAAGAAATCGGTCCTTGTTGGGTACAACTGGGGTCTTGTCAGAGGTGTTACTAGGTAATATAAAGAAGCAAATATTATTTTGTAGTAATATCTCGCTTGCATAAATCTTTGTACTGTTTGGAATTTCTATATATCTTACTTTAGTTTTGTTTTCTTCTCTATCCATTCTGGGGTATCTTCCATCCATAGTGCGCTGGCTTGCCTTCCAGATGGTTTAAGGGAGAAGTTGATTGAAACAGAAGAACAAAGAAATGGATTTCAAAGATTGTTTGAATCTGTGCATTCTATTTCAACGAAAGATGCCCTCGGGTATTTGTACGATGATATGATTGCGAAAAAAGATAGAGAACAGAGTGAAATCTCTGATACTACTAGTTCTCTTGAAGTTGGTTCGCCAGAGAAAATATCACATGTTAGTGGCCTAGGCAATCACCTTGCAGAACTCCGGTCACTTCTTGTCAAGTGTCCTGCAGTCAACGTACATCTACCATAGACGAGATTGTTGTTGTAATTTTGTGAGTAATTATTTGACATTTGTGAATCGAGTTCTGAGAATTATTTGCTAGAGTCCCATGTTATAGGAATTATACATTTTGAGAAGTGTTTCCAGTTGGGTTCATTATGTTTATATATGATATTCTTGGAAATCTTAATTATAATTGTTTTCGTTTGTTACAATGCGATGGTAAGACGTTGTAGATATAAGTATCATGTGAATAACTGTAAGTTATTGTAGCATGCATGAGCAACTTTTGTTTTCCCTGATACAAGTGATATTGGGAGAGTAGGAATTGAATACAGGAACTCGAGTGTGGAGCTAAATGCTCCTAACCGCTTGAGCTAGAAGCCCCGTATGCATGCACGAGCTGCTTTAAATTAGTTGTACCTTTAGTGTTGCTAGAATGACGTTTTGAATGTGAGTATGGCAGTCAGTTGGCAGTTGACATGCATATTAAGCAAACAACCATATATATTGTTTTGGAGACCAGTGCCTCGTACAACAGCAAAGGAAAGATGGTAGCAACTCACAACATATAACATTAATCTGCCATTACATATTATTATTAATCAAAGTACACTAGCACTACATCCACTGAGCTAGGAGAAACTACTCAAGAATCGTCACTGCATGAAGCTGCCTCCTTCCTCTTCAGAAGTTCTGACAGGATCCAAGAAACGGTGAGTCGTGTTCTGCTGGAAATGTAGCTCTTCTATGTTCTTGTGCTTTTGCTTCAGTAACTTAATATCAATATTGCAGACTTTTCACCTGCACAACAATATGTGAATGGGTTCCCTTTGTTATTTGATACTAACAATATGAGCTCACGAACAGCTATTAGAATTAATATCTGAAGGTTTGGAGATAGCGATCATATATTCACCTCAATAACTATCATCAACTACAAGCTTGCATAGGTCTTGCATGACTGAAGGCTGCGGAGGTATGCCTGAGATGTTTTTCCACTTTGGGAGCTGGCATGACCGTTTCAAAAGCTGCAACAAGCAGTGCAACCTTCTTCTTCCTTGCTGGAGCAAGTTTCGTGACAGCCTGCTGGAGTGCAAAGTCAAGCATCCATTCATCTGCATTTTTCTTTTCATCAATAATCTGATGCCTGAGGTCAACCTTTTCTGCTTCGGGGTCAGGAACCAAAGGTAGGTAATTTGGTTCTCTTGGATTGAACTTCCTTTGCTCCTCCTCATCCATGCTAAGTCTCTTGCATTTGATTCTTTTCCAGTAGTTGTAGGTGTTGGGAAGCTCTTGGTCGAAGTTGCTTGCTGCCTCGGAAATTTTTCTCTTCATCCCAGGGCTAATGCTATTATTGGCCGTGTTGAATTTTTTTGTGGCTTCTGGCTCTGAATTGTTTTTCACTTCCACATTGTCAGGTTGTCCTGTGTTGCTATTGGAGATACCTGATTTTTTCAGCCTTAAATCACTCTGATCCTCAGATTCATTGGAACTTGAAGTTATAGGCTTCTTGTACTTCCCATTGGACAGGTTACCATCTTCAGCAATGTCATTAAGCTGGAGAGGTTCAGTCTTCATGTAATTTTCATAATCGTCAACCTTGACAGCATCTTCATCAGCTTCAGAAGCATCGTGCACCAAATCAGAAAGCTGAATCTCCGGTGATGGTTTCACATCACCAATTTGCTCTATTGCTTCCATTTGATTTTCAGACACCACAGTAGGGAGTTTGGGTTCTAAGCCAAAGTCACCACTTGGAACGTTTTGATCTGTTTCTGAATTCCCTTTATCAGGGCTCCCGTTGCATCCTCCATTTCAGTGCTTGAAAGGTCTTCAGAGTTGCTCTCGTTCGAGCAGCTTCCAGTGGAATTTTCCTCTTGATCGGACTGTGATCCGTAGTCTTCATTTGCTTCTTCTTTTCGATCTTCAGGAAATTCGCGAAAGCTTTCTGCCTCAGATTCACTCTCAGAATGCTGTGATCTATCCGACAGGTTCTCCACAACTAGGTTGTTGGCATAATCTACTGTTTCTGTTTCATCACTTGCAGAATTTGGAAACACAGGACCCTCGTAACCATCTTGTTCTCCTACAAAATCAGCTCCGGCTTTCCTTCCAATTGCCTCGGTGTCATCTTCCTTGTTTGTAGCATAGATTTCAACAAAGAAATCCAAATCAGCTTCTTTCTCAGCTGTTTTGTCATTCTCATCAAACATCTGCTGGAAATCAATTTCTTTTACTCCATCATTACATCGCTTTGCTCCACGTGGACTTTGAGCTTGCAATTTCATCATCTTCTGGGTCTTCAATGAACGTCTTCTCGCAGACAAGAAACTCTTCAATGGTGGCACAGGTGAATGACGATGTCCATTAAGGGAACAGTACGTATACGGGCAAACCTCCATGACTGAAGTTCCCTCAGCTTCAGTTCCCCCAGGACTAATCATCAGATAATCCGGAAACTTTGTATCCTTCAGTGTTGAAGAACAAGTTGCTCTCTGAACATTAACATCTGCACAAAGAGCAACCCTGGAAGATTTTCTCGCCGGAGCTCTTGCCGGCTTAAAACTAGGGGACCTTATTAAAGTTCTCGCAAGCTTCAAACTAGATGTCCTTGCTAAACTTCTTTCAGGTTTACTAGAAGCAGAGCTAAGCTTTGAACTGCCCGAATTTTTTTGGTTCTGGTTCTTACTATCTGAAAATATTGGCGGAGAACTTCGAAGACTAACCTGTGACTGCTCCTTCCTTGCATGAGAACAGCTGGTGGGCTTCATGTAGTTTGGCGAGCCATAAGTTGTTTTGGCCAGGGGCTGCTTCTGAGGGGAAGCCGCAGTGTTTGGAACATTGAGAGCCGGCGGTGGCGGCTTTCCTGGCTGAGATGAGTTCTTCCCCAAAGGTGATGATCTCAAGCTCTCAACATCTGAAAGCTTGATTGATCTAGATTTCTTCATCATCTTCTTCAAATCAGCTCCTCTGTGTTTCCCATCTTGGAACTGAGAAGAAGTCTTCAGGTTCGATAACCGCTTCTCGAATTTATCATGATCAGCTTGGATTCCAAGCTTGTTTGGCACCTTTCTTTGGACCATATTGAAAGGAAAACCAGAAGCAAAGACAATATCCAAGTTGGACTATGTCCTCCCCTTGAGGTGGGGAATTCAAAGCTCATAGAGGAAAGCAATTCCCTCTTGTCCCATGCTTTGTTTTTGGATGGAAAGATTGCATCGGATTGGAAAGGAAAGGAAAGGAGAGGAATGGGATTCTTGGAAGCCAAAGAAGCAGAGATTCTTTGGGAGTTCTTAGTTTTGGTTTTCTGCTTGTTTGGCAGATGATTAATATTTCGAATAAGGCTGAGACAATAGTCTGACGCTGACATGCACTCACAGGTACGGTTTGGGTCCTATTTTCCTTCCTTTTTTATTTTTTATTTCTTTTTATGAATTATTTTCTTTTGTTTTTGTGTGCTAAGTTATTGGCCTTTTTTTAATTGAATTATGAAGCTTGTGACATGAGAAGTCTACATATGGCACTCACTTGTTTATTTAGATCACATATTTTGCTTTTCTGACAGAAATACCCTCCATTCTTGTAATTTATTTGGATGGGAAGAACAACAAGATTCATGATCATCGGCTATTGGATTTGATATCAATAGTTGAGATTAATGCATTAAAAATATTTTTATTTATTCTCCACTCTAGATATTAGATTCAATACTGAAAATCATATATTCATTGATCGCCGGTTGATTAAGAGAACGTTTGTGACACTAGACGTGCTATATACCTACTTTCTCTTTCACGTATTGCATGGGCGTGACGGGTGAGCAACTATCTTTTCAATTAGTTGGATAGATGGTTAGTAGGATCGAATATTTATTGTACCTTTCCCATTTTAATGAGGTAGAAGAGCCACCTACCAAATGATAAATTTTTCAGTATACTGAGAACACGGCTCGACTCCAAGTGTTATAATATAAATGGTTAGATATGTAAAAAATATTCGTTTAATTTGAAACTAAATGGTAGATTACCTTGACAATTAAGACTTTCTTTTTTAACTCACTGTGTTTCAGGTCCAAATCTTCCCCTCTTCTCCTTGTTATAAATTAAACTAGTTACATCACTTGTATTAAACGAAGAGAATACACCCCCACAAAGGAGTAGGAAAAACTGAAAGGTGGAGAAGGGTATAACGGTAGTTTCACGCTGAGCACAATTTTCTTGTATTTTGGTTTTGGTCGGAAACTGTTGACTTGAAATGCAGAAAACGGGGTGGTTGGACGGCCGCTTTGCAAAAAGATAAGAGCCACTGTCGGCGGTAGTGGGCCCCACTAGTATGCCTTAAAATGCCCGTTTACAAAACAGACGCTCCTCCTCCGTCTGAACTCCCAACGAGAAAAGCGTTGTGACGTACAGAATGTGGGATGGGCCCACTTGAGTGGGCACTTGATAATTTATGTTGATTTTTCAGAAGCCCATGAATGTGTCTTTTCTTCTTTTTCTTTTTCTTTCACGATTTTTATCTGCCGAGTTGTGAATAAAAAGTCACCTTTGCGAAAGGTGCCGTGATTAGAAAGCAAAGGCCAAAACTATTTTGTGCCCATTTCATTTTTGCGATTTTAAGTAATTAGTTTATAAAAATAGGATTTTTGTTTTTTTTTTGAAAAATTGTTTTAAGAAATCATGAGTACATAATGAATAGAAAAAATTGTAATAATAGCCCTTCAACTCTCCTAATTGGAGATTTGGCATGTTGACTAAAAATCTAGTCATTTTCGTCAATCTCGTTAGAACTTTCGACAAAATGGTTATGGTTGAGGGATCTTGCTTTAATTGAGTTAAAGTTGAAGGACTATTTTTCTAATTAGATTAAGTTGATGGACCATTTCTCTAATTAGATTAAAATTGGTGTTTAAGAAGCCCATGAATGTGTCTTTTCTTCTTTGATGACTTTATGTGCTTAATTGTGAATAAAAGGTCAATTTTTGTGATGTAACAAGGCTATTTGGTATTTACACCATCGGACTAGGAAAGGTGCCGTGAATAGGAAGCAAAGGGAAAAATTATTATTCATTTCTGCAATCCTAAGTAATTAGTTTATAAAAATAGGATTTTTTTTTTAAATTGCTTAAGAATCAAGAGTATATAAGGCTATCTCCAACTTGATAGGCTAAAATTCCAGAATTTAACCCTATATTTTTCTCTATTCACTATACGAATGAGGTTAGGCAATTTTTTTCTCCAACGGGAAGGGACCTAGAATTTCCACTGCCAATTTTATAATTTATTGAACTTTTTTATGTCTCGTTGATTTTATATTTGCCAATAATTTTGGAATTAGATTTTGCATAATCTATCTTGCTTTATTTTTACGAACATTTTGGTGTATAAAATTCAAATTCCAAACAAACAAAAAATCTTGGTGAGAAAAATGAATTTTTTTTTAATGGATTTGTAAACAAATGGATGTGTATTTATAGAGGTTCGGTGTCGGATCTAATTTGAATTAATTAATATTATTATTTTGACTGTTGGATTTAAATTTGAGCCATTGGATATTTTATATTATCATTAAAGTAGATTAAATCAAATTTGAGTCATTGGATTTAAAAATGATGTAACTAGGCGCACCACACTAGATCAAAACCCAAAAAGCGCAACAACCATTGGATGTCAATGACACGTCAATCTAGGCAATAGAAACCGTGTTGCTAGTGCACTCGCCTGCAGTCAATACCACACCCCCCCCAAGTCAGCTGATTAGTGCCAGCCCGCATGGAATTGTCTCCACATGGGCTGCCCTGCTGTTCCTGATCTCACGTGGGTCCCTCAGCCCACTGCAATCTTATTTATTTGGGGGTGGGAAGCAATCCCAAATTCCCACTTTCAAACCTAAAATCCCAAAATTCCCACATCCAAAATATCACACCGACGTTTTGGCCAAAAAAAAAGGATACGTTGAAGGGACTGCTTGCCTTCTCATTCAACACCCACCCACCCCCACCCCCCAAAAAAAAAAAAAAAAAAAAACAACTGCTTACCGTCTCATTTAACATTTTCACTTTACTCATGCTACGTGCATTCACACAAACTAAAAATTTAATTAGTTTTTGTTGAAAAAAATAAAATTATACCAACAAAGGACAAAATGTAGCGAGATTTTAATATAAATTAAAATTTTAGTTTTTGAGTGTTGGGGAAAAGATTTTGCCCGCTAAGGAACATTATGTTGTTTGAACTCAATTACTTTGTTAGATCGGGATCGATAGTTGTAGAAGTCAATGAAGCAGTTGGCCCTACACTAATACCCTCTCTGTAGTGTATAACAGCACTTTGTCAGATAAAAAAAATCTTCATCAGCAGTCAATTTTCAATATGAATTGGGTTTGAGTTGTCTGCTTTTTAATCCTTATCAGTTCATCAAATCTTTTCTAAGCAGCTCTACTTTATTTTGTAAAATAAGATACATTAGAGAGGGATTCAAACAAAAACCCTCGACCTCGTAAACGCTCTTACCCATTTGAGCTACAAGCTCCTCACACTGATAGTTCCTACTTTCTAAAACCAATGCAGATGATAAAAATTGGCAACCGTCTTAAAAGGACAAACAATTTAGGAATGAAGAAAAAGTTCATTCAAATTGCAGCAAACTTAATGTTCAGAACAAAAGTAATACCTTAAATCGGTAGAGAATCTTTACAACTCCCTGAAGTTGACTTGCATTCGCTACCCACAATTTCAGGAGTTTTTTGAAATACGTATCTGACAGATTCGGTTAGTTGGAACCTAAATCCGCTTCTTTCAGAACTCCATTCCGACGATCCCATTCGAGGTCACCTATTTCTACAGTGACTGAATCCTCATTATTAATGTAATCTAACAATTTCTCCTGAATACTTATGGGGAAACTACACTTCTCCCCGAGTAGTCTTATAAATTCTTCAGCTCCTTCCACATCCGCTTTCTGTTTCATATATTCCATACAGGCGGCGACAACATGCCCATCTGGTGTCCACCGTGACCCCTCAACTGAAAGTGCTTTCCTCGTCAACTCAACTGTCTTCTCAATTTGATCATGATCAAGATATCCCCTTGCCAAATAATGCCAAGACCTTGCATCCGGTTTCTCTCCCTTTTGTATTACCCTGTTAACAATGGATTCGGCCTTGTCAACTAGAGCCTTGTCAACTAGGCCCTTTCTGGTATAAGCACCAATCAAGAAATTTGGGATACAAATGTCGAAAGATAAATTGCTGGATTCCCATTCGTCATAGATCTTCTCGGCACTTTCAATATCGCCAATCTTCAACACAGAGGTCATTATACTTATGTAACCCCTATTGTATATTTTCATGTGCTTCTTGTATAGTTCCCAGAGTCTCATAACCCTATCTTTCTGCCCTAGTGCTGCATATTGTGTCATAAGGTACTCATATGCTCCCCTCTTTCTTTTAGAACTTGACATCAGTTTCTCAGACCTCTCTAGCATTGCCAAAGCCTTTTCCACATTTCCTGCTTTCTTATAAGAAATTGCCACGTTGGAATAACTATCCCAATCCATAAGAACCTTGGGATCGGACTCCCACTCTGCCATAACCTTGTCAATTCCCTCAAGATCGGAAGCAGCTGCATATGCAGAGATCTGGATACAATATGTGAACTTGTCATGAAGAATGCCCTTCTCTTTCATGTCACTCATTAGAACATTGAATTTATCAGTGTTTCCAGTCTGATGATACAAATTGAGCAAATTGTTGTAGGACAACGATGTCCTAGCAAACCCCAATTCCCTCATCTTCTGCATGATGTCCTCAGCCTTTTCCACAAGTTTTGCACGAGCATAGCTGTTCAGGAGAGCACAGTAAACCTCAAGAACTTTCAAATTTTTAGGAATGTTGTTAAAGTAATCCTCAGCTTGTTCTATTCCGTGAACTTTTGCAATCAAATCAAGTCGGATGGCAACATCAGCAATTGTAAGCTCAAAGTACCTTTTGTCAGACAACCACATTGATATCTGAGAATAAATAAACGAGATCAAATTTCCGAAGATGGGTTGATACTTGCTAACTCACTAGACTAGACACTTCTTTTGAATATTAAAGCATTGTTATCAGAATTGGGATCTAAACTAATATTAAGAAGATGGGTTGATGCTAACTCACTAAGCTAGACAATCTTTCTCCAGAAATCCAAATATCAAGTAGATGCAACAGATGAAAGATTTGCTACTTGGGTGACTTATTTGAATATTAAAGCATCGTGATCAGAATTGGCATCTAAACTACTGTTAAACCACTCCCATTTATTGAGTTCAGAAGCTATGACTCCAATACACATGCGCACACGCACATAGAATTTTTTTACGTTGCAGTTAACTGCATTTTCTTTAAATGCAGACATGCCATCGATATTATTGAAATTGTCAATACTGCAAGCTTAAAATTGTTGGTATGTTGTTGATATTCCGTAGAAAGACTGAACATCGGATCCCCTTCTTAAGGAGATGCAACTTCACTGTTGGAGAGATATATGACAGTGCCCTCGTATTGACTGTTTCATAACTATGTATTGTCCATATAGCACCCCTATATTGTGGGGGCAAAAACACGAAACTATGAACAGTCATACATGGTCATGACATGTTCATTATGAGGGCACTATCCTATTCCGCTCCATGGAGCGGGATCCTCTTATAAAGCTTCTCCTACATATATCTATATATATACACACACACACACATATACATACACACACACACATATAAATACAATATAAACACACAAAAATGAAGCAATGAAGCTCTATATGCATTCAAATGCTGATAGGAACACAATTAAGCTACTCAATTAGCATAATTTCAAGCCATTGACAGTTCAATTTCACTGATTTCAATATAATCTCAGTATATTGAGTAAAAAAAAAATTACGGAATAAGAAACCCTAAATTAATTTCATTTCCACATTTCCCAGAGAACCAAACAGAACATAGTACCTCGAGAGCGTGCTTGTATTGCTTGTACTGCCTGAGCTCCTTGATGATGGTGACGAATGCACCTTTGGGTGCTGTTCGGCCTTCTTCGATCCACTGGTCGAGAATCGGGGAAATGGGGGCTGTATGATCTCCGGCGCGGGAAATCCGACGGTAGAGGTCGTTGAGTGTGCCTCTCGAGGGCTCTCTGTGAGGGCGATACGTCGTCGTCGAGTAAAGCGAAACGCCCGGTGAGTTTCGGAAACCGAAACGAGATGAGAAATTGAACAGCGAGCTCAACCGAGAATGCTTCATTCGGAGAGGGGGAGAGAGAGAAGGGTTTAACCTGGGGCTTAAGCGACTGAAATATGATGATATGTGGTCGCTTGAAACGACGCGTTTCGACTTGAACAATGACGATGTATTTTCCTGCAAAAGTTGGTGAAATTGATATAATTCTTTACTTTTATTAACGCTTGTTAACGTGGTATTTTCTTTAGGATTTTATAAAAATTCTATTACATTATGTTTCGATGAGGAACGTAAACTTGAAATTTGGTTAAAGTTCAATTTATAAATTAACATGTATCAAGTTCTTTTTTTTTTTTAAGCATAAACATAGAAATCTAGAATTTTCGAGTGGAAAAAAAAATTAGAATTGGAAACCTTTCATTCACAAGTTTATATTCTATGTTAATTTACAAATTAACATGCAACAAGTCATTTCTTTGAATTCATAAGTATAGAAATCTAGAATTTTCGAGTGGAAAAAAAATGGAATTCGAAACCTTCCATTCACAAGTTTAAATTCTATGTTAATTTATAAATTAACATGCAAATGCAACAAGTCCTTTCTTTGGATTAATAAATATAGAAATCTAGAAAATTCACAATTTTAAAAATTAAATCTCAATATTTCATTTTTTTGTTATTTTAAATTTTTTTAAGTAATCTTAAACTCTATTCCTCCGTATTCCACTTTTACTTTATTCTGTCATGTAAGTTAAAAGGACTGTTACATGATATAGTTAACACAAGCAATTTGAAACCTTTCCTTTCACCGACACGCAGATCGGATTGAAGAGGTCAATCAAATGATAGGTTTATTACATGTGGGCTGGCTATTGCCAAACTTTCACCCTCAACAGTGAGCACGTACTCAGATTTGTTGGACTGAAAGCTTCAAAATAATTCTGGAAGCCAGTGTTCTTCAACGGTGGATTCTTTAAGAAGTTGGGTGTCACATCCCGACCCTGACTCCACCACATTCAGGGCTCGATTTCGCCGTAACATAATATTGTCCGTTTTGGACATCGACCACACCCTCGCAGTTTTGTTTTTGGAAACTCACACGAGAACTTCTCAATGAGTCACCCATCTTGGGATTACTCTCGCTTAACTTCCGAAGTCAGTAAGCTCCCAAAAAACCTCATGCTATATGGAGGTGAGCATGTACATATAAGGCATAGAGGATCCACTCCCTTGGGCGATGTGGGATCTAACAATCCACCCCTCTTAGGGGCCCGACGTCCTCGTCGGCACATTTCCGTCAAGGGATTGGCTCTGATACCAAATTGTCACATCCCGACCCGAACTCGATTCCGTCGTTTCCGTCCAGGGATTGGCTCTGATACCAAATTGTCACATCCCGACCCGAACTCAATTCCGTCGTAACACGATATTGTCTGCTTTGGGCCCCGACTATGCTCTCACGGTTTTGTTTATGGGAACTCACACAAGAACTTCCCAGTGGGGTCACCCATCCTGGGATTGCTCTCGTTGCGATCTCACTTAACTTCGGAGTTCCTAAGGAATCCTAAACCAGTGAGCTCCCAAAAAGCCTCGTGCTATATGGAGATGAGCATGTACATATAAAGCATAGAGGATCCACTCTCTGGGCGATGTGGGATCTAACATTGGGGTTCTATCATAATCTTAAATATAAAAAGCAATTCAACTACTTATAAGAATGTGAAAGGTCCCACCTCTCATAATTGTGAAATTCATTATCAACACGCTTCTTCAAGTGTGACTAAATTTCAAGTTTAACACATAGACAACATAACTCGGGTGACGTATAGCACATGTGGCCGTTGGCTTCATACGTGGAACAACATATTCTGATATCATAAAGAAAGTTGAGTTTCCACCATAAAACCAATTGGCTATATAACAAGTATCCAAATACTTATAAGCACATTCAAGATTCATTCTCTCATCAAAGTGAAATTTATTATTAACCATTCATTTGAGGTGGGAATTAAGGAACAATACTCAAGCAATATTGTACAAAGTCAGTTTGTAGAACGAAAAGCTAGGAATCACAGAATCACCCCCTCTCCATTAATTTTAATTTAGGATGTAACAAATTCAAACAAAAGTAGATTTTTTTTTTTTTTTTGAAAAACAAACAAAAGTAGATTAGTCCTATTTGTTTCTTAGATTAAACATTTATGTGTGTTAGAATCTGATTAAAATGCTTCCTATGGCGCCAAACAGATCCTGTATTGGATATGAAATTACACCAAATGCCATTAATTTTTAATACACCCATATTTGTCCAGCTACAACTAATTTCCTATAATATCTAGGAAATTAATTTTGTGAAATGCATAATTAATCTTTTCCTTCAATAAACGGCATGTCAAGAAAAAAAAATAGATACTCTATTAAAGGCAACTTTAGTTTTGTTTTGATACAGTCCAAAAAATTAATCCTTTCAACACAATTACACAATTAAAAATGCCGTGAATTAATACACAATTACATAATTAATCTTTTTCATTTTCATGTCTTCTATTACTGCATTGTTCAAGCATGCATACAATATTAAAATTCAATCAAGCATGGCTTCAATTACAACCACATCATATGGTTTATGAACTTAAGTCTAAATAGTTGGTATTCCTAGCATAATTCAACGAACTGACAAAAAACATTATAATGCATGTCTACCAAAACTCATGTACCCGGTTATATTGGATTATACCAATCTATAATATTAAGCCCAGATTAGATAATTGGACTACAAATACTATTAAACCCACATTAATTTGAAGTAAATTGAGCATGAGGTGAACTAATGGTGCATAATAGTTACGGGTTTTCTGTGTAACTGGAGTTAATATTGTAACAGATGCATATCAATGGAAATAGGCAGTCGGATAATACCTTTGGCAGTGAGATATGCCGTCGTTGATGTGCTTGATCCGTGTTCAAATGCGCAGGCAGTAAAGCGAAAAATAAAACAGCACAAAAGTAAACCAAACCATTTGATGCGGTTCAATTTGATTCGTGTTTCGGTTTTGATTTTCGAATTCAGGTGCCCACCCTAGCTCTAAGTAATGTCGCAAACACGTCTCGACGTCAAGAGACATTTGATAGACACCTTCCCAAAATTTTTTATTTTTATTTTAGCACCCTTTTTTTTCCCCTATTAGACCATCTCCAACCCTGGGCTAAAAGCCAAATTACCCCCCCAAACACTCTCCAACCCATGCTAAAATTTTAGGCTAAATGCCAAATGCTATTTCTGGGCCAAATACCCCCCAGCTTTCCCCCAGGGCTAAATGCGAAATGTTTATCGGAATTTAAATTTTTTTAGATAAAAATGTTCATAAAATTAATTTACAATAATCTACATATTTTTTTTTTTAAATTGATTTAAGAAAAAAATTTAGACTAATTTCATTCTTTAATAATTCCAGGCTAAAATTTTAGGGTAGAAAGGTTGGAGTAGAAAAGATGTTTCTGGGCTAAAAAATTTGGTTTTTAGCCCAAGGATTGAAGATGGTCTTAAGCGCCTTAATTTCAAATGAACAATTCCACCATTTTCAATTTTTTTAGTAAAGTTCGTGACTGCCTCTCAAATTCTCTCTCTCTCTCTCTCTCTCTCCCTCTCCCTCCCCCACCCCCCCCCCCCAAAACAAAACTCTATCTCTCCGTCTCTTTGCCTATATTCTCACGATCTCTCAAACTATCAGCCTTCTTACACACTCTCTCTCTCAGCGAGCTTGATTTGGATTGGTCTCTCTCAGGTTGGAATCTCGATTTCTAGCTTTGTAATCTCGATTTCAAGTTCTATAGTCCCGATTCTGGTGTGCCTTTTAGTTTCCTGGAGTTTCTTTCTACGAATTTTGTTCAATTAATTATTTATTGATTTTTTGTGCCTCTTGATTTTTTATTTCATTCGTGTGTCCTGCTGTTTGATTGGTCTTGGTAGCTATTTTAGTTGTCGGGCTTTGTTCATATTTGAGCTTTGTTTCTGGGTTCTCTGCATCTGCCTACGACGAGCCTCACACTCACCACCACGGTTGCGGTTATGGCATTGGACACGACCATGGCCACGAAGAGGAGAAATCTGGTCCTTGACATAGCCATCAGAGACTTTGTTTTCATCTTCCTTGCTACTTCTTTTACAACTGCTACTCCAACATAACCTTATTGTGATTTTATGTATTTGTTATTGGATAATGTAGCTTAACTGTTGGATTGATTTTAGAGGAAAAGAAAAGAACAATTTATGCATGCTTAAAAGTTAATTCCTTCTTTGTTACTTAATGTTGATGATGATTGTATTTAACTGGAAGGCTTATGTTAAATTGGATATAGAATTTCACCAACAGGTTCGGGTTCCCGGTGTTGGTTTAAGGTATTGGTTGACTTAAAGAAATCAAAGGACGACAATTCAAAACTGTTGAAGGTATAGAGCCTCCAAATTCTTTTACATTGTTTAGCTCTTGTTAACAAAATGAATCTGAAGCTGTAAAGTGACCAGTAATTGAAATCAAGTTAGGAAATTGGGTTAGAATTTGGAAATCTTAGATGAAATGTATGAAGGTTTAGAATTATAATTTATGCCATAACTATCTTGCAATTAGCTTCTCTTATAAAAACTTGGAAGGCATCACAATCCATGCTGCAGTCATAACATACATGAGTTGTATTAGCATTTTTACTTAACAAGCAAATACTTTTGACCGGTGATCCTGTGGAATTTTGTTTATATCTCTGGTTTTGCATTCTTCTTATTAAGTGAATGGTATTTAGTTTGAATATTGATAAGAACGAAGATTTGGTAATAAAGTTGAATGATGTTATTACATAGCAGTTTTTCCCTTTTTTGATTCAAATGAAAACTCAAAACTGTTCTAAATATAATGGCCATTTCGTGCCAGATGAGGACCAATGTAGACATTTATGCATGAAGGAGCACTTGTTGTTATGCTGTTTTTTGTGTTCCTAAGACTTTCTTTCACCCATTGCAGGCTAGAAAATTTACGGCGTTTGAAGGGGATTGTAAGATTGCAAATAATGGCCCAAGCTTATCATGTTACAAAGCAAGCTACAACCATATTGAGCTATCTTTACTCATGGAGCAAAGTACGGCTGATGTTAAAGCTCGCCAACTCTGTATGGTAACAGGAGACGGATCAAGCGGAACAAATAGAGAGTCGACAAATACTTGAGGCAAAGTGTCATTATATAAAGGTGAGACCAGCAGCTTCCACATCAGTCAACTTGCTAGACTTCAACTTATTTATATAGGATTCTACAAGTTTCTTCATAATCTTGGTGTGCTCATGCTACAGAATCATCACAAAACTAGGAGTGTCAAAACTTTGATTCATGTATAATCTTGGTGTGCTCGTGCTACAGAACCATCACGAAACTAGCTTGTAGTTTGCTATTTCTTCTTGTCATTTTGTTGATTCTGATGTCAAATATGTTTCACTATGGCAAGAAAATGGATTGTTAACTATTCCTAAGGTTCAGGCACAGAATCACGACCACGAGCCTCACACTTATTGGTGTATAATGTATACGACCATTCAGCTAACTTTAAGTAAAATTATAGTGTTGCTTTCGTAGTTTTGTCGTACTTGTATATGATAATACAATGCAAAATTTTCAATAATAATATGTTTCTAGTTTGTAAAATTAATTAGAATAATTTGTAAATGGCATCAAATATGACGCCAGAATTTTTTTTACACCTGGATCTATTATTAACGATGCTTTAGGTAGCGTCGTAAATAGTTGTTAAAACATTGCGACCTAGATTTGTTGCGACGCATCCATTACTGTCGCAAGGCCGTCGCCAAAAGCTTTTTACAACACTTTAATTACTTTTTGAGACATGTCCGTTCTGTCACAAAAGGCCCCTTGTTTTTTGTAGTTCCACAAAATTCATAGCATTAAAACAACAAATTGATTAATAACCAAAATTAAGTGAGAAATAAAATAAAATACTGGCATGTAATATGATTACAACAACAACAACAACAACAAAGCCTTTTCCCACTAAGTGGGGTCGGCTATATGAATCCTAGAACGCCATTGCGCTCGGTTTTGTGTCATGTCCTCCGTTAGATCCAAGTACTCTAAGCCTTTTCTTAGAGTCTCTTCCAAAGTTTTCCTAGGTCTTCATCTACCCCTTCGGCCCTGAACCTCTGTCCCGTAGTCACATCTTCGAACCAGAACGTCAGTCGGCCTTCTTTGCACATGTCCAAAACACCGGAACCGATTTTCTCTCATCTTTCCTTCAATTTCGGCTACTCCTACTTTACCTCGGATATCCTCATTCTCAATCTTATCCTTTCTCGTGTGCCCACACATCCCACGAAGCATCCTCATCTCCGCTACACCCATTTTGTATACGTGTTGATGTTTCACCGCCCAACATTCTGTGTCATACAACATCGCTGGCCTTATTGCCGTCCTATAAAATTTTCCCTTGAGCTTCAGTGGCCTACGACGGTCACACAACACGCCGGATGCACTCTTACACTTCATCCATCCAGCTCGTATTCTATGGTTGAGATCTCCATCTAATTCTCCGTTCTCTTGCAAGATAGATCCTAGGTAGCGAAAACGGTCGCTTTTTGTGATCTTCGCTAGATTGCTCCGGTCATTAGTGTGGATAAGTATATAAATGGATAGAGATAGGAAAGCAAACACAAGATGTATGTGGTTCACCCAGATTGGCTACGTCCACGGAATAGAAGAGTTCTCATTAATTGTGAAGGGTTTACACAAGTACATAGGTTCAAGCTCTCCTTTAGTGAGTACAAGTGAATGATTTAGTACAAATGACATTAGAGTACAAATGACATTAGGAAATATTGTGGGAGAATAATCTCGTAATCACGAAACTTCTAAGTATCGGAGTGTGGTATCATCTTGACTTGCCTTATCTGTCTCATAGGTAGATGTGGCAGCTTCTCTGGAAGTACTCTTCCTCCATCCAGGGGTGGTATCTTTAACTGGTGGAGATGCACAAGGTAATGTATCAATTTCACTTGAAGCTTACTTGTAGTTTCAGGCTTGGTCAAGCGCGATACAAACCATGTAGTAGGAGTCCCCCAAGTCGCCGAGCTAGGGGATCTGCTGAAAGAGGTGACATACAAGGTAAGCAATCAGAGCTCCGGCTGATTGTTCACCTTCTCCCCATCTTGCAGCAGCATGAAGGATAAA
The DNA here is from genome assembly GCF_042453785.1 of Malus domestica. Lineage (NCBI taxonomy): Eukaryota > Viridiplantae > Streptophyta > Magnoliopsida > Rosales > Rosaceae > Malus > Malus domestica. Next base: position 35,037,683 of record NC_091662.1, on the reverse strand, counting down.
GAGAAGAAAAATGAGAAGAGATGATATGGGATACTTTTGCTTTTGAAGAAGTAACTTTCCACAGGCTTATTCTTGAACTGAGCTGGAGGGTTTTCTGGTTTCCTCCAGAGTATAAGGCCGACTGAAGAATTTGAGGGTCAAAACAAGTCCATCAAATCTAGAGTACGTTCGACCCTGCTGATATGGGATACTTTTGCTTTTGACAGAGTAATGGAAGTATCGGCACGTGTGCTGTTCCGCTTGTCTCCACATGCTTCCTTGTATCCTTCGCACTTGCCCTATCTGTTCCTCAAGCAGATGCGGTATCTTCCATGGAAACATAAGCTGTTGAAGATGAGTACTCGAGAGCAATGCCAGGTAAGTAATCAGGTAAGGGGTTCCAGGCAGTCAGTTCCTGGCTGGGAGCTTGATTTCAAGTGCTGACTGATTGCTCTCTTTCTCCTTGTCTTGCAGGTAAAAACAAGGCCAAAGGAAAAGACAGGGAAAAAGCATGATATGGGATACTCTTGCTTTTAACCCTGATGATATGAGATATTCTTGCTCTAGTATAGCTTGTTTGCAGAGGTATTATCGGGGGGAAAGAAAGCTGAATATTTCGAAAGGCTTCGTTGGGAGTGCCCTCTCAGATATGAGGAAGGGTTGAGCATTTTTGCAGGTCTGCCTGTCCGTTGGGGATGGAGGTCGACATATATAGGAGTCTCCCTAACAACAAGTAGTAATGTTATTCCTTTACCCTGCTTGGTCATAGCACGGTAGTGGGAGCTGCCAGCTTCACATGTTTTAACTCTGTCAGAGCACTTTGAAAAAGTGGTATGTGGTATCTGGCTCTCGAGATTCGAAGAACGATGCTTCTTCGATTTTTGAGAAAGCAATCATGCTGGGGGTCTGGCTCTCGAGATTCGGGGAGCAGTGTCTCTTCGATTTTTGAGAAAGTAATCATGTTGGGAGTCTGGCTCTCGAGATTCGGAGGGCGGTGCCTCTTCGATTTTGGAGTAAGCAATCTTGTTGGGAGTATTTTCTCGGATGTGAGTAAAGGTTAGGCATGTTTGCTAGTCTACCTTGCCACGAAGCACGGAGGTTGACACACAGGGACTTTCCAATTATCCAGCAGTGGTACTGTGCCGTTACCCTTGTGGGTAATAATATGGTAGCTAGACCTTCAAAATTTATGTGTCTAAACTTTGTTAGTGCTGTTTCTTTGCTATTCTTTTACCTTTCTTGGTCAGAGCGATGTAGTGGGAGCTGCAAGCTTCACGTGCTCAACTTTGGCAGAGACTTTGGCAAAGTTATCTGTGGTACCCATGAGCTATTGTTGCGTGTGGGAAGTGGGTGATTGAACAGTAAGATTCATGTGCTTTCTACTTCACCAGAAGTCTTCGACAGAATGCCCATAATTTCCGCAAAGCTGAGTGTGCGTGTGACAGGTGCTGACAAGGCTAGAAAAGTAGGTGCCTCTTCGATTTCTGAGATCGGCCCTCGTGGTCTCTGAGCAGCCCAACTTTTGAGAAAGCGAGCGCCTCTTCGATTGATTCGGAGAACGATGCCTCTTCGATTTTGAGAAAGCAATCATGCTGGGGGTCTGGCTCTCGAGATTCGGGGAGCAGTGTCTCTTCGATTTTTTAGAAAGTAATCATGTTGGGAGTCTGGCTCTCGAGATTCGGAGGGCGGTGCCTCTTCGATTTTGGAGCAAGCAATCTTGTTGGGAGTGTTTTCTCGAATGTGAGTAAAGGTTGGGCATGTTTGCTAGTCTACCTTGCCACGAAGCACAGAGGTTGACACACAGGGACTTTCCAATTATCCAGCAATGGTACTGTTCCTTTACCCTCTCTTCGATTTTTGAGAAAGTAGTCATGTTGGGAGTCTGGCTCTCGAAATTCGGAGGACGGTGCCTCTTCGATTTTGGAGCAAGCAATCTTATTGGGAGTGTTTTCTCGAATGTGAGTAAAGGTTGGGCATGTTTGCTAGTCTACCTTGCCACGAGGCACAGAGGTTGACACACAGGGACTTTCCAATTATCTAGCAGTGGTACTGTTCCTTTACCTTTGTGGGTAATAATATGGTAGCTAGACCTTCAAAATTTATGGGTCTAAACTTTGTTAGTGCTGTTTCTTTGCTATTCTTTTACCCTTCTTGGTCAGAGCGATGTAGTGGGAGCTGCAAGCTTCACGTGCTCAACTTTGGCAGAGAACTTTGGCAAAGTTATCTGTGGTACCCATGAGCTATTGTTGCGTGTGGGAAGTGGGTGATTGGACAGTAAGATTCATGTGTTTTCTACTTCCCCAGAAATCTTCGACAGAATACCCATAATTTCCGCAAAGCTGAGTGTGCGTGTGACAGGTGCTGACATGGCTGGAAAAGTAGGTGCCTCTTCGATTTCTGAGATCAGCCCTCGTGGTCTCTAAGGAGCATAGCTTTTGAGAAAGCGAGCGCCTCTTCGATTTCTGAGATCGGCTTTCGTGGTCTTTGAGCAGCCCAACTTTTGAGAAAGCAAACACCTCTTCGATTTATGCGATCAACCCTCGTGGTCTCTAAGCAGCCCAGCTTTTGAGAAAGCAAACGCCTCTTCGATTTCTGAGCAGGCGCCTCTTCGATGTCTGAAGCTCCGTCGAGTGCAGCTTTTTATAGGGGCTGGCATTAAGTTCCAAGCACACTTGAATCTCCACCAGTAGAAGCTCAATTCTTGCACTTCTAAGATCTTGATTTGTCCGACCTCTTCTCTCTTCAACACCTTTGAAAATGTCTGGCCCCTCCGACCGTCGTTTTGACTTGAACCTTGTTGAAGAGGCAGCCCCGCCTTCTCCAGACAACATATGGCGCCCATCCTTCGTCTCCCCTACTGGTTCTCTTACCGTTGGGGATTCCGTGATGAAGAATGATATGACCGCTGCGGTGGTGGCCAGGAACCTTCTCACTCCCAAAGATAACAGACTACTTTCCAAACGGTCTGATGAGTTAGCTGTTAAGGATTCGCTGGCTCTCAGTGTTCAGTGTGCAGGTTCTGTGTCTAATATGGCCCAACGCCTATTTGCTCGAACCCGCCAAGTTGAATCATTGGCGGCCGAAGTGATGAGTCTCAAACAGGAGATTAGAGGGCTCAAGCATGAGAATAAACAGTTGCACCGGCTCGCACATGACTATGCTACAAACATGAAGAGGAAGCTTGACCAGATGAAGGAAACTGATGGTCAGGTTTTACTTGATCATCAGAGATTTGTGGGTTTGTTCCAAAGGCATTTATTGCCTTCGTCTTCTGGGGCTGTACCGCGTAATGAAGCTCCAAATGATCAACCTCTGATGCCTCATCCTTTTAGGGTTCTGTCCAGTACTGAGGCTCCGAATGATCCCCCTCCGATGCCTTCTCTTTCTGAGGCTCTACCGACTGCTGAGACTTCTCCTAAGCAACCTTTGTGAAGGCTCCATCATGTTTGTTTATTTTGGCATGTAATATGATTAGCGATAAAAAATATATAATGCTTAATCAATTTGCTTTCGACTTCATTTGTATGGTGGTCTGGCACATTTGGCAGGAGAAGGAATGATCGCATTTGGAAGAGGAAGCAAGAGGCCCCGGGAGTTGTGGCGCAAAGAGTCGTGGCATGGTTGTAGGAGTTCCAGGCGGTGGCAGACCTTGCACTCGTGGCACAGTAGCGGACGCCTAGGATTAGGTAAGGGGATGAAAGTGGTTCGATGGCTGGGGAGGTGGCGGAGGACTGGGTGAGAGTGAATGTGGATGAAGCTACTAAAATGCAGGCTCAGGTTGGTGGAGCTGGTACGGTGATTCGTGACTCGCAGGGCGCTTTTGTGGCTGCAACGACATGCTTTCTTTCCAATGTTTCTTTGGCTCTTCATGCTGAATTGTTAGCAATTAAGAATGGAATGGAGTTGGCTCAACAGCTTGGCTATCAAAAGGTTTAAGTCGAAAGTGATTCTTCTCAAGCAATTTTTGTTAGAATTCCTTTGTCCCACATCGGCCAGAAGGCTTGAGAACAAGTCATTTATATAGAATTACCCCACTCTAACTAACACCGAGACCTTTGTATTAAAACCCCACACCTGACAGATTGAGCAGGTGGCCAAGTGAGGACAGTATTGGTGTTCTTCTGATAGTGGAAATGACGGCAACCCGACCACTGCTCCATCAACCACATTCAGATCCTCCCTTGAATTCTCTATCCCTCATTCCCTAAGCAAATCATTCACTGCCTACATCAGTTTATATATGTTATCTATATCAGGGATCATGTTACAAATCACAAAATCCAAAATCTTACAAACATTATGATTCCTCCATACGTATTCTTATACTAATTAAACCCTAAATACCCCTAGAAGCAAAAAGGAAACAACAACATTTGAATTAGAACTTACATAATCAAACTTTGGAATAATGGTCTTCTTGACGCACGCAGAATGAATAGCAATATCATCCTTGACGAGTACAAACACAAGGGATCTCTTTATGGTAAATCATGGATTCGATTCGACGTAAATCGTCGTGATCTGAAAGAAAAATTAGGGTTTGCATTTAAGTCTCTTCTTTTCGAGGAACTGAAGGGTGCTTCGACCACGCACCATCTGTACTAAACATCTGAGAACAAGGACAGTCAAAAGGACTTGGATTCTCTGCCCTTCCAATTCGGTGCCCTTCCCGTGCCCTCCTGTTTGTGTGGTCACGGTTAAGCCACGTCAATATTTTATATTATTATTATTTTTTGTCTTATTATTTTTATAAAAAACAATATAAAATGTTAACATGAATTAACCGTGACCACACAAAACAGGAGGGCACGGGAAGGGTACCGAAATGGGAGGGCACGGGAAGGGTACCGAAATGGGAAGGCAGAGAATCCAAGTCCCAGTCAAAAGATAAAAGAAACCCTACTGATGTGTACGAGGTACGGCATCAACACCACTAACAGTGTTATTTATAGTGCTTGTGTAGACTGAAATTACCCAGCTGTGCACAAAGCCAAAATATATGCCACATGGCATCCCCTGGTTTGCCATCTCCACGTCTCGAAGGTAAAATGATTGGTTGTGCTTATCTTAGTTGACTTGGAAAATGATAGATATATAGACGACAATGTACGTAAATGAGGATTTAAGCTGACGGTATAGTAGTACTGCTGTAGGAAAAAAGATTAATATTGGGAAGTTGAGAATTTTGTAAACCTAAAGTAGAAAATGAAAAATGTTTATTGCCAGGTAAAATGGTACATCGATCACGATTTGGTCTGAAAACATGGTTTCTTTAACATTTTCTTTAGTCATATAGTTGTTCAAGCAAAGATTTCTCTGGAAAAGGTTCATCGGACCTCAGCACAACTCCCTAAGGGATTAGCACTTTGGATGTGTAGTCGAGGCTCTTGCTTGTTGATAAGCTACAAGAAAATAACAAAGTTAGTTCTGAAATGTGCCTTTGTGGGGCCTTAGGTGTAGGCCTTGAGGCTCGCAATCAAAACTAACTAAGTGCTAGGCGTGCCATTGCTATCTCAATATAGCAGATGTAGAACAAATGTGTTTTAAGTCGATTACTTGCGCTCCAAGTTACTTCAAACTTCTTGTTATCAAAGGATTGTTGTGGATGAGTTAAGTCCACATTAAGTTCTTTTTCTTGCCTTGTAAACAAGGACTTTTAGTTCATGATCTTGTATGTTCGAGTGAAGGGAGTCCAAATCCCCTTAAGCCATTTACTTAGTTCTTGATTGGTTTTAATGATAACATACCCATTAAACTAACCAGATCCAAATGTAAATGGGACTCTTAAAATAGGAAAACTGATGGAAATAACTTGAATACATACTGGAGAATGCATTAAGTAATAGATCTACAAATTCAAAAGGCAAACAAAGAGCTTTGGGCAAGATTTCACCTTGTCTGGAAAGGTTGAACCTCTTGCAGTCACTTCTCTTTGAATTTACAGGGGTTTATATGCTAAAAAGGGATGGATGGTAAATAAGTTTACACAAGGGAATCGATACTACGCCACTAAGGGAAATAGCAGAGCTTTTATACTTAGACAAGAGATAGCTTATCGCTAAAAATGACTGAATCCGAGTTGATTTCAACTTTTGGATGCAAATCTGGCTTGAGAGCAGAATTTGTATGTTTATTTGTTTCATTGGTTGAGTGCCCTTGTCCTTGGGGCCTCTTCTTCTTTTTATAGGCAAATTAGCCCGACTGCTGTGACTTTTGCTCTTGCCCGAAAGCACCTGGAAGGTAATGAGTCATCAGCTTTTTACTTGTAATACCACTAAAAAGTGTTCTTTGGCTAGTAGTAGATTAGTCTCCATCACTTGTCACTTCAATGGTAAGCACGTGGCTTGTAACTTGGCTGAGAAGGCTTCAATTTTCCATTGGGCTCGGTGCTGGGCTTCGGGCAAGTCCCCTTTAATTTGGTACCCTTGGGCTCTCCTTCATTTAAGTCCAATGTTCAAATATTAACCCAAACAATAGTTGATCACAATGGTACAATGAAATACAATTGTATCTCTATTGAGAAAGTATAATACCATTGTGAGTTGTCTATGTTTTTACAGTCTCGCTTTATGTGAATTTTTATCATCTTCTAGTCTCCCTATATGCGATAGGTGGGTTTGGTCGTTTGTGTGGTTGATATAGTACTTTCAGTTGAAAATTAAAGTACCAAAACGGACGAACAAACAAAAACTATTAAATATTTTTAACTGAAAACAAACAAACAAGAATACTGAAATGATTACAAACTGAGCGCTTCATTTTAATTAACTTAATTCTTAAACTAATAGTTGGCATGGACCTAAAAAAACCCTAATGCATAAAATATATTTAAAAAATATATAAAATAAAATTAAAAAAACCTAACACAAAATCAAATATCTAATTAATTTCCTAAATAAACTAATAGATTCCAACACTTTCCAAATCCAAGTACTGCAGGTACGTTCTTTGAGTTTGTTGGATCCAACGTTGAACTGTGGTTTTGAATCACGAGGTGATTTGGAGCCCCGATGTCCTTTACAGTGTCTATATAAAAAAGCAAGGCGTTTTTCATATTCCACGATTAATTGTTTTGAGAGCTTTTACATGATCTCCCATTATTTTCACATTTCACATTATTGCAGCATTTGTGATTATTATTTTGTATTTTCAGATTTTTGTGGTCATATTTTTCATTTATGATTATTATGCTTTGTCTATTTATCGAGACCCATGTATGCATCGCTATCCTCTTATTTTGTACACTTCAATCTATTTAATTAATATTGTACTTTTTTTCTCAGAAAAAATCACGGGAACTATTTTTTTCTTTAATTGTTCAAGTTCGACAAAAAAAAGAAAGGTGTATAGAAATAAAATGATGTGCGAGATCATTTTCTTGAAGAATATGTAGTTTATCATTAAGTGACTTGTTTTATTTGTAGCCGTCTTGACAATATATATATTTTTTCATCATGTAGTCTCTTCTATCCTTTTTAGTTAATTAAATATGAATAACTGTTAATGAGGACGGATAGTGCTATGATGAAATCACACATATTGTGACCCTCCTCAGCCGAATTACTAAGCAGATGAAAGTTATAACAGTATAAGATTAGTTTATTTAAATCTGACTCATTCGTATTATGTTGCATTAAATTCAATCATTTTTATAATCTAATGACTTAAAACATGACACGTCAAACTTAATAGTTAACTCTGATTTAATGACATTAAGTCTATAAATTTAAAAATAATCAAAACAGAAAATCAAAAACTTATCAGCCGTAAAGGTCAGCTGGCATCAAGGCGTTTATAAGTTTTGGACCTTTTGTTTATTGTTTCGTTTTTATTCAGACTTGAGGATGTTAACTTGGAGTTAATATTAAATTTGATGTGTCATGTCTTGAGTTGTAAGATATCCTAAAATCAAAAGTTTTTTTTTTGCTACATACGTATTGTATGCAAAAGTTTAAGTTTAACTTCTAGTATACTTAAAATTTGTTAGGCATAAACTCAATAACCTTCGCGATTGCAAACTGCAAAAATTACAATGAATCAACAAATATCACATGTATTTAGATGAAAACACAAGAAGAAGATGGAAAACTTACAAAAAAAAAAAAAATTAAAGTAGAAGTAAAGGCAATCTTAATAAAAATTGATTGAAACTAATATAAAGTCGATTGAATCATGAACAAAATAACATCACAATTTCCATGGTAATTTTTATATTTTTAATTGTGCTAAATACTCATTGTGCTAGTTTCATTAAAAATAATTATTCTTGCACTTCTTTTTGTCTATTATATTAGACAATACACAAAAATATATATATATTGCCACAAACCCTCCTTGGGCTACAGCCCACCGTAGCCTTTGGTATGGCTACGCAAGTGATTATTATAAAGGTTGAGATGTAACGAAATGCATGTTATAAATGCACGAAAGCTAAATGTAGGGACTATATATAACAAGTAAAAAGTATTTAAGCTTCCAATGTGAGATTTATTCTCAATAGTTCCTTAGTATTGTAGAACGAAAATTAGGAATTACAGAATCTCCCCCTCTCCATAATTCTAATTTAGGATGTAACAAATTCAAAAAAAATAAAAAATAAAAAATAAGTAAATTTAAACATTTATGTGTTTTAGAATTTTGATTAAAATGCTTCCTATTAATGTGGCACCAAATAGATTTTACTAAACCTTTTTTGGATATGAAATTACACCAAATGCCAATAATTTTAATACACCCATATTTGTCCAGCTACAACTAATTTCCTATAATATCTAGGAAATTAATTTTGTGAAATTCATATTTAATCTTGTCCTACCGTAAACGGCATGTCAAGAAAAAAAATTAATACTTAAGTTTCAATTAAGGGCGACTTTATTTTTGTTTTGATACAGTAATAAAAATAATCCCTTCAACACAATTAAATGTCATGAATCAAAACTCAAATTTATCATAAACGTATCAATTTTGTAGTATGTTTAAAATTCAAATGTACCATAAACATACTAGAAATGTATGCTACTAAAATCCAAATGTACTCATGTTATACAAAACTAAACGTACCATATAACCAAATAACTATACAGGCAAAAGTACCTCAAAGCATGTCCATAAAATTACAAAACTATAAAAATAAGTGAAAAAATAAAAGTATAATTGTGTGAATTTATTAATTGAAAACTTATTCATAGTATATTTTTTGACAAAACTTAATGGAATTCCTTATATATAGGGAGGATGAGATCCACAAAATTCATAGCATTAAAAGAAAAAAAATTAATTAATAACCCAAATCTAATGAGAAAAAAATAAAATACTAACATGTAATATGATTAGTGATAAATAACTACTGACCTGAAAACAAGTCAAGGTACTTAACACAAAAAATATATAAAATCAAAAGTAGAAAAGCTACAAATGCGAGAAAATGGAGCAGTTAACTCTAATTATCTAAAGTACATATTAATAGACCCTTCATTGTCAACCAAATCCCATAAAATTACCATTATAACCCTTCAATTAAAACTGAACATAAATAAGAAATATAAGCAATAATGTAATTTTACACAACTAAAATTTTGTTGTTTTTTAAAACCTCACGTACATGTGATTTTAACAAACCTCTAATTAAAAATTAAAAATAAAGTTCCCTCCCTTCTCTCCTCAATCCCACATTCTCTCTTACTCTCTTCCTTTCTCCTCCCATTTTAAAAACAGAAATAAAAAACTTTCACACATATTTTCTGCGTGCCCATATGCTAGTTCCAAATGAAAAACTGATATGTTATTACATAATTGAAAGGTTACAATCATTTGGTAAATCATTGATTCGATAATTAAAAGGGTATTACACATTATGAACTTTTACAAATCTCACTTAATTAACCCTCTTAATTCTTTGTCAGTACCCTCACTAAGTGGGACTGGACTGGACTAGCTGTTAGTCAAATACTGTGTTTGTTCCATACTGGGACTAACATTAATGAGACTAAAGGGGACTAGCATGGACAAAACCCTTCACTAAGAGGTCTTAGCGAGACCCCCCAATAACCATAGGACTAGCTAAGACTATCATCTCTCGTCATCGTCATGCTCAACAACCACTCCCGATAGACTCCTCGTCATCTCCGGTCACCTAGATCATAATAAAATATTAATAATTTATATATTAAATAATATAATATTAGAATTTGTTATTATCCAGCTTCTTAGTCCAACACTGCACCAAACGCTTCATTAAGTTAGTCCAGCTTAGTCTAGTCTAAGCCAGTCCAGCTTAGTCCTTGAAGCTAGTCCAGTCCGAGATAATCTGGCGCAACAAACGCCCCCTTAATCTTGATCAGCTACTTCCCCTTCCTCTCCCTCCACATTCCCAAATCTCACTTCTTGTTGTGCATCCAAACCCTAGCTAAGCTCCTGCTTCTTAATTCCAAACCTCCACCCAAATCACTCCACTTTTTTCTCAGCCAGCTTCTGAATCCTCCACCCTCATCCTCTCTTTCTGCTCCACAGTAAACTTCCTCCGATACCGCTTCTTCGACGGCGGAAACGGTAGCAGCCCCACCACTCCTCCTTCAAACACATGCAGATCCTCGCTTGAACTCGAGGTCCCTCCTCCCCTGAGCAAACCATTCACTGCCTGCATCAGTTTATATAAGTTATCTATATTAGGGATCATGTTACAAATCACATAACCAAAAATCTGACATATTTTGATTCCTCCAAATGAATTCTTATACTAGTTAATACCCTAATACTCCCAAAAGCAAAATGGAAACAACAGCATCTGAATTAGAACTTACATGATCAAACTTCGGAATCACGGTCTCCTTGATGCACGCAGAATGAATAGTTGCAATATTATTCTCGACGAGTACAAACACAAGGGATCTTTTTCTGGTAAATCATGGATTCGATTCGACGTAAAGCGTCGTGATCTGAAAGGGAAATTAGGGTTTGCATTTGACTCTCTTCTTTTCGAGGAACAGAAGGGTTCTTGGAATACCCACCATCTGTTCTAAACATTTGAGAACAAGGATGATCAAAAGATAAAAAGAAACCCTACTGCTCTATACGAGGTACGGCGCACTCTGAGCCTTGACGGCAGCAATACCAGTGTTATTTATAGTGCTTGTGTCTAGGTTAGACTGAAATTACCCAGCCGTGCACAGAGCCAACAAATCTTTGCCACATGGCACCCTCTGGTTTGTCATCTCCACGTCTCTAAGGCAAAATGATTGGCTGTGAGGTCGTCCTTATCCTAGCTGACTTGGAAATGATAGACATTTAGACGACAGTGTGCTGTAAATGGGGATATATACGGGGAAGTTGAGAATTTTGTAAACCTAAAGTAGAGAGTGAAAAATGTTTATTCTCACATAAAATGGTACAACGATCACGATTTGGCATAAAAATATGGTTTCTTTTACATTTTCTTTAGTAATATAGTTGATCACAACGGTACGATAACGAAATACAATACGTGTATCTTTATTGAGAAAGTATAGTACTGTTGTGACTTTGTGAGTTGACTGTGTTTTTACACCTCGCTTCATATGAATTTTTATAATCTTCTAGTCTCTTATATGGTTCAAGTGAGTTTGGTCGTTGTGTGGTTGATGTAGTATTTCAATTGAAAATTAGAGTATCAGAACGGACGATCAAACAAATTATTATACCGAATATTTTTAAATGGAAATCAAACAAATAAGAATATCAAAACGATTACAAACTGAGAAGTGCATATGAGTAACTTAATTCTCAAACTAAATTGCAAATTATAGTTGACATAAACTTGAAAAATCCTAATGCATAAAATATAAAAAAGAAACCCTAGTACAAAATCAATTCGAATCTCTAATTTACTTCCTAAATAAACTAATAAATTCCAACACTTTCCATGCCAAAGTAAGGAAAGGGATCCTCTCTTCCACATAATCCTCCTTATCAAACAATTCGGATCCTTGAAATTTGATGCAACAGCTAAAGTTATTTTAACTTTTGGAGTAGGACCCTGTTTGTAGCCGTTGAATCAAATTTCAAGAATCCGAATTATTTGATGAGGAGGATTAAGTGGAATGGATCTAGAGATGATCCCTTTCCCCAAAGTAATGCAGCCATGCAGGTACGTTATTTGAGTTTGTTGGATCCAATGTTGAAGCAGATACGTACGTGGTTTTGGATCGCGAGGCGATTTGAAGCCCCGATGTCCTTTACAGTGTCTAATAAAAAGCATGGCAATTTTAATATACCACAATTAATTGTTTTGAGAGCTTTTTTCTCTCACATGATCTCCCACTATCTTCACATTTCAGATTCCTGGCCATATTTTTCATCTGATTGTAATACTTTGCCTCGTTAATAAATGAAATATGTTGTTTTCTTTAAAAAATGATAAGCTCACTATTTTCTCTTTTAGTTTATTCAATCTAAATGCTACGGAAATAAAAAGGTGTCAGAAAGAAAATGATGTGCGAAAATCATTTTCAGAAGAATATGTAGATTATACATTAAGTGACTTGTTATATTTGCAGCTGTCTTGAGAATATGTAGTTTTTTTCAGTATGCAGTCCCTCGGTATCTTTTTTAGTAAATTAAATATGAATAATTGTTGCCACTTAATACTAGGTCTAGTGGTATTCATTTTCACTTGTAAGTGAAATGTCTTAAGTTTGGTTCTTGCCAAATGCGAATTTAAACCACATTATTGCTAACTATTGTGAGGCTAAGTCCACCCCTCACTAAAACCCCTCCCCCTTAGTGTAGATAATATAATTTGTTAAAAAACTGAATAATTGTAAATGAGGAGGGATAGTGCCATAATGAAATCATTCTTGTGACCTCCTCACCCGGATTACTGGAGTAGATGAAGGTTATAATGGTATAAGATTAGTTTATGTAAATTTTACTCATTTATATTATGTTGCATTGAATACAACGTAATATTGTAGAATTTTCCGAAATCATGATACCACTTATTGAATTATTTGGACAAGAACAAAATAAGAACAATTGGTTTTGTCGGCAGAGCTTTACATGTCACTATATATACAGCTAAGACATGTCATTATTCGTTTCGAGGTAGAATTATGCCATAATCAAAGATTAGGGTTGAATGGAGATGCAAGAAATCGACCTACATGTCTTGCGAATCTCGAGTCCCTACATTTAGCTTTTATGAATTTACACACATTTCGCTAAAATTCAATTATTTTGATAATCTAAATACTTAAAACATGACTCGTCAAACTTAATAGTTAATTCCGATTTAACACCATTAAGTCTATATCAATTAAAAATAATTAAAAACAGAAGAAAAAGCTTATCAGCCATAAAACCAACTAAGCTTATTCACCATCTGCATAAAAATCTTGCATCTCTGCAGTCTGAAATTATCTGCAATTCAGTGAGCGAAAACTCTACCGTAAATTAACTTGAACGAGCCCTACCTTAACAAAGTATGTAAACTATTAACAAGTAGAAGGTGGGGTTGTCGCCGGTCGGGGAGGAGTGGCTGTTAACTTGTTAACTAACTATTAAAAGGTTGAGATGCGCAATGCATGTAAATGCACGAAAGCTAAATGCAGAGACCATAACAAGTAGACGGTATTTTAAGCTTTCATATTATTGATAAGGAGGGAAGACGGAATGAACAAAGTACGTCACGTACACGAACAAATATTCATACTCACTCAGCTACAAAGTCGCATTTTACAAATAAAAGCAATGGGCCATAAGCTAAATACGAAGCCGACATTTATGGAATATACTCCTCAGTAACTGTAATGCCAAATAATATCTTTGGATATATACAATTACAATGACAAGTTGTTGATTTTGTCCCGCTAGTAATAAGACTGTATATGGTAACCTACTTTATATTCTCTTTTGTATAGCAATGAGTAGCACCAAAAGGATGGGGGAAACAAGAAAAATGATATATGGTAGAGTTTGATTCAGTGTACCTACTTCTACTTCATCCTCTTTTAGCACGTAGTCCGATTTGTTTTCTATGAAAGCTTCAAAATAATTCTGGAAGCCAGTGTTCTTCAAAGGTGAGTTCTTCGTAAGCCTCAACATTTCCATGGCCTGGAAGATGAACAAGTTCCATATAGCTTATGATGGAAATGAAAGCAACAATCCAGCAATATGCACACGAAATGGTCACTTTGAAATGTGAAAAAACTATTTGTAAGAATCCCCATCAGATATAGGCTACTATTTCAAACTGGCATTCGAATCTTAGGACATGGAATAACCCTAACATGTTATGACAGAAAACGCATGCCTACAATATAGGTATCATATCAGGTGTCAAAGTCATAGTTGCTCAACTTTTTTTTTAAGGATTGAATGCTTAGTTTGAAGAATAGAGCTCTTTGGAGCTGTCTTGTAATTACAGGTGCTAGATGAATGACAGATCCAATTATAGTTACCTGAAAGCTGAACACAAATTGCCTCGCCTTCTTACTTACTCTAGGAGTTGGGTGGGACTGAAGCTTCTCGTACATAACTTGAGCTTCCTTTGACCTATCAACCACAACTACTGTTTAAAACCCTTGGGTATTGTGGTACGAAAAGCTAACAATAGTCAGAAACTCCCCATCTTTACTTAGGATGTGCCAAGTTCATACCCAAATGAATAATTATAACCAAATCATGGTCTATGTTATACAGGAAGGCCTTGTTTACCAATAATATGACACAGAATAAGGTAGTAATGAACGGTCAAGAAGTCATGTACCCACTCCAAATAGCTGCATTGTTTACCTCTATCTGGTAAATGATACTCTCCTTTTATTAATTTCTCTTTTCTTCTTATGCTTTTGATTCATTTCTAAACAACTACTTAATTCTCACCACTGTTAATTTGAGAACCTTGGCGGCAGTAATATTCATGGTTACTAGAGCAAAGAAATTTACAAATTTCCAAATCAAGCAAGTAAATTCCTGACAAACACCAAATTGTTAGCGTTTGAAGAATTATTACTCCCAAACAAGTTGAATAAACATAGAAATGATACATCATCATACTTCATAGAGCATTTAAACATCCAAAAATGGAAACAAGGACGAAGACACAAGAATAATTCCATACTGAGATGCAAGCTTATGATTTTGATACCAAAAATGTCTTGAAACTTTATAAAAGCTGACCGAAAATACAAAATTTTCAACTTTTATAGAAAGAACTTAATGCGTAGTAAACTCTCCCATGAGATGATTAGACAGAGCAACTTCTCAAAATAGAAATATACCTGCTGAGGGAGTCTAGACAAATGGACCATTGTAAAGCAGCCAACCCATGAAGCTCACTCTGTGAAAACAATTTTTGCATGAAAAATGCACTGATATAAGGAACAATCAGTTATTCATTGTCCAGAAACAACGAAAGGAAAGAGAAAATTGGAGAAAGGGGTGGGATGGGTATAAAAATGTGTACGCATACTGCCAAAGTTTTATGGAAGTGATGAAAACTGATTTATTATCCTTGATTATTAACTGCATCAATGGCTAAAAGTTAGCGATTTTGGATAGAAGATTTAGGATCATTGTTGGTTGTTATGAAGGAACGTGGTTTTTTTAACGCAAGTAGCGTATCATTTATGCATGGTACAAAATACTCATTGTCCAAATATGTTTGCAGCAAAATTATTAATTTATTTTTTATATATGCAATCAGCTCAGATAATTTACAGCAGCATTACCTTAAATGGTAACTTATCCATAACCTTCTGATAATAGATTAATGCTTCCTTAAGCTCTCCAACATTCATCAATGAGTCGCCATCCTTTAACGCCTGCATGTAAAATTATTAATTTGAGGAAATGACAATGTAGTATTGGATTCATTAATATGAGATGAATTAAAGATTGTGAAGAGCAAGATGTCAATATTTGGCATAAATGAACAGTTTTGGACCAACTTGGGACCTTGGGTGGTCAATAATGGGATGTATGCAGCTGCACTAGCCCAAGAGTCTGTTTTGTTTCTAATGGAAAACCTATAAGTCATAAATTCTTAATGTATTCTACTACTAAGGTGTCCATAAATCACGGAATCCTAAGATCATTAGAAGAATGTATGTACAGGCTTGGAATCAACTAATCATTTATTATTTCACAGAAATTTAATGATAGATATATCCCTTAATTTCCTACATCGGTCAGTACCAATTGAAATCTGGAGGTATTTGAACCTGAAACCCAGTATCTATGCTCCTTTTATAGAGACTAGAGAGCCATCACTTTATTTTTTATTCTTTACAAATAGTTTTACTGGACTCATGAACAATTCCAACATCTAGTTTAGTTCAGCTCTAGACCAGTGGCATTACATACAACACCAAACCTATCATCACTAGAATGGGACTTTTAACTTAATTCTAAACCCACTTCTAACACCCAGAGGGTATGTTTGGATGAGGGTTTTACAAGACCATTGATGTCAAGCTATGAAGAAATGGAAATATATACATGTAGAAAAGGAAATATATCAATAGAAGCAAACCTTCTCGCATTCAGCTCTTAGCTTTGGATCAATGTTCAACCCCATTGTACTCTTGTAAGCAGCTACTAATTGTCTTGTGCGTGCTTCTTTAGCTGCTTTTTCTTCAGCTGTTTCCAGCACTTGCCCTGGGCGTATAACTCTTCCACCTCCAAACTGAACAGAGAAGAAAACCCTATTAGAGAAAGTATATTCTCAAGCTGATCCCCCAAATACTGAAATACAGTAACAGCAGCTGTATCACTACTACAGTAAAAGCATCTCCAATGGGATATGCAAAATGCCTTGAAATGGACACTTCACATCATTTCTTTGCTGCAAAATTCTCCAATGGAGGAATGTAAATTATCCATCTTCGACAGAAGATGTAAATAAAAACATAAATTTACATTCTTTTTTACATCTTTTGGTGATGGGTCCTACTAATCAAAGAGAGAAAATTACATGGGACCTCAAATTTACATCTCACCCATTGAAGTAGAACCTTCATTTACATCTGCCGGAAATACGGTTTTTGCATCTCAAATTTGCATTTTCCCATTGGAGATGCCCTAATACTTCCAATTTGAAAACTACACTATAAATGGACATCTCACCGTGCAGAAGTTTATCATAGTGAATGCATTGACGGTGATAGCATTTAAAAATGCAGAGTTTCAGGAAAGAAACCATTTGGCTTGGTTCAAATAAATAATTTCAATTCATGGTCAAATTAATACCAAAAAATCCTCCAAAATCATATAATCGAAAAACCTAACAACAAGCACCCAGCATGTGGCAGTGGAGACCAAATTAAGCCCCAAAAAACAACTATACATACAAGAAATGCCATATGCCAACAATGTATCAAGCAGACTTGTGTAACACCATTTCTGAGATCAACTGTCATATACCGTTTTGGAAATGTCGTTCGGTCTAGGAAATACTCCCCACGAAGAAACTTTTGGCTTGTACAGGTCTGGATTATCTCCTTGAGTCTGCTCTGTCTGCCGTGGCCCTGCATCGAAATTTCTAGTGTCCCCCACTATAAACTCGACATCAGGAGAGCCCCCTTCTGGAATATAGTCCGATATTGGAACTAACCCAGCGGGCAGTCCTCTGCCCTCCTTCTTATCCGCAAAGCCGAGTCCCACAAAATCAATGCTTGAAACTGACAATTTCGCCTTCTTTTCCACTACCTCTTTCCCCGAATTTCCACCAGCACTTGTCTTCAAACCTAAAAAACAATTCAAACACTAATTCTTACCCCACCTTATAAACTGCATATGTCATTCTTCAGCAGAACCTTCAATGGCATTTCATATTT
Source organism: Malus domestica (assembly GCF_042453785.1). Taxonomy (NCBI): domain Eukaryota; kingdom Viridiplantae; phylum Streptophyta; class Magnoliopsida; order Rosales; family Rosaceae; genus Malus; species Malus domestica. The sequence goes on along the minus strand of NC_091662.1, from coordinate 35,019,894 downwards.
GGTACCGCCTTCGAAAACTCCAGCGGATTGCTCAGAAAAAAGACAGAAAAGCAAAAAACTTGAAATTTGAAAAGATTACCTGAAATTGTGCCTTTGTTCTCCCCAGCATTGATGTCACCACCACCCACAGTGCCTTTACTCTTCTTATACTCTTTAGCTTTCTCCATTGCAATCTTAACCGAAGCAGGCAGTTCTTTCGCCCCACCATCCGAACCCGAACTCCCACCATTTCCAGCAATTCCACCACTATCCTCAGCAGGGTTTTTCTCAATTTTCAAATTCTTGTTCATCTGCACCGACTTCTTGTACGCCTTGGCGTTCGCCAATGCGAGCTTGACAGGGTCGACGGGACCCGGCTCGGCTTCAGGCGTCGTTTCGGGTGAATTTGGCGAGGTGGGTTGTGAAGATTCAGCGTTGGGTGGGTTCAGGGAGAAGGAGAGTTTGAATGGTTTTGAAGGGTGGGGTTTGTTAGGGTTTATGGAGAGGAAGAGAGTGGGTTTGGTGGAAGGGATGGTGCTGAGGGAAGAGAAGAATGAAGGTTGAAGGGAAGCCATGGAGGATATTTTCTCAAGTTTCTGAGGTTGGAATGGTTAAGTGGCCATGGAGGACAAAGAGAAAGAGGTTCTGGTTTTTCAGTTATAATATCTTAACATTATGTTTAGCGAAAGAAATTTAAGATTATTAATAAATTTTAAAATGACGGAAATCAAAATAATAAAATTTTATTCTATAAAATTTGTGAATTTTTTTGTTCGATTAAAATAAAAGAACAATGGAATTGAATATGTAATTTATTGTTTTTAAACTTTTAATCGTAGAACTTAGGAAATGACACCTATTTACATGGAATTTAAACTTAGGAATTGAAGGTCTCGAATTCCAAGTTTTTTTTTTCTACGCGAAGATTCTAAATTTCTATGTTTATGAATCCAAACAAGGAAATTTGTGCATGTCAATTTATAAATTCTGACTTTAATTCAAATTTCAAGTTTATTTTCATCATCCAAACATAGTGTAAGGGTTTCTATAATCCACGTGACACCGATTAGAGTTGTGGGCTCAGGTCCTTTCCTCATAATCCATCTAATCTGGGATCCAAGCGTTGAAATTTGATTCAACCGCTACAGTTATTATCATTTTTAAAATGACCCCTGAGTTTGTAGCTGTTGAATCAAATTTCAACGATTCGAATCTTGAATTAGGTGGAAAGAGATCCGGATCCTCTCTGTGGGCTCAACTTATGCACCACGTTTGACAGAAGTTATGGCGAAATTAATGTGCCGATACGAGTTTTGACAAAATTAAACAACAAAGACGACATGATACGTGAAGCACAACGCGAAGGACCGTATTGATCATCATATATTAACATAAATTATTGAAATAAGGACTTTTGAAATATTAAGACTATTTGGGGTAAAAACAAAATAATAATATTACAAAATTAACACAATCGCTTACACACTCAAAAATTATATTTGGAATCCATTTATATTAGTGAGTGTATCAGTTAACGGCAATTTTGTACATCCAAATGTCGTTGCTAATGTTCAAATTAATGATTAATTACATGGTTGCTTAAAAGAATTATATGTTGCCCTCAATATGTAGAACCATGCCTTACGATACCAATTCAATTTCAATAGCACGATGGACGATTCAACTTTAGTTTACACTAGCAAAAATGCCCGCGCGTTGCTGCGGGACTTGAATGCACCAGCCTTAACCACATGAATAAGACAGTGAACCTGAAAAAAGAATTCAACATAATCATGAATGAACAAAAGGGATAAATGAGTGAAGGGTGTCGGTAAGATGAGCAGTTCGGCTTTTATATACATTCAACCGAGCTGATTACAAAAGATACAGTTGCAAAAAAATGCTCTGTTTCCTGAGAAACAGAAGCAACATGCATTTAACACTTATATCGCCCTTCAAGTTAAGATGGCAAAATATATGACCTGCAGGTAAGGCACGTGGTTTAACAGCTAAACAAAAAAGCAAAAAAAGAGAGATTAAGGCATTTAAATAATTAGACGAAGTAGATGGAGATTAGTAAAAAGTTGGGGAGGGAAGTGATAATCTCTACAGTGGCGTTGGGCTGGCAGCCAGCCTCAGAAGTACCCCAAGAGGAAACAAATCAAACACACTGCATTAGCAATTTGATTTACGAAGCAGAATGACATATAATTCATATACTATTAAATCATTATACCGTGAGTTATTTACTACTGGTTCTCCGCAATTAAACTTTTATATGCAACTTCAGAATATATTGACCCAAAAAATCCCCACGAACCCCAAACAAAACAACTAAACATGCCAATCCTAAGAACACAAACCATATCAAACAGTTAACCACACACATAAACACAATTGTGTCTACACAGTGGCCCTTAATTAATTTATAATACGCATGAGTAAACCCTAAAAAACAAAAATCAAAGTTACAAACTTTGAGTACAAATCAATCCAGCATGAATTTATACCACACATTCTGGCATAAAAGAAAAGAAAAATCACAACTAATATTTGAAATTAAATTCATGAAAAGCACACAAATTCAGTGAGAAGAGAATGAGAGAGAGAGAGAGAGATTACTCGGATAGTTCTTTTAAGCAAGGGACGCGTGACTGCATAGCACTCTTAATCTGGGACTGGATATCGTGCGCCTCCTTCAGAGGGCTCTCGCTATCTTGCGCATCCTCCACCATTACCATGAACTCCCTCTCTCTGTCTCACTCCCCCTCCCTAAATCAGAGACTCTTTGTCAGCAAATCCCATAGATTTAGAAATCTAACCCCGAAAACTGTTATCCAGAACCTTCATGAATCACTTCCACAGAAACACACTGATCATAGTACTTTATTGATCAATTATACCAGTGCATTCATCAAATAAGCATTTCCAAAATACAGACTTAGCAGATAAACATAACCTAAGGCACAAATTCACACGGATAGAGAAAATCAAGTTGCACAACCTACGAAAACAAAGTGGCAACTAAGAGATTGTTTGAGGGATTTGAGACTGAGCTTCTTCCATAAACAACATACCTACAACTCCCCAAGTTTTCAAATGGAAATTAAACATTTAAATAGTTTATAGTAAAATCTAAACACAGAGTCATAGATTAACGAACTGAAAACCCAAAAAAAATAAAGGAAACGGACCTTACTTAAGAACAATACACAGAACAGAGAGATGCATCCACAAAATGAGAGAAAACGAAACAAATAAAGGAACTCCCAAAACCAAATAAAGGAACCCTCAAAACCTGACCTAACAGTGCAACAAAATCCGGAAATAATTCACAGCAAAAGGCAGAAAGGATGACAATCTATGCTAACAGTAAAGAATCGAATTAAAAATTGAACTTAGTTTTCGAAATCCAGCCACTCATTTGACATGCAAAAGGGAACGGACGATCGAGAATGAATCATAGATTGAGGGACCTTACTCGACCCATCATTGGAGCTACTTTTGTAGCTTTTGGGAGAATAAAATTGAATGTGAAAGCTGCTTTTGATGTGGCCATTAAGGTGGTGCTTCAGCCACCGAAGCAAAAGAAGAAGCGGAAGAAAAATGTGAGTATTCCATTAAGAAAAAAAAAAGAGTAAAAAAATCACTAAAAAGAAAAGGCAGAAAAATGCAGGGTATTCCATGAAGAAAAATTCAACAATTAAATAATATAGTTGTAAACCTTAGACTCCAATCAGGTCAAGTGTGAGATTTCAAACACAGATTTACTTCATGTTTAAAAACTGCTAAATACATTGCTAACTGTTAAGAGCATGAACTACAAATCTGTAAAGTAAAAAGCCTTGCAGATAAGTTTAAACGATCAACTGTCAACTTATTATTGTTGCTGGTTTTGAGTTGGACGTTCGCATTCTAACATGGTATTAAAAGAGATTATAAGTGTGTGCGCTCTTAAATCAGCCAACAGCATGTATTAATCAAATAATTTATATCTAAAGATTGAGACATACAACACGAAACCTGCAATTAGATCCCAATCACAAAATGTAATAAAAAAATTCCTAATCTAATCCATATACTAACAACCTATTCAAGCAGCTATTAGCACAATTTACCTCCCTCTCTATTCTTCCCCACCCCCTCTTTAACCAAAAAAAAATTCATTTGTCTCACTAAATAAAAACCTCAAATTTGTTTTTTCAAAGCTGCAACAACATCACTAAAAGCACCATGTAATAAAATTTTAAAAAAACCAATCCAATTTAAGTCGAGAAGCAAATGACCAAACTTTCTTAATTTCTTCTTAAGCTATAACAATACACCACATCCACAACCACAAAAAACCAAAAATAGGTTCAATTTAAATTTATTTTTCTACCAAAAATGAAAAATCCTGTGTTTATAGCCATGTCATCAACAATACCACCACATCTTAAATAAATGAATGACAATATACTGACTGATGCTTAACTAAGAAACCCAAGCTTGAACACAAACCAAGACATAAGATACTCACCAAACTTTTTAAATGGCTCAATTGTTTGCTTAACATGACAACTTTTTCCTGCAATTCGTAAATAAGATCATTAGATGTAGTAAATAAAAATTATAAAAGCAAAATTCTCACCTCAGGTATGCAACAGAGGTTACCAAGCATAATATTCTTTTCATTAAATTTAAGTAACAATATGTCAAATTCATAGATTTCACCTCAAGGGCAATGTTACTTGAGTACAAAGAGCTTCGAAGCCTGCAAATAAAAGCCCCAAAATCTGAAGAAAAAAAAAAACAGAGACTCCACAAAAGCAAGGATTTTAAAACGCCACAATATTTAACAACTACCATGCACAGTTTTTTAAAAATGAGTATAAGACTAACCTTTACAGAGCACCTATGAATCACTTCCAAAATGAGCACAAAATGTGAAACAGCACCTATCCAAAGTTAAAAATCAAAACTAATTAAATCACAATTAGGCAAGAACAACAAAATGCGACAAACAAAATGAAAACACCAAAATGCCTAATTTCCCCCAATCGTCATGTTCAACAACATTCCATCTAATTTTCGGTCCATACGTGCATGCCAATAATTTATTAGCTTACTAAAATGTGACAATTTTTAACAAAACGTTATACGACATTTAGTTAAAGTGGCCATTTATAAAAGTTTTGGTCTAAAGTTTAGTCACTGGGAAATTATAGGTAATGCGCTACATGTTCAAGGGTGAAAACTGGCAGAATAGCCTAAAAAGATAAGTTGAAACAGTATATTAGCAGTTTTGAGAACAATAATAAGGGCAACACAAACCTTGATTGACATCAAACAACAACCTCCTACTTTGAGGAAATATTTTGCATTCAAACCTAAAATCCTTGCCTGCAAAGAAGGATTAAATAGCAAAGCGGACTTTTGGGGGAAATAAAAAAAACAGACTATTTATAATACAATAAAAATAAAGTAATTCATCCTCCCCACCATCTCTGTGAGCTTTAACAGAACAGAGGAATCAAATTAAGCAATATATAAATTTAAGTTGACATTCCAGTGTTCTACCTCTAACCTTGGAAGCATGCATGCACTGTAAGTTATAAAGTGAATTAAGCCAAGATCTTCTAACTTCATGATTTTCACATATGCATTAGATGGAGAAATACAATAAACAATCAAATATGTAAGACTCTGAGATTCAAAACCAAAACAAACCCAATTACACTTTTAGGTCACTAACCCCATTGAATAAAATCCAATTCAATAAAATAACAGAAAATTAAACAACCCAAAAATCAAAACAACCCCACTCGTAGTTTTAGCTCACTAATCCGTTGGATAAATAGATGCCAAATTCAAACATACAATTAACAACAACCCAGAAGAGCCATCCAAAAACCCAACCAATTAACCAAAAAATACCACTTGTTCTTTTAGCTTAGTAACCAACCTCTACTTGTTTTCTGGCAAATTTGGGGTCCTTTGATTTCTAGACTTTGAGTAGAAACTGATTATACCATGGGCTAATATTCAAGTACCACCAAATATAATTTTACCGTAGTAAGCTTTTTTATTCACTCCAAACGAAGATATTATATGTTCACATATATATATTCACAACCATAAGAAAGAAGAAACTAATCTCTGGCGTTTTAACAAAAATAAAAAAAATTATTCACCCACAGTAAAAACTGAAACAGCTAAATTAAACCCAAAAATTAATCATGATCATACATATGTATTCCTGACAAATGTTTAGCCCTTTAATTAAAACACTAAAATAAAAAATTGCTCACCTACAGTAAAAAACCCAAACATGCAAACCAAAGGCCAAAATTTAATCATCACTATTACTTTTCTTTTTTTTTAAGTTTCAGGGAAAAATCGAAGCACAAACAATCAAAAAACCCAAACAAAAAGAAATTAACACCAAAGAGATAAATTATATACCTGACCCAGAAAAAGCTTGGAAGCTCACATAATGAAACCCTAAAACTCGAAGAAGGATGCTTCCTGCAAACAAAATACAAAATCAGACTCTCTCTCTTAGAAAGAGAGAAGTTATCAAGTCCTGTACTTGGTCATATTTGTTCAAGTTGGGGAAAATCGAGTAAGGGTTGGTACCTGGAGCTTGAGAAATCAAAGAGCTTGCCTGTTTGAGAAAAGATGATAACAGCAGCTTCAGATTCACACAGAAAACGCAAACGCACAGCATGCTCTCTGCCCTCTCTCTCTCTCTCTCCCTGTCCATCCGTCCCTCAAAAAGTGGGAAAAAAATCCCTAAACATCTCTCCCACTCATGAAATTGAGGATCTGCAGCAATGGCGCTGAGATCCCCACTTTTCCCTCTCGCTCTCTCTCTCGTTCTCTCTCTCTCTCTCTCTCTCTCTCTCTCTCTCTCGGAGGCATGGCCTCCCATCCCCGAAACCCTCATTGAATGACAGCAAACCTAAACCCACCCCAATCCGTCTCAAACGCACATGACAAAATTGCCCTTCCAACCGAGGCCCAATATCAGCCCAAACCTGATGGCTTTGTTGTAAATAGCGTGAAATCGAGTGGCTCCCTGATAAGCCATATGGACAAAATTACCCTCTGAAATTTTGAGAATTACCCTCCCAACCCATGCAATTCGGCCAGTATTGTTGTAAATAGCGTGAAATCAAGTGGCAAAGGTTTCACTGTAGATAAGCTACAGTCACATCCCTCCTCAATTTTAGAATAGATAATATTGAAGTTTTATATATTTATTTCATGACTAAAATTGTTACAAGTTGCAGCATATAAGGAAGAAGAAACGTGAAGAAGAGAGCAGGGAAGATGGCAGCTAAGCCAACATCATGATGACATGCAATCCCTCTAAAACTTAATCTAATATCCTGCTTTTGCTTTACAGCATGAAGAGCCGAAAGCAAAGAATAAAAAACAGTAAGTGAGGGGGGAACCGAAAGTAACAACACCACTAGACAAAAACTTTCTAATATTTTAACCCTACTTTCAATGATGACTGATGACATCCAATACTCCCCCTCAAGCTGGATCCAGTAGGTTGATGGATCCAAGCTTGGAGATGAGCCTTTGAAACTGATGGGAAGCCAGAGGTTTAGTGAATATATCAGCCAGCTGATCGAAGCTTTTTACGTAATGCGTCTGAATCATCTGCGACTGTACTTGTTCACGGATATAGTGACAGTCGACTTCAATATGCTTCGTCCTCTCGTGAAAGACGGGGTTTGATGCTATGTGCATGGCAGCCTGGTTGTCACAAAATAATGTCATTGGTTGAGCTGTGAACACTCCTAAGTCACATAAAAGTCCTTTTAGCCATATCAGCTCACACGCGGTTGAGGCCATTGCACGATATTCAGCTTCAGCACTTGATCTTGCGATGACAGTTTGTTTCTTGCTCTTCCACGTGACCAAGTTTCCACCAACAAAGGTACAGTAACCCGTGGTGGACTTGCGATCGATTGCGTTTCCTGCCCAATCAGCATCACAGTACCCCATGATTTGAGTGTTGTCATTCTTTGCCATGAGGATGCCACGACCAACAGACCCTTTTAAGTAACGTAAGATCCTTTTGACAAGGTTCAGATGCTCGATGGTGGGAGAGTGCATGAACTGACTGGCGATACTTACTGAATGTGAGATGTCTGGTCTAGTGATCGTTAGGTAGATCAGTTTGCCGACAAGCCTCTGATATAAGCTGATATCTGAGAGTGACGTGCCTCCCAAGTCAAGCTTGAGCTTGCTATCAAGAGGGGTAAGTGCAGGCTTAGCATCACTCATATTAGCATCTTTAAGTAGGTCCATGACGTATTTTCGTTGATTAAGAAATAGTCCCTTGTAAGAAGATGCCATTTCGATTCCAAGGAAATACTTCAACACCCCAAGATCTTTGACTGCAAATTTTTGTTGAAGTGACTGTTTGAGTGTGGTGATTTCAGCAGCATTATCACCTGTAATTATTAAGTCATCCACATATATTAACACAACTAATTTGCTCGCAGCTCTTGTGCGAACAAATAATGATGAATCTGCATTACTCCTTTTGAAACCAATGCTATGAAGAACGGTACTTAGTTTTGCATACCAAGCACGTGGCGATTGCTTCAATCCATAAATTGACTTATGTAACTTACACACCAAATTAGGCTCTTGGCTTTGAGGGTGTCCTGGTGGCAATCTCATATAGACTTCTTCTTCAAGATCACCATGTAGAAAGGCGTTCTTCACGTCCATTTGGTACATAGACCAACCTTTATTGACCGCAACAGACAATAGAACCCTTACTGAGTTCATTTTTGCAACAGGAGCAAATGTTTCCTTGTAATCCACCTCAAATGTTTGAGTGAATCCTCGAGCCACCAGCCTGGCTTTATGCCTCTCAATCGAACCATCAGAATTAAACTTGATCTTATAGATCCACTTGCAGCCCACTGCCTTTTTTCCTTGTGGAAGTTTGGTGATGTTCCAGGTTTTGTGTTGGTCTAGTGCTTTGAGTTCATCTCTCATTGCTTCTTTCCACACAACTTGGTTATTAGCCTCATAAAAGTTTTGAGGCTCACTGTGACTTGAAATATTGTTAAGAAAGGCAGCATGAGATAGAGTTACCTTTTGATACGACACGCAATTTGAAATTGGATGCCTCGGTTTATATGTGACAAAATCTTGAAACCTTGTGGGAGGTTGTCTATCACGCCGAGGATTGCGTCGAGGTTCTAGGAGGTTTATCTCATCCTCGTTCAAATTTTCATCCACACCTTGAGGATTTTCTTGGTTGCCGTTGTCATCATCATGCACAGAACTATCAGGATGAGTACCTTCATTATTGACTTCAATGAGAGGTGTAGAAGATTCATCAATGTGGTCATGGTTAGCACCTCTGTCATTTAAAACATCTTGAGTACAGATTCTTGGTAGAGGAATTAGGTCTAAGATGCACTCCCCCTGACTTGTGGCTTCATGTGATTTGCTGAAAAAAGGGTTAGCTTCATGAAATCGAACATCTTTAGATACAATTATTTTTCTTAGTTGAGGATCATAGCACTTATATCCTTTTTGTGTTGATGAATAACCAAGAAAAATACATTTGAGAGCTCTAGGGTCCAATTTATCTCGATGGTGTGACTGTATATGAACAAAACAGACACAACCAAAGACTCTAAGATGTGAAAGGTCGATTTTTCTTCCTTTCATGACTTCAAGTGGAGATTTAAACCCCAAGACTCGGCTAGGAAGTCTATTGATGATGTACACAGCCGCCATGACTCCTTGTGACCAAAATCTCTTTGGTACGTTCATTTGTAACATTAATGCTCTCGTTTTTTCCAGTATGTCACGATTTTTTCTTTCAGCTACACCATTTTGTTGAGGTGTGCCGACACAACTTGTTTGATGCATGATACCGTGCTTGCTCAAATATAATGACATGATATGGGACATATATTCGGTGCCATTGTCAGATCTTAAGGTTTGAATTTGAGAGGAAAAATGATTCTTAACAAGATTGTGAAAATCCTTAAAAACTTCAATCACTTCACTCTTAGACTTTAAAAGGTATAACCAGGTGGCTCTAGAGAAATCATCAACAAACGTTACATAATACTTATAACCATCAAAAGATTCAAACGTTGGTCCCCATACATCTGAGTGAACTAGTTCGAAAACTTTACTAGTCCTAGATAAGGATGAGGTAAAAGGTAATCTGGTGGCTTTAGACAAATGACATGTTTCACACAAAATTAAATCATTTCCTAAGTTTGGAAACAAGGATGACAAAACAGGTTGGGCAGGATGAGCTAAACGTTGATGCCACAATTGACTATCTTGGGATGGACTGGACTTGGCTTGAAATCCTCTGGGACTGCTTTTTGATATGTAATAGAGGCCATCAAGGTAAAACCCTTCACCAATCGTCTTCTTGGTGAGGCAATCCTGAAAAATGACATTGTGAGGGGAGAAAATGGCTAAACAATTTAAGGTATTAGTGATTTTTCCCACAGATAGAAGTTGAAATGGAAAAGAAGGAACAAATAAGGCTACTGACTCAATTTTGTCCGACATTAAGTTGATATTTCCCTTCCCTAAAACCTTAGAACTCTTACCATTGGCAGTTGAGACTTGAGAAGGTTTTGAAAAATTTTCAAACTTGTGAAACTTAGAAACATGGTTGGTCATATGATCTGTGGCACCCGAATCAACAATCCACAAATCATGCATCATATTTACATTAAGAGCAGTTTTGAAAGCAGTCATGATACCTTGCATGTCATCTCGGGTCATGTGTTGTGTGTCTGTCAGAAATCCAGCGAACTTGCCTAGCAAAGCTATTGAATTTCCATCTTCAAAGCCAACCTCTTTCTTGTTTTGAAGATACACTGCAAACTCATTTATGAGTGCAGCTGGATTTGCAGTGAAATTCTTGAGTGCATCAGAACCATGAGATGTTGAGGCAGTTGCATTGTTGGCTCTGTGTGGTGCACGGTTCAGTCTTTGTGAGCCCTTGTTATCCTTCATGAACTCTGGCTTTAATTCTGGATGTAAAATCCAGCATGTCTCCTTAACGTGACCAGTATAGTTGCAGTGTTGACACTTTAAGTGTGGATTCTTCACTTTGTATTTTCTTTCGTTGGCTAGATAAGCCCTTGCTTCAGTTACACCGGTCTTTGTGCCAATGTTCATGACTTTCCTTCGTACTTCTTCACGTTGGATTGTTGCACATACGCTGGTGAAGGAAGGTAGATCGGGGTTCATGAGTATGTGGCTTCGTAGGTCTTCGTATCCTGAATCGAGGCTTGACAAGAGTTGGAATATCTTGTCTTCTTCTGCCCTTTTTAGTAGCAAAGACGCCTCAGTTGTATGAGGCCGATACATTTCCAGCTCATTCCACATGCTCTTCATGCTGCCCAGAAGTTGAACAAAGGGCTTTCCTTCTTGTTGTAGGTTGGAAATGTCCTTCTTCAATTGAAACACACGTGCAGCATTGTTCTGGCTGCCATACATCTCCTTGACTGTCTCCCATAGCTTGAATGATGATTCAGAATAACTGAATATTTCAGCTAGTTTACGTTCCATGGAATTTAGGAGCCATGACATAACTAGCTGATCCTTGCAAAGCCAGATTTCATAAGTTGGTGAGGAAACATCTGGGACTTCGATGCTTCCATTTATGAACCCTAGCTTGGATCTTCCACCTAGGGCAAGACTCACTGCTCTCGACCAAGGTAAGTAATTAAACTCATTTAACAAGACCGAGCTTAATCTTTGATTTGGATTTACATCCACCTCAGACACGGTTGAGGAGGAAGGCTGGGGATTTTCATCTCCAAACGAATAAGAATGTTCTTCCGCCATGTCGGAGATGGAATACGATCAGCTAGAAGAAATGCAGAAGCAGGTTATTTTTCCTGCTCTGATACCATATTGAAGTTTTATATATTTATTTCATGACTAAAATTGTTACAAGTTGCAGCATATAAGGAAGAAGAAACGTGAAGAAGAGAGCAGGGAAGATGGCAGCTAAGCCAACATCATGATGACATGCAATCCCTCTAAAACTTAATCTAATATCCTGCTTTTGCTTTACAGCATGAAGAGCCGAAAGCAAAGAATAAAAAACAGTAAGTGAGGGGGGAACCGAAAGTAACAACACCACTAGACAAAAACTTTCTAATATTTTAACCCTACTTTCAATGATGACTGATGACATCCAATATTACAGATAAGAGTAAAAGATGATAACGGATTAGGTGAGTCGAACTACACATAAGGCTTGATCGTCGTACTACAATAGTAGTCTTACTCTTTAAACCCACACAATGCGGTTAGAAACAACCAAGATCCAAAGATGAGACATCAACTACAAAGTAGACTACTTTCTGCCCACTCAAAGCGATTAGAAAAGGCAAAGTCCCCAATAGAACGACCCCATTCCCTATCTCTGAAATCGATTAAATAATGAAAAGCAATAATTGATTAACTTCTAAATGTTCAGAATGAAAGTATATATGTTTTTCCAGATTCCGGCAATCTGGATCCATGTCCAATCTTTTCCAATCTTCTTATTCACCAAATACAACTGAAAGTCCCGGCAGGCCAAGAATGACGAAAGGGAAATGATTTCCGCGCTCCTTTTTTCTTCCCTTGCACTCCTTATTTATTTTTCTCCCAGCCACTTGATTGAATAATCAAAGGGGTGTCAATGGACAAAAACAAAAGAAGCGCATGGGAGGAAATGGAAGTGCGGAAATCATTTTCCATGACAAATGCTCCAAAGATGCTAGTGGTAATAAAGCATCAACCCAGTCAACTCTACTCATCATCTAAAGACTCTCAATGAGTGATTCACAGCAGTGAAGCCCCCATCAAGCATGAGATTATCGCCACTTATATACTTGGACTCATCACTTGCCAAGAACAGCACAGCATTGGCTACATCATCAACTGTCAATTCCACTCCTTGCAAGTTGGCGTTATTCGCTACAAAAGTACGGAAACCTGTCCAGGCATCTTCTGTTCTTTCTTCCTCGGGCAAGTGAGCCAATGCCAAATTCGTCGCAACTGCATAAGGAGAAACGCAGTTAACGCGTATCCCATGATTCCCAAGCTCAGCTGCAACGTTTTTGGTAAGCCCCAATACAGCATGCTTGGACCCTGTGTATGCATGTGGTCCAAGGCCTGCCACAGCACTTGCAACACTGGAAAGAGAAACTATACTGCCCTTTTTCCGGGGGATCATTGCCCTGGCTGCGTGCTTCATTCCGAGGAAGACTCCCTTTACATTAATATCAAACACCTTCTGAAACTCAGATAAGTCCGCATCACGGATGTCGGGACAAGGTGAACCTGACACCCCAGCATTGTTGACCATGATATCCAGTGAGCCATATTTATTGACCGTGAAATCAACTGCACGGCTAATATCATCCTCCACCGTGACATCACAATGGAGATAGCAAATGTTTGGATCCCCGTGGAGGGATTCACACACTTGCAAGCCCAGGTTGTCCTGCACATCGACTAAACAAACTTTTGCACCGTGTTTGTGGAACAGGCGCACAATGCTTTCTCCAATACCAATGGCTCCGCCGGTCACCAATGCCACTTTCCCTACTAACCTGAGGAGAAGGGAAAAAACCGAGCATCCATAAGGGAAACAGGAATTAAAACACGCACTTCTCTAGAACGTTTCACAATTCCACGCTACAAGAGCACACGCACAAGATCATTTCGGAGATGACAATCAAGTAATCTACTGTTTGATTTCGTAACACCAATTTGGATTTATTGAGAAAAAAAATAGTCCGAATGGGCAAGTCACTTTTAAGACATCCATGAAAAGTGGCAACAACACATCTAATTTTGAGATTCAAATGAATAAAGATTCCGATATTTTTTTTCTTCGTCAAACTATAGATTTGTTAGATTAGAGAGCCGACAGGTTCGAACTCACGCTGTGGCGCAAGGGCAACTCCACCACTGTGGTAGAGGGCCACTCTCTAAAGATTCCGATATTTTAGTTGAACACAAAATCTTGATCATTTTCAAGGGATTTTCAAGCATGTGATTAAACTGGAATGTTTGGTCGTTAAATCTTTAATCAAGTATCAATGACCAAGATCTAACGGCCAAAAATCCGGATGCACACGATACATTAGTATAAATTTCTCATTTGTAGTTATCATTGTGGGAAAGGGCAAACAAAAAAAAAAATTATATAAGGGGTTCATGAAACTCACACGTTTAAAAACTCCAGATTAGTTCAACTTCAACATGAACACAATCTGCCAACCCAGAAAATAAAACCCACTAATTAATTGAAATAACCAACACAATTTACTACTAAAAAATCTGAAGGCATGCCAAAAGAGTAGAGCAAACTGTAACATCCACAAGGAAAACCAACACAAATGATTTTCCGCCGTTAGATTCAATACCCAGTTCACAGATTCACATGCACGATGAAAGTAAAGCTAAACCATGCACTTGCAGATTTAACACAACCCAGAAAAGCGGTGAACAAAAAAGCAGAAAAAAATAAATAAAAGGGTGGTGAGGAACGTAGAAGAGAAAGAGAGGTGAGAGTTTTTTTTTTCACCTCTGGAAGCTTGGAAGCGAACCCACTTGTTCAGTCATGGTGGTGGACATTCCTCGCCTCTTCTGATTTGCTCTTTGTGTTTGACTCTGTCTGATTTTATTGTTTTTGCTTCTCTGTCTGTTTTGGATTTGGATTCCATCCGAATCCAACATTGTACGGTAATGAATTTTTTAAATTTATTTATTTAAAATTAAACACAAATAGTATTTAATAAAATTTGACCGCATGGCGTATTATGAACGGTAATGATATGAAGATCCTTAAGATTATCATAAAGAGGATATGGAAAGAATCTTCATCGTCTATTTTGTTTCTACCTAGTACACTTTTTCCTAAATTACAAGTAACCCCTTCAACTTTTGTCATGATTACATTCATTTTCTTGGGTTCACAATTTCAATTCCCCTTTAGAGCAACTCCACCGGAGCTGATAGCTCGATGGACTGGCTATCAAACAATGTCAAAATGCCCGAGCAAGAAGGTCTAGCCCAAGCTGGCGATTGAGCCCAAGGGGGCCCGAGCGAGAGGCCCGTGGGTCGTTGCTGGCCCGAGAGCCCGGAGTGGATATGATGCAAGGCTGACGTCAGGGCGACGTCAGCTCATCCCCAACAACTTTCTGCTTCTTCTTCCTCCTCACTTTCGATTTGTAGATGTCCCAGGCGTCCACTTTACCATCCTCAGCTTTCAAACCCATTTCTCACAAAACCTAAAACAAACAAATCCAGATACCATCAAACACCCAAACCCACCACCTTCCCCACCCTTGCAAAACCACCCAGAACCGCCTCTATCCGCCGTCGACACAACCCATATGAAAAACCCACCAAAATCCCTGAAATTTCCGAACTTTACAAAAATCCAACTGAATTTAGAAGAAAAAAGGAAGACCTAGCTGAGAAAACAATTAGATCACGCGGAAAACAGATCAAATTCAACAAACCCTTGAAGAGAAATCAATCAGCTCGATGAACCCTTTTGCTATTTCATTTGTTAGGATTGTTGCCCTTTTTGATTTTTTTTCTTTTTCTGAAAATTTAGACTAACTGGTTTTTCTTGGTTGACTTAATGGATTAATGTTAAAGCTTCAAACTTTCACACTTCCCATTTGAATTAATGTAAGAATTGGTAAATGATATATTATTTTATTAAAAAAAATACTAATATTTTATTGCCTATTGCCAGGGCTATTCAGTGTAGGAGTGGAGATGCCAAAGACAATTGCTATTCATTATGAGCAATTACTGTTCACTGGGTGAATTCAATAGTGAATAGCCCTAGGAGGCCTACGTTGGAGTTGATCTTATTGCCCTATTTTTCTAGAGCAACTCCATTGCCACAAATTGTCTTATCTATTGAATGACTGAATCTCTCAGTCCCTTCAAAACTGCCCGAGCCCATGCCAATTACCCCACCTATTGGGCGGGCCCAACTCCCATGAACCAAGCAGTGAGGCTAAAATGGCATGAGGTTTTGTTTGAAGTGATCTGACGTCAGCATTGTTTTTATGGATGTCTAAATTATTCTTTCGTGTTCTTTGTCTATTTTGTACCTAGTACATTTTTGTCCTAAATTACAAGTTACCCCTTCAACTTTTGTCATGCTTACATTTTCTTTGGGTTAACTATGTAATTGTCCTTAGAAGAACTTTTTAAACACTGAATGCATGTAAATGCAAATATTGTTGACAGATTTTTTCTTTTTTAATTTTATATTTTTAATGCTGAATATTGAGAAGTTAGACTTAGAATCGACCACATGGCCAACGAGAGCTCTCTCTAAAACTAAAAACAGAGCCAAGATTCAAAAACCCCGAATTTTCCCCAGAAACCTCAGCTCTTCTTAAAACCCCAATCCCAAAAACCCTAATCTGGGTTCCAGACAAGTGAGCGAGTGGCAATGACGAAGGTGTACGGAACAGGGCCGTACGATTTCAAGCGCCACCATGTCGCCGAGTACCCGTTCGAGTACCCGGTCGAGGCCAAGCCCGGTTCGGCGCTTCCTAGCTCGATAACGCTGTTGGATATTCAGCGGGACCGGCTCACGATGATTGCCGCCGATAATTGGTCCAAAACCCTTGACGCCTCGCAGCCCAAGAAGCCCTTCGACCCGGAGCTAGTGAATGAGATTTATCGGACGGAGTTGTCAGTTGGAGAGGGTCAGAGAAGGGCCGTCCCGTCACAGAGGGTGATGATTTTGGAGGTCAGTCAGTACTTGGAGAACTATCTATGGCCAAATTTCGACCCCGAAACCGCAACCTTCGAGCACGTTATGTCCATGATTCTCATTGTCAATGAGAAGGTATTGTGTTTTCGAATTGTAATTTGATGTTTCTGTTCTGGATTAGGGTATCTTTGGTTGCTAAAATACTGGTGGGCTAGATACTAATCCAAGTAGTTATTTTTTGGGGTTAGATAGTGGAACGATTCTTTCAATTTTCTGGTAGTCAGTCCCCAAAAGTTGGTGCTGAACTTTGAAATTATTGGTATGTAGCATTGATGAACTGGTTTAATGGTTCTGCATTTCTTGGTTATATTGCAATTAACAATTATGATTGAACTTGTGTATCCGAACTTTGGAATTGCAGTTTCGAGAGAATGTGGCAGCTTGGACGTGCTTTTATGACCGGAAAGATGTGTTCAAAGGATTCCTTGAGAGGGTTCTTCGGCTTAAATCGGTTTGTGCTCGTTTTATCGGATTGCCATATTTCCTCATGCATGAATAATGGTCAAAATGATTTTATTTTAACTCTAATTTCATTATAAAAAAAAACTCAGTATTACTGATGTGTATTTGGTGCTGTGAAACTTAAATGACAATCATAGTTTGCATTATAGTATTCGTATTTCAATAACAGTTGCAGTGGTTTGTGGGATTCCTTCTTCATGATGACGGAACAATATCAAGGACAAAATATTCTCTAGGGGAAAAACGAAAACAAACTATCATCTACCTACACCAATTATACTACAATACACATTTAAGACATATTAAGAAACAACGTCATGCCAATTTGAAAATATAACAGAATATGAGCTCTCCATTAAACTCTGATGACACTGATTCCCAAAGGGAAGCCCACAAGTGAACCCTCTTGAACAAATAAGCCACCTTCTCACCCAATAGTGCTTTTGGATTTTCGCTTGGGCGACATCTTCTCATAGTAGTGTCCCACTTTCTGTTCTCCTATCTATTTTTCATGTAATTTTGTCCCAAAACTTGTTCCTGGTAAGTATTGAAAAAGTGGAATGAAAAGTTTACAAAATCTCTATTGTTTTTCTAATTCAATACCTTTTCATTATCTGGTCTTTCTCTTCATAAGTTTTTCACGTTCATGCATAGCAATCACACCTTGTTAGACTTTTATATGTTGATGTCCTTTGTTAAGAAGAGTTATGTATGCTTACATGCTGGTGCACGATTCATATGTTCTGTATATTATTGCAAACATGGTTGCCATGCTCATTATTTTAATCAACTGTGGTCTACTTCGTAGTTGTTTCATTTCGTGCTTGCTTTGAGATAGACACAGGAAGCTTACTTAAATATAAACAGTAGCAAATTTGTATGATGTATTATGGACCATCTGGTCAGATGGTCAACGAGGATTCAGAAACTGATAGATGCTAATATTTTGACATATGGTCAACAAAGTTGCTTTTTGCTTGATTTTTATTTTATTCTTTTGTGTTTTTAGGTGGGGAGGGGAGGTTATTAAGGAGATACATTTATTTTCGAATGACTTCTTCAGGTGTTTTATGTTTCAGACTTATATTGATGCTTTTATGTTTGCAGGGAAGAGAGTTAAGCATAGCTGAAAAGACAAATTATTTAGTTTTCATGATTAATGCCTTTCAGGTATGGTAGCATGTTAAATGTTTGAATTTTTGTACACTTTATCTGATATATCCAGTTCTAGAAAGATTTGTGGGCAGGTTGCTCCCTGTAGAGGGGTTTATTAGTTTTTACACCCAAAAGCATCAGGGTAATTGTCCTTTCTCTAGCTTGTTTAGTCTGGACAGACTCTTTCGTAAGTCCAGAAAACATTCATAATTTGCTTTTATCAACTGTAGGTTGTTATTCTTGACTGCTTGTTTTATATCTTCAAAATATTCGTCATAAAAATTTATATGTGCATAATTGAGTTATTATGAAATATTGAATTATTTAAGCTCTGGTTGGCTTCGATGCTAGTGCATTGTATTTTTCTATATAAAGAGATGAGATTTATTTTGTGCACATCATCTACTGCTATAGTATATGATTCTGCCTTGGTAGAAGTTTAGCCCGCACACATAGTTCAGTTGCTTGGCGTAGCATCCATTTTGTATATCAGTCACATGTGTATTGAGCTTAATGGATGAATGTAGTTAAAAACATACAATTAAGTCTTGATGCACTTATTTCTATTGAAGGATATGAATATTGTGGTGAAGTACTCATTTGATTTGGGTATTGTGGCAAAGTACTTATATATTACAATACTGATGTTTTGTGACAGAGTTTGGAAGATGAGATCGTGAGCGATACTGTCCTTAGTTTAGCGAGTTTGCAATCTTGGCACAGTTTGTCGTACGGTCGTTTTCAGGTAACACATATGTTGTCTATTTTGAAAATCTGTTTCTGTTATCATCCGAATATATGTGACCTGTATTTTATTGTGCTTGATTTGCTTCTTTCATTTGCAGATGGAACTTTGTTTTAACCCTGATTTGATCAGGAAATGGAAAAGGATGATAAAGAGGGAGGCCAAAGAGGCTGCAAAACGCGGAGATCCCTTTAATCCCTCAACTACACTCGAAGTTCAGTTCTTGAGAAACCTCATTGAAGAGTTCCTTGAGGTTGTATTTCACACTTTTAAATTCTGAGCAGTACTTTGTGGTCTTTGATTATCAATACCCAGGAATTTATGAAACTTTTATTTTTATTTTTGTGCCTGTTCTAGATACTTGATTCGAAGGTTTTACCCCCCGATCCTAGTATGAATGAAGATGATCAACTTGCTGGTGCTATGCGTGTTGATGATGCTTGTGTTTTGTACTGTGAGAGGTTTATGGAATTTCTTATTGACCTCTTGAGCCAACTACCAACAAGGAGGTACGTTTTGCAAATGTGCTCATTTCCTCTTTCCTCTGTTTGAACAGACGTCAGTTTTAACCTATTGGCATTATATGCTTTTATCATGAGTTAGAGCTGTCAATTCTTCACGCCCTATTAGTTTTACTTATTTATTTATTACATTGTTTCTATCTTGTTGTGATTGCAGGTACTTGAGGCCACTTGTTGCTGATGTTGCTGTAGTTGCCAAATGCCACTTGAGTGCTCTGTATAGACACGAGAAGGGGAAACTCTTTGCACAGTTGGTCGACTTACTGCAGTTTTATGAAGGATTTGAGATTAATGATCATGTTGGGACACAACTGACGGATGATGAGGTGCTTCAATCTCATTATGAATGCGTCCAATCTTTCCAGCTACTTGCATTTAAAAAGGTTCCTAAGGTATGCATTTAAAAAGGTTCATATTATGTGTTTTCCTCTATAGATTGGTGCTAGCGTTCTGAATATTTTTCTCCCCTTTGTGCTTGTAGTTGCAAGAGCTTGCATTGGCTAACATTGGTTCGATTGATAAGCGCAATGATCTGTCAAAGAAATTGTCCTTCTTCCTCCTGGGGAATTGAAGAATTTGGTTTGTTCAAAGGTATGCATGACATTTATAGCCACGTTAGTTAAGATTGTGCAGTTTGAAATTTTTTCCCTAAATTGGTATTTATTCTGCTAGTGAGTATGGGGCTTGAATATCTTCTTTGTAGTGTTTTGTGCGGAAACAGTTAGTGAAAAGTTAATGACTAGGTAAAAGAAAATCATGGGTGCTACATTCCTGGCCTGACCTTAGGGCCACATCAAGCCACAGCCTAGCCCTAGAGGCCACGGTCAAGCTCTAGTGTGGGCATATTGGTCATTTTCTCTTTCCATTTTTTCTTAATGTTTTGCAAGTGATTATAAATCTCCCCTTCGGTCGTCTGGCAAAGTAAAAGAGGCTTGTACCAGGAGGGGGAAATCTTGGCCTTCATATACTTGATCTGGAAAAATGCATTGAAGAAAATCAAAAAACTTTTACCCAAAAAGAAGCTTAAAAAGAGAGATTACGGAGAGGTAGAAGGTGAAGGTGAAAGCGATATGCTGGATGATGACTCAAGGGAGAGGGAGAGAGAGACAGAAACAAGGATAGGAAGAGGCAGGGTAAATGGTTAACTGCTATAGTTTTGGTGAGATGAGTAGCAAGGGTAGCATGAAATATTTTGTTTTATTTTAAAGCCGTTATACATAGTAAGTGTTTAGTTGTGGTTAGTCAGCTTTTGGACATTGGACTATTAATTCTAGGTTGAATTTGACGTTATAGGAAGTTTTGTAGGCCTTAGCCCTGTGGGCTTCTAGAAAGTCCAACTCTTTCTCTGGGTTTATTTTTATTTTTAGTGTCTACTTTTAAGCTATGAAGCATCGATTCTTCAGATCGGTTCCGATTCACACTCTGGGAGTGAGATCGGCGGGATTCGGCTTGGGTACGGCAGGAGTGGCTTGGTGCTGCTACGAATCGGAAAGAAAAAAGGGCCGCTCTCTTTGCAGTAAAAAGCCCAAAGGTGTTCTCTTTTGCCGTAAAAAGCCCAACAGTGTTCTCTTTTGCTGGAAAAAGCACAAGGCTTTCACTTGCTGCAGTTATGGCTGCGTTTGCAGTGATTATGGCGTGAAAGGAACTGATGAAGAAGATGATAGAAACTGTTGTGGGCCATCACCACACCAAAAGAGCAAAACTGCTCGTTTCATTTAAAGTCCACCTTTCTTCTCTTTTAACATGTGGTAGGCAGTGTATCACATCTCTTTCATCAGGCAGTAGGCACTAAACTTCAAATAAAGAGTCAGATATATAATGCCAAAACTAAAAACATAGGCCACTAAAATGAAACCTACCTGAAATTAAGAAATTTAAATAATCATTTAAAATAAGCCCATCTACCAATGCTATATTTATACTTTTGAATATTTATTTATATGTAATATATTTTAAATATTTTTAATTGGCGAATCCCTGCCGCTCCTAAATCGGGATTCTTTGAGTTTTCATGCTCCCGAATTCCCCCGCTCCTGAATCCCTGCTCCAGCTTGCGTATCCATGCTTCATAGCTGTTAAATGGAGGGAAAAAATGGTGACTGAAAGTAGTTCAGTTAAAAATAGGGAGAGAGATTGCTCGTATAGACTTTTACTCTACATTAAAGGCTTAGTCAAGCTGACTTGATATCATGAATTTAGCATTAGGATTATAATTGTAATTGTTTTCTTTTTGATAGGATAATTATGTTTGATTTTTTGAGCTTTAATTTGTTGGGAGTTAGAAATGAAGTAAATGATTTCATTTTAATTTTGTTGTGTATTTGAGTGAAGATTGTCTGCCCGTGCCTTTTCTGTTTCAGGAATCAGGACAAACATGTTGCAATCTTTATTTCATTTGTCTCTGAGTTA
Source organism: Malus domestica (assembly GCF_042453785.1). Taxonomy (NCBI): domain Eukaryota; kingdom Viridiplantae; phylum Streptophyta; class Magnoliopsida; order Rosales; family Rosaceae; genus Malus; species Malus domestica. The sequence continues at coordinate 34,997,807 of NC_091662.1, read as the reverse complement.
GCTAATTACTTGCTTTTGGAATGTCAGCTTTCCAATGTATTTTTCTCCATTCTCTCACTATCTTCTCTTTTCGGTTGTACACTATGGATATTGTAAATTTTGTTTAGCTAATATTTTTTTCTGTTTTGCAGCTGAAGCTGGTTTCAGGGGATGACCCTTGGTCCAATAGGGTTGATTTCCTTATTGAAGTCATGGTTTCATTTTTTGAAAAGCAACAGTCTCAAAAGGAAAAAATAAATGCCCTTCCTCTGTACCCAAATGAACTTATTATGTGGGACGAAAGCCTTGTGCCAAGTATCAATTACTCTGGAGAAGGTTGTCTGGCCCTTCCAAAACTGAACTTGCAATTTTTAACATTAATAAAGAAGGATATTCAGGAAGTTGTTCCACATCTTCATGCGTACATTAATAAAGAAGGAGAAACAGCTTTTCGTGGTTGGTCAAGGATGGCAGTGCCGATCAAAGAGTTTAAGATCAGTGAGGTAAAACAGCCAAATATTGGAGAAGTCAAGCCAGCTGCTGTTACAGCAGAAGTTACTTTTAGCATTTCTAGTTATAGAGGACAAATGAGATCAGAATGGAATGCTCTTAAAGAGCATGATGTCCTGTTTTTAGTTTCTATTCGCCCATCCTTTGAGCCTCTAAGTACAGAAGAGGATGGCAAGGCGAGTGTGCCACAGAGGCTTGGTCTTCAATATGTACGAGGTTGTGAAATCATCGAGATTCGTGATGAAGAGGGAACTCTAATGAACGATTATACTGGAAGAATTAAACGTGATGAGTGGAAGCCTCCAAAAGGAGAACTGAGAACTGTGACTGTTGCTTTAGATACAGCACAATACCACATGGATGTCAGCAACATTGCCGCAAAAGGCGCAGAAGATGTTTATGGGACATTCAATATACTGATGAGGAGAAAGCCTAAGGAAAATAACTTTAAAGCAATTTTGGAATCCATTAGAGATCTTATGAATGAATATTGTATTGTTCCTGACTGGTTGCACAACATTTTTCTGGGGTATGGTAATCCTTCTGCTGCACAATGGACTAATATGCCGGATCTTTTGGAAACTGTAGATTTTAAAGATACTTTCCTGGATGCAGACCATTTGAAAGAATGTTTTCCAGATGATCAGGTTTGCCTGTATAATGTCTTTATTACTGATGTCTGGAAATTTTTGTTTGTCTGTTTGTTAGCATCTTGGAGGGTGATCTGACTAATGACTTTCTTGTTTACATGTTCATTGTTTAGGTTTGTTTTACTAGTCCAGATGGCACAGAAAACTTGGATCCAAGGCCCCCTTTTCGAATAAAGCTTCCCAAGATGATCAGAAGCAGCACCAATGCTCTTCCAGGGAATAAGAAATCTAGTATTGTTTCTATGAGTGATGTCCCCATGGAGAATTCCGATAGTGAGAAAGAAAAAATTGCTGTTGAAGCATACACACCTCCTGACCCAGGTCCGTATCCCCAAGATCAACCAAGGAAGAACACCGTTAAATTTACACCCACTCAGGTAGTTATTCCTTCATTTGCCTGTTTGTGAGATGTGACTTTTTTGCTTATGTATTGTGAGGCTAAATTTTTATAATCATGTACTGTCTGTTTTCTTTTATTGCAATATACCAACTTATAAAATTGACTTAAGACCCTTGGATGAATTAAAAACCAATAATAAGAAACTACGTTATTAAGGTATAGGTGATTAAGCTTTTCTACAGTTTTTTTTGATTCTCTATAAATCATGTAATAGTACCATATTAGTAATACAAAATAGGAATTTGTAGGTTGTTCTACTTTTAGATATTTTTAACATCTTTTAGTTACTTGTGAAGTTATGATGGATAGTTAAAGTAACAAACTTTGAATTAGGAATCATTGTTTGTGCCATTTAGACTCTGTTTTAATAATTTCTAATCTTCCTTCTTGTGTAGGTTGGAGCAATCATCTCAGGTATTCAGCCAGGACTAACAATGGTCGTGGGTCCACCTGGTACTGGAAAAACTGATACAGCTGTCCAAATTCTGAACGTTCTCTATCATAATTGTTCGTCTCAGAGAACATTGATAATTACTCATTCGAACCAGGCTCTAAATGACCTTTTTGAGAAGATTATGCAGGTTCAGTTCTCTATCAGTTAGGGTGTTAAATCCTGTGTATAGCTATTTTCTATGTTGTCATAAATTTTTAATATTTCCCTTTTTGCGATTTTAGAGGGATGTTCCTGCACGCTATCTTCTTCGACTTGGGCAAGGAGAGCAAGAGCTAGCAACTGATCTGGACTTCAGCCGACAAGGCCGTGTCAATGCCATGCTTGTGCGGCGCTTAGAGTTGCTAAGTGAAGTGGAGAGGCTGGCTAGATCACTCCAGTTGCCTGAGGATGTAGGTTATACATGTGAAACTGCTTGGTACTTTTGGTTGCTTCATGTATATTCGCATTGGGAGCAATTCCTCGCTGCTTGTAAGGAGAATAAAGATAAAACATCATTTGTTAAAGATTGTTTTCCCTTCAAGGAGTTCTTCTCCAACGCACCGAAACCAGTCTTTACTGGTGAGTCATTTGAGAAAGATATGCGGGCAGCTAAGGGTTGCTTCCGTCATCTGAAGACCATGTTTCAAGAGCTTGAAGAGTGTAGGGCATTTGAGTTACTGAAGTCTACTGCTGATCGTGCAAATTACCTGATGACCAAGCAGGCAAAGATAGTTGCCATGACATGCACTCATGCAGCTCTAAAGAGAAAGGACTTCCTTGAGTTAGGTTTCAAGTATGACAACTTGCTCATGGAAGAAAGTGCTCAAATTTTGGAGATTGAAACTTTCATACCAATGTTGGTCCAAAGGCAGGAAGATGGTTATGCTCGGCTAAAACGCTGCATCCTGATTGGTGATCATCACCAGTTGCCTCCTGTTGTTAAGAATATAGCATTCCAAAAATACAGCCACATGGATCAGAGTCTCTTTACGAGGTTTGTCCGTTTGGGCATTCCTTATATTGAACTCAATGCCCAGGGTAGAGCCAGGCCAAGTATAGCCAAACTGTACAACTGGAGGTACAGAGATCTGGGTGACCTTCCATATGTAAAGGAGGGTGCCATATTCCATAGAGCAAATTCTGGATTCTCCTATGAATATCAGTTGGTGGATGTGCCAGATTACCATGGCAGAGGTGAGTCTACACCTTCACCTTATTTCTTCCAAAATGTGGGGGAAGCAGAATATGTGGTCAGTGTCTATATCTATATGCGTCTACTTGGGTACCCTGCAAGCAAAATCTCCATATTGACCACTTACAATGGCCAGAAGCTTTTAATCCGCGATGTTATCAACAGACGATGTGCTCCTTATGACTTCATAGGCCCTCCCAGCAAGGTAAGAATAAGATCACCACTTTCACTTTACAATTTGCAGATGTCACTGACCTTTAAAATGGGTTAGAATGCGAATGCATCAAATTAAACATCAGGCACAGTAATGAAATACAAACGTAATAGATGTTAAACAAATAAGAATCGAACTGTCCATTTGTGAAATCTAAAGGCCTGTCAGCAAGTTGGTGGCTCTGTAGGCTAGTTTAGTTCTTGTTAATCCCTCAGAACAAATGGCCAGGAACCTGGAAGGTGCCTTTATACGGTATTGTTAAGGCATTTTGGCCTCTCTGACAGTTCTTCGTCAGAGATAAGTTTCATTCATCCTTACCCATTAGCTCTGCTAACTTTGCAATTTTACGCTTTGTGATTGCTTTAGTAAACTACTGTTTCTGTTGACCTTTGTGATCCCATTGGTAAAATAATGTTTTAACTGTGCACTGTTATCAGGTTACAACAGTTGATAAATTTCAAGGCCAGCAAAATGATTTTATACTGCTATCTCTTGTGCGTACTCGCATTGTGGGTCACCTTCGTGATGTTAGAAGATTGATTGTTGCAATGTCTCGTGCCCGACTGGGTCTTTATGTGTTTTGCCGTCGTTCTTTGTTTGAACAATGCTACGAACTTCAGCCTACATTTCAACGTCTACTTCAGAGACCTGACCACCTTGCTCTTAATTTGAATGAAATTACATCAAACACTAAGCGTCACGTTGATGAAACTGGTCCTATTCATCTTGTCAGCAGTGTTGATGAGATGATTGGTATCTACCAGCAGCTTTATGAGGTATGCTTTCCTGTCGTGCATTCAGTTTTCCTTTTTGTCATATTTTGATATGAGGAGTTAGATGGTGAGCGTGTAAATATTAAAAATATCTTGATCAGTGGAGTGCCCTTTGGACCTGCATAAGTATATCATCCATAATTATGAATTTCCGATCCCATGCAATTAAAATCAAGTTTCTACAGTACAAACCTCAATTTGACTGAGTTGGTCTCCTAATAGGAGAATACTAGTGAGATCTAAAGGTTTTTAAGCCTTCACTTTCGTGTGTAATCATTATTTTGGGGGGTCATCTTCCTGTATCTGATGCCCTTAAATTACTTACCCTCCACAATTTAAAATATATTTATTTAAACGTTTCTAAGCCTTCAATTTTGGTATGTAGTCATTATAATTTTAAATTTCAACAAATTGACTGCCATAACCATGCTATTTCTGATTTGTGTAACCATGATATTTCTGATCTGTGTTCAGCAGATTTAACCCAAAATGGAATTTTGTTACTTTTTGTCAGGTAAAGTTCCATCAGTACATGCCTTATTCAGGTCGAGTCGATGAAATCCTTCCGATGGATACAGATGGGCACCATCCCATGAATACCGATATAGCTGTAACTTCTGATGGGGCACCAGCAGATAATGGCCAGCATGGAAGCAATATGGAAGAAGACACTAAAGGTGATGTCGTTGCCAATGGGCAGAACAAAGAATTTTTTTTTTTGAGAAGAAACAATTTTATTAAAGAATAGTGAAAAACATAGAAGTGGATAAGAAGTCCACCAACAAATTAGAAAGGAAAATCCCAATAGGATTTGGCTACAGTAGCCAATTCTAGACTTAGCTCACTTAACTGCTGCTAACAAATCCCACAGTATTTGAGATAGAGAGCAATTATTAAACTCTTTAGTAACCGAAGCCCAAAAAGATGCCCAATATTTTACTCTCCCCCAAAGTACTTTTGCCCCCACTCCAGTATAGTCTTCAAAAATCCTTCTGTTGCGTTCCAGCCATATATTCCAAAAAATTGCCGATACCAGGCAACCCCACAAAGCTTTGGATTTTTTCCATTTTCCAAGTGCCTTAAAATTGGTGCTTAGTAGCTCAAAACACCTTTTAGGAATGACCCAACTTACTTTAACCTCCTGAAATAGTTTCCACCATAGTTGGATCGAGTAGGAGCAATGAAGAAAGATGTGATTTACACTCTCCTCCTTAGCTTTACATAAACTACACCAATGTGGGGATAAACACATCAGAGGGTTTCTCCTTTGAATTTTGTCGCAAGTGTTGAGGCTCCCAGTGGCCACAAGCCATACAAGTATTTTAACCTTCGGAGGAGCTTTTGATTTCCAAATCTGAGAGTAGGGTGGATAATAGTGCACAATCCCATTGTTGCTCAGTAATGAACGATAGGATTTGCATGTGAACAAACCTGAAGCTTCTAGGTTCCACCTTCTGTTATCCATTTTTGATGGAGACAAGCGAACCACTTCCACTTTCTGTAATAAGCTGGCTGCCTCTTCTATCTCCATCTCATTCAAATTTCTCCTAAAATCAAAGTTCCAACTCAAGGAACTTGACGAAGCTTCCACAAAGCTAGAAATGTTATGATTATGCTTCCTCGATAATAAGAATAATCTGGGGAATTGCTCCTTCAACGGTCCTCCTGCTAACCACCCATCCTCCCAAAACCTCACCCTCTCTCCATTGCCCACCTCAAACTTGCAGCATCCAAGAAACTGATGAGCACCACTCGAAATGTCTTTCCATGGGCTACGACTTGAAACCCTCCTTGGAGGAAGTGCATTCCATCCATTCACTTGTAGCCCATACTTGCTTCTTATCACCTTGTGCCATAGGGAATGAGACTCCCTTGGGAATCTCCACAACCACTTAGCCAATAGTGCTTCGTTCTGATTCCTCAAATTCCCCACCCCTAGACCTCCTTCCTCCTTGTTTTTAGTAACTAACTCCCATTTGACCAAATGGGATTTCTTACCTTCCTCCACGCCTTCCCAGAGAAACCCTTTCATTAATTTTTCTAGACGTCTTCTTACCCCGCCAGGAATTTTGAACAATGACATATAGTAAATCGGCAAGCTTCCCAAGACTGATTGAATTAGAGTTAATCTACCTCCTCTGGATAGGAAATGCTAGCTATTCGAAAACCATTCAAATGGGGAGACAGATGTTAATGCTAGCTCGAATGACATAAATGTGCCACCTGAAAGCAATTCTGATGAAACAGAAACGGAAGAGTAGTGCTCAACAGTGGTTCGATTTGGATTTTCTTTGTGTAATTTTCAAATCTGCGATTCGTTGTATGTTTTCTGTACAGTGCGAAATGTACGCAGAAACCATTTGGAACTTTACATGTTTTTGGCTGACCCTTTTTGAAGTAGGTGAAATCCTTCTGTAGCACCGTCACACCTGTAACCTCGATGAACTTACAATCTATTAGCATGCAAATGAATGAAGATGTAATGTTCCGAGATGAACGTCGTTAGTTGCTTGATTAACGGTTTGCGTTTTAGTCGCTTGATTAACGGTTTGCGTTTTCCGGTGGCTGATTTCAGTCATGCCGGTGCCATATGTTCGTTATGGTTAAAAAATTCTGTGATGCAATAATTTGGACCACAAACCAAACGCAGGAAACATAAGCCGAAGCACAAACGAAAATATACAAAACACCATACGTTCGACATGGTTCGCTCCGGACTGGGATATGTCAACCCAGTTCTACCAAATGGAAGTACGTAGCTGTTCTTATAAGCGGACACTCGTTGTATATGTTAAGTTGCGTGAGTGAAAGGGGCAGACGCTTTGGAATGGATGCTAGCTTTGGACGGCGGACGAGTGGTATTTCTCGAATCATCGGATGTGCACGTCTTATATCGTTTTTCGTAATGTTGAAATGTTTCTGGATGCAATATATCTTCAAAATTCAAAACAATTACTTACTAGAAAAATCATATGAATCTGAAAGAAGTAAGAAATATCGACCTGCTGATAATGAAGCTAGCGGTGATATGTAGTCCAGGAAAGAGGAGGCATTTGACAATCTGACTGTGATTTGACTCATATATGTGATGATGAGCCTGATGATGACGATGCATCACCACCTTGATCATTTGCCCTCTCGAAATGGTGAAGGCCAACAGACTCACGCGTCCAGTTGAATGTGGGTTGAGAAAGTAGATGAATGAGCATGAGACAAAGGAAGACATGCAAAGGATCTGCACCGCACAAGGTTGGCAGTGAGTACCAATCGGGTTTCCCGTGCCATTTCGGTTTCCAAGATGACTGCACCGCACAAGGTGGGCCGTGGGCGGGGCAGAGCGTTATATCAGGCTATGGCCATCGGCGGTCGACCGTCGTGGCGTGGGAGGAGAAGCTGGTGGCTCTGAGAGAGTAGTATTCTGTCGTCTGGAGGTGGCGGGGGTTTTGAAATTTTGTTTGTTTGTTTGTTTGTTGATGGATAATCACTTACAGCACCAGTTAAACGGCATAAAAAGTTATTAACCACCCAATTTCTTACCTCTGCATTTCTCCCTCACCAAAACGCAAATGTGTTAAGCAAATGAGTATTGATATTTCATATGAATTACTGTAACAAACAAAAATACATTGAACGTTTGCAACAAGACTCCAAGAAACCGTAAACATTAAGAAACAAGATGAAGCAATGTAATTCCAATCTGACTTCATATATAATAATACATAAATGTGTTAAGCTGAGTCCGGCATAACTTAAAAATCAACGGAAAAAGAAGATAGAAAAGAAGTAGATGATTTCAAATTACGATCGGTGAACACTTTGAATATCGAACATTTCGAGCAAACTTGGATGCATGAAGTAGCTGGACTGCAATGTTTGTGCAGACGAAACCTTATTAGTTTGAACCGCTCCTCTAATCGCCCAGTTTTGAGCTTCTCTGCACTCTTGCGTTGCGTCCCACAACCAAAGCTTTCAGTCTTTCTTCTAGCTTCCTACAGCAGCTCCTGGCTAGCGTGAGGTCAACTTTTAGCCACAATGTCAAGACTTCCTTTTCTTTGTAAATGTTCTTTGAAGTTTGTCGAAGGTGGGTTTCTGAAAAAATGTTACTTGTGTGAGAAAAAACATGTACACGGGCGACCTGTAATTGAATAAGTAATGCAAAACGAAATAATCATCTGGCACATCAATATTCAAACGGAATCAGTTTGAATTTGTTAAAGAATATATGTCAGATTAATTATAGTAAATATTGTAAATCTGTAATTAGTTATTTGCTTACCTGTTATGGTTTGATTTCCTTGATTGTAGGCATTAGTTTAGGATCAGGAATGTATCTGTTTCCTATATATCTTGTAACCCTAGCTTTCGGTATAAACAAGAAAAACCATTATGCTATATTACGTTTCTTAGATGGTACCAGAGTGATCGATCTGGGAAAACCACGACATAAATTTAAACCCTAGCAACCATAGCCATGGGTGACAAACCAGAAAAGTCAACCCCTTCAGGCATGACTTTGCATCAGAAGTGGGAAAACCCTAATAATCCACTTTACCTTCATCACTCGGATCAGCCTGGCACCATCCTTGTGCCGTAGCCACTTGTGGAAGACAACTATGGCACATGGGCGCAATCCATGACCATGGCCTTGATGGTCAAAAACAAGTTAGGGTTGGTTGATGGAACAATCACGAAGCCAACTGATGCACAGGTTGAAGAATTACAGCAATGGAACCGGTGCAATAATCTGGTAAAAACATGGCTGCTCGGTTCTATGTGAAAAGAAATCTCAGGAAGTGTCATACACTGCAAGGATGCACGGTAGATGTGGCTTGACCTGCAAGAAAGGTTTTCTCATGTGAACATCGTTCAACTGTTTCACATAGAAAACAAAATTCATAATTGTGTGCAAAGCAACATGACGGTGAGTTCTTATTTCACCAAACTCAAAAGCCTTTGGGATGAACGTGATGCCTTATGTTCAATCCTACATGCCATTGTGAAGCAAGGAATGAGATAACATCATATGTTGAGACTCAGAAAACAATGAAGTTCCTTATGGGTTTAAGTGACTCATATGCTACGGTTCGTAGCAACACCCTCTTGCTGGATCCATTGCCAACTATTAACAAAGCTTATGCGCTTGTTCTTCATCATGAGAAACAAGTCGAAGTGTCAAATGGAAAGAGCAGCACCATGTAACCTGAAGCTGCCGTGTTTACAGTGAAAGGTGCTGGTCGAGAACTCGAGACAGAAGATGGTGGTCAACGATGCACCAAATGCAACAAGACCAACCATAGCACCAAGAATTGTCGTGCTCATCTTCAGTGCACATTTTGTGGTTGGAAGGGACACACTTTCGACTTTTGCTGCAAACGAAAAGTAGAGGCTGAAACTGACCAAAGTTGGCCTTCCAAGGGCAACCAAGTCACGGCAAGTGACAAGAATGACACAATGCCCAACTTCCCTTTTTCTCCGGAGGACTGCAAGCAAATTCTTCAACTTTTGAACAAGAGCAAATCCTCCTTTGCTAATCAAGTGGGTAATTCTTCGAAACATGAAGAACTTTCAGGTAAAGCATTTTCTTTTGTGCATAATGGAAAGAAAATCATTTGGATTTTGGACAGTGGCGCCACGGACCACATCGTATGCAGTCCTGAGTTTCTCACGTCCTCAAAACGTGTTGAAAATCATAGTGTTGAATTACCAAATGGTTCCCTTGCTACCGTAACCCATGTCGGCAAAGTGGTTTTCTCTCCCAACCTTATCCTTGACAATGTTTTATGTGTACCATTGTTTAGGTTAAATTTAATATCTATTAGCAAGTTAGCCTATGATTCCCTCTACATCGCCATTTTTCTCAAACAATTTTGTGTCATACAGGACCTATGTTCGGGGAAGATGATTGGGACGGGAATTGAACGGGAGGGACTCTACTATCTCGAACCACCAAAGAAGAGATCCTGCAACACCATAACCACCATGAGCTCTCCTTTTTGGCACCACCACCTTGGGCACCCATCACCTAAAGTGTCCTCGTTACTTCCCTTTGTGCACAATAAATCGTGTGATTCAAATAAATGTTTAATTTGCCCATTGGCTAAACAAACCAGATTGTCTTTTCCCTTGAGTTCTATATCTACTCGTTCATGTTTTGAATTAATACATATTGACATTTGGGGTGGTTATCAAGTTCCTTCCCTCTTAGGTGCAAAATATTTTCTCACCATTGTTGATGATTACACAAGGTGCACCTGGGTTTATTCGATGAAACACAAATCTGACACACAAGACCTTTTTGTTCAATTTATTCACATGATTGAGAATCAATTCAACACAACAGTTAAGGTGATTCGAAGTGATAATGGTCTCGAGTTCACACTTGCCACATTTTACAAACTCAAAGGGATCCTTTACCAAACCAGTTGTGTCAACACACCACAACAAAATGGTGTTCTTGAACGCAAACACAGACACCTGTTAAATGTTGCTCGAGCCCTTCTTTTCCAAGCCAATCTTCTTAAACATTTTTGGGGGGATGCCATTCTCACTTCGGCCTATCTTATCAATCGTACACCCACACCTCTTCTTCAAGGGCAAACACCATATCACAAATTGTTTCACAAGGCACCAAATTACATGCATTTACGTGTTTTTGGATGCTTATGTTTTGCATTAACCCATGCACAAAAACCCTCTAAATTTGATCCTAGTGCACGACGATGTCTTTTCCTTGGGTACCCTTATGGTCAAAAGGGTTACCGCTTGTTTGATCTCACACTTAAAAAGATTTTTGTGTCACGAGATGTCACCTTTTTCGAAGACCACTTTCCCTATCAATTATCCCATACTTCCGCTGCTCCCACTACCAGTCCTACTCCACTTCCCATAGAATCCTATTTGCCATCGTTTGATCCGTCCCCTACTCTCCTTCATTCACCTACCATAGAACCCTATCTTGAAGTAGGCTCTGCCCTTGTCACCATTCCACCTCCTTTACCCGTTGAGACCCCTTCACCTTCCTTACCTTCTCCATCACCATCACCATCACCATCACCTCCGCCTTCCCCTCCTGCCCAATCTCCTACTGCACCACTGCCACCCCGTCGTGGCACACGCCCTACCAAACCCTCATCTTTCTTGCAGGATTTCCACGTCGAGACCTCTTTCCTGTCCCGACCTGCTTCTTCCTCGAATTTGGTTCAGTCCTCAAGTACTTCTCACCCTCTGTCTCATTACCTATCTTACCATTGCCTTTCTCCCATGCATAAACATTTTGTCACTAACGTCACCACCATCTGAGAGCCCACCACTTTTCTGCAGGCTGTCAAACATCCACAATGGCGTGCTGCCATGCAACACGAAATTGCTGCTCTTCAGGCTAACAATACTTGGTCTCTCGTTCCACTTCCCCATAAAAAAAAGCCGATTGGCTGCAAATGGGTGTACAAGGTCAAGCTTAAACCTAATGGGACCATCGAGCGTTACAAAGCCCGATTGGTTTCCAAGGGCTATAGCCAAATCGAAAGGGGTTGACTATCATGAAACCTTTGCTCTGGTTGCCAAGTTCATTGTTCGTGTGCTCCTTAGTGTTGCTGCTGTGCGTCAGTGGCATTTGCACCAACTCGATGTCAACAACGCCTTCTGGCATGGTGATCTTGACGAGGAAGTGTACATGCAATTACCTCCTGGCTTCGGACGAAAGGGGGAGACTCGTGTATGTAAGCTACACAAATCCTTATATGGTTTAAAGCAAGCCTCAAGACAATGGTTCATCAAACTTTCCACCGCTCTCAAGGCTGCGAAATTTCATCAATCATGGTTAGATTATTCCTTGTTCGTCCGAAGTCAGCAAGGTAACTTCATTGCGTTGTTGGTATACGTTGATGATGCGATTCTAGCAGGAAATGATCTGCAAGAAATTGAAGCAACGAAGCAGATCTTCTCGCAACAATTCAAATTGAAAGACTTAGGCCAACTTAAATATTTCTTGGGGATAGAGGTTGCACGGTCCAAAAATGGCATCACCTTGTGCCAACGAAAATATGCATTGGATATATTAGATGATGCAGGATTTTTGGTGCCAAACCTTCACGATTCCATGTGGAGCAAAATGTTTCTCTTACACAGGCAGAAGGAGAACTTCTGGTTGATGCTTCATCATATAGGAGACTTGTGGGTAGGTTGATCTACCTGACCATAACAAGGCCGGACTTAGCCTATGCTGTGCACATGTTAAGTCAGTTTATGGAAAAGCCTCGATAACCACACCTTGAGGCGGCACACAAAGTTCTCAAATACATCAAGAGTGCACTGGGACAAGGCATATTTTTTCCATCCAAGGGATCCTTGCAGTTAAGGGCATTTTGTGACGCTGACTGGGCTAGATGCAAAGACACAAGAAGATCGATAACAGGTTACTGTATTCAACTTGGTCAAGCATCGATATCCTGGAAAACAAATAAGCAAACCACTGTCTCTCGTTCCAGTGCAGAAGCCGAGTGTCGTTCCATGGCAGCCACATGTTGTGAGATCACATGGTTAAAGAACATTTTAAGAGATTTAAAGGTGATTTATTCACAACCAGTCACGTTGTTTTGTGACAACCAAGCAGCCATATACATTGCTTCGAACCCGGTATTTCATGAAAGGACAAAACATATAGAGATTGATTGTCATTTGGTAAGAGAGAAGATTCAAGGAGGATTGATTTGTACGACATACATACGAACAACTGACCAACCAGCAGACATCTTCACCAAACTTTTGAGTTCTACACAGTTTGAAACATTGCTCAGCAAGTTGGGTGTATTAACATACACTCCAACTTGAGGGGGAGTGTTAAAGAAGATATCTCAAATTAATTATAGTAAATATTGTAAATCTGTAATTAGTTATTTGCTTACCTGTTATGGTTTGATTTCCTTGATCGTAGGCATTAGTTTAGGATCAGGAATGTATCTGTTTCCTATATATCTTGTAACCCTAGCTTTCGGTATAAACAAGAAAAACCATTCTGCTATATTACGTTTCTTAGAGAATTTACAATATTCTTCATGAATTTAGTAGACATTGTTATGACCGGCAGACGGAATTTATTTACTTTTTATTCCAAAAACGATATATTTTAAAAGACATCTTATAATCAACTTGGGGACATCAGACCACCTATGAGTACCAGGATTTCACATTGCAAATTGAGTTTACAATTATAGGAAACAAATAGAGGTTTAGTTGTTCTCTGAATCTGGAAGTACCTGGAAGGTGTGGGCTATGAAGGTGATCTTGTGCTGTTCCAGTCTCCAATATGCATGAAAGGGATGCGGGCTATGGAGGGCCAGTATCGCCCTTTAATACCTGGTTTGCATCTCTCTTTAGCATTGGAGATCTGTCGATACTAAGATGCGTAACAGATAGGGGCAGGCCCTCCTTCTCCATGGATGGTAGCTTAGGACATCCCCATATGTCAAGACACACAAGAGAGGTCAGTAATTGAATGCCAGCGCCGAGTTTCATGAGATTTGGCAAGTTTGAGATGTGGAGTTCAATGAGAGATTTGGGGAGCAGCATCTCCGGGAATTTCTCTAGTGGAAAGGACACCACATCTGGATCTTCACCATCAATGGACAACACTCTAAGAGAGGTAAGTCTGTGCAACCCCCACTCCACGAGTAGCTTACAACTCTTGAGATTATGAATATGAAGTGATATTAGGTTGGGGGGAAAACCCTCTAGAGAGGACGCGAAACTTTAAAAGTAAAAAATTATCAATGACTGCAGAGAGACGAGGTTGTGCATGCCTTTGGGTACGGCCTCCAATTTATTGCAGAGGCCAATCACGATCTCTTTCAAGTTAGAGGTTGGAAACCCACCTCTTGCCACATAATTAAGATTTATACAGTCTTGAATCCATAACCTTTAAAGATTAGTAAGGTGGCACAAGCAAAGCCATCTGGTAAGGATTTAAGATTTGAGCAACCCTTGAGATTAATATCTTCAAGACAAGTGTTATCGTTGAATGTATCAGCTATTGACTCTACTTGTTTACTTCCTTTTATGAGAAGTCGTTTAAGGGACCTAGGTAGATGGCCTCTGAACGATAAGGATGCCACAGATGGACAATTAATCATGACCAAGTCCTGAAGACAAGATGTCTCCTCATGCATAAATGAAGGAGAAGAAAATGAGGAACCTTCTACCTCTTCCTCCTCAATTAATGATTTCAAATTTTTGCAGCTGGTTATTGATATTCTTCTTAGCTTCGGGGGTATTTGGTGTATTGCAAAATATACAAAAGAACTGCACTGCCCAACTGATATCTGTAAGCGAAGGTGATAAACCAAGCTCTTGGAAAGAAATTAGACTTGGACAGTCACATATGTGAAGCTGTTGAAGAGACGTTAGATCATGACAAACTGAGAGTGTGACTTGCCGCGAATAATCAACTTGTCAAGAGAAGTCAGGTATTTCAGTACTATTTTCTCATTTTTCCATGAAAATGTCAGTTCCTCACAATCTCTAAAATCCAGAGATTTCACATTTGCTAATCCTTGAGATTAATTCGCAAAATTCTTGATAACTGGCAATTGAAGCCACCAATTGCTCACATCCATAAATCACAAGCTTTGATAATAAATCAAGGTTCTTAGGTAAACTACCTTCCAATTTGGGGCAGCTAGTGATGCAAAGCCTATTCAAGCAAGGGAATGCTTTAGTTTGATCATGCTTGCAAGGAGACCATTCTTTCCAATTAAGCATAGCTGAAAAGGTAAGGCTTTCCAACAGTGGAAAAGGCAAGTTACTCTCTCCATAGAACTCAATTCCCACATTCTCCACTGCAGACATTCCACTTATAGATAGCTCTTTCAGTGACGGATTGCCCGAGGGGTGGCAAGAATTGACACTGATGCCAACCTTCTAACCTTACAACAACCATATTGGTGAACATAGGATCTCCCACCTAGGGTGAGAATTTCAAACCGCCATAACGCCTGATGTTGAGCACTTGAAGGTTTTGATGAGGTTGTAGACTGTCAAGAACATCTATTTTCATTTCCTTTTTGTTACTCCATTCCAGTACAAGTTCATCAAGCCCATCCTTATTAACAAAGTTGGCTTTCATTGCATCTTGAACATCAAGCACATTCTCCAATCTTAAGAGATGTAATGTCCCTCGAAGATGCAATAGGCCCATGATCTCGCTTATTCCCAACCCGCTTTCTTTGCCCACCACAAATGTTTGCAATGTTTGTAGATTAGTCAAACGACCTAGTTCTGCAGGCATTACTTCCAATGCAGGCACATTTGAATTGTTTAGATGACGCAAATTACTTAGATTCCTTAAGTTTGTAGGTAGAGCCTTCAAACGAGAACAATGATCTAAAATCAGTGTTTGTAAGCTGTGAAGAGTGCTTATTGATTCAGGTAAACTTGTTATCTCTGTGTTAGTAAGATCAAGGTACTGTAGATGCTTCACTTTACCAATTGAATCTGGAAGCTGCATTATCCGATAGCCATTTAGAGAAAGCACCCATAGGTATTCCATTCTTGGCAACAAATCAAGAGTAACCTTACAAGTCAGAAAGTTAAACAAGTCTTTTGAAAGTGTCAGTGGTAGGAAAGTCCGCAAATGTGTGGCTTCTTTGAAGGCCTCAAATTTAATAACCCCATCATGCTTACCAAGAATGTATGATGAATGACAAGTCTTCAGAGAACATCTATGATCCAGCTTATCCTCCAATCTGAAACATATTTCTCCCAATACCAAACTTGCCAAATCACCAACAAGGTCATGCATTACATATGTTGAATTGTCCTTGCTTGATTTTTGGAATAAAGATTGAGATCATAACTCCCCAAAATAGTCAGCCCCTATATCTTCCATTTCTTTTCTTTCTCCTGGTACCTGAAGCAAACCCTCTGCCATCCATAGAAGGATTAGTTGCATCTCCCCAAATTCAAGGTCTTTTGGCAGTATTGAGCAATAGGCAAAGCACCTCTTCAAATTTCAAGGGAGATAGTGATAGCTCAATTTTAGTACTGGGGGTATGTCACCCTCTTCACCTGATGGATTCCATATGCTGTTGTTTAGTATTTCTTCCCATTCATCAATTTCTTTGCAACCTAAAAGACCACCAAGCGTCCTTGCAACCAAGGGCAATCCGCCGCATCTTGCAACAATTTTCTCCTGAAGAAACCTGAAATCTGGTGCTACAACATTGTTAAAGCTCAATGATCCATGTTGCACAAATACTTTCCAACAATCATCATTTGATATACATTGCAAATCATGAACTTCAGTAGCTCCCACTGTTCTTGCAACTTTTGCATCATGTGTTGTTACAATTATCTTACTTCCAAGTGCTTCAGCACGAAAGGGGGACTGTAGTCTTTCCCATAGTTCATAGTCACAAGTGTTCCAAACATCATCCAAGATAAGTAAAAGCTTTTTATTTACTAGTACCTTACTAAGCCTTTCTAGAATGCTATTGAATTCCTACAATTGACAAGGTTCTGCTGTGACAGATTCAAGAATAGCCTTTGTAATTCTTAAAAGATCAAACTCGTCAGAGACGGATACCCATACTTTAGGGTTGAACTCTTTCTGGGCATCCGTATTTTTGTTGAGTACAAGTTGAGCAAGTGTTGTCTTCACGACTCCAGGCATACCAACAATGGCAATTACATCAAAATTGACACTACTAGGTTCATCTTTGGATAGGAATTCAATAATCTTGGCTTTGTCATCATCTCTTCCAATAACTGGCACTCAAAGCATATGAACTTGGGGGCCTTTTCCTTGCCTTGACACTTGGTGTCCCAATATACTTTAAACCAAGCATGTCTTTTCGCTTAGAAATTTCTTGCAATCGATGAGTAGTCTCCTCAACTTCTACTCTCACATTAAACTTGAATTTAAATTTAGGAATTAGGCCCCGTACCATACTTCTTGTTCTAGACCGAGTTTGCTCCTTTGCTTTCCATTGTAGCATCTCAGTTGAAAACTTGTCCAACACGTCATCCACATCATAAGCCAAGTCTTCGAGATCATCCAGCCACTGCACCATGTCATTGTTTGTTAGTTGCTTCTCCTCCGCGTCATTCAGTACAGATGCAATTCCATACAGCATTCCCCTCCATTTCCCCAACTTTTTTCCAGCACCCCGTAGGTGTCCAAAGTTTGTGAGGATCTCACGAGGCACCAACCTGTGAAGAAGCACCTCGAGGAATGCCGCAAGAAAAATCTCTCCAACTGCCATAGTTTCTCAAGTGTTCAACAAAATACAGCAGGGAAGAGCAATCCTGTCAGAACTTGCACTAGCATCGCAATTGCAGAAAATCAACGTTTGTCGAAATGTACAAGTTGAGCAAGTGGCCTAAAACAAACAGAATTGACAGAGCCAAATCAACTGTGTGCGGTCTTAAAAAATAAATAGAAAGAAAATTGCAAAAATGAAAATTAAAACATTAAAAGGAAAATGAAGAAAGAACCCCACTCCAGACAATACCACCCCCACCCTTCCTCACCCTCCCTCATCGTCAACTTTGGTCCCAACTACAGAATAAATGCATATATAGAGTAGTATTGTCTGTTGTGTCACGTGGGGTGGTGGGGGTTTTGAAAGTTTCTTTTTTGTTTGTTTAGGGATAATCATTCTAGTGTCCCTCAGTCAAGAGCAACTTAATTACATGGAAAAGTTTACCGTCATGTGGTCCCCATCTAATAGTACATTGCCATGCGGAGAAAAACTTGCACATGGCAATTCATATTGGACAAAGAACGCCACGTAACGGTGAACTCATTCCATGTAAGTCTAATTCTCCCCTCAGTTGCCTGTTTAAACAGCATAACAAGTAAGAACCATCCAATTTCTTACCTATTTACAATACTGCCGTTCTCCCTTACCAAAACACGAATGTGTTAAGCAAATGAGTATTCATATGAATTACAGTAACAAACAAAAACACAATGAAAATTGCAACAAGACTCCAAGATAGCGTACACAAGAACTAGATGAAGCAATGGAATTCCAATCTGAATTCATATAATGCACAAATGTGTTAAGCTGAGTCCTACAGAGCTTTTAAAACATTGGAAGGAAAAGAAAGAAAAGAAGTTGATGATTTCAAATTACGATCAGTTAACACTTTGAATGGCGGAAGATTTGAGCAATTTGAATGCTGGAAATAGCTGGACTGCAATGTCGCGCACTCAAAACCTTATTGGTTTGATCCACTCTTCTAGTCAACCAGTTTTTGCGCTCTCTACAATCTTTCGTCCCACAGCCAAAGCTTTCAGTATTTTCTTCTAGCTTCTATGGCAGCTCCTGACTAGCGTGAGGTCGACTTTTAGCCACAATCTCAAGACTGCCGTTTCTCTGTAAATGTCATTTGTGATTTATTGGAGGTGGTTCTCCGAAAAAAGAAGTTAATTGTATGGGAAGAAAAAACAGGTAGACATGGCCAACCTGTAATTGAATAAGTAATGCAAAATTAAATGATCATCTGGTGCATCAATATTCAATAACTTGAATCAGTTCGAATTTACAATATTCTCCGTGAATTTAGTAAACTTTGTTATGACTGGCAGACGAGATTTATTTACGTTTTATTCCAAGAACGACACATTTTTATTTCAAAAGACAACTTCTAATCAACTTGGGGACATCAGACCACCTATGAGTACAAGAATTCCACATTGCAAATTTAGATATCAGATGATTAGCCTCATAAATACCAAATTGAGCTACTTGTAGTCGCATTGCTTCATGATGAAGAAACAACGCTTCTGAGTTTGGATTTATCATTCCTTCTGAACCATACAAGCTTAACCAATATCTTTTTAAGGATATGGTTTGGTTTCTAGTCTTCTGCGAATTTGAAAAGAGAAGAGCAGGTGGTCAAATGTATCTGATAACTGACAAGTTAGAAATTTACTGTTTCTTCACTACGATTGAAAATAAACAGTTTCCCTAGAAATTTATACATGAAAAGGTAATGGAACTAGTTGTTCACCTTATCAAGAAGAACGAAATGGAGGTGTTTGACTTCTCGCTGTAAATTAGCTCAACCACTTATCAAATTCGATAAAACCTAACGTTTCTTATCTTTTTCCTTCCTGGCTTTATTCGTCAAATATCACTCCATGTTACTACCAATAGAAAATGTGCTTATTAGTTTTTTGGAAAGAGTACAGCTGGTAGAAAATAATCTGATAAGCAGTGTTCGTCGGTGACTAATCTAATATCTAATTTAACATCTAATTTAACAAAATTTATCATTTGGCAAAAAAAGAAAAAGAAAAAATGGTATGTACTTTTTTTTTCCTTCCACTAGGACCCATTACACCCATCTCTTAACATGCTGGATATGTGCATATCCATGGCCCCAACACTCAAGGACCAGCCTTGGATCTATTGACCACAACTCACCAAATCCTAAATTTGAAAAATTCACCAAAACATGCTACTAACTCTTTTCAACAGTTACAAAAAAGGGGAGAGAATTTCTATCAAGAGATGAAGGCATGATTGCTTGCATTTTCACATTCATTTCATGTTATTATTTCAGTATGTACGTGCACAAGGAAAATGTATACCAATTAAGAAGTATTTGATTGATTTTTCTTAAGTACCTATAGATATTTAGCCCCGATACATATTTGACCATTTAACCATTAAATTTGATCTAATGGCTTCAATTGAGTGACAGACGACCATTGAATCAAATCTAACAATCAAATTTGTGTCGCTGCTGATTATCTGTAGATACTTGAGAAAAATTGGTGTATGACGACAGTAAGTGAAATCACAAGCACTACTTCGCTACATCAACATGGCACTATTGCCTTAAAAGTAACTAGATTGAACTTGCAATAGCTCTAGTTGCGCCAGTAATTTTGCAGTGGTTGATTTCAATCTGGAGTCACCCTGCTGGGCTAGATCAATCAGCACTGCTTGAGCAGATTCCCCGTATGTTACTCGGTGTTCCTCAACTCCAAATATCTTCTCCAATATCCATAGTGCTTTCTCTTGAGCCTTGATGCTCCCGGATTCGAGGACTTTGATGATGGCCGGAATTCCTGACTTTTTGGCTATGTACTTGCTTCCGTTTTCCCAAATGTCATCGTGCAAGAGGGTTGCAAGGACACTCAGTGCTGCTTCATCCGCTTCCCTCTCCTTACCTTCCAATATTTGGATTATAGGAGAGATAGCACCTGCCTTGACCATACAAAATGTGCTTTTCACAAAGCATTTTCCATCATGAACTTCACAAACAGCATCTTGAGAAGGAGGAACGCATGACCACCTTGGTTTTATCGACTTCTTTAGAGATGATGAATTCTGCGAAAACTGAGCTAGTGACGTTGCAGCCCTGCATTTAGCAACAGGTGATCCACTCGAGAGTAACTTGACAAGTAAAGGAATTACCCCTTGTTCTGCTGAATAAAGTTGTAGTTTCTTATCAGCAGGATTTGTGAACCGAATTAATAGACCTGTAATGCTTTCTGCTAAACAGCACATCTTCTCTGCTGGAATTTCAGATCTTGAATTCATTATGGATACCATTATCGGTACCAAATTTGCTCTCTTTAATATATCCGTCACCTTTTTGTCACTTATGGGAAGATGGCTAAGTATGCCAACTCCAGCGGCTTTTTCGCAGTCAGATGTTGATGTTGAGATGATAATGATGATTGTTCTGATATTGGTTTCTCCAAGTTGGTCTGTCAACTCTTCCAATAAATCTTTAGAAAGAGTGTAAAGCAAACTCAAGGCACTGCTCCTGATTTTAATGTTAGTTTCCAAGAGGAAGGGTAGGAGAAGCTGAAAGGCGCCATTTTCTTTCATCCTTCTTCTAACTTTGCCTGCTCTGGAATGGGAGGCAATACTATTAAGTGCTTGCAATAGGTGATTTTGAATTACCGGACTGGTGAGATTTAAAAGGGAGAGCATCTGCTGAGCAACATCTGAATTCACAAGAATAGATTCCGATTGAGCAATCCTTGCAAGAATTGCTGATACAGGCTCCCGAAGAGCCATAAGTACTGATGTTACAGAGAAGAGGAGCTGAAGCAGAGATGCTACAATGCCTGAACTGATCAACCGTTGGACATTTTCTGTCAGGTTTGATAGATTTTGCAAGGCACTTAAAGCAGATAACTTGGCTTCAAGCTTCCCTACTCTAAACATTCTGACAAGGGGTTCAATTGCACCATTTTCCCCGAGGGAAGCTCGACTTTGATCAGTGAGCTCTATCCTTGAGAGTGCTGTTGCCATCAGGATTTTACTCATGTCCGAACCTGCAAAGACATGGTATGGATAGTTTGTTAAGTGCCCCGGAATTTGCAGGACTGACGAAGGTTAAACCTTACCATCAGGGAAAGGGAGGTTAAAAGAGCATGATCTTCATATTCAGTAATTTCATTGACAAACAAATTTGATCCATATAAACACAAACTTACGTGCTAAATTGCTCGGTCGTATAAGTATATGATGTAATACAGAATCTAAGGAAACGTTATCCTACTAATCTGTTGGTTCAGCTTGGATGCTAATCGAAGTTAGAGGTGAATTGGGATCATCATTTAGCTAATAACCTGATTGAAATTATGCATACAAACCACAGGTTCAACCAAATTACACAAAATAATCAGTTTTTCTAATGTTATCGTTTTAGATTCAACTGTCCCCCAGACATTTTTATGGAAATTTAGCAATTTACATTGATAAGTACTGTGGTTATATGACGAAAACACATAATCATCAAATAGAAGAGACGAAAAATTGAGAGGAAGCAGTTTGCATCACCTTCTTCGAGGTACTGCACTAGGGGCTTAAAGTAACCAGCCTCTGCCATATGAAGCGCATTCTGCGTGTTGCTAGATAATGCATTCAACAACTTCCCTGCATTACGTGAAGCGACAAGGTCATCCTCATTTAGCAAGGCAACCAACATAACTATACACCCTTGAATCCGCCCAAGTCGGCGCCTTACTGACTGAAGATCTGAGAGATACAGCAAAAACCCCACAGCTTCTTTCCTTTCTTCTTCATCCCGTACCAATGATTTCACAGCCGCAGACAAATAACCAACATCTGCCATTTTCTCCTGCACACTACTTTACAATGTGAGATAACAAATTCACACGGAAATCATAAAATTAATTCAAGGCTGATACGAACGCAAAAAATAAAGAGAAAATTACCTTGTTATCAGCATTATCTGAAGCAAGGCTTCTCAACAATCGAAGTATACAAAGCCGATTCTCCGAATTACTTGAACTCAACCGATTAAACAGAATCGGAATAATACCTTCATCATTAATCCATTCATATCCAACCCTTTTGTTTCCAATCAACTCATTTAATTCCAAAAGAGCAAATTTAAGTTGTTCATCATCACCATACTTAATTTGCGAAGAAACATCATCGATACCAAAACAAACCGTTTTCTCCTCTTGTATTTCCTCTTCCACTTCCACTTCCAACTCACTAACAACACCAGAACCATAACTAGTACTCGCAAACGAACTCACATCAAACCGCGTACTCATCAAATCCTTGTGTAAGCCCCCAACCTTGTCTTTCAAATCTGTGGACACTTCTAAACTTGCCAAGAGCACTAACCCTAATGACCTCCCAAGATCATGAACCACATCCTCTATTTGTCTAACAAATGATTTTGTCTCTTGGGTTTTCAGCAAAGCCTTGGCTCTCTTAAGTTCCAACCCAAGAGACTCAACAGGTTTTCTCAATGGTTGGTGATCAAGAAACTTAGTATTCTCCATTAATCCATCAAGAATTGGAGCTAATTTCCCAACCAAGATTACAAATTCAGTCACTACTTCTCTTTGAATTTCTGAGTTTTGAGCCAAAGAACTCACCTCAATCACCAAAGCTTTTAATTCCATCACGACTTCTGCAAAACCCCTCTTCTCCTCCTCCATATTTTCCCTTTCTCCTCACTGCAAAGAAACAGAGCAGACTAAGAAAGATAAACCCAAAAGAGATAAGGATGATATGTACTGTAGAGACGGTTCAGATCCTTAAAATACATACCAAATGGCAACAAAGATGAAGATACAAGGAAAATAATAAGAAATTAAGTATTGAAATCCACTTGCAAAGCAAGAAAGAGTTAAAACGTTGATTTCTTGGCCGTCTTGGAGGGGAAAATAGTGAAAGATAAATAAGGGTTGGAGTCTTGCGGTTCGGATTTATGTGAAGAGGTATCAAAAGGGTCAGCGTCAGTCTGTTGACTCGGCTGATTATTATTTAGTCATGTAATGATGATATCTCCTCCTGGTTGTTGTTGTTGTTGTTGGTGTTCCTCCATTGAAAGAAAACGGTGGAATGCAGGAGAAGCAGTCAAAAGTCGGCAATAAATTCTCCGCCTCCTGTTGGTTTTCTCTCATTCTTTTTCCGTTTGCTTGCTTTGTTGGTTTTGTTATATTATATATGTTTGCATCAAACTGCCGGAGCTTTTTATATTTTAACGTGGCTTTGAATGTGCAAAGGGGAATTTTCGAGGTTTGTGGGTCAACTGCTGCGTGTGTGGGTGTGGCTGCTTTACAAAGTAGTACACTGGAAAGAATCTAAATATCTGGTCGGTAAAATATTCTATGGGAACTTTTGAGTTACTTTCCACTTTTGACAAGTATTGTCGTTTCTAGACGGTATCTTGCTTTACTTTTGTTTTGAGTTACCTTGATTTAGGAAAAATGGAAGACTCGGTATATTTTCTCTACTACTTTGATTTGGGTGTTTAGTTTTCATAATTTCATAATTGCATGAATTTTGAATTGTTTTTTCATAGCATTCACACGTGTCTCTTGTGAATAGGATGATTTTTTTTGTTTTTGACAATACAATATTTTAAGATAGAAGTGGATCCTCTCCTGATCCACTTTATTGGAATCCTAGGAATCCCTACATCCTAGCCGTTCATCATACATAATGTGGTCAGTTTTCGTCAGAAATCATTTGTATTTAAATTTAAATAAAAAAAAGTCAAATAATTTTTAACTACACGATCCCCACAAAGTAAATCTGGATGAGATTCAATTCCCTTTAATATTTACTTTTTAAAGAATTTTTAACTGTAAAAATGAGAGTTTATTGAATCAAGAAACAACATTGTTTTCTGAAAAAAAAAAAAGCAAAATAATTTGAACGGCATCGACTATGAAGAGCAATTTGTTGATTGACCACCATGCCAATTAACAAGTTACATGTTTTATAATTGCATGAATTTTGAATTGTTTTTTCATAGCATTCACACGTGTCACTTGTGAATAGGATGATTTTTTTATTTTTGACAATACAATATTTTAATATGGAAGTGGATCCTCTCCGGATCCACTTTGTGGGGATCCTAGGAATCCCATATTCTAGCCGTTTATCATACATAGTGCGGTCAACTTTCGTCAGAAACTATTTGTGTTTAAATTTAAATAAAAAAAAGTTAAATGATTTCTGACTACACGATACACGATAAATGACTAAGATGTGGGGATCCTCCTTTTTAAGAAATTTTAACTGTAAAAATGAGAGTTTATTGAATCAAGAAACAACATGCAAGTGGCTCTTTACCACAGTGGTGGAAAGACGTTGAGCCATTGCATGATGACGTGAGTTCAAACCCCGTCGGTGACTAATCTAACATCTAATCTAACAAAATTTATCGTTTGACAAAAAAAAATCAAGAAACAACATAATTTTCTGAAGAAAAAAATAATAATTTGAACGGCATCGACCATGAAGAGCAATTTGTTGATTTACCACCATGCCAATTAACAAGTTACATGTTTTATACTATTTTAATTTACAAAGAGAATGATTTGGACTTGGGCGAGGGCATTGCATTGACCAACGTGTCTAACGGTTGCATGTACTTTTATATGACTATATTCATGTTCAAAAGTAATAAATTCTCTTTACAAATTTTTTCGTACTTTTATTTTTAACGTAGAGAACATTCTAAGTTGAAATCTCCCTCCGCATTAAACTATACATGCAATAAAGCATACGCACAATATAACAAGCAACAATACTCTTGAGGTTTGACAAATTGTTTTTTATGGCGATCGCTCAATTTCTAGAAGATATACTTTAAAAAAGACTGAATACATATTCAAGATAGTATTGTGATTTGGGTGCTTCATTTTCGAACTTATATGAATCTCATATTGCTTGCACAACATTCGCGTGTATCACTCGTGAATATGACAAGTTTCGTATTAGACTTTCTTCACATTATTATTCTACGAAACATGAAGGTTTGAACGGAAAATATGAAGGTTTGGATTAGACCAAAGGGTAAGGTAAGGGATTAGAATTCAAAAAGATTTCGTGTTCAATTTATTTCAAAACTAGATGAGTCTACCATAAACCCCAGATTGTTCTGAAAGTCTAGACTAAATTTGCCAATAAGTTACTTCCATGCATACATGTTCCAAATAACATTCATATTAACGAATTTGTAGGCTTCAGGTTTCTTCAAAGTCATCGAGACTTTGATCTTGGAGAAAACGAGACTCTGTATGCATGAAATATGACATTTGATATGCAACACTATGTTGGAAAATAATAATGATTAGGTGCATTGTTTGGCTTTGGGCCTAGCCCATTCGCATTTGAGTTTCTTTATTAGGTTTTGCTCTCTATGAATATAGTTTGTAGTTTAATTTAATTTAAATTAAATTTTTTTATTAAATTCTTCCTAAATTCTTTTTACTATTATTAGGGGAGGTGAAGAGTCCTTACAACAATTTAAGGGAGGGGAAGTTTCCTTGGAAAGCATGGGTAGATCCTATCCTTTAGAAAATTGGACCACATGCTAGTTTGTAGTTTAGTGTGAAAAATAAGTTAGCCACAATGTAACCTTCGGTTTTTTAGCCGTTTCAACATTTTCCTTTATTAATAATATTCTGTTGTAGGCATAATTTACAGAATGATTATGGAGGCCATATAGAGAGAGAAATGTGCGGCAATAGTAGAGAGAATAGAGATATGTGTAATTGTGGGTGTGTTCTATTCCACCCCATTGTGCCTTTATTTATAGTAGTAGGATATGTAACCTTTTCCTTTAGGATTACAACATTTAATACGTAATCAACTCCTAATAGGAATATAAGAGATATCCCTAGATCTACTAGGATTTACACAATCACATTCCTAATCTAATAGGACTGCAACACTCCCTTTTGAGTGTGTAAATACTCAAGTAAATGGCGCATCAGGTCTTCAGTGATGAAGCAAGTATAGTTGATAAAGTCATCAGCACAATGAACGAATGCGAGTCTCAAATCAACAGAAGAATGCATAAAAAGTAAAACTCACAAAACCTCGCTATGGTAAAACCCATAGGCTGAGGAGAAAAGTGAGAAGTTGCATTAAGTCAAAACTATACGTTTTTTAGACGTAAGTAGAAGATCTCATAAGGGTATGACCATCCCATGATGTGTGCCTCGTTAAAACCTAGTTAGGTAGCAAAAACCCAGTGGGAAAAATGCTCCTAATAGTAGGGAAAAATAGTACATTAAGATCAAGTGAGTATACTTCTGGATACTCCCCCTGAGTTTGACATAACTTCCAAATGAGAACTACAAGCATTGCATTTGAATAGTTAGGCATACCAATGCCTCGGACAAGCTTCTGGAAGGTTGACTTCGGCAGTGATGTCGTGTAGAGGTTGGCAAGGTTGTCTGAGATTGGCTTGCATGACTTCAATCTCCTAATGTTTTGCTGATGTAGATGTGGACGCAATATGTCTTGGTGTTGACTTTGTTGATGTATCATGGCTTGGTCGGGTTGATACATGCGGCATAGTATTCATGGATCGTCGTTGGGGCTCAACGATGGATGAAAAACACATCAAGTACTTCGAATGTGCTCAACAAGAACTCCTAACCATATCTCACTTGTGGCGTAATGAAGTAAGGTGAGTTTTGGAACGATTCAAAGATTTCGCAACTAAGGTCATATCGTGGACCTCCAAGATATTGCGATATCTCTTAACGGTAAAGACATAACTATTCAGGGATTTTGCCTTGTGCGTGTTTGATAAGTAACCGGCATCAACATAACAAAAAGGCAATCATCATTCCAAGGATCATGGAGGTTGGATCCGCACGAGATGCATTGGGATTTGCCCTCGTAATACCTTAAGGGTACGTCTTTAATACTAATTAAGTGGATGCGTGTAGGCACGATGCTACATCTTTACCAAGATCAACATTGAATGAGATGTCCTGTTTAAATACAATGAGCTTAGTACAACGAAGCGCAAAGTTGAACTTTAGATATGGAATTTCGGATTCCATAACCTATTTAAGGGTCTCATTTGCATATAACGTATGAATGATCAAATGTATACTCAAAGGTGACACCTTCAGGGCGCAGTTCAACTGGTAGACCAAAATATCGTTAGAACAATGCTTCAACTTCAAGTCAAGGCATAAATGAGTTTTCTCAAGATCCTCCATCTCAAATTCCATCTTCAGGTGCAAGGCAGTTTTCTCAAGCTCTTCCAGAGTCTTAGTGAGATTCATGTCAACGACATAAACTGTAACTCTCGCAATTCGGAATAAGACTTCATAGTTTAACACGCAATGCATAATTCATATCCCTGACTGAACAAATAATCACTTAGACGGGTATACCACATTCGTCAGATTGTAAGTGAACACCTCAAACAAGTTAATAGGGTGTTCCATGGTTTTGGAACTATTTGAACCAATCCATGTAACTCTTCGGGAACTTATATGTAACTCATCGTATTTATATCCCCATGGAGAATACACTAACCACATTTCATAATGTTGCTGTTAATCACATGACGTTTGAGAGAAACCTTGCACCGTAAGGCGTGCATCATATCGCACTATTTCATTCATCTCATAATGCTTTCTTTCCCACTTGTAACACAATAGGGTTACCTTAAGCAGTGTAGGAACAACAGGTCCAATACATACTTTGGTAAGGAATTTGACCTAGATTGTAATTTTGGTTGTCCAATCAATTCTACGTTGTCACTTAATAAACGGAACACGGTTTGATATCGTCGCTTTTCATTTATGTCGGTAACTACTATATAAGTGAAAACATCATCAATGGTAATCTCATTTCAATTCCATTTAGCTCACCCAAACTAGTATACTGGACCAAGAACTTTAAGTCTCGGGAGTAATCCGGATTAATCTCATGAGATGGAAATGATTTGAGACAGTGATCGAGTTTAGATTCATTGTTGTGTCGTGTCTTCCTATTCCATGGAAGTAAATTCTACGAGCCGAGTGATCTGTCATGCTCCAGGCCAAGACAGATTGATTGGCTATCCACCGGTGTACTGGACCGTCCAACAGGGGTGTTCAAATCGTCCAATAGGGGCGGCACACCCTCTAGGGATGTTGGCTCGACGACCGTTAAGTACCTCTATCCTTGCATGCATGTTTACAGCTGGTATATGATCTCATCACTTTATCTAAATCAGATGAAAGCGTCTGGAGCAACATTCTGAAATCTAGATTTCATCGCACTTGCTTATCATACTTGTGCGGTACGGGGATCGAGATGAGACATAGTGGACAATGTCCACGCAAATTTGCACTGTTCTCCAGGAAAGTTGAGGTTCTTATCTCCCCCTAACGCGGGAAGACTGTCTCATTAAAGTGACAACCCAGAAATGAGTGGTAAAGAGATTGTGTGCAAGGGCTCGAAGAGAGCTAGTGTGAAGGAGAATCATGATCGACAAAAGATACACATCCTTCTTTGAGGACCAATATTGGTACGTTGCAACGGCGCAACTTGGCACATGGAATGCACACCCAAATACGTAAATACGAAAATCGTCAGGTTCGTACCTAGTAACCAACTGTAACGTCATATAGGTTGGGTGGCAATGGGCCTCAAGGCGGACCAACATAACTGCGTACAAGATTGCATAGCCATAGGCAAAAACAGAAAACTTGGTACGTGTACCAAAATTCGGGCGATCATTTAATTTGCGCTTTATGATCACTAGGCGAGGCTATTTGGGGTGAACATGGGAATTTAATGTTCAATTATAAACCCAAAATACATGCAATACTTTATTGAAAACCGTCGATATAAACTCTCTGACATTATCCAGTCTTTTGGACCTTAAAGGATAAGTAGGGTGGTGAACCCTTAATCGGCCAGAAGGTTTAGCAGCAATGTGTGTGGACAAACATGTCACCAGTTTGTCGATTCATCAACCAAAACCATAAGTATTTATATGGTCCGCATTTTGGTTGGATTAGTCCACATATATTCCCTTGAATCTATTGTGAAAAGAGGGTCAATTCGTATCTTTGCAAGGGATGATTTAGAAATCAAGTTTCCCAAAATGAGCGGGTTTAGGAGATGCGTCAAAACATCATTGTTGAAATGAACGGGTTTTGTGCTTGTAGGCACAAGATCCTTACTTCGGGTAAGGAGATGCGTCATAGCATCATTGTTTGACCTAAGTGTCCCAAAAGGTCGTGCCAAAACAAGTAAACTGCTCGAATCACCCGGCTCCATGCCAGCCATATATGGCTTGTTCCTAGTTGGGAGATAACCCATTGGCTCCAAATCAAAGCTTCAGGCTCATTTTTGGAAGTGGTGCAAAGATATTTCACTCTATTTTCTTCAATGATTTCATTTATGATCATTGTCATCTCGAATATCCTTAACAACTCAACTCAACGACAGGGAGAGTTTAAGGTCATTTAAACAGAAATTCGGTACCATTCATACAACGAGGAGCGTGCCAACAATCATAATGACAAC
Source organism: Malus domestica (assembly GCF_042453785.1). Taxonomy (NCBI): domain Eukaryota; kingdom Viridiplantae; phylum Streptophyta; class Magnoliopsida; order Rosales; family Rosaceae; genus Malus; species Malus domestica. The sequence continues at coordinate 34,967,863 of NC_091662.1, read as the reverse complement.
AATATCATTCCACAATTACGTCAATCAATAACGTATACCATACACCGAAATGCAAGGCTAGAGCAACACAGTTCGGCTGAAGCCTACATCTTTGAAGCTGAAATCGAATCCAAGGAACCAACAAGTCAAATGATGCAATTTTGGACCACTCAACGAAATCCATTAAGGCTCAGATTTAAGTCCTTACCTTTTTGCATTGGTGATGGACGAGTTAACGTGTCATATTCAAGATGATATCTCTTGCTGTTTGCTTTTCGTTGATATAGTAATAGATGAAATGCAGGACGGAGTAAATGCAAAGCTTGACCTTTGGCGGGAAATGTTGAAATCTAAAGGTCTTCACTTAAGTAGGTCAAAGACAAAGTACGTAGAGTGCAAGTTCAGTAGGAATGGGGTTCTAAAGGGTGAAGATTGGAGATCAAAAAGTACCAAAGAGTGAAGACTTTCACTATTTTGAATCTATATTGCAAAAGAACGAAGAATTGGATGAAGATCTAATCATAGAATACAAGCTGGATGGATGAAGTGGGAGAGGGCATCCGGTGTGTTGTTCAACCGTCGTATACCACTAAAGCTCAAAGAATTTTTTTTTATTTTTTTTTAAGATTACTACAATAAGGCCATTAATTAATGCTTTACAGCATGAAATGTCAGGCAGTCAAGCATGGGTATGTGCCGAAAATGAGTTTAATGAAGATGAAAATGCATCGTTGGATGTGTGGGCATACGAGAATGGGCATGATTAAAAATAAGGATATCCAAGATAAAGTAGGAGTGACCGCAATTAAAGATAAGATGAGAGAAAATCAGTTAAGGTGGTTTGGACATGTGAAACAAAGACCTACAGATGCTCCGGTTAGAAAATGTGATTATGAGACAAAGGCTCAGGGGAAAAAAAAGATACAGAAAGACCTAGGAAAGCGTGGATAGGAGCTTCAAGGAAAGAGACATAGAGTATTTGGAGCTAATGGAAGACTTGGTGTAAAATTGAGTGCAGTAGCGTTTTAAGATTCATACAGCCGAACCCACTTAATGAGATAAGACTTTGTTGTTGTTATTTTTTGGGTGCTTTAGATTTTGGCCCTTACAATTCATGATTCCTAGATAAAAATCCATCTACATATAAACGTCCAATAAAAGCCCAAATTTAAAATCTGTAGCCACATCGGAACACTATTGATGTCACACCCCGACTCGCGAATAAAGACTATTCACGAGTTAGGGTGTGAGCCATATCAAAGCTTAGGGATTAGGTTCCCTAGGATAGTACCTGTGGTGGTTACTAGATTTGTGGAATAGACTTGAAAATTAGAATTCTATTGAATTTCAAATATTACTTTCTTATATAATGTTGAGATTTGATTATCTTGATTGCCGGTAATTTCTTGGTGACCTAGAATGCGTGTGTAGACTTGTACTATAAATTATAAGAATTCCAGGTCACTGGAAGAGCTACAAATCGTAGAAAGTAAAGTTATATATGTATGGGTGTGTCTGCATATTTATGTATGTATGATGATCCATATAGTTTGGAAATTGAGTTTTGTTTTAGGAAAACGTTGGAAGTATTTTAATGATGTTCCTTTATTTCAATATACTTATTTGTGTACTGGTTTTATAAAATAGTAATTTAACAACTTATTGTTATTTAACACTTGAAATTGGTTCACAGGAATATATTTTTTCTTGAGTAAACGTTTGTAAATCTTGATGGTGAAACAAATTCAGATGTAATTCATTCCTACTCACAAAGGAAAAAGAAAGAAAAAGGGCCATTGCGAAGTGAAATTCTCATTCCTACACGAGTTGGTAATGTCAATAATAAATCTCATTCCTACATAGTTTTGGACTATGTGATGAGTTATAAAATTGTAAATGATGTGTGGTGAGAATATAGGAATCCAATTAGTAAGGTGATTGGTGAGTTACATTTTTTATTTGTATAACCATCAATTTTCCTACACTGATTTCATTATTAAATGATTTTTAGTTAAAAAGACTAATTTTGATTTCCTATCAGGTTCACTATATAGGTGTTATGCTAGAGTTGGAAGGCCTAAATTGGAGAATTGCAATCCACTTGAAATGGAAGGGTAGTCTCCATGCAACCACTCTAAGTAACGACTTTACTAATGCTTTTATGATATATTTAACTATGTTTTGGAGATTTGTTTATCCTACTTATACAAGGATTATGGTCTTGCAAAATCTCGAGGATGAGATTTATTTTAAGGAGGGTAGATTGTAATACCCTGTATTTAAAAAAAATGGTTATATACGTATAATATTATTTTGTTAGGCCTTAAACTTATTGATGGAAAATCACCATTTCTAGCTTCATTGATCATTAATTTGAAGCATAATCAGGAACAAAGAGCTGAGAGCTTGAAGTGGAGATTATCTAACTAGAATTGGTGTGATAATTTTTTTTTTTTAACAAATGGTGAGGTGGCAAATTGAGTTAATGTAGTGTGATTATTCACCCCTAAACATTGGAGAGGTGTGAGTCTATTTAGGGCCATAGACTAGGTACATGTGTCTAAGTGCATGAGTTGGCAATATTTTGTGGTTTTGGAGTGTTGTTTCACAAGGCTAAGAGGAATCTTAATCATTTGGCTACAATATTCTCTATTCAATTTTATTCCATATCTTCCAATGAGGTGAGAACAGGTGGGATTCATGTTCCTTAGAGTTTGGACGTGGCTTTTGAGCATTTGTCCACATGCATGGTAATGATTATAACATGATTAGATATTATTGGTTCCAATTACAAGATTTCCAGGAGTTAGCAAAGAATTTGGGCATGTCATTGAAGGCTTAATTGTGGATTCCGTTTCTTCATCCATAAAAGCAGAGGGAGAAGAGAAACAGGAGGAAGAACAACAACAACACCACATCAGCAAGAAGAATGTCTTCTTCCTCAGACCACTCCCTCCTTCACTATCCATTTCTTTCATATTATGTAAAGGCTCAAAGCCATCTCCATTGTAATTTGTAAATCTTCTTACATAGGGAAAACAAAAATGCATATGCAACTCTAGTGGACGTAGCCAATTTGGTGAACCACTTAAATCTATGTGTTCATTATTACAAGTTGTAAGAAGAAATGAAAGAAAAGAAAACGAGAGCGAAACAAAAGCAAGAGTGAAAAAGAAGGAGAGAATGAGTAAGGAGAGCTGGGGGTCGGTTTATAGAAAAGAGAGGAGAAGAATTTCAAAGGAAAAAAGTTAAGCTAACAGTGGTTATTGAGGGAAATGAAAAGAAGGAGCAAAAAGACAATAAAAATACATTAAAAGGGTAAAGTGTTGTGTGGAAGGAAAAGGAGAGTCAGGTGAAAGAAAGCGATCAAGTTTATGAGTGAGAACATAAGGGAAGTAAGATGAGAAGAAGTAGAAGTGGTGGACTAATATAAAAATAAAATTTGATGTTTGGAAAGGGAAAAGCTAGAGACATGATTTAATGCTTTTTGGCCTTTGAGACATATATTCTCACTCTAACGATTCTCTTCTCTAACATGGATGTCTATTCCTTTCTAATAAAAACAGGTTGCTCGACCAAGATGAACGAGACGATGGAAAAATATATAAACTGGTCAATGAGCAACACTTTATATGATGGATTATAAATTATTACCTTGCTTGTTAACTAGTTTGAATTATATGTTGATTTAATGGGCACATGATTTTTATATCTACATTGCATATATATGTATATGCATTGTAAAACAAGAAAAAGAGTTGTGTTGTGTCAAGTGCTCACTTGTGTAAAGTGTTTAAGCTGTGAGGATATTCAAGGGCTAAAGTTTTCCTTGAATATAAAATAATGAACCTTGTATATGTCAGGCATCAGGTGCAGGGCTTGAGTATACAAATTGGTTGATGATAAAATAATGAAATCTTGTATATGTCAGGCGTCGGGAGAAGGGCTTGAATATACAATTAGGCGTCGGGAGAAGTGCCTATGTAATAAAGTGAAAACTGAGAGTTTACAAAAATTGGGTTTAAGGGATGAACAAGAGTTAACTCATATTCTAAGGTATTCAGAGCCAAGTAGTATAAGCATGATATGGGATGTGTAGGCTTGGGTGCCTTAGGTATGTGTTAGCGGGATTAGAAGAGGGTGAGTTCATTCATGCATCTCATTGCATATATTTTATGTTTTTGCAAGAGATACTCATTTCTATTATTATTTTAGTTGGTACTTTTGTTATGAATTAAGGTTGTATACTAATATTTTATTTCCCCTGCGTATTCAATAAATTATATGTGGTAAACTCAAGCTTTTATTATGTAAGATTTGTTATATGTTGTACGGTGTAATCGTTGTCATTTAATTTTATTTTCCACCATGTCATGGTTGTAGAATTTATTTCTATAACTAAGATATGGCTCACATCCTAACTTGTGAATAGTCTTTATTTGCGGGTTGGAGCGTGACAATTGACCTACTAATACAATTTATTTATACACATGCCACTTTCCCAAATCCCTAAATTTATTCCAAATTAAAAGTTGTAGAAAAAGTGAAATAAAATATACAAATTGTTGTATTGCATTAATTGTATCCATATCATACCAAAAATTTACCTTTTTGTGATATATATATATATATATATATATATTATTTTTTGCATTAATTGGGAAGTAAATTAATTTGTTCCAATTATTAAAAAAAAATTATACTAAATCCATATTATATATTTTGAATCAAATAACACTTCTCTAACTTGTAGGTAAATTATTTTTCATATATTGTTACATATATTAGGCATGTTTTATTGTTTTATAAATATAGGTATGACATAGTATTTTTCAATACAATAAATCACATTACATTTCTTATTGTTATGGGTAAATTATTCTCCATGTATTAGTGAAAAAAAGATATTATATTACACGCAGGGTATAATTTTTTGTAGGTAAATTATTGGAAATTAATTTGTTCCAATTATATAAAAAATATATATACTACACCTAGATCATATATATATATATATATTTTTTTTTTTTTTGAGAAAACCTAGATTATATATTTTGAATCAAATAACATTTTTGTATACATAGTAGGTAAATTATTTTTCATGTATTATTACATATATGTATATGATTGTTTGTAGGTAAAAAGATAAAATCAAAAGCATGATCCAATCCCTAAGTTTGTTGTTGGTATACTATCACACCCCAATCCCGACAGACGTCCAGGTTCGACATATGACACCACCAAAAACCCATATATCTAACTTACCTCGCCTCCGGGCTATGAACAAAGCACAACTCAAGTCCCAATTTCATAGTAATTTTTCGTATGCTTTATGGCTGCATTTAACTTCCTCGTTAGACTGCCTACGTACCCTAAATAGGGATCAAGCCATTCGTAATTCACCGTTTCAATAAACTCCTATCACCACTGCAAGTCATTACTACATACATGTAAACATATATAGTAACCCTTATGAGATGTATAGGCACATAGCTTCAGAACGTGAATCGTCAAATTGGTTTTGGTTTCAGTGTAGTAATGCATATAGATATGTATACTTATTAAGACACCCATTTTAACATTCAAACAAAGAAAGTGATGTATAAACATGAAGCACTTAATCAAAATAGTAATCACACCAAATTGGATTTGTCAAACTATTGATATCTATACCAGCCCAAACCTTACCAACCAATATAATTTAAATACAATCACAATCAATTTCTATATGCATACCCCTTTCAAATTCTATATCAAAACATAGAGCCAATAGTACATATAAAAGCAATAATCTAACTATAGTTTGATAATAATTAGCTGGACTAATTGTAGCAAATAAAATAGCTTGTTTTCTTCAAAACCAATCCGATTGGATTCTACAAATTGAGTGAGGAAGATATGCACGTACTTTGATACACATGTAGATAAACCACCTGCGTATATTTTCTCATTATAAGTAATTATGTATTCAGTATACAATCGTTTGGAAAACAACCAGCTTCCTGAAGTGGACTAGTTGAAATACTTTGCCAAGCGTCGTAATACAACAATATAGCTTTCTACATAATACAAGTCTTCAGAAACAGGGCTAACAAACAAAACATCCCTTTCGGCTTTTATACCATTCTAGGGTTTAGGCATTTGCATATATATATATATATATAAAATACTAGTTTTACAAACAATAGCTAATCCACGACAGATTAACCGAAAGAAATATTAATAAGAATTAGCCAAACGGAAAGGATAAAGAGAGTTGAGAATATGAACCCATACTGCAGGTTGACATCCCAAGCAAGGAGGATACGAATATCTTCAACTCCTTTCTCTCTTCTCCTAATTAATTTCTAATCCCTTCCTTCCATTTGTCCTTTCTTCTCTTTATTTTTGGGTCGACTAATGGGGGAAAAACCAATAAGCTCGTAAGGCTACTCGTCAGGACTATCTGCACATCATCTCCCAGTTCTTTCTCTCTTCCCTGGTAGTGTTTTGGTGATCAGACTCGTAGGACTCGTTCCCCATGGGTGTCCCCTCAAATCGCCCCCCAAAAAATCAAGAGAATAAGGAGTCCTCCCCTCCCCATTTTTTTTTTCTTTCCTTCTTTCCTTTTTCTCGATCCTTCTCAACCTCTCATTTTTTCTTCTTTCTTTATTATTTTATTCTATCATTAATATTTTATAGGAAAAATTAGTATCCGGTCCCTAGTTTTTACTGTTCATTGACTAAGACCTTATTAGTTCTCAAATTTTAATTCAAGTCCCTAGCATTAATGTGATAATGAATTTACATGTTTATTATATAATTTTTTAGTATAAAAATTAGTAATTAATTTAGGGTTTAATACTCACACCTCTATTAAACTTCTAATTAATTTTCAATTCAAACATTTCCAAAATAATAAAAAATTAAATTAAATTAAGTTTGTACCTATTAGTTTTTTTTTTATATATATAAAAAGATTCTCAATGTTTTAATCTTAAATGTACCCATTCATATAATTTTTCAATTTTTTTAATCTTAAATGTACCCATTCTCAAATATATCAATTTGTTATATGTAAAATGTACCCTTTTTTTAATATAAAATCCATTCAAATTTTTTAATCCATGTTTAAACTTATATGGGTACATTCTTTTTCGTTGATTTGAGAATGTATCCATGTTTTGGTACAATAACTTTTTTTGTTAATTTTGGTTAATGTACCCATACATATATGTATACACACACACACACACACAATATAATAGAGAATATAATTTATTTTAATACGTGTTATTATCTTTTCCACTACTTTACATAAAATGATTAATACGTGTTCTGTAAAATTATTTTATTTTAATTTTCGCTACGCTTATGATCAGTCGTTCATAATAACGAGTGCTGTCAGAATATACTAATTAATATGTGACATGTGTCCTGACTAGTAAGTCAATGAAAGTCGACACGTACCCTCTAAGGTCATTTTGATCGTTTCACATTTAAAAAATAAAATAAAATTATGGACGGATTGTAACATATACAATATTTTGCATCATTGGAAATGAACATTTCAAATAGTAGGTAGGTAAATTAATATGGTCTAATTACACACACACACACATACACACATATATACACACATTTTGAATCAAATAACATGTAAACACACACACACACACACACACACACACACACACACACATATATATATATATACACATTTTGAATCAAATTACATTTTTGTACATGGTAGGTAAATTAATTTGTTCCAATTATATAAAAAATATATATAATATGTTACATCCCATATCGGCCAGGGTAGTGGATCCTGTAAGCCTTATATGTATATTCCCATCTCTACCTAGCATGAGGCTTTTTGGAAGCTCACTGGCTTCGGGTTCCGTAGGAACTCGGACGTTAAGCGAGTTCGCACGAGAGCAATCTTAGGATGGGTGACCCATTAGGAAGTTCTCATGTGAGTTCCTAGAAACAAAACCATGAGGGCGTGGTCGGGGCCCAAAGCGGACAATATCGTGCTAAGGTGGAGTCAAGCCTGGGATGTGGTGAGGTCCCGGGTCGGATGTGACAATTTGGTATCAGAGCTAATCCCTAGCCGGAAGTGTGCCGAAGAGGATGTCGGGCCCCTAAGGGGGTGGATTGTTACATCCCACATCGCCCATGGGAGTGGATCCTGTAAGCCTTATATGTATATTCCCATCTCTACCTAGCACGAGGCCTTTTGGGAGCACACTGGCTTTGGGTTTTGTAGGAACTCCGAAGTTAAGCAAGTTCGCGCGAGAGCAATTCCAGGATGGGTGACCCACTAGGAAGTTCTCGTGTGAATTCCCAGAAACAAAACCGTGAGGGCGTGGTCGGGGCCCAAAGTGGACAATATCGTGCTACGGTGGAGTCGAGTTCGGGATGTGGTGGGGGCCCGGGCCGAGATGTGACATACTACGCCTAGATCATATATATATATACTTTTTTTTTTTAGTAAACCTAGATTATATATTTTGAACCAAATACCATTTTTGTATACATGGTAGGTAAATTATTTTTCATGTATTATTACATATATTAGCCTACCAGGGACGTTTTTTGGTAAAAATATATAAAGTAATATGTATATGATTGTTTGTAGGTAAAAAGATAAAATCAAAAGCATGATCCAATTCCTAAGTTTATGCAATATTTTGTTGTTGGTATACAATATTTTGCATCATTGGAAATGAACATTTCAAATAGTAGGTAGGTAAATTAATATGGTCTAATTATATAAATACAAACACACACACACACACACACATATACACATTTTGAATCAAAAAACATTTTTGTACATGGTAGGTAAATTAGTTTTTGTTTATTTATGTATTATTACATATATTAGGTTTTATTTATTTATTTATTTATTTATTTTTTTGGTAAAAAAAAATATATGAACTCATAATGCCAAATACATAGAATTAAGCCAATAATTCTCATATTTGATATTAATATGCAATGAATTTTTTAACATTAATGTCTTATTTTTCTTTTTGCAAAATCATTAACTCTCTCCTTACAATCTGCATAGAATTAATTGTGCACATCAAATATGCAATAGGGGTATTTTAGGCATCTAAACAATGTAAATATGTAATTAATGAATTCACTTAATGGATCCTAGTCATTGGATTTTTGACACACCCCGACCCGAAATGTCCACCATCATAATGCCAAATACATAGAATTAAGCCAACAATTATCATATTTGATATTAATATGCAATGAATTTTTTTAACATTAATGTCTTATTTTTCTTATTTTTCTTTTTGCAAAATCATTAACTCTCTCCTTACAATCTGCATAGAATTAATTGTGCACATCAAATATGCAATAGGGGTATTTTAGGCATCTAAAAATGTAAAATGTGTAAAGTAATATGTAATTAATGAATTCACTTAGTGGATCCTAGTCATTGGATTTTTGACATACCCGACCCCAGAATGTCCACTAGGACTCCAAATCGAGCTGTGTTGGCCGACACCTGGAAGGTGACGAAGCCATAAAGTGTGATGATGTGTAAAATATGAATAAATTTAAACCTAAACGTGCCTAAGTACACGAGTGTGCGGTGAACGGGTATGGACCCATTTCACACGTGATTACAGAGCATAAGTAAAGTACAGTAAAGTAAAATAAAGATTATACCATCATAGGAAGTCACATGTACTGGGATATGCCAATAATCCTCATCGACACAGAAACTTTGCTACTAGAACCTAGAAGGGCGCAAAACAGAAAACGTGAGTGGGCAAAAACAAAGCTTTTTAAAACCATTTCTCTTTCCAAAAATAATAACCCCTTACCGTAAAACCCGTATAATTTCTCAGAAACTAGCATATGTACATATACAGAAACCATACTCAAAATAGTGATATCCAAATATATACCATGTCAAATACCTCAGCATAATAATTAAGAAAACCAGGTGAAGTAAATCAATGTAAAGTGATATGTCAGCCGGATCCACCTAATGTGGCTTGTACAGCTAAACCTATAGCTCATCAAGCATGCATGCACATGAGTCGGAACCACCTAGTGTGGTCTGTACGACAGGGCTAGGTGTAATAAGTACGATCAAGTGCTACGATCACGTGAAGGATGTGCGATAAATTGTGGGTCACTTATGAGTCAGAACCACCTATTGTGGTTTGTACGACATGGCTGTGCACTAAACTTGGATCCAAGGTGAGCGTGCGGTGCGGTAGGTGAACATCACGTGAATGACTGTGCCCTGGCCATGGGCGGGAGCACTAACACCCGGGTGAAGGTTAATGAGCTCTAAATGCATATATGTATAACCATCATAACGCAACTCACAATCATCAACACATATACTTATACTTGGAACTTACCCGAACGTCCGCAGCGTCAAATACTAACATATATAACTACTAAAGCATATTCTAAATTATAAAGCATTTGACATGGCATCTAAAACGCAAAATCATTTAAATCAATTTTTCTAGGAAAAAACGTAACGTGTATATATATTGAAAACCAAAAGCCCACTCACCTTGAGTCCGCACTATAACTCCCTAGCACAAATATCAAGGCGTCACGAACGATCAGCGCCTAATTGCAGATTCAAGTGTCGGTCAACGTTTAATTTTACGAACTTACATTCCAATTCGGGAAAATCCGTATATATTGTAACATCCCACATCACCCAGGGGAGTGGATCCTGTAAGCTTTATATGTATATTCCTATCTCTACCTAGCACGAGGCATTTTGGAAGCTCACTGGTTTCATGTTCCATCGGAACTCCGAAGTTAAGTGAGTTCGCGCGAGAGCATTCCCATGATGGGTGACCCATTGGGAAGTTCTCGTGTGAGTTCCCAGAAACAAAATTGTGAAGGCATGGTTGGGGCCCAAAACTGACAATATCGTACTACGGCGGAGTTGAGCTGGGGATGTGGTGGGGGATCGGGTTGGGCTGTGACAATTTGGTATCAAGGCCAATCCTTGGCCGGAAGTGTGCCGACGAGGATGTCGGGCCCTAAGGGGGGTGGATTGTAACATCCTACATCACCCAAGGGAGTGGATCATGTAAGCTTTATATGTATATTCTTATCTCTACCTAGCACGAGGCATTTTGGGAGCTCATTGGTTTCAGGTTCTATCAGAACTCCGAAGTTAAGTGAGTTTGCGCGAAAGCATTCCCATGATGGGTGACCCACTGGGAAGTTCTCGTGTGAGTTCCCAGAAACAAAACTGTGAAGGCGTGGTTGAGGCCCAAAACTGACAATATCGTGCTACGGCGGAGTTGAGCCGGGGATGTGGTGGGGGATCGGGCTGGGCTGTGACAATTTGGTATCAGGGCCAATCCTTGGCCGAAAGTGTGCCGACGAGGATGTCGGGCCCCTAAAGGGGGTGGATTGTAACATCCCACATCGCCCAAGGGAGTGGATCATGTAAACCTTATATGTATATTCTCATCTCTACCTAGCACGAGGTTTTTTGGGAGCTCACTGATTTCGGGTTCCATCGGAACTCCGAAATTAAGCGAGTTCGCACGAGAGCATTCCCATGATGGGTGACCCATTGGGAAGTTCTCGTGTGAGTTCTCAGAAACAAAATTGTGAGGGCGTGGTCGAGGCCCAAAGCAGACAATATCGTGCTACGGTGGAGTTGAGCCCGGGATGTGGTGGGGGCTCGGACTAGGCTGTGACAATTTTTTTGAGTAAAAAAATTATGTCGGATTTTATATGAAAAAAAATTAAATTTAAGGGGTTAAAGTCATATTTTAAATTTATTTTTTCTTGCTTTAGAGTTCTCTTGCAAAATTGGTTTGTTGAAGGTTTTGTTCTTAAACTTATATGGATGAGCATATTGTAATTTTTTTTTCGAATCAATAATATCAACTAATTTTATTATCCCAAAAAGAAAAAAGTAATTTAGAAAATTTTCATTTACAAAGGTTCAAACTTCAACCCCTCAAAAGCAGCAAACAAACTCGATACACAACATGTCCAACCAGTTATATCGTCATCTTTCAAATGAAACTCCGCCACGTACCCACCAGACCTGCCAACTTCTGCATCTCTCTTTCATTTGCATGCACATCACCCCCTCTCTCTCCTCCCTCATAGTTCTTCTCACTCTTCTTCCAACCTCCAAAACAAAATCAATCTATAACTAAGAGAGCGAGATCATGAACCCTGAAAGCCTGATAGCTTCAGCGGCCATAAACATAGGGTTGGCTATTTTCATCCTCACCCTTTTCTCCGTCCTCAAGAAACAACCGTCAAATGCCCCTATTTACTATCCTCGCCGCCTCTCTGAATCCAACTGCCAGAGCCACCGCCGCATTCCCGACTTCGATGATAATTACGCCTCGTCACCCGTCGGTTTCCGCCGGTTCCTCCCTTCTGTCACATGGATTTTCCGCGCGTTTCGCGTCTCCGAGGATGAAATCCTCCAATCCAATGGCCTCGACGCTCTTATCATCATTAGGCTCTTCAAATTCGGGTTCGTTAATTATTAAAGTTAAATCTTATATAGAATTGGAATGTATAGCAGATTTGTTTTTCCACTAATAACGTCTAATCTTGTTCACTCATATTGTTCATTGGTTTTTAACAGATAGGTGGCTTTTTTTTCTTCTTGTTTTCAATGCATTTATCTTACAAACGTCTTAACTAAGTTGGCTAAAACGATGTGATTTCTTTCTGCAATCAAATTCGGATCCCTTTCTTTAGTTCAGATAAATTTAGTGTAGGACAAATAAACAATAATTAAATACATAAATTAAGTGAACTCTCAGTTCTGCTTAATTATTCTCACTAGCATTTTCTGCATGTGTAAATGTGAATAAAAAAAGCATTATTTTATAATATTGTGAAAACATAAGTTATTGAAACAAGAGTCAAGGCATTAGTTAACAGAATATGATTCTCTCCCCTCTTGTTTTCCCTCTCCTTCCCTCCCCTTCTATTTGAAAGGTCACGGTTAAGCAACGTTAATATTTTATAACAAGAGAAAGACAAAATAAGAGAATGTGAGAGGAGGGGATTCTCTCCCCTCCTATTCCCATCTCCTTCCCTCCTCTCCCCTAACATATTACTTTTTATCTTATTGTCTCTAAAAAAAAAATCAATGTAAGATGTTGACATGGTTAAACCGTAATCATTCAAATAGGTGGGAAGAGAAGGGGGGAGGGATTAGGAGGGGAGAGATACCAAGAAAAATGCGAAAGAAACTTTCTAAAATTAGTACTCTCCATGGACTTTCGGTTACCTCACAGTTTAACGTCAATTTCCATGCCAAGATTATAAAATATTGTGCAAAAAGTAAGAGGTGTCCCACTTTTAAGAGTCTCCTTCGCATTTCTCATAGTACCAATACATTGAACTATATTGGTGAGTATATAATAGAGTTTGGGGTAGGAGAACTAGAGAAATCAAACCCCTGATAATTTGAGAGTGATTAGGTCCAATATCTCAGATTCTTCTCTGGCATATTTGCATGCGGTTTATTAGGATGTTAGGTTTTTATTCATGCATTCCAGTTCAAAACTCCCTCTTTCATAAATTATTGTAATAGTTTCGAATTCTGCCCTTCTCTTAATAATAGTAAAATTTTTGCAGGAAAAAAAAAAAAATGCTTAGAGCCTCCCTCATTTATTCAATGACTTGGGCCCCGGGGAGGGGGGGGGGGGTTTGCTTTTTGTGGCTTTCATAGGTTTGGTAGAGAAGTTGATGTTGATATATTTCTTTCTTTGCAGTATCAGATTCTTTGTGGTATGCTCCCTTATTGGATTGGTGGTACTTGTTCCAGTAAATTATAATGGCGATGGTCTTGCAGCTAGGAGCGACCATTCCTTGGATTTTTTCTCAATATCTAACATTAGTCCAGGTTCCAACAGGTAAGACTGTCTTAGTTTTGCAGTGGATCAGATTCTTTTATAATTACTTAGGTTACCAAAGTTTTCCAACTTCCACAGGCTTTGGGTGCATTGTTCATGCCTATGGTTTATATCTCTCTATGGCGTATACCTATTGCACAAGGTGAATGTTACACTCTCACAATCCATATTTTCAAGAATTATTAGTTATTGGAATAAAAAATGTTTGCTTCTTGAACTGTAACACTTAGATGAGTCTACATAACAGGTGACTTCCTGCATCGTTTCTTCTTCAGGAATATAAGGAGATTTTGGCTAAAAGGATTCAGCAACTTCTGAACGTTAGGCATCAGCCTAATCAGTTTAATGTTCTGGTTCGGGAAATTCCTTTTTGCAGCGAACACAAGTCTCGTGGGTGTTGTGTTGATGAGTTCTTCTCTAAACATCACCCGTATGCCTATCATTCTTATCAGATATTGTATGATGGGAAAGAATTTAAGGAGTTGTTGGTAAGCCTTGAACATTTTCACATTAGCTCCCTGCCTCAGTCCACTATATTTTTATGTCTTGCAGTCTGTTCCATATATTGAGAATGTGAGATTAGAAATTAAAGAATTATCTTTTTGATAAAAATATTGATACTCTGAATTGTATCATGGGATTGTTTGCGATCTGGTTAAACACATACTAATAAGGATAATGGTTCATATTTTTGATGAGGGTTAATGGTTCTGTGTTTTTATGGTGAAATGTTGAGAGTATAAAAAGGTCGTACCCAGTGCACAAGGCTCCCGCTTTACGCAGGGTCTGAGAGAGGTGAATGTCGGCTAGCCTTACCCCCATTTATGGAGAGGGAATATGATAACACATTTATAGTTATTATGGTTAATTATTCTTCTTTTTCTTACTCTATTATATATTTGATCGTCATTTAATCAAGATAATCTTATGTGTAGAACCAATCAAAATCCATCGAAAAAAAGATAGAGGACTTGAGAAAGCGGTCTGTGGTCAAGAAACATAACCAAACCCCTTTGCTCTTGAATCCATCTCATGAAGATTCTGAGAAATTATCGGTCTATGAGGAAAAGCTTGAAGAACTTCATCACAAGATACACCAGTTACAGTGTGAAGATATGCTCCACGAAAAGGTGATTATGTTAGTGATAGTAGCCTTAATAATACATCGCATAAGGCAGATTCGGAATATGTATGTTCTTTATGCATAGTAATAATTCTTTATCGTTTCATTGCGACTCCATCTTTAGCAAATTCTCTATTTAGTCATTTGTATACCTATCAAATGCACACGCCAATGGCCATTTGGTCTACTGACATGTGTCTCCACTTTGTCTGAAACAAATACTTTTATTTATTTTAATAAACCTACCTGCTTTAAGAAATATGTTCCTTTTGTCTCCACTTTGTCTGAAACACATTGTTATTCCATTAGAAAAAGCGTAGTGTTATTGATTGTCTGTAGATCTTCCCAAACTCATAGTTTATTTTCGCTTAATCATTCACAGTCCATAACCATTTTCTCCCCTACTTTACATAATTGTATACATTTAAATTCTAACTATCAAATAACTTAGCAAACTATACTCCATAAGTATGCAAATAACCTTCCCGAGTCCTTTCATATTTGTAGGAGTTGCCTGTGGCTTTTGTTACATTCAAGTCTCGGTTGGGTGCAGCCCTAGTTGTCCACTCCCAGCAGCACTCAAATCCACTTCTTTGGATCACTGACGATGCTCCAGAACCCAGGGATGTATCATGGAGAAATTTGGCGATCCCAGTCCGACTTTTGCCACTCTGCAATTTTGGAGTTATTGTTGCAGCCTCCCTTCTTACAATTTTCTTTGCTATCCCAGTCACTGCTGTCCAGGGAATTGCCAAATTTGAAAAGTTAAAGAAATGGTTTCCCCCAGCTATGGCTTTACAGTTGATGTAAGATTTTCTTGCCATTCTGTTTGCTTGAATATCATGTTGAATCTTTGACTTGTGGAATATAGGCCTCAATTAGTGCAGCAATCTGACTACTAATTCATAACTTTTGGAACATTAAATTAAACATTGAAAGGACCGGTATAAAGATTCAAATGACAAACAGTTTCAGAAATTAGTGAATTGAATATTCATGGTTCTGAATTCAGAGCTTCTATAAGCAAACTTTGTACTGCTTTGGTTATAGTTTTTATGATTTGACATCTTAGATAATGTTAATATGTACAGACCAGGGTTAAGCTCTGTCATAACAGGGTATATTCCGAGTGCCGTTCTGAATTTGTTTATCTACATTGTTCCATTTGCAATGCTCGGAATGGCTAAACTATCAGGCTGTATCTCAAAGAGCAGGGAGGAGATAAAAGCGTGCAACATGGTTTTTTATTTCCTAGTTGGAAACGTCTTCTTTTGGAGCTTGCTATCGGGCTCTTTAATAGATGAAATTGGCGAATCTTTTACTCATCCAAAAGATATCCCCAGTCACCTTGCTAGAGCTGTCTCTGCTCAAGTGAGTTGGTCTTAATACTTTTGTAATATTCTGTTTACATTTCGTTTTAATTCACGCTCTTCATAATTTCCAAAGCTATTTCAGTGTTGCTTTTTTCTTTTCCTTGTATAAGTTTTAAATAGTTGTGGACTCTTGGATAATTTTCTGTTGTGTTGCATACTTTCTTTTTCTTTATTGTTTTCACCTTATCGTTTTTTAAATAATTCTGAAAATACTGATTTGGTCAATAAAGCTTGATTTCTAATGTTTCAGGCAGATTTCTTCGTGACATATATTTTGACAGATGGGCTGTCGGGGTTTTCTTTGGAGATCCTTCAACCAGGATTACTTTGCTGGGATGCTATAAGGTCCTGTACATATGGCCGTGGAAAAGAGAAGACTCCTTATCTTTATTCATTACCTTACTTCAGAATCATTCCTGTGGTCTCGCTGTCCGTGCTGATTGGTACAGTATATGCAGTTGTGGCACCACTTATGCTCCCATTTTTTATTGGTTACTTCTTGCTCGGCTATGCGGTGTATATAAACCAGGTTAACTTTGCATTTCTTATTCAAGTCATTGTTATTGTTCCTATGAATGTCTGTTCAAGTAAATTCACGGCTTCCACATTCTTTTGGTCCCTTTTGTGGTTGTGCTTTTGTTCTTTCTTCTCCCAATTAACATTCATAAGCTAAACAAAATTAAGGAGAAGCATAGAGATCAAGATTTTCATTTTTTCAAAAAGCGGTTGAGAATAATACGTATATAGGGTGTCAAGTACTTAATATTTTAGAAACATTTTTGCATTTAGATGCAACTTAAAGTTCAGATCCCAGAATGTCCATTGGCTTCGAACTTTTATACACTTCATTTAGTAGCTGCTGAAACCGTTATTTGTTGTAGCTCATAGAAATCAACCAGCGGCAAAAGTTTAAGTTGTTAGGGTATGGGCCAACAATAACCTATCAACCTTAAAGTAGACTTTCTCTGGAATCTGAGGCGAGAAGGGGAACATGGGTCATCAAAACAGGCAGTCCGTCTTGCGCCTTTGGGTTGAGGTCTGCCCCGGGGGTTAGATGCTTGTGTTCAATTATAAAATGTTATAAATTACTAATCAGTATCTCTATCTTTAAAGACAATTGCTAAAATTTATTTTGCACCAGAGCTGAGCATTTTATGCACTTTGATATCAACTGCTTGTGTTATAAACTTCGGCTCTGTTGCAGATTGAAGATGTTTATGAGACTTTTTATGATACGTGTGGACAGTATTGGCCTTACATCAATCATTATATTCTCGTTGCAATCATTCTCATGCAAATCACTATGATTGGTCTTTTTGGACTGAAATCAAAGCCAGCCGCATCCTTTTCCACAATTCCACTTCTAGTGCTGACATTGATGTTTAATGAGTACTGCAAGATGCGTTTTCTTCCTGCATTCCACCTTTTATCTATTCAGGTATATTGCTAAAATTGTTTTTGTATATTTACTGGATTGTGAGGGAAACAACACTTGA